>NC_056731.1:654195936-654795936 GCF_019279795.1 Protopterus annectens
CAATGTTACAGTGTTGAAACCTGAACTCGGAGCCAGTATAAATGTATTGCCATACTACACATTTGTTGCAAGTAAACATGCCCTTGGTGTCACTATATTGTACTTGCAATACAGAAAAATGTGGATTATCGTTTTCAAATGACATTTTCGGAGTGGTGGGTTTTTTTTGAAGGAAAAGGTAGGATTATTCCCTAAAACTTGGTATAAATCTTTACTAGCTCTTATGATGTTCCAGTTTCTCTGCACAATGCTTCTAATTCCTTGTGCATCCCTGCTGATAGGAAGAGGAAAACTGCAGTTCCTGTCAGTGATTTCAGTTTGATCTAGTGTGTCTTTAGGCATTAAACCGTATTTGAGTATAGGTCTATGTTTAACATGCCTGTGAGCTGTTACTTCTGTGAAAACTTACTGCACTAATTGTTCAGGGTAATGTCTCTTCACAAAAGAAAAGTACGGTCATCAGTGATAAGTCGTCACAGTCTATTAAACTGACAACACAGCACGTTCTTTTTCATAAAGAATACCTATTGGCTGCAAAAGTCTAAAAAATTGTTTCTGTACGTATCTTTTTTGTACACATTAGAACTAAGAAACCCTGTGTTACTGTCTATAGAAATCCTGGTGTCAAGAAAATTGATTACTTTGCCACTACCAGAGGTGACAAAATCTAAGTAGGGAATACTGTTGGAGAGTGTATTAATGAACAAATCAAGTTCAGTTTAAGGTCCCTCCCACACAAAAAATCATCATCAATGTAACGGCGGTAAATATGAACTTTGTCAAACCCTGGAAGATGGATTAATGTCTCTAATTCCCATGCGTGAGCACCAGGTTGGCAAAAGCTGGTGCCATCTTGGACCCCATAGCCACATCTTTTATTTGCTGATAAATCTTGGTGTTAAAATGGAAAAAGTTGTTAGTTAAAACTGCTGCGGTCAATGTGATTATTGTTTCAGTTCTACAGGTGCTGAAATTGGCGTATTTACTAAGAAACAGTTCAACCGCTGGTAAACCCTCTTGGTGACGAATGTTAGTATACAGGGTTACAATGTCAAGAGTTACAAGAATACATTTATAAAAATCCAGTTGTGAACAATGTAGCTCATTAAGAAATTCCCAAGGATCCTTAACATAAAATTTGATGGCCTGTACCAAGGGGTTATAAACACGGTCTAGATATTCTGAAATGTTCTTTGTCTTGGTACGTTTATTTGAAATAATTAATCTGAATGGTGGATTCACTGGGTCTTTGTGGATTTTTGGAATGCCAAATAACTTGCCAAGGCACGGGTTATTTACTTGCAGATATACTAACTCTTCTAGTGATAGCTGGTTATTTTTCTCAAGTGTTTTAGCATCTTGTCAATAACTGCAAAATGCCTGTTAACTTCTTTTAGAGACACAGTTTTGTAAAAATGATTATCAACTAGCATGTTTTCTATAATGTTGATATATTTCTCTGTTTCCATTAAAACTAGTCCAGTGCCTTTGTCAGCTTTCATAATACGTAAAGTTCTGTCCTGACTAAGCACTGTAAGGGCAAGCTGTTTTGTCTTGGAAAGGTTGTACCATTTCAATACATTAGGTTGCTGTAAAATAAGTCTAACTTCATGCTCACAAACACTCTGGAAAGTGGATAGGGTGTTGTTCAAAACTGGATTAAAGACACTTCTTTTCTTAGGAATGAATCTATGTGTTTCAAGTGTGCTAAGTGTGGATATATCCTCATCATCCTTGTCACTATATAACAATTTAAGATTTAATTTCCGTAGAAACAACCTTAAATCAAGTAGTGTGTCAGTAATCTTAGCCCTTTGTGATGGAATGAAGGTGAATCCTCTATTTAACAACTTTAAATGTGCCTCGGAAAAATCTCTGTTAGTGAGGTTGAAAACTGCATTAGAAAGCCTATGCTTGCTTTCATTTAAAATTGTCTCCGTCATATATGTATCTGTATATATAAATATAAATATATATATATACACACACACACACACACACAACCATTTTTAGGTTTTTACTACTTGCAAGACAATCTGGCTTCAATTTGACCATTCTGTTAATAGTTATAATGGGCGCAGGTTCGTTTACAACCATCTGTGTGTGAAGCAAGGGAGTCTTTTATTACTGTCTAAAGGATTCATTTTTATAACATGGACCCATAGCTGTGTTTGTATATTTGCCTGGTTTAACCTAGGTTTTAAATGATAAATGTTGTGCAAATACTCACAACGAAGCAACCAAGTAGATTCTGAGTCTTCAAGTTCCTTCTTCATAAAATTTATTGTAAAACAACAATGAAACAGTAACGGTAAGCGCTTTCACTAATAAGCTTCCTCAGACCATATAACAATGAATAAAGCAACACTCCATTTATAAAGATTCAAAAATCAATATACAATCACGTAAGCACTCCAATTAAATCATGCATTTTCTTAAAAAGACAATGTCACAGCTGTATCATTGCTAAGGTACAATACTTCATAGTGCAATGTCAAATAAAATAAACAGACAACACAAAACATATAAAATAATATATATACAAATATAACCATTTCTACATCCTGTGCTTCCAAATACAATGATTAAGGAACACAGAATGTATAAAATAGCATAAGTACAAAGTATACACATTTTAATTTCTGTATCCTTCATTTCTTAAGTAGGAGTTTGAGGGATGCCCATTCATTCAGCCCCCTCCCCCTATCTGCTCTAAGAATAATGATCCAATTATTTCCCTGTACTCAGTATGGTTCCTAATATCACCTTCCCTAATATTTGGAGTAATAACCTCTAAAACCCTAAAATTAAAACCATGTGTGTCCCCAGCTTGCATGATATGTTTAGAAAGTGCATTGTGCTCCGATCTCCTCCTAATATTGTACATATGTTCTCTGATCCTATCTCAAAGGACCCTGTTGGTCTTACCAACATAAAACGATTTACAGATATGACACTCAGCTAAATATACCACATTGGATGTCATACATGTTGCATTGGCATAAAACACAAATTGCTTCTGGAGGTCAGGATGATGAAAAGTACTTGATGTATTAATTAAAGTGCAGAAACTACATCTCCCACAAGGTAAAGTGAATCCCACTTCTTTCCTGAATTCATTATTACCTTTCTCATAACAAAGAAGTCTTTTCAGGTTTTTCCTATTTTTGTATAAAAAAACTCGGTTTCTCACCTACCATTTCACTAATGCCTGAATCAACTTGTAAGATGGATCATTTCTTACTGAAAATATCAACCAAATCCTTGTTGACATTAGTGTAAAAGAGGGGCACTTTAAGGAACTTCCTATTAGTAACACAACCCTTATTCACTGTCCCAGCGATTTCCTTAGCTGGCCCAAAATATGAGGCTGCAACACCCTCCCGTAATGCATTAATTTCTGACAAATTCTCACCAATCTCACCATGTTTGTATCCTCTTCTTAATAGCCTGGATTCCAAACTTCTAATTTCATCCTGGAAACCATCATGCATTGGATTTAACCTGGAGGCCCTCATACCTTGGCCTTTTATCAGGTTCCGGAAAATGTAGCCCAGATGCATGCTAGATCTAGCTAAAAGGGAGTTCCTATTAACATGCTTTACGAAAGACCCCAGTATTAATAAGGCAATTATCCAATTTTTCTACATAAAGTCCAAGTACTCTATCTGTGTATACGACCAACTGATGGTAAAATTCAAGCAGTCAGTCATACATCATCTGATGGAATTCACATAACTCATCTTGACTTCCTTTCCATAATAGGAACAAGTCATCGACAAAACGTCAATAAAATATAACGTGTCTTAAATTCATCCTTGCCAAAAAGTACAGTATTTTCCCAATGTGCCAAGAATATACTGGCGTAACTATTGGCACATGAAGTGCCCATAGTTACGACATGTCTTTGAATGCACATCCCACCATTAAAAGTGAAGAGATTGTTCTCTAAAATCACTTCCAAAAATGACAAACAAGATCTATCTGTACCAGGGTAAATTCACTGTTAGCCATAAGGTATTCTTGAACATATTGTATGCCCAAATCATTGGGAATAACTGTAAAAAGAGATTGTACATCCAATGTGACAAAAGCCACCCTTTCCAAATCGTAAATCTCCCTGTTACATTCATAAAGGTCTATAAGAAACTGCTTGGAATCTCTAAGAACCACCTTATTCTGACTAATAACTGGTCTTAGATGTTTCTCAACATACACTGATAAAGGTTCCGTGATCCATCCTCCACTTGCCACTATGGGGTCTCATTGGTGGATCAAGTGGATCCTTATGCACTTTCGGCAATCCTTATATTAGTGGTATCAAGGGATTAGCCATACTAAGATAACTACAGGTGTCCACAGTAATAAGGCCTCCCCTATAAACATCATTCAAAGTATCAGAAATTGAACGAATAATCCTATGAACATCTGTAACAGTAATCTTACTATAATACTTATCATCATCTAACAAAACTTGCATTGACCGCAAGTAATGTGTTTTATCCATGACCACAATAAGGCCACCCTTATCTGCTGGCCTTATCATTATCAGTACATTATCCTGAAGTTTCCTCAATGCTACTCACTCATTATAACTCAAATTCTACTTGAACCTCCTATTAACATCACTTTCCTTACTGTCATAAAACTTGTAACTTTCTTCCTCTGTGAGCTTCATATAAGCATCAACTAAGGGATGATTGACAGGAACAAAATTAATCAACTTCTTAAAATAAGGGGGATGTGGTCCAGTATTGGTAGGGCTATCCTGTCTTGTAGATTCCCCATATTGTAGTCATAGCATAACATTCCTACAAAAGACCTTAAGGTCTAAGATAGTATCTTACTCCTGTAAGTGGGGATGAAATTCAAACCCCTACATAGAACGTCATTCTCCTCTGGGGATAATCCATAAGAGGAGATATTCAAAATTAATGACTCATTGCTTTCCCCCACATCTTTTTCAGGGTCTGATTCGGATTGTACTTCCCTGACAATTTGCACTTCAGGTGCCCTTGACTCATAGATCTCATTCGTCTCCCTCCCTTGTCTGTTCTGACTGGTAATGGAAAAGGAATAACTCCTACAGCACTATTAGTCATAGCACTCGGGGAATCATCATTACCCCAAGCATTACTAACACTGACTTTTGGTCTAACAACTCTTTCCTGCTCATTAACATTGTTAGAAGTTTTCTTAATAACCACATTAGGGTATAAGTTCCCTTCATGCTGCTGAGATACAACTAAAGCCTCACCGATACATAACCCTTCCATGTCCCCAGAAAGATGTGATATACCAATATCACTAGGGCTCACCGCACTAATACCTATCATATTCTCAGCATTCCCATCACAATTCACATTAATGGCACTGTTGACAAGGTTTCCATTAGTGAGAGTTTACATTAGTACTGTCATTGTTTTTAGACACAATAGTTCCAGAAGAGGCAACTTTTTTGACCGCAAAACTATTATCAGGTCTAACATCAACGTTTGAATTATAAAGTCTTTCACCATTCTGTCCAACTCTTGGCCACATGAAGACATGGCCTAATTTAAAGTAATTAATGTCCCTTAAGATTTTTATCTTTTTCTGCTGCATTAATTTCCGTTCAAAAACAGCTACCCCATCCAACAAACTTTCAAACCGGGGATTCACAGTCTTTGCAGCATACTTATTAAAAATAGATTCCTGTTTCTCTTTCACGACTTCCCTCAACCTGTTTTCCTCAGGTCTGAAGAAGTCTATTAGTAATTGCATATATTTTGCGCTTACCTCCAAATTGAGCTGCTGCCAATGAGCAAGCAGCTCTGGGTATTGTGAGCCTTCTGTAGGCATGTTAAATACACACAACCCACGCGGAACAATCTTTTTCTCCAAACAAAGTTTGAAATGATGCCGCTGCGCCTGCAGCCTCTTTAGTTTTAAAAAGTCTCATTCCAGCTCCTCCATGCTGTGTTGTAACTGCTCTGATTCCCCAGACGCATCACCAATGTCGTCATCCGTTGGGCTGGTCTCAAACTGCCACAGTAAACTCCTATCTCGCATTAGATATTGAGAAAATCTTTCATGAAGCATAACATTAACCCTGTCTACCCTATTAGGGTTATAGTCCAATTCAATGGATCCGTGCTGTTCTACTGCCATGTCCCCATGGATTATAAAACAGAAAATAAATAATAAAATAAAACAAAATATAAACCACAGGGTAAATGCTCCGTTGCAGAAAAAGTAGATAAAGATAAACGTTGTGCAAATGCTCACAACGAAGCAACCAAGCAGATTCTCAGAGTCTTCAAGTTCCTTATTCATAAAATTTATTGTAAAACAACAATGAAACAGTAACGGTAAGCACTTTTGCTAGTAAGCTTCCTCAGACCATGTAACACTGAATAAAGCAACACTCCATTTATAAAGATTCAAAAATCAATATCCAGTCACGTAAGCACCCCAATTAAATCATGCATTTTCTTAAAAAAGACAATGTCACAGCTGTATCATTGCTAAGGTACAATACTTCATAGTGCAATGTCAAATAAAATAAATAGACAACACAAAACATATAAAATAATATGTATACAAATATAACCATTTCTACATCCTGCGCTTCCAAATATGATTAAGGAACACAGAATGCATAAAATAGTATAAGTACAAATATACACATTTTTATTTCTGTATCCTTCGTTTCTTAAGTAGGGGCTTGATGGATGCCCTTTCATTCAGCCCCCTCCCCCTATCTGCTCTAAGAATAATGATCCAATGACACTTGCTTGCTGTCACTTGCTCGAAGAGGCAAATACTCTAACTCCCACTAGCTTGATCTCACTTAACTACTTGCTCTCTTACCACCCGACTATATTCAACTGTATTGCCCTACCACAGCCCTAACTCTAACTTTAATACTCACAACCAGTTCTTTACCACAGTTCTCATTCTCTAACCCTAAAACTCCACACCAAACTAAAAATCCCCAAGAGCTCCCCAAGTCTAAAACTCCAACCACCCTCCTTAAACCTAAATTTCTGATTGCTCTCTAACCCTAAACTTCCTTCCCACTCTACAGCCCTAAAATCCCCTTCTTGCTTCCTAAACAAGAAATCTCCCTCCCAGCCTAATAAACCAAAATCTCCTTCCCAATCACTTTCCTAATCCACACTAGTGTTCTCTCCCGCCTCTGTCCCTACAGCTGCTTGAACATGAATAAACTGTTCAGGTAAGGACGTAAGGTGCAGCAACTGCTTGCCTGAACTCATATTTGAGTCTGAGTGTGACCGGCAGCCAGTACCAGTTACAAGATGCTTGAATCCATGTCTTTGAGACAGCAGTCTTTGAGTGCTTTGGACTCGAGCACTTGTAGTAGAATCTTCTATGGCTGTGTGTGTCTGTCATACTTCCAAAGTTAGTCGAGAAAATTAACAAAAAGTATATATTGCAGTTATCTGGAGTGGGATTAAAATGGATTTGTGTATCTTTTGTTAGAACCCCAAGACATTATTTAATATACTAGTTTTTCACAGATTGCTATATTAGGTTGAGCACTTATTACTCATTCTGAGTGAGTTTGTACATGTGTGTGTCTGTTTTTCTCTGGAGGGAGGTGACATCTGAAATCTATCAATGTGCTCACGATGCTGCTAACAGAATTCATTGTGCACAGTCTGATGGGAGTACCATGTTGTAGCTCCAATGTTTGTCGGTGCTGTATATTAGCACTTGTACGAATGGACTACTGGGACGAGCCACAATGTGGCACAGAAGGATGATGGATATCTGCACTAGTGAACCACTGTGGGACTGGCTAATATAATGTAATACAAAGGTATGTCATAGTACTGCATTGTAAACCAAGGTTGTCAACAGCTGTCCAAAGCCTTGTTGCAAAGCAGCACTGTAACCAAAAGCTAGCAGACATGATGTGGCCAAAGAGTTAATGTACTGCAACCAAAAAATGAGTGATAATCACGAAGATGCCTCCTCTGGGGAACGTGTCAAATCAGTGAAATTTTAAAATGTAAAAAGTGAGAATGCTTTTCAGCAAAATTAACTTCACGGACAGTGGAGTTTACATTTTTCTCTACTGTCGTGTCACCTCAAAATTTGGTTGGTATATTTAAGTTTGTGTGAGGGTGCAGAGGCCAATTTTTCTTATCTTCGCCAAAGTTAATTTTGGAAAGAAGTTTTCAAACTTCCTGTATACATAAGTTCCTGGATACATCCCTGTTTTTATATCAGCCTGTTTACACATTTTGGTACAGGAAATAGACTGTAAATATCGTAAATAATTTCAATGCTGGATAAACATGCATGGTTGACCTCTGACATTATTTAGTGGTAGAGAAATCAATAATAATTTAATTAGAGAATAGACACAGAATTTTAGTACTGAAACTATGCCCATAGTGGCACACAGTCCTTGGAACAACAGGCTCCTAGAAATGCACAATCAGACACTAACAGAATAATGTTAAAAGTAAAAACTAGAACTGGATGTGACTGGGAAATGGCAATAGACTAAGATGTGACAACCCAAAAGTTGCGGAATAACTATGGCTACAGACCCAAATCTCCCTCCTGTTCTGATTGATAAGCTGCCTGTTCTAGAAGGGATCATAAGCTGCATGGTAGTGGCAGAACACATTTCACAATTAAATGTGTCAAGAAGAGCATTTGCTGAGGTTGAATGCTCACAAAATTCAGACAGGAGTATAGAAACAACTTCATACTACAAATGAAAGGTTCATAATGGGAGATAAGGTTATACCACTAAATGTCTGACTGTGCAAGAGTAGAAAGGACACATCATCACTGGTCAGTATGGTGCTGTGGCATTTGTGAAGCACAGTAATATTTGTGTAAGGCTGTATCATTCCAGGTTGTATAAAGTCAAGAGTGAAGCAGAGGACCAACATGACATTAAAAATGACAATGATGACATGACAGGTGACTTCCCAGTAATGCTGCAAAAGAACTTAAAAAAGGAGAATACAGATGAGCTGGGGAATTATGAAATGAGTAAGGAAGAATTTGGTGCCAGAGGAGTGGCACAGCAACTGCAGCAGTAATGACACAGTAGTGGCAGTATAAAAAGAAAATGGCAAACCACACGATTTGCGGACAGAGAAAACAGGGTGCAACACACAGACAAAATTTTTGGGTCAGCTAGTAATGCTACAAGGAGAACAAGAACAGGTATAACTTGAAATTTTTAACCCAGTTATACTGAATGAAGAAAAGGGTCTGGTGACATGCCACACATGGAAGATGGTCACATTGAACCAAGCCTTCTCATTCACAGAGGATCATGAGGTAATTATGACAATTCATTTGTATCAGCAAAACAACATAACAGATAGGGCTTGAAGACAATGACATCTTTGAAGAAACTGATGATTTTGGCCAAAAATACTTCTCCAAGGAGTGTGTTTACTCACAAGCAAAAAAGGAATAATGCCCAAAACACACACTGTGACTAAATGATTTGGGATAATTTTACAGAGAGTCTGTAAACAGTATCTCTTCATCTCCTTGTAGCCATAATTCATCAAATGCAGCGTAAAGTTCATTCCCTAGACAATATGTCTGCATTTCTGCAAGGTATAAAACTTTCTTGATATATTTTATGTGTCCCCCTACTGAGGCAAGATATGTGGGACAACTGTGAAAGCTCATAGGTAGGTAATAGGCTATCTACCCGAATGCATTTATAAGCCTAGCCAGAATGTGTTGGCTTTCGCCGCCTGCTTAGATTAGTTCCCTGTGCCTCTGTCCAGCAGAGCCACTGAAGTGATCCCCAAGGTAAATTTCTGTTTCCCATCCACTCAAGTGCATTTAAGGTCTGGCAGACACACTGCTCAACTGATATAACAAAAGGAAAGATATCATTGTTAAGTCAGGATGGAGAATATCACAGGCTGAGTCTGCTGCGTTCTAGTAAACAATAACGTCACTATATTGATTATTTCCCATGTGGATTACTTTGAGTGGAATGGGTTGCAAAGCTTTGCCATTTCAGTTATTCCCTACTTGAATGTTACCCTTCAGGTTGATGGTGTGTCTGCATTTTGTTCTGTAGGACTGGTGTTGGTTACTACTAATTAAACAATGCTGGTACACCAAGAGAACTATGTTAAAATATATATATTTATTCTATTGCTATGGAACCATCACAGGCAGTACAACAGGATACTTCCTTACCTCAGGATAGATGCACGTAGCAGAGAATAGAAGAAATGCACTGGGTTGCCAGGCAAAGTAGATCAGATGCCATCTTTGATGCTTCATGTCTGGCATCCAGCATAAAATATGCCATGGTACAGACTATACATGGAATAAAGAATCCCTTCTGCAAACGTAGCTGTAAAACTTCAGCCCCTGGGAAGGATGAATCCCTGTTGTGTTGAGTGATGCTTCACATGGAAACTTACCTGACAGTGGCACTCAAGGGGGCATTTGACTGTTTTTAATGGGACAACACAGAAAATTTTCCCTGCTTTGCTGGCACTGAAAAATAATTATAAACGTGGTAAACAGTACCACTACATTAGAAATTGGGCCATATCAGCCTGGATCAAAGACCCTTTCCAACTATATCCCATTCTGAACTCACAACCGATGGCATAAGACATAACACACAAATCTGTTTCAAATCAACACTGCAAACCATTTTGAAGAAAATAAAAGGTTTTGGTGTAATACAAGCACTCTCAAATCCAGTTAAATCACATTATCCCATTATCTTATGGACAAAAAAAACTCTCACATGGCTGCCAGTCTGCCTTACTAACAGCTCTTGAACTTCTAAAGGCATTTTAAGAAGGTACATGGTATACTGACTATTGAATCTCTATACAAAACACTAACCTATTTTTTTTTAATAGTGGGAGAGGGAAATTGTTAAAGGTGCACTTACTTTTGGCATCTGCTACTTTTACAGGAAAATCATTTTGGTGGGAGACTTATTTCAGCATCAACTTTGACTCTATGACACTTGTTCAGCATTTTCCTTTGTGGCAGTAACCATGTGTTTTTGCACCTGTTAGGTCTATAAACTGTGTATGCTACTACTGATGCTGCCTGTACAGCTTGGATGTAAAACAAAATAAATTCCACATGAACTGAAAATGTAACTGTTTTCCAGTTTTTCATTGCTGTCAACCCAAATATTTTTCCAGATAAAATGCACCACCACACTTAACTTGGCAATAGATATTTCTGATGTACAAGTCTCAAGTTCTCTACTGCTACAGAATCATATCCACTAACACTTCTTATTTCACTGCTTCTGTCCTCACTTAAAGTTAGTAGACAATGAACCCTCTTTCTCCACTGCTTTGGGAATCCAATCCTTTGCACATATCTGCTCTAGAAGAAACATAATCAGGTTTACACTGGCACACATATTCAGAATACTACCATCTAAACCATGTCAAACTGTGTGCAGTACAATCTCTTAACAGATAAATGTTCAGCTGATGGACCCTAAGACAGCATAGCTGAAAGAGAGCCATTACCCTGAACCAGGGTAACATACAAGCATCACTCAGAGTGTGCGTAGTGTGGGCTGTCATCTGCAAACATCACCATCCCCTCTAGTTCTTTATACAGAAATTACCATCTTCTCTCACACATGCATCAAATCAGCCATCAAGCACATAGTGAGCTAGAAATTAAAGTACTCCCTAGTGTACACATTTTGTGTGATGAACACCACTTTGCCTTATCTCAGGTGTACTAATATACATGATGCCACTTTTTTGATTCCAATTTATTACTGATAGCAGTCTGTATGAACAAGTCACTAAACAAATATATTCAGCATTGTTTTCTTTTTCTTCTACCCACAGTTGCTGCAGCATTAAAGCATGCTAAAAAACCCTATGCAGGAATGGGTGATGAACACCCTTTACTGGCTGTGGGGTTTAATGAGTAAGATACTGAACAGTGAATAAGCAACATCCCATGGTTTTGACTATGATGTGCAATTCTACCTACGTCCTATATCACTGTCCACATACAATCTGGCTGCAAAACTCACAACTTAGCCCTTAGACAGTTTTTCTTACTGGGTTTTACAAATTTAAGAAATGAAGTAAATAAGGACCAAACAACATAAATCAAACAAAAAGGGAATTAGAAATTGTGTACTTCCCATAACTTGGCATCTGTGCTGTCCATTTTCATTCTTCCTCACTGATTGGTTACAGATCTGACCCTTGGATCAGATTCGGCTACATTTCCAAGACCTGGATCCGAGTCTCAAGCTCTTCCCTCTACCCATAATGTTCTACACTATTGTCAACTCCTCAGATGGAGTTTGATGCCTGCTAGATTATAGAGACAGAATGGACACAAGGAAGGATTGAGGCTCAAACCATGGAACATGAAAGGTTTCCTTATCATCCAAAGATTCTTCTATGAGTGACAAGGCCAGGGTAATGGTTGGAAGGGAAGGCAATGAAAATGGACAACACAGATGCCAAATTATGGTAAGTACATAACTTCTAAATCTGATGTTCATAGGATGATACTAGGCTATTGGCCTGGAGGCCCTCATAAGCCTAACCAAGAATTTTGCCCATGCTCCCTCAAAGTTAGCACCTGTTTCCTTTGTCCAGCAAGGACACAGGTGGGATCCCAGGGGTATATTTTCTGTTTCCCATCCAGGTTCCTCTTAAAGAGGGCTACAGAGGTACTCTTCTTGACATGGAGAGGAAGTCTATTCCACAGACAGGGAGTCTTTGAGACACAAATCTATCCCGCCAACAAGTTCTATTAATGTCACAGACCAGGTTAAGGCCTTGCATGCAGGTTGCGCGAGTGGAGTTTGTCTTACGGCTATGCAGCAACTCTATCAAGGCTGCATCTGAAATGGCCTTGTATGCCAGTCACTTCTGAGCAGTCTGTATGAGACGGAGTAGAGGGACAGGGCTTTTAGCCTACCTGTATAGGATAGGTGCTTGAGACGCTGGATTTTCCTGGTCAGGAACCTCTGTGGTCTCTCCAACTGCTGCATGTGCTTGGCAAGGTACATGCCAAAAGGGGCACTGTACTCGATAATGGGTCTGATAAGGGAGGGGTACAGGGATGTTATGACCTCCTTGGTTTTGTTGTCTTTTTCATTCTTCTTCACTGATGTATCAGAGTCTCCAGCTACATAACTCTTGAGTGGCCCTCAATGAAATATATGCCAGAGCACTGTTCAACCAAAGGAAACCCTGCATCTGAAGACAATATCCAATTTGTAATGCGTAACAAAAATATGAGTCTTTAACCAAGTGGCTGCAGTACAGATGTCATCCACTGAAATTCTATAGGAAAAAAGTGATGAGGTAGCCATAGATCTGGTGGAGGGGGCTCTAGAAAGCTGAGACAATTCCAAACATTTTGAGAATAAATCAGCAAAATACAATCAGTAATCCATTTGGCCAGGGTAATTTTGGAAACTGTTTTCCCTAAGAGGTTAGGGGAAAAGGATACAAACAGCTGATCAGACTTCCTATACTGTTTTGTTCTGTGAAGGTAAAAAGGTAGTTGCCTATGAACATTAAGAAGATGCAGCATATATTCACCTTTTTTAGTAAAGTTTGGGAAGAAAAATGGCAATTGTATTGACTGATTAATGTTAGTCTCTGTAGCTACTTTCGGCCTAAAAGAAGTGTTAGTTCATAAAGATACCCTATCCTTTTGAATGATGACATAAGAAGACCTAGCTGATATGGTGTGGAGTTCAGAAATTCTTTTAGCTGAAGTAATAGCTACCAACAGGATTGATTTCCAAGAAAGAAACTTTATGTCACAATTGTTTTCTGGTTCAAATGGTTTCTGAATTAACCCCTGGAGGACCACCATGAAGTCCCAAGGAGGATTAGGATCTATTATTGGAGGTCTAAGGAGGAAGATCCCTTACATAAATGCTTTACATAGCCTGGAGGTTGATAGAGAGAGGGATTTGTTTCCGTCATAAAAATTGGATATTGCAGCTAGCTGAAGTTTAAGGGTAGAAAAACGATCCCCTTCTTTGAAAAGAGTACTTAGGGAAAGAAGAACGGCCAAAATAGGTGCTGAGAAGGGGGTGGGTCAATGTTTTCTTTAGAATCCCAAACTGAAAATCTTTTCCATTTGCACTTGTAGACCTTCTTAATGGAAGCCTTCTGGAGAGCCAAAACAATGTTGTGGACTGGGGAAGTGAGCCTGGTCCATCTTATTATCACTGGAATCAGAAAAAATGTGGTCAGCTTGAGGGTGTGGAGACTGGGATACTGGAATTGTGGCGGATGAGATAGAAGGTCCTGATTGGGCTCCAGTATCCATGGAGGATACTTGAGGTGAGACCAGTGAAAGGAGAACCACACCTGATGAGGTTAGAAGGGGGCAATGAGTATGACTGACCCTCCTTGCTTTCTGTAGAAACTTTGGGATCAATGGAAGAGGGGGATAAGCACAGAGGAGACACGGGGGGGGGGGCTAATCGTGACTCAGAGCATCCCTCTGTGACTCTCCCGAAGGGGGATCAGAGCAAAGTATTTGCTGCACTTGTTGAAAGCGGAGGCAAACTGCTCACAGCAAGGTTGCCCCCACCAGGTGAAAATCATGTTCGCTACTGATTGACTAAGGGACCATTCATAAGGAATCCGAATGGACCTGCTCAGCCTGTCTGCCAGTACGTTGGTTTTCCTCAGTACATGCATTGCAATCAGAAAGCAGTCTGAAGAGATAGTCCATTCCCAGACCCTCATGGCCTCTCTGCACAAAGGGTAGGAGTGGGTTCCTCCTTGTTTGTTGATGTACTAGACTACTGACATATTGTCCGTATGAATAGCAATAGCCTCCATGGGGAGAAAGTCCTGAAAGGCTTGAAACATTAGAAGGACTGCTCTCATCTCAAGGACATGCAGCTTGGTCTCTGAGGAGGACAACGTGCCTTGCACCATCTTTCCCATGTAATGCCCCCCCCCCCCAATTGGGAAGCATCTCTGGTCACTGTGGCTACTGGGGTGATTAGGAGGAAGGCAGAACAGCATTCCCAAAAACAGGTCATCTGACTGTATTAACCACAGAATATGATGTTTGCAAATTGGGCTGACTTTGATGGGAACAGAGAGAGGCTGATAAAGAACTGACAACTGCACCTCCAAGGTCCATTGGAACATTTGCATAAAAAATCTTGCTAGAGGGACTACAAAAATAGCTGCTGACATTGATCCAATAGCCTGTAACACTAATCTTGCAGGAGGGCACAGAAGAGACAGTAAGTCTCTCACCTGATTTCTCAGAGATGTGATGTGATGAAGAGGTAATGAAGTCACTTGATTTGTCATATTCAGTTGAGTTCCTGTGAAATTCTAGGTTTTGCACAGGAGTCAATTTGGATTTGGCAAGATTTATCGTGATGCCTACGGAGCTGGATATGTGAAGCAAGTAGTTCTTGACATGGAGAAGCTGATACCTTGTTAGGAAGTGAGGAGCCAATCTTCTATTTAATGAAACACCTGGAATCCTTTGAGCCTCAGGAGAGCTGCTATACATTTGGTGAACACCTGGAGGTTGTGGTGAGTCCAAAAGACATGTCTGAAGTGGTAGTGATTGGCTCCCAGCCAAAAGTGCAGGTATCTCCTGTAGCGTCCGCCTATTATGATGTGATATTATGCATCCTGGAGATGTACAGAGCACATCCAATTGTCCTTGTGCAGTACAGGCAGGACGGACTGGACCACAACCATTAGGAACTCTGACTTCTTTACATACTGATTGAGATTGCTTAGATCCAGAACTGGTCTTAGCTCCCCTGTTTTCTTTGGCACCAAAAAGAAGAGAGAGTAAGCTCTGAATCCTATTTGTTTGGTTGGGACCTTTTGGATGACTCTCTTTTGTAGCAAGTTTTGAACTTCTTAAGCTGCGTACTCCCTCTGACTAGGTGGAACATTGGGGAGTTTCCTCCTGGATCCTGGAGGTAGAAGGGAAAAGGGAATGTAATAAGCTCTAGATATTATACTTAGCACTCAGTTGCTGTTTGTAAAGTTTGTCCAGGTGTCTGGGTGCAGAGAAAGATGACCCCAGATGAGCAGTCAGTCAGTGCTTCATGAGCATTGATGCAGCATGTCAGAGAAGGAATCTCTGGTGCCCTCATTCTTCAGACCCCCTCTGCCTCTTAGGCAGCATCAACCATTGAAACCACCTCCTACACCTCTGGAGGAAGTGTCCTCGTGCAGATAATGAAAAGGTCCTTGAGATTTCCAGGACCAAGTTTTCTTCCCTCCTTGCTGGTTTCTAGAAAAGGTCCTCTGAGGGTAGAAAACTTGATTCCTACGGCAGATAGGGTCTTCTCTTCCTGCTCGCTGCAAGTAAGAGTTTCTTTCACTGATTGCCAAACAAGGAGGAACCGTCAAAGGGGGCATTAATAAATGCCACCTTAAAGGGTTCTGCAAAGCCGCATAGCTTCATCCAGGCATGTCTCCTTATGGTTATGCCAGAACCAGATGCTTGTGAGATACCCTCCACCATATGGGAGATCAACCTCATCAAAGAATTAGCAATGGATGATAGAGTAGCCAGTTGGTAAGAGACCTTTTTGAGGTCCTTGGCCAACATAGTTTCAGCAAGAAAGTTTGAGAGCTACTTGATCAAGTCTCTTTGCAAGCAGGTAAAGTGTGCCAAATAATTTAACAACCTCAGCATAAACATGGCTGAGGCATAGATACATTTTCCGAAGCTGTCCATCACTCTGGATTCCTTGTTCGGTGGATGGCTAGAGGAGCTCTGCTTGCTAGCTCCTTTTTTGTGGCTGCTACCACAACAATGGCATCAACTGGGACACCCTTGTTCCAATGTGCTCTGTCTGCTAGTGGGACTAGAAATTTATTATGACGCTTGGGAATGGGCTCAACAGTGTCCGGTTCCTTCCAGGCCCAGCGGGAAATTAGGTCAATAAGTTCATCCACCTGGGGGGGGGTCACCTAGGATGTAGATGGGCCCACCCCAAAAATGTTCAAGAACACAGACTCTTCAAAAGATGGAGGTTGGGTAGACAAGCCACCTTTCTCTCTAAGGATTTCTAGGAAGTCTCAGAAGGAGATGTCATCAAGTGGCATTCGAGGGGATCCTTTTCTGTCATCAAAGTTGGTGTCTTCAGCGAGGGACTCCATAGGGGAGTCTATGTGCTTACTTTTGCAACATCTTCTTCTGCGGAATCTCCTCTGTGGGGTGTTCAGGAAAGCTGTAGGAAGAAAGGAGGAAATCTACAGGAGGAAGAGCATGGAGGCTTTTCAGGGTAGGCTGATCTGAAGCACAAATGATGGGCTCAGTGCTTGGGCCTGATAACGGATGGAGAGGAGGATCTGAGATGTGAGATGATGGATCTCTATGGAAAGAGACGGCCCTTTCTACAACCTGGAAAGCCAATGGACCCAGGGAAACCCCTGCTGTCTCCCTTGGAGCCAAGAAGGAAAGGACACAGCATTGGAGTCGACCCCAACCCCCTGGACCCACAGCCAACATCCCTGATCTGACAGCAGTTCTGATCTGACAAAATCAAAGCAGGGATAGTCAGGGTAACCGTCGGAGTTGAGAAAGGGAGCTTCCTCGGATCCGATGCAAAATCTCTTGAGTATCTAGGATTCTGGGACTCCAAAACCACTGATTGGATCAGAGGAGGAGTCTGTATAGGTTGAGCTGGAGTACTCACAAATCCAAGATAGGATGGAGATGGCAAGGCCCTCATCTGGATCTGAGCCCTGATAAATTTCCACATCATCCTGTCCATATCGACCTCTGTCAAGCTCCTAGAGGATCTGAAAAAAGCTGATGAAGAGGGCCTTGGATGATTAGTTAGGGTTTGGAATAGTTTAGCTGGTAGTGCCTTGGAAACTGGCTTTAATATGAATTCCAGTAACTGGCTCCTAACCATTGGAACAGAGGGTGCTGGAACTGAGGTTGCTGTAGAAAGCACAGGAGAACTAGACAAAGTTAACGGACTTTACAGATATGAGGAGTTTTGTGGAGCCAAACAGGTTGGGACATTCTTTGGATCCGAAGTAATTTTAAGTTTCTTTGTTGGCTCTGACGCAGTCCTTGAAGATTCCTCGAAAGCCCTTTTCTTCCTTGGAACCATGGGTTTCTGACGGGGTTTGGGCCCCAGGAGATGAAGACGAAGAAGCCGGAATCAGACTTTTAAGGATGAGTTTGTTCCGGAGACTGGACAAAGCTGTTGGGTTGAAAGAAGCACAGATCTCTCAATGATATTTTAAATGATCTGGACACAAACAATAGATGCACTTTTTGTGGGCATCTGAAACCAGAATCATGTCTACAAGAAGTGCATCTTTTAAACTCCGTTGGTTTCTCAGACATGGTGAACACTAACTGAAAACCAAACAGTCAGTGACAAGCAAACAAAGCACCTGAAATTCTACAAAAAGTTATATAGATATATTTTTTAAACTATAATAGCAATAATAAGAAAAGGACTAAAATTCACAAGGAAGGGTGCCAACCGGCACTACAGATGAAAGAGGCAGAAGGGACCCTAACACCTACAAAAAATAATTTTAAGTGAGAGGATCAAGAAAGAATATAAATTTTAATAACGAGAATAATACAGAATAATATTTAAGTTTTAAACAAGAAAAGCATTCTCTCACTATTCAAGACTAGTAAGCACATCCTTTAGTGATGGCAGCAAATGAGATCTGAGGAGCTGAGGATGATGTACAGCATTGTGGGTAGAGGGAGGAGTTCAAGACTTGGATCCAAGTCTTGTTAATGCGGCCAAATCGGATCCAAGGTTCGGCTCCATAACCCATTAGTGAGGAAGAATATTTTCTCTGCCTGTTCTGTTCATTTTACTTGTTGCTGCACTTGAAAAACACTAGCATAGAGCTGAATCTAGTACTGTTTGTGATCTTTGGAGTATGTAGTACAGTTAATCTTTTGTCTAGAGAGGACTAACTGTTGCATCATGGGAGAGAGTTTCAGTTGGGTCTGATATGGCTGCAGTTACTGCTACAGGGCTCTCTCTAAGGCATTTTTGATTGGATAATTTACTGATTAACTGCATTTCATTACCGTTTAAATGTATTTCATTGCTATTAACTGCAATTAATTATTGTTTAACTGAATTTTACTACATTTCATTACTGTTTAATTGTATTTTTTCATACTGTGAGTTCTATTTTTGTCTATAAGTGGTTAATCTGTACGTTTTGTGAGTTTTACTGTGTTCTTACCCTTAAAATCAGTAGCACAGTCTGGATACAAGTCTTGCTGCACTCAGAGCTGCTTGTTTTTGCCTTCTGTGTTTCTGGCAGCCATATTGTGTTTGCCTTCTGTGTTTCTGGCAGCCATCTTGTGTTTGCCTTCTGTGTTTCTGACAGCCATCATGTGTTGGTAGGGGCCTATCTCCTCTGTTAGTGAGACTAGCAGGGCTGCCTGGACCTTGTCTGGCACAAGCTGGCAAAGAAAGCAGGGACTAGCAAAATTGGCTAGATTTCTGTGTTACTAGAATCTTCTATTTTTTTGTGGTATTTAAACCCAGCATTTGAGCTGGTTTGGGCTTGTTTGCACATCACGCACTGCAGCTGCACTGTTTTTAACCCATTGCAAAGTATTCCAGCTATAAATTTTCCCTTAGTAGCACTTGTGTGATCACCTAGTAGTACTCCTCTTAGACCTTCCACCCTCTACCACCCTTAGCTCTCTCTGGCCTCTCTCCCTCAGATTCTGTCCAATATGGATGGACAGTTTCCTACAATTTCTCCTGCCACTCTGGTTGATACGGGCATCCTGAGACAGTGTAACTACTTTATGTACACAGACAATCTTTCACTACTACCACCTAGGAACACAGTTTGTGAGAGATGATGCAATTACATTAAAAACCTAGAGTCTATGCTCTCTCCCTCACAAGCCAGTATATCTGGCACTGAGAAGGTTGTCAACACAAACACCACACCTTAAACACTGCCCACACCAAGAGAACACACACCCACATATGTGGAGGTCCTCAACAAAAACATACACGAGAAACCTCAGAGGCAAAAACACACACAAACTCCACTGCCCACCACACCACACACAACACATAGTCCACAGACCTGTGTCTCACAGCCACTAAGGCCTACACATAAACCCAGCATATTAGTCAGAGGAGCCTCCATTGTGGGACACACACATGTGCATCTCACCAGGCTGGATAAGGAGAAAGTCACAGTTAGTTGTTTGTCAGGTGCCGATCCACCATTATCGCCCATGCACACAAGTCTCTCAACACCAGGTACTATTATGACTCTGTCATAGTCCATGTTGGTGTGAATGACTTGAGATGTACCTCCCTGGACTATATGAAGAGAAACATGCTCAAGCTCACTGAATATGTATCCCAGGCAGGTATATTCCTAGCCTTAAGCAGCATTCTACCGTCACTCAGAATGATGCCTCAGAACAAACAGAAAATGATTGACTGTAACAACTGGCTTAGTTTCTGGTGTCATTCCAAGGGGATCCAGTACCTGACAGCCTAGTAAAACATGATCGACAGACCATGATGCTTTGCCAGAGATGGCCTGCATCCGTCTCCCTTGGGCTTCAGCCTTCTGGCAAAGGCTCTTGCCTCCCCTATAGTGCCTTTTTTTAGGCAATGCCATGAGGTCAAATTTACAAAATTTCATCAAAACGCAAATTAAAGGTCATGCTGGTAAATGCCAGGAATCAAAATATGAAAAGTACAGTTGTGTACACTTACCATAAATGCAGATGTTTGAGTGTATTCACTGTTGCAGTCCTCACATATGGGTTATCCGGCTCCCAGTAGCCCTCAGTTGGTCCAAATACCAGAGTCCTTGGTATATGACGTCGGCTGCCGCTGGTTGTAAAACTGATGTCAGTACGTCAGGTATAAAAGGAGGCAGCCAATGCCATTTCCTCAGTTTTTCTTGCCTTAACTGTCAGGAGACCCCAAAAGAAGGCTAATCCAGGAATGGTAACACCCTGGACACATGTCATACAAAAAATAAAAATCCATAGCCTGTGCCTTAGGAAAAAAGAGAGAATGGAGGGTGGGAAACCAGGACTGCAACAGTGAATACACTTGAACATCTACATTTATGGTAAGTGTACACAACTGTACTATGTTCTTCGTGTTTCACTGTTGCAGTCCTCACATATGGGTTGATTCTCAAAGTCCAGTAAGAAGACAAAGGGGGGTAGGAAGGATCACAGATTAAGGGGTGGTAAGGAGGCCCTACAAAACTGCAGAGGCAAAACCAGCCCTGGATTTAGAAAACAAAGGTAGATTGTAATGGTTTGTGAAAGTATGGACAGAAGACCAAGTAGCTGCTTCCAGAATGCCCTTAGTAGGCACACCTCTCAGAAAGGCTGCAGAGGTAGAGGCTGCTCTAGTAGAATGGGTCCTAATACCCTGAGGGGGAACCTTTCCATGCTGCAGGTAACAGAAGTGAATACAATGAGCAAGCCATTTGGAGATGGTTTGTTTTGAAATAGCTTTACCCTGAGCCCCAGGAGCAAAAGTAACCAATAACTGTTCAGATTTTCAAATGGATTTAGTCCTGTCTAAGTAAAATCTCAGCTGTTTATGCACATCAAGAGAGTACAGAATCCTTTCCCCTTTATTTTGGGGATTGTTGAAAAATGTAGGCAGGTGAATAGACTGGTTAAGGGTTGAACTGGATTCGACCTTAGGTATAAAGGAGGGATTGGTTCTCAGAGAAACCCGATCGGAGTGAAAATAATGAAAGGTTCTACTGCCATTAAGGCTTGCAGCTCAGATACCCTTCTAGCTGAAGTAATAGCTAAAAGGAAAGCAGTCTTCCAGGATAGAAACTTCAAATCTGCAGAGGCAGCTGGTTCAAAGGGAGGCAAAGTAGGTTTTTCCAGGACAAAAGTAGCAGGAGTAGGAGCTCTTCTGGGATGTGTAAAATTAATAGCTCCCCTCAGGAATTGTTTCATCAAGGGGTGAGAAAAAATGGGTTGCTCAAAAGAACAATGAGCCAAAATTGCTGGTGTGTGAATTTTGATTGAAGAAAAAGAAAGTCCACCATTAAGCAATCCTGCTAGGTAGTCAAGAATGAGTGAAAGAGAAGGATGAGAAGAGTCTTCTCTCCTTTAGCTAGCATCCAAGAGCAAAATCCCTTCCATTTATCAGCATAAGACTTTCTTGTGCTAGGCCTCCTGGCCTCATGAAGAAAGTACAGTTGTGTACACTTACCATAAATGTAGATGTTCAAGTGTATTCACTGTTGCAGTCATTACATTTGGGTTATCTGCTTGCAGGTAGCCCTCAGTTGGCCTGATTATCAAAGTCTTGGGACCTGCGTCGGTTGCTGTCTCATCTTCCATGATGTCAGGTAGTCAGGGGTATAAAAGCATGCAGCCGACGCCATTACATCAGATTTTCTTGCCCCAGATGTCAGGTGCCCCCATAATGGGAAGCAATTATATACAAGGTTACACCTCCAATAAAAAGCAAATACACCAGAAAGTTTTAAGCATAGTAAACAAGAGTAGAGGTATAGTCAATAGAAGTCAGGGGGCTGGAGGGAAGGCAACCAGGACTGCAACAGTGAATACACTCGAACATCTACATTTATGGTTAAGTGTACACAACTGTGCTATGTTCTTCGTGTTTCACTGTTGCAGTCATTACATTTGGGTAGATTTCCAAAACTAAGGAAGGGAGGAGGCAATTAGATAGCATTAGAACCAGCTATAAGGTCCTGCAAGACTGCAGTGGCAAAACCAGCTCTGGATTTTGAAAAAATTGGCAAGTGTTAATGCTTGGTGAAGGTATGTACAGAACTTCAGGTAGCAGCTTCTAGGATATCCCTGGTAGGGACACCTCTGAGAAAGGCTATAGAGGTAGATGCAGCCCTTGTGGAATGTGGTCTTATCCCCTGTGGGGCAGGTTTTCCATGGTGCTTATAGCAGAAATGAATGCAGTGGCCTATCCACTTAGAAATGGTTTGCTTTGAAATGGCCTTCCCCTCTGCCCCTGCAGCAAATGCAACCAGCAGCTGTTCAGATTTCCTGAGAGGCTTAGTCCTATCCAAGTAAAGTCTAAATTGTCTGTGCACATCCAAGGAGTGCAGTATTTGTTCCCCTTTGTTCTGTGGATTAGAAAAGAAGGTTGGCAAATGAATGGACTGATTAAGGGCCACACTGGATACCACCTTGGGTATAAAGGAGGGATTGGTCCTGAGGGACACCCTGACCACATGAAAGATGAAGAAAGGCAACAGTGCCATGAGGGCCTGTAATTCAGACACCCTTCTTGCTGAAGTGATGGGTAGAAGGAAGGCTGTTTTCCAAGAAAGGAATTTCAACTCTGCATTTGCAGTTGGCTCAAAGGGAGGTAGAGTGAGCTTTTCCAATACAAAGTTAAGGTCCCAGGCTGGAGTAGGGGCTCTCTTGGGTGGTCTTAAGTTTTTTGTCCCTCTGTGGAATTGCTTCAGTGGTGGATGAGAGAAGAGGGGTGGCTCTGTATTATAATGAACCGAAATGGCTGAGGCATGAATTTTGATGGAAGAAAAGGAGAGGCCCTTGTAAGCATCTCAGTTAAGTATTGAAGAAAGTGCAGCAAATTGGGCACTGTTGTGTCAATCCCCTGAGTTTGGCTCCAGGAATAGAATCTTTTTCATTTTTCAGCAAAGGATTTCGTGTACTAGGCCTCCTTGCCTCCAGAATGACATCCATCACTTGCTTACTGAGGGATGGTAACGGAGAGATCATGTAATTAGCCAGGCTGCAAGGTTCAGGGTTAAAAGCTGTGTGTGCAGAATCTGGCTCTCCTGCTGGGACAGCAGGGCCGGGGTCTGAGGCAGGTGCCATGGTTCCAGAAGTGACACACTTCAGGAGGGGGTACCAGTGTTGGCATGGCCAGTCTGGAGCAATAAGTATTGCCGTTGGTTTGTCCTGTTTGATCTTTAGTAGCACTTTGGAGAGGAGAGGCAGAGGGGGAAAGGCATAAACTGATGGTTTTTCCAGGTGAAGGACAGGGCATCCACTTTCCAAGCTTGTCTGTGGGGAGTCCTTGTGCAGAATTTGTCCAATTGGTAGTTCTGAGGGAAGGCAAACAGGTCTATCTCTGGGCTCCCCCATTTGTTTCTCAAAATGTTGAATATCTTTGGTTCCAGTTTCCACTTGTGTGGGTCCATGAGATGGTACTTACGTATTATCACAACCACATTCCGTCTAATGCAACCACATTCCGAGCAGGACAAGTGGCTCTTTTCCAAGCAATCGGTTTCGAGATCGTACTCACCTTATTTTTCTGCTCGACAAATGGATGGACCAAAAATTTGGAGAGGACAATGTTACCATCCATGTCACTAGCACATAATTTCAGGGTTTGATTGATGAAACGATCATAATTATATGTACTGCGTGGGGCATTATGTGCTCCAAGTAGTTGCACTGACAGGAAAATATCAACATTTCTGTCGGCTTTTAAAGGCATAACCAGTTAACAGATGGTGTCAGCAGGGCAGTAAACAGTGGGGGGTTTCAGATAAAGTACTTTGCAGTGAAGTCAATAAATAACATTTTCCAATGTCAGAGTTTGTATCCTTCAGGAAACACATGCGAAAGCAACTCCTGTTACTGTCACAAGTTTGTACATGTTTTACAGCAGCTTAAGGAGACCTTACTGGACGTAACAACTATAAACCATTTTTTTTTTTAATTATTCTGGTGTCAGTTGCTGTTTACAGCATGCAGATTTGATTGTCTAATGTGGGACATGACCATAACTTTCCTACGAGGTGCTTAACATTTGCGAAATTCTGACAGTTAATTCGCCTAATGGTATGCCTTGTAGTTTCACTCGGAACTTACGTGGTTGCGATAATAAGTAAGTACCCATGAGATTTCTGCTTAGGGCATCTGCCAGTGTATTTAGCTTGCCTGGCAGGAACTGAGCTTGTAGGTGCACTTGATAGCTTAAGGCTGTGTTCCACAGAGCCATGGCTAGTCGGCAGAGTGGGTATGAGCAGGTTCCCCCCTGCTTGTTTATGTACCACATAACAGTGGTGTTGTCTGTCTTTACCAATAATTGTCCTGGAAGAATGTGGTCCTTGAAGGCTGTCAGAGCATTCTGTACAGCTAACATTTCTTTTTGATTGATATGCAGGTGCATTTGACTCGGGTTCCATTTGCCTTGAATGCACTGCCCTGCCAAGTGAGCCCCCCCCCCCCATGCATAGTCTGATGAGTCTATTGTTAGGGTTTGGGTGGCAGGGGGTAGAGTGAATGGCAGTCCCTTGTTGTGGTGGCAAGCCTCTGCCCACCAAAGGAACTCTGTCTTTAAGCAAGGATGATAGGAATAATTGATTCTAGCTCCTGAGAATGCTGACACCATAGGCTTTTTAGATATCATTGTAGTTTCCTCATATGCAGTCTTGCATATGGAATTAGTAGAATGCAAGATGCCATGAACCTCAGGGCATGCAATATTTTACTTGCAGATAGCTGGGTCTTTGTGGCCAGTAGTTTGAAGTAGGCTGTCAAATGAACTTGTTTCTCTAGCGTGAGGTAGGCCATCTGGGAAGTTGTAGTCAAGCTTGCTCCCAGGAATACAATTTGTTGACAGGGTACTAGATGTGATTTCTTTTCGTTTATGGTGTACCCCAGACAAGTTAGTAATTTCTTTATAAATGCCAGATGATTTAATAGTAAGTCCTGGCTTTCTGCCTGAATTAGACAATCGTCCAGGTATGGGTATATTTGAATATTTCTTTGCCTGCAAACTGCAATGATTGGAGCTAGGCACTTTGTGAATACCCTGGGTGCAGTAGATAAGCCAAAGGGCAGTGCAGAGAAAGTACAGTTTTGTACCTACCATAAATGTAGATGTTCGAGTGTTCACCCTGCTGCAGTCATCACACTTGGGTTATCCTGCCGTCAGGCGGTCCCGCAGTC
This sequence comes from Protopterus annectens, assembly GCF_019279795.1. Taxonomy (NCBI): domain Eukaryota; kingdom Metazoa; phylum Chordata; order Ceratodontiformes; family Protopteridae; genus Protopterus; species Protopterus annectens. The sequence continues at coordinate 654,221,866 of NC_056731.1, forward strand.
GGCCCAAATTCCAAAGTCTTGGTCCGGCGTCGGTTGCTGTCGCTTCTTCCCTGATGTCAGTGCGCCAGGGGTATATAAGAGGCATCCGACGCCATTTTCTTCAGTTTTTCTTGCCCCAGATGTCAGGTGTCCCCAATATGTAGGCAAAATATATATATATATATATATATATATATATATATATATATATACATATAGCTAGATAAAAATAAAACAATACCCTTAGGCACAAGCAAATACACCACAGAGGTAGAATAGGATAGAGTGGTAGAGATAAGTTCAGCTGGTTCAGAGGGGATGGAGGGAAGGTAACCTGGACTGCAGCAGGGTGAACACTCGAACATCTACATATTCATGGTAGGTACAAAACTGTACTATGTTCATCGTGTTACCCTGCTGCAGTCATCACACTTGGGTTGAATCCCAAAGTGAAGGATGGGAGGTGGAGTCAAACAGGGTTAGAAGAAGCTATTAGGCCCGGCAAAACTGCAGTGGCAAAACCAGCTCTAGTCTTAGAGTATAGAGGTAAGTGATAGTGTTTGGTGAAGGTGTGCACTGAACTCCAAGTTGCAGCTTCCAGAATATCCTTGGTTGGCACTCCCCTGAGAAAAGCTGCTGATGTAGCTGTAGCCCTGGTGGAGTGGAACCTAATGTTAGCAGGTACCGGTTTCCCATGATGTGTGTAGCAGAAACGTATGTAATGCCCTATCCATTTAGAAATGGTCTGTTTTGAAATAGCTTTTCCTTGTGATCCTGTAAGCATAGGCTAGAAAGAGCTGGTCAGTTTTTCTAAAAGCCTTAGTTTTATCCAAGTAGTAATGTAATTGCCTGTGAATGTCCAAAGAGTGCAGGAGTCTTTTTCCTTTGTTCTGGGGATTTGGGAAAAAGGTGGGCAAATGAATGGTTTGGTTTAGGGCCACACTGGATGCTACCTTTGGCATAAAGCAAGGGTTAGTTCGTAGAGAGACTATCTTGATGAAAAATGAGGAAAGGTTCCACTGCCATTAGTGCCTGTAGCTCTGAGACTCTTCTAGCTGAGGCTATTGCTAGTAGCAGGGCAGTTTTCCATGAAAGAAATTTTAAATCAGCTGAAAAAGCTGGTTCAAAGGGCGGCAGTGTAAGCTTTTCCAGAACAAAGTTGAGATCCCAAGTAGGTGTTGGTGCTCTCCTTGGCGGTCTTGTGTTCTTAGCCCCTCTGAGGTACTGTCTTAGGAGTGGATGTGAGAATAAAGGTGGATCCCTGTTGTACTGAGCTGAAATTGCTGAGGCGTGGATCTTAATAGATGAAAAGGAAAGTCCTTTGTGCAACATCTCAGTTAAATATTGTAGAATCTGATGAATGTTTGGATCAAGGGGATTTTGGCCTTTAGCCTGGTTCCAGGCGCAAAATCTTTTCCATTTGTCTGAATAGGTTTTCCTGGTGCTGGGCCTCCTGGCCTCCAGAATGACATCCATAACAGCTTTGGATAAAGGTGTTGGCTGGTTGTTTAGGTCATTTGCCATGCAGCCAGGTTTAAAGTCTTGAGCTGGCTGTGTAGAATCTGATTGTCTCGCTGGGTGAGCAGGTGAGGAATTTGTGGCAAAATCCATGGTGGGCCGTGGGCCATGTTCCTTAAAATTGGATACCAATGCTGGCGTGGCCAGTCTGGTGCAACGAGTATCATTTGTGGCATCTCTAATCTGACTTTCAGCAGTACCTTTGCTAGAAGAGGCAGTGGAGGGAAGGCATACACTGTTAATGTTTTCCAACTGAAGAAGAGGGCGTCCACTTTCCAAGCTAGTGGATGGAAGGTCCTTGTGCAAAATTTTTGAAGTTGGTGGTTGTGGGGGCTTGAAAACAGATCTATGTCTGGGCGTCCCCATTTTTGAGCTATCATTGCAAATACTTGTGGATCTAGTTTCCATTCATGTGGATCCATGATGTTTCTGAAGTTGGTGGTTGTGGGGGCTTGCAAACAGATCTATGTCTGGGCATCCCCATTTTTGAGCTATCATTGCAAATACTTGTGGATCTAGTTTCCATTCATGTGGATCCATGATGTTTCTGCTTAGGTCGTCTGCCAATGTGTTTTTCTTTCCTGGCAGGAATTGTGCTTGTAATTGAACCTAGTAAGACAGTGCAGTGTTCCACAAGGTCATTGCTTGCCTGCATAGAGGGTAGGAATGTGCGCCCCCTTGCTTGTTTATGTACCACATTACTGTGGTATTGTCCGTCTTTATTATTAGTTGTCCTGGGTGTAAAAGGTCCTTGAAAGCTGTTAGGGCATTCTGTACTGCTAGCATTTCTTTTTGATTGAAATGCAGATGCCTCTGATCTGTAGTCCATTTGCCCTGAATGCACTGTCCTGCCATGTGTGCTCCCCAGGCATAGTCCGATGCATCTGTTGTCATAGTTTGCCTGGCTGTGGGTAAGGTGAAAGGCTTACCCTTGTTGAGGTGACATGCCTGTGCCCACCATAGAAACTCCTGTTGAAGGCAGGGAATGAGTGGTATCATTGTTTCCAAGCTGTGGCTGTGCTGAGTCCATACACTTTTCAGGTACCACTGTAATTTCCTCATATGCAGTTTTGCAAATGGTATTAGTAGTATGCAAGATGCCATGAATCCCAAGGCCTGCAGAATTTTTCTTGCAGAGAGTTGGGTCTTTGTTGCCATTATTTTGAAATATTGAATCAGCTGTCGTTGCTTGTCTGGCATGAGATAAGCCATCCGGGCCGTTGTATTCAAGCTGGCACCCAGGAATATTATGTTTTATGAGGGCACTAGTTTTGATTTCTTTTTGTTTACTGTGTACCCTAGGCAACTTAGGTGTTTGACAAATGCCAGATGCTTTAAAAGAATGTCCTTGCTTTCTGCTTGAATAAGGCAGTCGTCCAGGTATGGGTATATTTGAATTCCTCTTTGTCTGCAGTATGCAATTACTGGTGCCAGGCATTTTGTAAAGACCCTTGACACAGTAGATAAGCCAAAGGGCAGTGCAGAGAATTGATAATGCGTTGAACCTGCAATGAAGCGGAGGTATCTTCTGCAATTTTGTCTGATAGGGACATGCAGGTATGCCTCCTTGAGGTCCAAAGTTACTAGCCAAGCATTCTTGCCCAGCATGGGAAGAAGCTGCTGTAGTGTTAGCATCTTGAATTTTGGTACTTGCAGGTAGGTGATCAGAACTGAAAGATCCAGAATGGGTCTCCATGCTTTGTCTTTTCTTGGGACTAGGAAGAGTCTTGAGTAAAATCCTTGTCCTTGCTCCTGTGTAGGTACCTGCTGAATGGCTCTCATGTCCATTAGAGCTGTAATTTGTTTTTGTGCCTCTGCCCATTGATTTGGTGGCAGGTTTGGCATTCCTTTTATCCTTGGTAAGGTATGAAAGTGGAATCTGTATCCTTGAGAGACTATGTTTAGAACCCATTTATCTTTTGTGATGATGTGCCAGTTGTCTGCAAAAAATGCTAATTTTCCTCCCAAGGGAGTTGCCAGGAGAGATTTGCTTGGTAGTTTGAGGACTGAGTCATTGTGTTTGTCTTCTGCTAGCTTGGGGCCTGTCTTCTCCTCCTTTCTGGGTAGAAGTACCCCATTGGCGAGGTTTGTAAGGGCCTTGTGACTGACCTCTGCCCCTTGGGCATCTGTATTTTCCCCTCTGTGATCTGTCAGAAGCTGGAAAGGACAAGTTTTTTGTTGGCCAATTTCTGCTGAAACGAGGGGGTTGTACCTGCAAAAAATCGTTGACCGTTTGCATAGACTTTGCCTTATCCTCCATTTTCTTTAAAACCTCTTCTGCTTTGACACCAAATAATACATCCTGCTGTAAAGGTGCATCCAATAATTTTGCTTTAACATGATCATGAAGGGTTTGTTCTTTTAACCAAGCATGTCTACGTATGACAGAGCCAGTAACAGCTGCTCTACAAGAAGCTTCCAATGAATCAAATCCGCATTGTAAAGTATGTTTGCCCACCTGTTCAGCTGCATCTAACAGATACTGCATTTCCATGAATTCAGCCTGTTCAGAATGTGTGCTCATTTTTTGTTTAACTGAGACATTAGGAATTGCTGATATTTCAACATGTGAAACTGGCAATTTAATGCTCTCATAGCCAGAGTAGCTGAGGTGTATATTTTCTTTCCCCATCTATCTAGGGCTCTGGAATCCCTTTCAGAGGGCACAGGATTTTTAGCCATAGAAGCTTTAGCTCCCTTAGGACCCTGGGAAATTGTTTCTGGGTCAGCTACAGGGCTTTTATAAAGGAATTTGTGTGAGTCAGGTACTCTGTAGTATCTGTCTGGTTTGGCTGGAGCAGGAGGTAGAGAGTCTGGATTTAAACTAGACTCCAAGTAAACATCATCCACAATATCTAAAACAGGAGGGATAGCAAGAGATCTGTGCTGGGGTAGTAAAAGGAACTCTCGGAGCCTTTTCTTAGAATCAGGGTAGTCCTGGCCTTCCCAGTGGAAATGTTCCCTCATGGTATGTAAAGTTTCCCCAAAGGAGTAGACTTCAGGGGGAGATGCTGAGGGAATAGAGTCTTCAGCATCAGAGTCTTCATAAGGTGGAAAAGTGTAATACTGTTCCTCAGAAGAATCTGAGGAGAGTGAAACCTGATCAGAGGATGCATAATCCTCCTCTTGTCTTGGTCTTTTATCAGGAGGGGGATGGGAACCCCTCATTAGGGTAATCAAATCTTCAGCCATCTTAAGCCTTGAACTGTAGACTGATGTACAGTTTTCTTAGGTTTCAAAGGAGTTTTAAGCTTAGCATAAGATTTAATGGTGAGTGTAGTCGGTCTGAAGACATCTTCTGCAACCGAAGGTGTTTCCACAGCACCGGGGTCTACTTCTGCTCCGGTGTCGGAAGATGGCTGCATCGGCCTAGTAGGCTCCGCTTGGGAAACCGCAGCTGTCTGGGGTTCCAGTTCTGCGGTCGTCAGGGGCTGCGTAGGCGCCTCACTGAAAACCAGAGAACCGGCGACAGGCCCAGCTGAGGCCTCGGAGTCTGGCTTGTTACTAGGCTGCCTGTCCTTATCCTTGCGTTTTTTATGTATGGCGGTCGTGGCTGCTCCGACAGCATGATATAATTAAATTTCCTACCAAAGTAATGCCGTGCGAAGTCAAAACGGCGTTTGATAGTTCGTTTATTAAACCCAGCACAAAACCGACAACCTGTGACGTTGTGGTCTGGGCCAAGGCAAGGAATACAATAGGAATGGAAGTCCTTATGAGGTATTTGCTTCCCACAAGAAATGCAATTGTTAACTTTTTCTGACATCGGACTGAGGCAAGAAAATGTTCCCCAATGGGGTACGTAGCTTTATTGAAGACTTCGGACTGAAATTCAAATCGAAAATCTCAGGTGTCGGCAGACCGGCACTTGCGAACTGCTTCTGCTTCGGGCACCGCACGACACGAAAGACTGAAGAAAATGGTGTCGGACACCTCTTATATACCCCTGGCGCACTGACGTCAGGGAAGAGGCGACAGCAACTGACGCTGGACCAAGACTTTGGAATTCGGGCCGACTGTGGGACCGCCTGATGGCAGGATAACCCAAGTGTGATGACTGCAGCAGGGTAACACGATGAACATCTGATAGTGCATGTAGCCTGCTCTAAAGCATAGGTATCTTCTGTAAGATTCCCTTATTGGGATGTGCAGGTAGGCTTCCTTTAAATCCAGTGTTGCCAACCAGGCATTTTTGCCTAGCATGGGAAGCAGCTGATGAAGAGTCAGCATTTTGAATTTTGGGATTACCAAAAAAGTGTTTAGGATAGACAGGTCCAGGATAGGACACCAGGAATTGTCTTTTCTGGGTACCAGGAAAAGTCTTGAGTAAAAACCCTGCCTTCCTTCCTCTTCTGGGACAGGTTGAATAGCCCTGATGCTTAGAAGAGGGGGAACCTGCTTTTGAGCCTCTCCCCACTGAATTGGGGGTAGGTCTGGCCAACCGTTTGGGGCTGGTAAGGAGTGGAAGTGGAATCTGTATCCTTGGGATACTATATTTAAAACCCATTTGTTTGGGTAATGAATTCCCAGTTTCTTGCATGCAGGGCGATCTTTCCCCCTAAAGGATTAGTCAGTTGAGCAGGACTTGGAAGGTTTAAAGTTAAGTCATTGTGACAGTTTACCATTGGGGGGGTGTCTTACTACTCCCAGCTTTGGAAGTGGAAGCCCCCCACTGCTTAGGCCTGTGAGTATCTTGAGACTGAAGCCTGGGTGGTCAGTTGGTTCTGGGTTTGGATTGAGAAGGCTTGGAAGAGGCAGGAAAGGGCCAACTCTTAGAAGGCCAGTGCCTACTAAATCTGGGAGGCTGTACTTGCAGGAAATCTTTAAAAGTTTACATAGATTTAGCTTTTTCCTCCATCTTTTTAAGTACTTCTTCTGCTTTGTTGCCAAACAGGCAGTCTTGGTTTAAGGGAGCATCTAGTAATTTAGCTTTAACATCATCTGGCAAAGACTGCTCCTTAAGCCAAGCATGCCTTCTAAGTACAGACCCAGTGACAGCAGCCCTGCAAGATGCCTCTAATGAATCAAAACCACATTGCAAAGTATGTTTTCCAACTTGTTCAGCAGAATGCATTAAATCCTGTAATTCTTTATTTTCAGCAGTCAGGAATCCACATAATTTTCTGTTTAAGCAATCCAATAATATGCTGCTGATACTTTAACATATGAAACTGGCAGTTTAAGGCCCTAATGGCCAAAGTTGCAGAAATGTATACCTTCTTATTCCATCAGTCCAGGGCCCTGGAATCTCTATCAGAGGGTGTAAGGTTTTTGGCAGTAGTAGTCTTAATGCCTTTGGGTCCCTGTGAAATGGTCTCAGGATCCACAGTAGGATTCTTGGGAACTTTTGAGAGTCAGGTATTCTGTAACACCTGTCAGGTTTTCTGGGAGCCGGAGGTAAAGTGTCAGGGGCCAGGCTAGATTCCAAGAAAGCATCATCTACAATGTCCAGTACAGGAGGGATAGCTAAAGGCCTGTGTTGAGGTAGGAGTAAGAATTTCCTAATTCTCTTTTTGGAGTCAGAGTAATCCTGGCTTTCCCAGTGGAAATACCCCCTAAGAGATTGCAAAGTTTCACCAAAAGAGAAATCCTCTGGAGGGGAAGCAAAGGGAATGGAGTCCTCTGCATCAGAATCCTCACAGGTAAATAAGGGCAACTCCTGGTCATCAAAGAAAACAGAAATTTCAGAATCCTGATCAGAAGAATCAGAAGGATAATCAGTTCTAGGTCTCTTAGAGGGAGAAGGGTGGCTTCCCCTGATTACAGTAATAAGGTCTTCAGCCATTCTTATCATTTGTTTTTAGGCATAGAGGCCTGACCATGTGGTCTGAGTGCTGGTTTTCTAGGCGTGGATCGAGTTTTAGGCCTTGAAGAAGAAGATGGCATTGGTTTAATATGCAAGTCAGTAGGCCTGAATACACCCTCGGAAGCCGGTGCCTGCACAGCGGCTCTGGACCCATCCAAGGTAGAGACATCTGCAGGTTCCACAGTCGAAGAAGCATCTTGCGGCACACTGGACTCCAAATGGGTCTCAGTAGAGGCCTGCAAATCTGAAGTAGCGGGTATCAGGGGCTGCGAAAGCGCCTCATTGAGTACCAGCGAACTGGCAACTAGCTTAGGAGAAGCGTCGTCGGAGCTTTGGACCTACACGATCTGTCTTTATCTTTGCGTTTTTTCGGAATGTCGGTAGTCGGGTGGCTTACCGAAGATATTTCTGGATAACTGAACTGAGTACCAAAAAATTTAGATGTGAAAATGAACCGACAATGAATAGTTTGAGGTTTGAATAAGGCAAAAAACCAATAGCGAGGTACATCGTGGTCTGGACCTAAGCAAGGAATGCAGTATGAATGAAAATCTTTATGAGGTATTTGCTTTCCACAAGAAATACAATTGTTAACTTTTACTTGACATTGGTTTAGAGCAAGAAAAAGCATCCCCAATGGGGTATTTAGCTTAGTTGAAGACTTCGGATCTGAAACTCGAAAATGAAAATTTCGGGAGTCGGCTAACCGGCACTTGCAAACTGCTTCTGCTTCGGGCACCGCCCGGCAAGAAAGACTGATGTAATGTCATTGGCTGCATGCTTTATACTCCTGACTACCTGACGTTAGGGAAGATGAGACAGCAACCAACGCAGGACCCAAGACTTTGATAATCAGGCCGACTGGGGGCAACCTGCAAGCAGATAATCCAAATGTAATGACTGCAACAGTGAAACACGAAGAACATCTTCAACCACCTGTTGAGAAAGATTTAAGGTATTAGCCAGGTAGTTAAATGCAGAGTTTGAAGATGAGGATGAAGGAACTTTCCCCTTCCATGAACCAACAGATCTGGTACAAGGGGAAGATGCCAAGGCTGAGCCTGGGAAAGGCTGCGAAGGAGGGGATACCAATGCTGCCTGGGCCAATCTGGAGCTATCAGAATAGCCTTTGGCTTTTCATCCCTTATCTTTAGCAGCACTCTGGGGCAGAAGGTTGGAAGGAGATGATTGGTGTGGGAGGAGAAGAGATCCACTTGTGGGGTGCCCCAATGATGATTGATGCGATGGAAAATGTCCCTGTTCAATTGTTACTCGTGAGGATCCAGAACATGTCTGCTCAAATGATCCACCAAGGAGTTTAGCCTCCCTGGAAGATAGTGGGCTATTAGATGTAAGCCCATGGATGCTGCTATGAACCATAGTCTCATGCTTTGTCTGCACAAGGGGTAAGAGTGAGTCCGCCCCTTGCTTGTTGATGTACCACATGACTGTGGTATTGTCTGTCCTGATTAGCAGAGTCCCAGGGTAGAGCAGGTCCTTGAAAGCCAGCAAGGCCTGCTGCACTGCCATCAATTCTTTTAAGTTTATATGCAGATGAATCTGCTGGGTGTTCCAAGTACCCTGTATGCCTTCTGCCCTCCAGATGAGCCCCCTATGCAACATCTGAGGTGTCTGTGGTGAGAGTCTGGCTGGCAGGCGGTGGGTGGAAAGGCAGACCCTTGTTCTGAGAACAGGCTGTCGCTCACCATAGGAACTCCATTTGTAGACAGGGAATCAGGGGAAGAATCAAGTCTAAGTCCTGTGTGTGTTAACACCAAAGGTTCTTGAGGTACCATTGAAGTTTTCTCATATGCAGCCTCGCATATGGGATCATGAAAATAAATGAAGCCATGAACCCCAGTGCTTGCAGAGAGCTGGGTCATGCTTGCCAAGTTCATGAAGTAAGTGGAAAGATCTTCTTGCTTCTGTTGAGGGAGGAATACCATCTGGGTGGCTGTATTCAGAGTCGCTCCCAGGAAAACAATCTCCCTTGAAGGAACCAACTTTGACTTCTTTTCGTTGAGTGTGTAACCCAAAGAGGTGAGAATGTTCTTCACGAAATACAAATCCTTTTCTAATTGTTCTGGGGAGTTTGCTTGAATGAGACAGTCATCCAGGTAAGGATAAATCTGAATGTTTCTCTGCCTGGAAAAAGCAATGGCTGGAGAAAGGTACTTTGTAAAAACTCTGGGAGCAGTAGACAAGCCAAAGGGCTATGCAGAGAATTGAAAGTATTACTCCCCAGCCCTGAAGCGAAGGAACTGCCTGCAACTTTCCCTTATTGGGATGTGCAGATAAGCCTCCTTGAGATCCAAAGTTACCAGCCATGAATCCTTGCCCAGCATTGGTAGTAATTGTTGAAGGGTGACTATCTTGAATTTGGGAATCACCAGAAAAGTGTTTAGAATGGACAGATCCAGAATAGGGCATCAGGTGCCCCCTTTCTTGGAGACCAGAAAAAGCCTTGAATAAAAAACCTAGGCCTGCCTGATTTGCAGAAACTGGCTCTATGGCCCCCATAGTCAGTAGAGAAGAAATTTGAGTTTCTACCTCTGCCTTGAGAGTTTTGGGTATGTCTTGTAAACCAGGGAAGGTGCAAATACAAAGTTGTAAGGAACCACCACGATGCTGTAGGTAAAAAGATTTATTTGAACAAGCGCTTTCACGCACCACAACAGCACGCTTCTTCAGGTTTCAACAATGAATCAACTATGCAACCATTTATACTAAAAAAGCCATCATTTATTAGATTATTAATCAATTAGGTTCAATATATATTAAAAATCATTCAATTAACTAACTGATCAAATCACCTTAAGCAGCCTTATTTCATTCATTCTATCTACTTGAACACATATAAATAAGTAAATAGACATATTAGATGCATATAGCTCAATATTATACTGTTTAAATATGGTAGTATAGTATAATACAATATTATTATAAATATAAGATTAGACAAGACCCTAATAAAAATATAAGAAATACATCATTGTAAACCAAACCAGGGAAGGTGTGAAAGTAAAACTTGTAGCCTTGGTTTACTATATTGAGCACCCATTTGTCTGTGATGGTAGACCATACCTCTGCGAACCTGGCTAACATTCCCCCCAAAGGAAACCCAGGGTCAGCAGAGGTAGGCACAAGAAGGCCGGAGTAATTGAAAATGCTTGCTTTGGGAAGCTGGCTTAGAACTCCCTGACTTAGCAGAAGAAGAATGCCATTGTTTAGCCCTTTGAGGGGCAGAAGCCTTTCCTCTGGAAGACCTGAAACCCCTAGGCCTAGAGCAACCCTGCTTGCCAGGATCAGGGAAAGGCCAATTCTTGGAAGGATAATGCCTACTAAACCGAGGAGGCTGAACCTGAAGGAAAGCTTTTACAGCTTGCATAGATTTTGCCTTATCCTCCAACTTTTTCAGTACCTCCTCAGCCTTAATACCAAAAATATTGTCCTTTTGCAAAGGAACATCCAGCAATTTTGACGTAACTGGTTCAGAAAGAGGCTGTTCCCTGAGCCAAGCATGCCTTCTAATTGCAGAACCAGTGGCTGCTGCTCTGCAGGAAGCCTCCAAAATGTCAAAACCATGAAGTGAATGCTTATTAACTAAAGTGGCAGAATTCAGTTGTTGTGTCTTTCGGCTTTTCCCGGTTAGGGGTCGTCCACAGCGGAACTCCGGTCTGCTAATGATTGGCAGTAGATTTTTACATGCTGAGTTGCCGGCCCTGACACACAACCTTCAACGAAGGTACGCCCATTCACACATGTCTCCACACAGAAGACGCTCTAGCTGAGAATCGAACAGGACAATGTCTTACTGTGAGGCGACAACGCTACCGCAGCACCACCACAGAATTCAGTAAGTCTTGTAAATCTTTGTTTTCCGTCATGGAAGGAATATCTCCAAGTTTAGTCTTAATAGTCTCCAACATATGCTGCTAATACTTAAGCATGTGAAAAAGACAATTCACGGATCTAATGGCAAAAGTTGCAGAAGTATAGACTTTTTTATCCCACCTGTCCAAGGCCCTAGATTCCTTATCATAAGGCACAGGGTTTCTAGCAATATTAGCCTTAACACACTTGGGGCCTTGAGAAATAATTTCTGGATCAGCAGTAGGGTTTCTAAAAAGGAATTGATGAGATTCAGGAACCCTGTAATATCTATTTGGTTTTCTGGGGGCAGGAGGAAAGTACAGTTGTGTACACCTACCATAAATGTAGATGTTCGAGTGTCTTCACTGTTGCAGTCATGACTGTAGGGTTCTCCCCTGCCAGCAGGCAGCCCCCGGTCGGCCAGAATCCCAAAGTCTGGGTCTGGCGTCGGCTGTTCAACCCTGCTCCCTGACGTCAGAGCGCCAGGAGTATAAAGCTGACAGCCGACGCCATCTTCTCCAGTTTTTCTTGCCCCAGATGTCAGGAGTCCCAAAATGAAAATGGTCCCAAAACCTTTGCAAATACACCTCAGAAGAATGGTGAAAAAAGGAACCACACAAAAGTAAAAATAAGAGGGGACAGGAGGGAAGGAAACCCAGACTGCAACAGTGAAGACACTCGAACATCTACATTTATGGTAGGTGTACACAACTGTACTATGTTCATCGTGTTTCACTGTTGCAGTCATGACTGTAGGGTATAATCCCAAAGCTGTAAGAAAGGGAGGTGGTCATAAAGAAGGAGGGGAGGCTAAAAGGCCCTGCAAGACTGCAGAGGCAAAGCCTGCCCTAGATTTAGAGTAGAGAGGCAAATTGTAGTGCTTAGAGAAAGTATGCACTGAACTCCAAGTTGCAGTTTCCAAAATGTCCTTGGTAGGAACTCCCCTGAGGAAGGCTGCAGAAGTGGCAGCAGCTCTGGTAGAATGAGTCCGAATGCTCCCTGGGATTTGCTTTCCATGGTGTGAATAACAAAATCTGATTCCATGAACAATCCATTTAGAAATGGTTTGTTTAGAAATGGCTTTACCTTGGGAACTTGAAGCATAAGAAACAAACAATTGTTCTGATTTTCTGATGTCCTTGGTTCTGTTCAGGTAAAAACGTAGCTGTCGATGTACATCCAAGGAATGCAAGATTCTTTCCCCTTTATTTTGAGGAGTGGGGAAAAAGGTTGGCAAGTGGATAGTTTGATTTAAAGCCACTTTGGAAACCACCTTAGGCATGAAAGTCGGATTTGTCCTCAAAGATACCCTGTCTTGATGGAAAATAAGATACGGTTCCACCGCCATAAGAGCTTGTAACTCTGAAACTCTCCTGGCAGAGGTTAGTGCCAACAGGATAGCTGTCTTCCAAGATAAAAACTTGATGTCAGCAGAAGCGGCAGGCTCAAAAGGAGGCAAGGTTAGTTTTTCCAAAACATAATTGAGATCCCAAGCAGGAATAGGAGGAGATCTAGGAGGTCTTAAGTTCTTAGCTCCTCTGAGGAACTGTCTCATGAGCTGGTGGGAAAAGATGGGAGGGTCTGAATTATAATGAGCAGAAGTAGCAGAAGCATGGATCTTAATGGAAGAGAAAGAGAGACCCTTATGTAAGAGATCTGTCAAGTAGAGAAGAATTAAAGTAATGTTAGGAAGAAGAGGATCAGAATCCTGAGCCTGCATCCATCAACAAAATATTTTCGACTTGCTTTCATAAGATTTCCTAGTGCTAGGATGTCTGGCTTCTAAAATGACATCCATAACCTTCTTGGGTAGGAAAGAAGAAATCAAAGGTCCTGGATTAACCAGGCCGCAAGGCTGAGAGTTCTGACATGAGAGTGTAGAACCTGACCCTGATGTTGAGACAGAAGGTTTGGAGCCTGAGGTAAAATCCAAGGGGGCTCCAGGCATAGGTTTATTAGAGTTGGATACCAAAACTACCGAAGCCAATTTGGAGCCAACAAAATTATCATCTTGGGTTTGTCCTGTTTTATCTTCAATAAAACTCGTGGAAGAAGAGGTTGAGGCGGAAAGGCATATCCAGAGAGGTTCCTCCAACTGAATGACAGGGCATCCACTTTCCAAGCCTCTCTGTGGAATGTCCTGGTGCAAAAATTCTGCAGCTGATGATTTAAATGGGATGCAAAGAGATCTATGTGAGGACATCCCTATACTGCTGTTATCATCCTGAAAATTTTGGTGTCCAGTATCCACTCGTGTGGATCCGAAAGGTTTCTGCTCAAACTGTCTGCCAGTAAATTTTGTTTCACTGGTAGAAACTGAGCTTGCAGATCCAGATTGCAAGCTAGAGCTGTGTTCCATAAATCCATGGCTAGTCTGCAAAGGGGGTAGGAATGAGATCCCCCTTGCTTGTTTATGTACCACATAACTGTGGTGTTGTCTGTCCGTATTAGCAGTTGTCCTGGTTGTATGAGATTCTTGAAGGCCAATAGAGCTTTCTGAACGGCCAACATTTCCTTTAAATTGATATGCAGGTGCTTCTGATCCTTTGTCCAAAGACCCTGCAGACAATTGCCCTGAAAATGGGCTCCCCAAGCATAATCCGAGACGTCCGTGGTTAGAGGTAGACGGAAGGGCTTCCCTTTGTTTAGAGCACAAGCCCTGGACCACCAAAGAAATTGCTTTTGAAGGCAAGGAAGGACAGGAAACAGTATGTCCAAACTGTGGTAATGCTGAGACTATACACTTTTTAGGTACCACTGTATTTTCCTCATGTGTAGCCTTGCATATGGTACGAGAAGGATGCAGGAGGCCATGTAACCCAAAGCCTGCAGGAATTTCCTTGCAGATAGATGGGTTAGAGTTGCCAAGGCTTTGAAAGTTGATGACAGCTGTAATTGTTTTTCGGATGTCAGAAATGCCATCTGGGTTGTAGTGTTTAGAAGAGCACCCAGAAAAGTTATCTTTTGTGATGGTGTCAAATTTGACTTTTTTATGTTTACAGAGAATCCCAGGAATTTGAGGAGGTTTTGTAGAAAGTCCAGATGCTGGAGTAAGACATCCTTGCTGTCTGCCTGAATTAGACAATCGTCCAGATAAGGGTAAATTTGAATTCCCTTGAGTCTGCAGTAAGCTACTACTGGAGCCAGGCATTTGGTGAAGACCCTGGGCGCAGTAGACAATCCAAAGGGCAGCGCAGAGAATTGAAAGTGCCTCGATCCGGCCTTGAACCTGAGGTATTGTCTGCAATCCTGCCTGATGGGAATGTGTAAATATGCCTCCTTTAAATCCAACGTCACCATCCATGCATCTTTGGACAGCATTGGAAGTAACTGCTGAAGAGTAAGCATCTTGAATTTTGGAATCTCTAGAAAGGTGTTCAAGACCGACAGATCCAGAATGGGTCTCCATGAATTTTGCTTTCTTGGGACTAGAAAGTGCCTTGATTAAAACACTTTTCCCATCTCTGAAAGAGGTACCAGTTCTATGGCATTCATAGCCAAAAGAGCCTCCACCTGGTTTAAGGCCTCCGTCCATTGATGTTTTGGAAGGTCTGGCCATCCGCTTGGTCTTGGCAAAGTATGAAAATGGAATTTGTAACCTCTTAAAATCACATCCAAAACCCATTTGTCCTGGGTTATTTGAGTCCAATTTTGGTAAAAAAGAGAAAGTTTTCCTCCGAGAGGGGCTTCCAGGCAAGACATCCCTGCCGCCCAACAGAGGGAGTCATTGAGTTTGCTTCCTTTGAGACTGTGGCCTGTCCTCTCCTCCCCTAGGGGTAGAAGCAGCCCATTGCCTTGGTCTATAAGCAGCTTGTGTTTGAGGCCTTCCTCTGGAGCATCTATATCTACCCCTTTGAGGCCTGTCTGAAGAGGGAAAGGACCAGTTTTTTGATGGCCAATTCCTGCTAAATCTAGGAGGCTGTACTTGTAAGAAATCTTTAACTGTTTGCATGGATTTCACCTTATCTTCCATCTTTTTAATCACCTCTTCAGCTTTAGATCCAAACAAAATATTTTGCTGAACAGGAGCATCCAAAAGTTTTGCCTTTACTTGCTCAGGTAAATTTTGTTCCTTTAGCCATGCATGTCGTCTGATGACTGTGCCAGAGGCCGCAGCCCTACAAGAAGCCTCCAAGGCATCAAATCCACAGTGTAAAACATGCTTCCCAACTTGTTCAGTGGCATGCTATAAATCATGTAATTCCTTATCCTCTGCACAAGCAGAAATGGAAGTAAATTTCTGTTTTAAGACAGACAAGGGAAACTGCTGATATTTAAGCATATGAAACTGACAAGTTTAAAGCCCTAATGGACAAAGTAGCAGAAGTGTACACCTTTTTGCCCCATCTTTCCAAAGCTCGAGAATCCTTTTCAGTAGGAATAGGATTTTTGGCAGTAGCGGCCTTAACACCCTTAGGACCCTGAGAAATGGTTTCAGGGTCAGCAGTAGGATTCTTGAATAAAAACTGATGGGAATCAGGAACCCTATAGTACCTATCAGGCTTAACAGGAGCAGGAGGAAAAGAATCGGGATAAATTAGCCTCCGAAAAGGCATCATCCACAATATCCAAAACAGGAGGAATAGCCAGGGGCCTATGTTGGGGAAGAAGAAGAAAATCCCTCAGTCTTTTCTTGGATTCTGAATACTCCTGTCCCTCCCAGTGAAAATGTTCCCTCATTTCATGTAGAGTTTCCCCAAAAGAAAAATCCTCAGGAGGAGAAGCTGAAGGAATGTATTCTTCCGCATCAGAATCCTCATAAGGAGGAAAAGAATATTCCTGATCAGAAGAAGAAATTGAGGAAACAGAAGCCTGATCAGAGGAATCATAATAAACATCCTGCCTTGGCCTTTTGTCTGGAGGGGGATGAGAACCCCTAATCATTGTAAGTAAATCCTCCGCCATTTTGAGTAACTGTTTCTGTGATTTGGGAGCTGGTTCAGAAGAGGCCTGTGTTGAAGTCTTTGATTTAGAAGGAGTCTTTGCCTTTGTCTTTGGCTTTGCCTTTACTTGAAGCTGAGTCGGCCTGAAAACCCCTTCGGAAGCCGGTACCTGCACAGCGGCTCCGGACCCATCCGAAGGAGCGTTGTCCGAAGGTCCTGCAACAGAAATATTTAAAGGCCTGGTTGGCTCCTCATGAGAGTCCATTTCGGCCATCGGTTCTGAAATGGCCGACGACAGGGGCTGCAAAAGCACCTCACTGACGACGGCCGAACCTGTAGCTGGCTCCACATGTGCGCTATCATCAGATTTAGACCTCGGAGGCCTGTCTTTATCCTTGTGACGCTTGTGAACTCCGGTAGATGGAAGCGTATCCGATGACATTTTGTAATTAAATCGTCTACCAAAGTAATGAAAGGCAAAATCGTACCTTCGCTTAATTGTACGTTGATTGAATCTAGCACAAAACCGACAACTAGCTACATCATGGTCAGGGCCCAAGCAAGGAATACAGTAAGAATGAAAATCCTTATGAGGTATTTGCTTCCCACATGAAATACAATTATTAACTTTTTCTGACATCGGAGTGGAGCAAGAAAAAAGTTTCCCCAATAGGGTACTTAGCTTTGAGTGGAGAAGAAAAGTCTTCGGACCGAAGTACGTAGAAATATTCGTCAGGAGTCAATCGACCGGCACTTGCTAACTGCTTTCACCGCACGGCAAGAAAGACTGGAGAAGATGGCGTCGGCTGTCAGCTTTATACTCCTGGCACTCTGACGTCAGGGAGCAGGGTTGAACAGCCGATACCGGACCCAGACTTTGGGATTCTGGCCGACCGGGGGCTGCCTGCCGGCAGGGGAGAACCCTACAGTCATGACTGCAACAGTGAAACACGATGAACATCAGAATTAGGAGTTAAAGAATTTTCCATGAAAACATCATCCACAACTTCCAAAACTGGAGGTATAGCCAGAGGCTTATGCCGAGGCAAATCTAAAAATTCCCTGATTCTTTTCTTAGACTGGGGAAAATCCTGACATTCCCATTTAAAATGCTCCCTAAGAGTATTCAAAGTATCCCCAAAGGAAAAATCTTCTGGAAGGGAGGCAGAAGGAATAGAGTCCTCAACATCAGAATCCTCAAGGCCAGAAAAAAGTTGAGAATTTCCTTCTTCACCAGCAGACATAATGGAAATCTCAGAATCTGAGACAGACAAAACACCAGGGGAAAATTCCCTAGCCTTCTTTGAGGGGGGGGGTGAGAGCCCCTAATCAGGGAAAGAAGATCACCAGCCATCTTTACCAACTGGGACTGAGGTACAGGATGGGAGGCTGATGTCTGCTTGTGAGTAGGTTTGCGGCTGAAAGGTTTACTAGCAATTCGGAGGGACTCGGGAGGCCTAGCAACTGCAGAAGCCTGAGCTAAGGTAGTCGGTCTGGTTCTGGTCTCATGTCGAAAAGAAGAGGCGTCAGAAGCCGGTGCCTGCAAAGCAGCTGTGTACACATCTGAGGTGCCAACAGGCAGTGGGTCAGAAGACAAAATAGCACCTGCGGCATGGAGGACTCCGTAAAAGTCTCGGCAGATGCTTGCAGCTGAAAATCTGCAGACTGCAGGGGCTGCGAAAGCGCCTCACTAACTACTGCTGTGCTGACAACCAATTTCACCAGTGAGTCATCAGTAGATTTAACCCTAGGCCTGTCGCGGTCCTTGTCTTTGCGTTTCCTAGGAAAATCCAAAGTTTGGAGACCAGAAGACGCCATACCGATGAACTTAGGCCAGACTCCAAAATGCTTATACAAAATCTTAGCTCTACGGCGTATGGTACGTGGGTTAAAGGAAGCACAGAGATCACAGTTAGGGACATTGTGCTCAAGGCCCAAACAAGTTATACAACAGGAATGGAAATCACGGTGAAGAATCTGTTTTCCAAAGGCAAGACAGTTATTACCTTTATATGACATTTGTTAAAGTAAGAAAAGAGGATCCCCAGTGGGGTACTTACCTGAAGATATCTTCAACTTAGAAGTTGGAAAGCGAAACGAAGGTAAACGGCCAACCGGCACTAGTGTGAATTGCATCTTCTTCGGGCTCCGTGGCAAGAAAGACTGAGGAAATGGCACTGGCTGCCTCCTTTTATACCTGATGTACTGACATCAGTTTTACAACTGGCAGCAGCCGACATCATATGCCAAGGACTCTGGTATTCGGGCTGACGGAGGGCTACTGGGAGCCAGATAACCCATATATGAGGACTGCAACAGTGAAACAAGAAGAACATCTGACTAGTAACCTATCAAGCTAGAATCTGAGCTGTCTGTGCACATCCAAGGAGTGCAGGATCCTTTCCCCTTTATTTTGAGGATTAGGGAAGAAGATTGGCAAATGGATAGATTGGTTGAGAGCCACACTGGACACCACTTTAAGCATAAAGGAAGGGTTAGTCCTGAGGGAGACCCTGTCAGCATGAAAAATAATGAAGGGTTCCACAGCCATAAGTGCTTGTAGCTCAGATACTCTTCTAGCTGAAGTGATGGTCAAAAGCAAGGCTGTTTTCCAAGAGATGAATTTTAGCTCTGCTGATGCTGCAGGCTCAAGGGGCAGGGGGGGGGGGGTAGCGTGAGCTTTTCCAGTACAAAGTTAAGGTCCCAAGCAGGGGTGGGGGCTCTCCCTGGTGGCCTTAAGCTGTTTGCCCCTCTCAGGAACTGTTTGATAAGAGGGAGAGAGAAGACAGTTGGCTCAGTGTTGCAATGAGCAGTGATGACAGAGGCATGGATCTTAATGGAGGAGAAGGATAGGCATCTGTGGAGTAGATCTGCTAGGTAATCCAGGATTAGAGGTAAGGAGGGCAATGCTGTGTCCTCTCCTTTAGACTGAATCCAAGAACAATACCTTTTCCACTTATCAGCATAGGATTTCTTTGTACTGGGTCTACTGGCTTCAAGAATGACTTCCAGCATCTGCTTGCTTAGGCTGGTCACTGGGGGAAAATTCAAGGAATAACTAGGCTGCAAGATTCAGGGTTTGCAGTTGCAGATGCAAGATCTGTCCCTCCTGCTAAGTGAAGAGGGCTGGAACCTAGGGTAGGTGCCAGGATGGCACTGGTGACAGGCTGCGCATTAGTGGGTACCAGTGCTGACATTGCAAGTCCGGGGTAATCAGGATTGCCCTTGGTCTGTCCTGTCTTATCTTGAGTAATATTCTTGTGAGAAGAGGCAGAGGGAGAAATGCATAGATTGAGAGGTTTACCCACTGGAAGGATAGGGCATCCACTTTCCAGACCCTGCTGTGAGGTGTCCTGGTGCAGAATTTGCTGAGCTGGTGAATGTAGAGGGAGGCAAAAAGGTTCACCTCTGGGGTCCCCCATTTCTGGGTTAGAAGGCTGAAGGTGCTGGAGTCTAATTGCCGCTCGTGTGGGTCTAGGAGATTTCTGCTTAAGTCGTCTGCCAGAGAGTTATGTTTGCCTGGCAGGAATTGAGCTTGCAGATGAATATGCATGTCCAAGGTCATGTTCCACAGGGCCATGGCTAGCCTGTAGAGTGGGTAAGAGTGGGTTCCCCCCTGCTTGTTGATGTACCACATAACTGTGGTGTTGTCTGTTTTTATTAGCAGGGGTTCTGGTGAGAGTAGGGATCTGAAAGTTGTCAGAGCATCCTAACAGCTAGCATCTCTTTTTGGTTGATGTGCAGATGAATTTAACTTGGGCTCCACTGGCCCTAAATATACTTCTCGTCCAGATGTGCCCCCCAGGCATAGTCTGATGCATCTGTGGTTAGGTTATGGGTGGCGTGGGGTTGAGTAAAGGGAAGTTCCTTGTTGTGGTTGCATTCTGCTGCCCACCAAAGAAACTCTGTCCTTAGACAAGGTATGATAGGTATGACATTTTCCAGGTCCTGAGAATGTTGGCACCAAAGGCTTTTTAAGTACCACTGAAGTTTCCTCACATGCAGTCTGGCATATGGAATTAGAAGAATGCAAGAGGCCATGAACCCTAGGGCCTGCAGGATTTCCTTACGGATAGCTGGGTTCTGGTGGCCATCCGAGTGAAGCAGCTTTTCTGGAGTAAGGAATGCAATCTGGGATGCTGTGTCCAAGCTTGCTCCCAGGAATACAATCTTTTGACTGGGGACTAGTTTTGACTTCTTTTCATTGATAGTGTACCCCAGGGAGGTTAGAAGGTTCTTTACAAATGTCAGGTGCTACAACAGCTATTCCTGACTGTCCGCCTGAATCAGGCAATCATCCAAATACAGGTAAATTTGAATCTTTCTCTGTCTGCAATAGGCAATGGCTGGAGCCAGGCATTTTGTGAAGACTTTGGGAGCAGTGGATAAGCCAAAGGGAAGTGCAGAGAATGGATAATGCATAGATCCTGCCCTGAAATGTAGGTATTTCCTGCATGAGTCCCTGACAGGGATGTGTAGATAGGCTTCTTTTAGGTCTAGGGGGGCTAACCAGGCATCTTTGGACAGCATAGAAGAAGCTGCTGAAGGTTGAGCATTTTGAATTTTGGTACCACCAGGAAGGCATTTAGAATGGAAAGATTTAGGATTGGGCACAAAGTGCCCTCTTTTCTGGGTACCAGGAAAAGTCTGGAATAAAACCCTTGACCTATCTGTTCTACAGGGACAGGCTGAATTGCCCTTATGGAGAGCAGGGATTGAACTTGGTTTTGTGCCTCTGCCCACTGGTTTGGAGGAAGGTCTGGGAACCCTTTTGGGGGTGGCAGTGAGTTGAAGTAAAATTTGTATCCCTGGGATAAAATGTTGAGGACCCATCGGTCTTTGGTGGTGGAGGTTCAGTTTTTTGCATGATGGGCAAGTTTTCCTCCTAGGGGCATGAGCAATTGGGCAGAGGTGAGGAGTGGAGTTGAGAAGTCATTGTGAATTCTTTCCGGTGGCTTAGCACTCCCTGCTTTAGAAGTGGAGGCACTCCATTGCTTAGATCTCTGCATACCCTGAGACTGTAATCTGGGGGGGGGGTCTGTTTCCCCTGGGTTTAGTTTCAGATGGCCTTGAGGTTGCTGGAAAGGACCTATGTTTTGAGGGGCAATGCCTACTGAATCTTGGAGGCTGCGCTTGCAAAAAATCTTTGACTGTCTGCATAGACTTAGCTTTTTCTTCCATCTTTTTTTAGAACCTCTTCTGCTTTGGTGCCAAACAGATTGTCCTTGTTCAAAGGAGCTTCTAGTAATTTTGATTTGACATGGTCTGGCAAGGTCTGCTCCTTAAGCCAAGCATGCCTTCTCAGTACAGAACCAGTGACTGCTGTCCTGCAAGATGCTTCTAGGGCGTCAAAGCCACATTGCAAGGTATGCATACTGACTTGGCTTGCAGAATGCATAAGCTCCTGTAATTCTTTATTTTCTGCACAGTCTGTAAAGGTACATAATTTCTGCTTAATAAGTTCCATAACAAGTTGCCGGTATTTCAGCATGTGAAACTGGCAATTCAATGCCCTAATGGCAAGAGTTGCATAGGTGTACACTTTTCTTTTTTCCCATCTGTTTAAAGCTTGGGAATCCGTGTTTGAAGGGGTGGGATTCTTAGCTGTAGTTGATTTTGTACCTTTAGGCCCCTAGGAAATGACCTCTGGGTCAGCAGTAGAATTTTTGAAAAGAAATTTGTGAGAATCAGGGACTATGTAGTACCTCTCTGGTTTCCTTGGAGCAGGAGGTAAAGTATCAAGACTTAGACTGGATTCCATAAAGACATCACCCACAACATCCAGAACGGGAGGGATTGCTAAAGGTCTATGTTGTGGCAAATCTAAAAATTCTCTGAGTCTCTTTTTGGACTGAGGATAATCCAGGCATTCCCAGTGGAAATGCTCTCTTAAAGTAAGTAGGATTTCACCAAAAGAAAAATCCTCTGGAGGGGAAGCAGAGGAACTGGAGTCCTCTGCATCTGAATCCTCATAAGCAGATAAGGGCATGTCTTCATATTCGGAAACCTCAGAGTTGTCGGACTCTTGGTCTGTTAAAGATGCTGGGGACAGGTCTATTTTTCTCTTAGCAGGCGAAGGCTGGGTTCCCCTAATCAGCATAATCAAGTCTTCTGCCATTTTAAGCATTTGATGTTGAGGCAAGGAAGCAGGTGCTTGAGTTTGGGTCATCCTTTTTTAGGCAGAGCTAGTACTCTTGGCCTTAGAAACTCTGTCATTTTAGACAGAACTCAAGATGCGAAAGAATTTGTCGGTTTGTGTCGAATATCAGTAATGCAAAGAAATTCCCTGGAAGCCGGAGCCTGCACAGGGGCTCCGGACCCATTGAAGGTAGTGACATCCACAGGTATCGTAGTCAAAGAAGAGTCTCACGGCATACCGGCCTCGAACGGGTCTCGGTAGTGGCCTGCGAATCCATCGAAGCAGGCATAAGGGGCTGCAAAAGTGCCTCACTGAGTACCGGCGAACTGGCGACTAGCTTAACGGAAGCATCATCAGCAGTTTTGGACCTGTGTGGTCTGTCGCAGTCTTTAACCTTACATTTTTTAAGAAGATCGGTAGTCTGATTGCTTACTGGAGCCATTTCAGAAAATGGAGATCAAGAGCGAAAGTATTTAGCGACAATAAGGGCTCAACAACGAATAGTTTGGGCATTGAACAAAGCACAAAAACCGGCAGTGAGGTATGTTGTGGTCTGGGCCTAAACAGGTGATGCAGTAAGAATGTCAATCTCGGTGTGGTATTTACTTTCCACAGGCGGGACAATTGTTAACTTTTTCTTACATCGGTTAGAGCAAGAAAAAATGATCCCCAACGTGTTACTTAGCTTTAGAAGACTTCAGGATGATTCAATTCGGAAAATAAAACTTAGGTAGCGGCCGACCGGCACTCGTGCGAACTGCTTCTGCTTTGGGCTCCTTGGCAAGAAAAACTGATGTAATGGCGTCAGCTGCCTGTTTTTATAACCCTGAAAACCTGATGTCAGTCCTGAAGCAACAGCAACTGACGCAGAAATACTGACAGAGGCAGATAACCCCCATGTGAGCTGCAGGCAGATAACCCCCATGTGAGATCTGCAACAGTGAAACACGAAGAACATCTGCACTCACTGCAAGCATTCTTAACCCTGAAAGATGCTGACATTTGTGCAGTCACAGAAACCTGGTTCAGATTTTCAGTGTGCATCCCAGCCACACCTGGTTACTCATGCTATCACACATTCACACCCAAAACCATGGGCAGCAAAGCAAAAGGAGGTGGAGTTGCAATACACACTAAAGACATACACACCTGCAGGCTGGTCAAACAGTATGATGTACAGGAGACAATCCAGGTGCTGCTAACCATTGAAAAGACCCCTGTTCAAATCATAGCTACAGACCCCCAACTTTGACTCAAGATACCCACTCTACCTATCTGGACATCTTCGAATCTATCACAATTTAACCCTTTACTGTGATCCTGGGTGACTTTAACTCTCTAACCATAGACTGGAAGAACTACTCATGCCAAAACACAAATGTCCAGAGATTCCTTGATTTTGTCAAAGCAAATGCCTTGGATCAGCTGGTTGACACCTCCACAAGTGGTGATAACATCTTGGACTTGGTAATAACCAACATGAGTAACCACTGCAATATCCCTACAGAGTTATCTTCCCTGGAAAGATCCGACCACAAAGTGGTCACTTTCAAAGTCACCATCCACTGACCCCCCCCCCCCCACCCAGCTAGGGTCAAACAAAAAAACTTCTCCAAAGCTGATTGCAACCTCTGGAGGGAAGGTATAAACAGCTTCACAGCCCCCTCCCTTCCATAGGAACTGGCACATATGTCCAAACCTGAACAAAAGTACTATACAAGCATTTATATAGCTGCATGGAATCAGGAATACCGACAGGAAAAAATCATCCTCCTCAAGGAAGAGTAAACCTGTCTGGTGGGCATCTGCAATAAATAAACTCTATAACAAAAGTAAAATATTGCTGCCCAGGATCAAGAAGGAGCACATGCCGAACTGGAAGCAATCTCTCTGTAGTCTGAACAAGCAAATACAAGCACTAGTGAAATCCTCCAAAGCAAACTTAGAGTCCAAACTGGCCACATCCACTAAAGACAGTCATAAGGCCTTCTTCACATATGTCCACAATCTCAAAGGAAGCACTCAGATCTGCTCAGAACTGGTGGTCAAGGGCACCCCATACACAAACACTGTACATACTGCCAACTTGCTGACAGACAGGTTCAGTGAAAACTTCACCCCTCTGTCCCCCCATCAGTAAATCAGGACATCCCCAGCACCTGACCCCCTTCCTCTTATCGCTAGGTAGCAAGTCATCACTGCCCTCTCAAAGGCAAAAATACAGCCTCCTTGAGACCTGATAACATCCCAGGCAGCATCCTACATGAACTCAGGCAGGAACTTGCAGCACCATTAGGCACCCTACTCAACCAAAGCCTGAGTACCGGCTTCATCCCAGCCGAGTGGAGGACAGCCACGGTCATCCCTTTGCACAAAGGTGGAGCATCCACCAATCCAGGAAATTAGAGACCCATCAGCCTAACTACACAGATCTGCAAGGCCATGGAACAGATTATCGTGGACCTCATTAACAAGAACATTGGCAACTTCCAAACACTCAATCCCACACAGTTTGGTTTCATCAAGGGGAGGTCATGACTGCTAAATTTGGTCTTTTCTTTGAGACAGCCACCAAAGCCATGGATCAGGGGAAAA
The DNA here is from genome assembly GCF_019279795.1 of Protopterus annectens. Lineage (NCBI taxonomy): Eukaryota > Metazoa > Chordata > Ceratodontiformes > Protopteridae > Protopterus > Protopterus annectens. Next base: position 654,246,659 of record NC_056731.1, read on the forward strand.
TGGTGCACGCTGCCTACCTTGACCTGGCCAAAGCATTCGATACTATTCCCCACTCGGGTACAACAGATAAACTCTCTCAACTAGGCATCAATCCATACATTGCCAGATGGGTAGCAAACTGGCTCACTGATAGAATCCACCTAGGCAAAACAAGGGAAGCCACCTCAAGGAGTATACCCATAAAGAGCAGTGTAGCCCAGGGATCAGTATTGGGGCCTCTGTTGTTTGGTATATACTTTTCTGAGGTGAGGGACCAAAACCGGTAGGCCATGGCTGACCAAGTTTACAGATAACTGCAAGCTGGGTGCTGTCATCAATTCCCTTAATGATGTGGACATCCTCCAAGAGGGTCTTACCCAAACAAATGACTGGTGCCAAAAACATGGCCTCAAAATGAATGCCAAAAATGCATCATCATCCCCTTTTGGGGAGAGTGACATCCCCACAAATTATCACATTAATAACAAGGTCCTAAGCACGCAATCAGTTGTGAGGGACTTGGGCACCCAGGTTGATAAACTGACTTTTGACCACCACATTGCCTGCATTGTACAGAAAGCTTTCTACACAGTCCACTTCATTAGTAAGGGTATCTCATCCAGGGACAAGGAGGTCATAACATCTCTGTACTCTAAGACCCATTATTGAGTACAATGCCCCTTTTGGCATGTACCTCACAAAGCACATGCAGCAGCTGGAGAGAACACAAAGGAGAATCCATGGCCTCAAACATCTACCCTACACTGACAGGCTAAATGCCCTGTCCCTCTACTCAGTCTCATACAGACTCCTCAGGGGTGACCTCTGTCTGGCATACAAAGCAATCTCAGACCCCGCCTTGATGGGATTGCTGCATATCCACAAGTCAAGCTCCACTGAAGTAACCCAAGTGTGCAACCTCAACCTAGTCTGTTACATCAATAGGACTTGTTGGCAGGACAGACTTCTGTCCCAGAGACAACCTTTCTGTGGAACAGACTCCCTCTCCATGTCAAGCAGAGTACCTCATTAACCCTTTTAAGCATAACCCGGATAACTGGATGGGGAACAGAAAATACACCCCTGGGATTCCACCTGTGTTCCTGCTGGACAGGGGCATCTGGTGCTGACTTGTCGGAACATGGGCTAAATTCTTGGCTAAGCTTGTAAGGGCCTCAGGGCCAATAGCCTAGTAACTTCCTATGATCCTATGAAAAGGAAAACATCAGATTAAAGGTGTTTTACTTATGAATAGTTTCCTGTCTGCCAATATCAATCTTCACTGTTAACATCAACTGACCATCTGTTTGCTATACATGTTATTTTATTAAACCAGTTGCTGAACAGTAATGACTCCACTGTAAATACCATGTTACATATGATTTTTCTGACCTGTAATTTGTCTCTCACACCCCCCCCCCCCCCAAAAGCTACAATCAGAAGAGGTCGCATTTTAGTGAACAGGGGCAAACTGGTAATCAAAAAAAGATAATAGTATCAAATACAATGCATAAACTGTTATTTGCTACACCCACAAACCATTTAAATAGTTACTGTTCTGTTGCAAGCCTACTGACAAAGAGGTAAGTCACTGCTCTTGAAATGGGTTTGGGAACACAGCTCAATAGAAGGGCAGGAAGGGAAAGGATGGTGTAGCAGAGACCCTGGTCTCCTCTTATCTCACAAAGAAGTTGTGAAATTTAGCTCTGTTTCTGTGACCTTTAAGGAACACCAAAAGCTGTATAAGCATGGTAACTGAAGAGTGGTAGCAGAGTAAGAGATATCCAGAGTTCACTATGCAGACACATGCACTAATGTGCACCACATCACTGCATATTATCCTGATCAGCCAAACTGTTGAATGATGGCTCCTTTTCGTATGTCTCACAATGTTTTCACTCACAGGATCCTAACTGGACAAGCAATGCAGGTTATTTATTCCTTTTGAGAACCTGAAAGGCCTGTTTAGTGAAGAGTTAGATCCAGTGTCACAAGTGAGGCGCTATAAGGAAAACAGGGACAGTAAGGGCTTAGGCAAAATGGAAGCAAATGAAGTAGCTCTGTGAATCTAATTGTGAATTAATAAGTGCAAATATATCTATATCCATATATCTCTATGTATCAACATAATATATCTACATATAAAAAAGAGAAATATACTTACTCCTGTTTTGTGTTGCCTTCATGCACAAGTATTTTGTGCCATCTGAAGGAAACAATCACAAGATGTTTACTGTTGTAACATATCTATGGTTATGTCACAAAGTTCGACCATATGACCTGATAAGTTAAAGAATTTCATAACTCCACTACAAAACGGTCAAAAGATGCCTTCCTGGTTTAATGTAGCAATTTTCTGTAGCCTGTGTAGAGAGCCTGTCACAAGCCATTTATACTTAAGTACCTCTGCTTTAATTAAGACGATTACTTTATTCACAGTTTCCCACAGTATTTACAAGACTGTACCATACAAGTATATTAAACTGAACAGATGGAGCTGTACAGTGCTCAACATTTGCTCATAACAAGCACTGGCACCTTATTGCTTGTTCTGTGCTAAACATCAAACGGTTCTATATTCAGCATTAATTCTTATTTTCAATGCATGTGTATGATTTAACTAATCTTGATGGAGCAACACATTCATTCTCTTGTTTAAGTGCTGTAGATGATAACCAGTATTGTGTCAGTGCTGCAGGTGATAACTGGATTCTGCAAACATATCAGAGTCTGTAAACATTAATGTTTTAATGTTTTTTATCTGGAGCTGGGTTATAAATGTTCTCTTTATATAAGGTAACCATCCTGTAATGCTAAAATGATAAGTAGGTTTAATTATTGATAAATTTCTTTACTTTCTTAATTTTTTAGTACGTAAAACTAGCAGTTAGGAAGGCACTACTCTACAAAAACAAGAGTATTGTAATACAACTGAACATTTAACAATTCAGTTCACACAATGAAACAAAAAAGCAAAACATTATTTTAAATTAGACAACTGTCACTTAGACTGCTTAGTTTGGACAGCTTAACATTAAATTAGGCAAAATTGTACTACTGGTTATGTGTGAGTGTGCATATTTCAATTCACAGTAACTACTACATTATTTTTTGCTAGCATACACTCGCAATGGCAATGCTGTGAGTGTATGCCAACAAATACACTCAGAATGGCAATGCTGTGCAACTGCCAAACTGCAGACTCTACTACTCTATGGGAATGGATGCTGCTCTTCAGTCGAGGCACATTCATCAGCGAACTATTCGTTTTAGCAACAGTTCTAAGGTTACTGATAATGTAAAGACCAGCATCACTACTTCTGTCTGAAAGTTTGCAGAGGCTTAAAAGCAACAGGCTGAAGACCTAGTTATGAAAGAAGAATGCTGCATAATGAAGATTTTGTCTCTCACTACTGCCATGTACTGTCTTCCAGGATAGGACCTACATAGTACTGTGCTGGTGCAGTATATCTACACTATAGATGCCGGCCCTATGTCCATGCTGTCTACTGGTGTTTCATTTCACACTTTATTTTGAAATGAAGGAGGGGTAATAATCCACTCTGTATTTCTTACTTATTGTCTTGTCAAACTCTGCCAGGGTTTACACTTCAGCAGCATTTAGATGGATTCACACTAATAGGTGCCAAATCCAGCAGTGTGCTTCTGCAAGCCCCTCTTATGATTCTGTATGGGAGAGAAAAAAATCCCCAACAACAATATGCTTTCCTACCCGACTCCTGCTTCCTTAATACAGGCACTTGGCATTTCCAATCTCCAAATGTCCATTCTCCCTTAATGCTGTCCTGGTCCAGCAGTTAAAAAAATTCATAATCATGACCTACAACTCCTATCTGACCCTCACCACCATCAGCACCCACTACAAATTACTTTACAGCAGTTAGACCATTTCCTGCCCTGGCCCAAAGATATCTCCTTACTTTACAACAGCAGATTATACACTGAAGTAAGCACTACATCTAGATAAGAGGTTCATAGTTATTTCAACAGGTCACCATGATGAGGTGATTTTAATACTATTGCCCAAACTATGCAATGGCCATTTGTGGAGTCCCACTTGATCAATTGTGCCAACATAATTAAATAATTCTAAAAATATACTTTTGCACATCATACATGAAAACAACTTACATGTTATACTATAAGGGATGCATTTTTGTAATTTTGTTTAAATAAGGTCTTCGTGACTGCAATCCTTAAGCCAGGTTTTGATCCAGAATCAATCTCGAACCTTCTGTTTTTTTGGGAAAGTTCATGAGAAGGTCGTGTATATTCAGCTCGATTTTTATTTGAATGGCAAAAACATCAGTGATCCATTTCAGTCTGACATAACACACAGAAGGCCTCCTTACCAGGGTCTTCAATAAGCTTCTTAATGTGTAAGATCAATGTCGCTATTCGATTATAGTCCTTTTAGATCTACCCTCAGCATTTCACATGACTGACCACATGATTAAGGTATTATTGTAGCATCCATCCAAGGTGTTGTGCTGGACTGGTCTGTATCCTACCTACAGACTTATAGGCCAGTGTTAGGTGTTAATACTCTTGTCTCTATTATGGTATAATAAAGGACCCAACGATAAACTATAACCGATATCATCTGTACACTGAGGAGAGTATCACTACCCTAACTCTGTCCAACAGTTACCACTGCTCTGCCTGGATACATCTGACAAGTAGAGCAAAGTACAGTTGTGTACCTACCATAAATGTAGATGTTCGAGTGTATTCACTGTTGCAGTCATTACACTTGGGTTATCCTGCTGGCAGGTGATCCGCAGTCGGCCCGAGTTCCAAAGTCTTGGTCCGGCGTCGGTTGCTGTCGCCTCTTCCCAACGTCAGTGCGCCAGGGGTATAAAAGCTGCAACCGATGCCATTTTCTTCAGTTTTTCTTGCCCCAGATGTCAGGTGCCCCCAGATAGGAAGGCTGGAAGATAAAATTATGCCAACAAAATATGCATATATTACTATAAACATTTCCTTCATCTACAAGCATATACACCACATAGGTAATACAAAGATGAGAAGTACAGAAAAGTCCCAGCAATGAAGAAGGGGGATGGTGGGTGGGTAACTTGGACTGCAACAGTGAATACACTCGAACATCTACATTTATGGTAGGTACACAACTGCACTATGTTCATCGTGTTTCACTGTTGCAGTCATTACACTTGGGTAGAATCCCAAAGCTGAGGTTGGGTGGCTGGGTCTAAATTGAATTTGGAGAGGCTAACAAACCCTGCAGAACTGCAGTGGCAAAGCCTGCTCTGGATTTAGAGCAGAGAGGTAAGTGGTAGTGGTAGTGCTTGGTGAAAGTGTGCACTGAGCTTCAGGTTGCAGCTTCTAAAATGTCTTTGGTTGGTACCCCTCTGAGGAAAGCTGCTGAAGTGGCTGCTGCTCTGGTAGAATGAGGCCTAATGCCCTTGGGCACTGATTTGCCATGTTGTGCATAACAGAAGTGGATGCAGTATCCTATCCATTTCGAGATTGTCTGCTTTGTAATAGGCTTCCCTTCTGATCCTGCAGCATATGCTACAAACAGTTGCTCAGTTTTTCTGAAACCTTTTGTTTTGTCCAAGTAGAAACGTAGCTGTCTGTGAATATCCAAAGCGTGCAGACATCTCTCCCCTTTATTCTGGGGATTTGGGTAAAAAGTAGGTAAATGAATGGTTTGGTTTAAGGCCACATTGGAGACCACTTCTGGCATGAATGTTGGGTTTCTCCTAAGAGAAACCCTGGCCTGATGAAAAATGAGGAAAGGTTCCACAGCCATTAATGCCTGTAACTCTGAGACTCTTCTTGCTGAAGTTATTGCTAGGAGCAGAGCAGTTTTCCGTGACAAGAATTTTAGATCAGCTGTGCTGGCTGGTTCAAATGGAGGCAGTGTGAGTTTTTCTAGAACAAAAATGAGGTCCCAAGTAGGTACTGGTGCTCTCCTTTGGGGTCTTATGTTTTTTGCCCCTCTGAGGTACTGGCATAGTAGAGGATGTGAAAAAATTGGAGGTTCCATATTGTAATAAGCTGAAATGGAAGGCATGGATTTTAATAGATGAAAAAGATAAGCCTTTGTCCAGCATCTCAGTTAGGTATTGTAAAATCGGAGGTATATTAGGGACAAGTGGTTTGAGCCCTTGTGCTTGGTTCCAAGCACAGAATCTCTTCCATTCTTCTGCATAAGATTTCCTAGTGCTGGGCCTCCTGGCTTCTAAAATGACACCCATAACAGCTTTAGAGAGAGGTGCAGTCTTAGTGGCTACATTATCTGCCATGCTGCCAGGTTCAAGGTTCTGAGTTGACTGTGCAGAATCTGATTGTTTTGTTGTGTGAGAAGATGAGGTATTTGAGGTAGAAGCCAAGCTGGGCCTTAAGAAAAATTATTTAGGAGTGCGTACCAATGCTGGCGTGGCCAGTCTGGTGCAATCAGGATCATTTTTAACCTTTCTTGTCTGACTTTTAGTAGCACCTTGGTGAGAAAAGGCATCGGAGGGAAGGCGTAGACTGGCAGGCCTTTCCAGCTGAATGATAGAGCATCCACTTTCCATGCTTGAGAGTGATAAGTTCTTGTGCAAATTTCTGTATTTGGTAATTGTGAGGGGAGGCAAAAAGATCCATGTCTGGGTGTCCCCATTTCCTCATTATCATGTTGAACACTTGTGGATTTAGCTTCCATTCATGAGGATCCATGAGATTTCTGCTTAGTTCGTCTACCAGTGTATTTTTTGTTCCTGGCAGGAATTGTGCCTGCAGATGTACTTGACAGGTTAGTGCTGTGTTCCACAAAGTCATGGCTTGTCTGCATAGGGGGTAGGAATGTGTGCCCCCTTGCTTGTTTATGTACCACATAGCTGTGGTGTTGTCCGTCTTTATTAATAGTTGCCCTGGATGTATTAGGTCCTTGAAAGCTGTCAGGGCATTCTGTACAGCTAGCATCTCTTTTTGATTGATGTGAAGATGAATTTGTTCCTTGGGCCACGTGCCTTGAAAACATTTTCCTGCCATATGTGCCCACCAGGCATAATCTGATGCATCCGTTGTTATTGTCTGCCTGGCTGTGGGCAAAGTGAAAGGCTGTCCCTTGTTGTGGTGACAGGCCTGGGACCACCATCGAAACTCTTGTTGTAGGCAGGGAATTAAAGTTATGATTGTCTCTACGCTGTAACAATGCTGAGTCCAAACACTTTTTAGATACAATTGTAGTTTCCTCATATGCAGCTTTGCATATGGAATTAGTAGAATGCAGGATGCCATGAAGCGCAGGGCCTGCAGAATTTTTCTTGCAGGGAGCTGGGTTTTTGTTGCCATCATATGAAAATAATGAGTCAGTTGCCTTTGTTTGTCTGGCGTGAGATAAGCCATCTGGGTAGTTGTATTTAAGCTTGCACCCAGGAATATTATCTCTTGAGAAGGCACTAGTTTTGATTTCTTTTCATTTACTGTGTACCCTAGGCAAATAGCAATCTTTTTACAAATGCCAGATGCTTTAGAAGAATGTCCTTGCTCTCTGCTTGAATAAGGCAGTCATTCAAGTAGGGATATATTTGAATTCCTTTTTGTCTGCAAAATGCAATTACTGGTGCCAGGCAGTTTGTGAAGACCCTGGGTGCAGTAGATAAGCCAAAGGGCAGTGCAGAGAATTGGTAATGCATTGAACCTGCTAAGAATCTGAGGTATCTTCTGCAAGATTGTCTGATTGGGGCATGCAGGTATGCCACCTTGAGGTCCAAAGTAACTAGCCAAGCCTTCTTGCCCAGCATGGGCAGAAGTTGCTGCAGTGTTAACATTTTGAATTTTGGAACATCCAGAAAAGTAGTTAGGATTGACAAGTCCAGTACTGGTCTCCAGGCATTGTCCCTTCTGGGTACTAAGAAAAGTCTTGAGTAAAATCCTTGTCCCTGTTCTTGCTGTAGAACTTTTTGAATAACTCCCATGTCCATAAGAGCAGCAATCTGTTTTTGTGCCTCTGCCCATTGGTTTTGTGGCAGGTCTGGTATACCTTTTGGCTTTGGAAGCGTGTGGAAGTGGAACCTGTAACCCTGAGAAACAATATTCAGCACCTATTGGTCCTGGGTGATCATGTGCCAGTTTTTTGAGGAAAAGTGCTAGCTTTCCCCCTAGGGTGCTGTCAAAAGGTAAGTGCTTGGTATTTGCAGAGGGAAGTCATTGGGACTGTTTCCTGTAAGGTTGTGATTTGTCTTCCCCTCCTTTGGGGGCTGAAGCACCCCATTGTTTAGGTCTGTAGGAGCCTTGGGGCTGAGATCTGCCTCTTGGGTGTCTGTATCTGCCTCTTTGTGCCCTGTCTGACACTGGAAAAGACCAATTTTTCGAAGGCAAGTTTCTACTAAATCTAGGTGGTTGAACCTGTAAGAAATCTTTCACTGTCTGCATTGACTTTGCTTTATCCTCCATTTTCTAACACCTCTTCTGCCTTAACACCAAACAAAGTATCATGCTGTAATGGAGCATCTAATAATTTTACTTTAACATGGTCAGGTAAAGTTTGTTCTTTCAACCAAGCATGCCTTTGAATGACAGAGCCTGTAACTACGGCTCTACAAGAAGCCTCTAATGAACAAAACCACACTGCAGAGTATGCTTTCCCACTTGTTCAACTGCATGCAAGAAATCCTGCATTTCCTTACTGTCAGGACTTTCTGAATTTGAAACCATTTTCTGTTTTAACAAAGGCATGAGGTACTGTTAGCATTTAAGCATGTGAAACTGACAGTTTAAAGTAGCAGAAGTGTAAACTTTTTCCCCCATCTGTCCAGAGCTCTTGAATCCCTATCTGAGGGGACAGGATTTTTAGCAGTGAAAGCCTTATCCCCCTTAGGATCCTGAGAAATTGTTGCTGGGTCTGCAGCAGGGTTTTTGTAAAGAAATTTATGAGAGTCAGGGACTACCTGTCTAGCTTGACTGGTGCAGGGGGTAAGGAGTCAGGAGACAGACTGGATTCTGAAAAAACATCATCAACAATATCAAGCACAGGGGGGGGATAGCCAGGGGCCTGTGCTGAGGCAATAAAAGGAAGTCTCTGAGCCTTTTCTTGGATTCTGAATAATCCTGGCTCTCCCAATGGAAATGCTCCCTCGTGGTGTGCAGAGTTTCCCCAAAAGAATAATCCTCAGGCGGAGAGGCTGAAGGTATGGACTCTTCTGCATCAGAGTCCTCATAGGGAGGGAGAGAATATCCCTGATCAGAAGACGAATCAGAGGAAATGGAAACCTGGTCAGAGGAATCATAATCAGTGTCTTGCCTAAGCCTTTTGTCAGGAGGGGGATGGGAACCCCTGATCAAAGTAATTAGGTCTTTGGCCATTTTAAGCATCTGTTCCTTTGGCATGGATGACTGTTCTGGAGAATGCTGTACTTGTTTCCTTGTCTTTAATGGTGTTTTTGACTTTGACTTTGCTGCTGTAGTGGGCTTAATTGTAAGCTGTGAAGGTCGGAAAACACCGTCAGAAGCCGATGCCTGCTCAACGGCTCTGGACCCATCTGAGAGAATAGTTTCCGTAGGCCCAATACCTTGAGTTTCCACAGGCCTCGGTGTCTCCACGTGGCTGTCGGTTACGGCCTGTGGCTCTGAGGTAGCAGGTGTCAGGGGCTGCGAAAGCGCCTCACTGAGAACCGGCGACTGACCTACAAGAGGTTTCTTCGTCGGTTTTGGACCTCAGATGCCTGTCCTTTTCTTTGCATTTTTTATAAATTCCGGTCGTCGGTTGTTCCGACAGCATTTTGTAATTAAACCTTCGGCCAAAATAATGTGAAGCAAATTCAAACCGATGTTTAATAGTGCGTTTATTGAATCTAGCACAAAACCGATAACTAGTGACGTCATGGTCAGGGCCTAGGCAAGGAATACAATAAGAGTGAAAGTCCTTATGAGGTATTTGCTTCCCACAAGAAATACAATTATTAACTTTTACTGACATCGGTCTGGAGCAAGAAGACTTCGGTTCTGAAACTCAGTTTTGAAAATCTCAGGAGTCTGCCGACCGGCACTTGCGAACTGCTTTTGCTTCGGGCACTGCGCGGCAAGAAAGACTGAAGAAAATGGCGTCGGTTGCAGCTTTTATACCCCTGGCGCACTGACGTCAGGGAAGAGGTGACAGCAACCGACGCCGGACCAAGACTTTGGAACTCGGGCCGACTGCGGGTCGCCTGCCAGCAGGATAACCCAAGTGTAATGACTGCAACAGTGAAACACGATGAACATCTATGATTCAGTTGCCACAACACTACCTAACTCAACCCTGGTCTGAAAATGGGGATATGGCAAACACAGGAAGACTGGACTACAAAACAAGCCACAAGGGCACAGCAGAACAACAAGAGGTGGCAACAGCAAAGATAGGGGTGCAAGTCAAAATTAAATGTTGTCATTCCACTCTCAGCATTGCCTTCTTTGTCTACATAATTATAACATAACTTCTGTGGGATCCCATTTTGGGGGAATGGTTGGTGGCACAGGCACAAGGAGCTAATGGGTGCTGAAGACTCATCTTCAGAATCCAATTTCTTGCCCACTGCACACAACTGTTCTATTAAGTCCTCCATAGTTACATGCAACAGCGATTCACAGAACTACAGAGTTCATTTTTCATGACTGCATAAGTCACCTTATTACCATGTAGCTGTGGATGAGGTAGTGTGAAACTATAGTGCACACAGAGATGTACTACTGCATAGCTATCTACTTACTATGTAAGTAATGGTAATATACAAGTTATTCTACTAAGTTATGCTAAGGCAAACATTATTATCATTATTAGTTCACTTGATTCTGGGCTTGTGCAGAAAGAAAAAAACAAGGCAGAAAATGGTGGTATAAGAATTAAATAGTTAGCTTGCATAGTACACTTATTTGCAGTCATGGAAAAATTCTCTAGACACAACCTTGCAGAACAAACTAGGTTTAGTTACATGGATTAATGAAACATACTGCGGTATTACAGAAATGGAGAATAACAGAAAATAAGAGTCTTACTTCAACAAGTGCTTTCACAAAATATACCAACATCCTTGGCAGGCTGTATTCCACACTCCACTGTTTATTACATGTACCTTCATTATTTCTGATACTATCCAAAAGTATAAGAATAAGTGTATTCATTAATCCCCAACCAAGATAAATTCTGGCCTTTAACACATAGGTTCATAGGTAGGTACTAGGCTATCTGCCCGAAGGCATTTATAAGCCTAGCCGGAATGTGTTGGCTTTCGCCACCCCTTAGATTAGTTCCCTGTGCCTCTGTCCAGCAGAGCCATTGAAGTGATCCCTGGGGTAAACTTTGTTTCCCATCCACTCGTCAAGGTTTCTCTTGAGAGAGTTAACGAAGAGCTCTGTCTAATGTAGATTGGAATCTTGTTCCAGAGCATGGAAGTCTCTGGGACAGGAATCCATCCCTCCAGCATGTCCTATTTATTGTTGTGGTGAGGTTTAGATCTCTGGAGCGTGTGGCTCGAGGGGATATGGTTTTCTTTAGGTGAAGCATGTCCATCAATTCTGGGTTGGACATGGCCTTGTATGTCAGGCAGAGATCACCTCTGAGTAGGCGGTATGCAACCGAGTACAGCTGGAGTTTCTTCAGTCGAGCTGCATAGGGCATCTGCTTGAGGCCAGGGATCCTCTTGGTGAGGAACTTATGTGGTCTTTCCAGTTGTTGCAGGTGTCTTGTAAGGTACATCCCAAATGTGGCATTGTACTTTATGATGGAACTGATGAGTGATGCGTAGAGGGGCCCAATGACCTCTTTCGATCTGGATGTAAACCCTTTTGTGATTAGGTGGGCCACAGAGAAGGAATTTCTAACCACTTTGTCAATGTGATTATCAAAGGAGAGGTTGCTATCTACTTGGGTCCCCAGATCCCTTATTACGTCTTCAGTATTTAGGGGGCAACCACCTATGTGGTAGTTTGTGGGTACTTTGTTTTTTTCAAAGTGGATGACTATGCACTTTTTGGCATTTACCTTGAGGCCATGGTTTTGACACCAGGTATCTGTCTCAGTGAGACCCTTTTGGAGGATGTCTGTGTCAGCTGGAGAGTCAATTATAGCCCCTAGTTTGCAGTCGTCTGCGACCTTGGTCAGCCACAGTCCTCCTGTGCTTGCCTGTACCTCTGAGAAGTATATGCCGAAGAGGAGGGGTCCTAGGACTGAGCCTTGGGGAATGCCACTCGTAACCATTTAGAGTCAGACCTAGCTCCTGCAACTCTTACCATGTGGGTTCTGTCCGTGAGCCAGATGGCAACCCATCTCGTGACATAGGGGTTTATGTTTAGGCTGGCGAGCTTGTCTATAATACCCTAGTGGGGAATGGTGTTGAAGGCCTTTGCGAGGTCAAGGTAGGCTGTGTGGACCACCTTTCCCTCATGTACAGCCTTGGTAACTGTCTCAAAGAAGTCCACCAGGTTTAGGAGGCATGATCTGTCTTAACAAAGCCAAACTGGGTAGGGTCCAGTGTTTGGAGGTTTCCAATGTCTCTGTTAATGAAATCCATGATGATGCACTCCATAGCTTTGCAGACCAAGCTAGTAAGGCTTATAGGGTGATAGTTCCCAGGGTCCATTGTGGTTCCACCTTTGTGGAGTGGAATAACTGTTGCTGTGCGCCACTCTGTGGGCACGTAGCCTGTGGAGAGGCTGAGTTTAAACAGTCTGTTTAGGTGAGGGGTTAGTTCATCTTTGAGCTCGTGTAGGACACAGCCTGGGACACCGTCCGGTCCCACTGATGCTGTGTTTTTGGCTTTGGAGAGGGCTGTTTTAACTTGAGTGTCTGTGATTTCAGGGGCACTACATTCTTCTGGTATAGTTATGGGCCCTTTTGGGGGTGAGAGGGGGGTGAAGTTTGCACTGAACCTATCTGCCAGGATGTTGGCTATATCGGTCGGTTCAGTGTATTTTGTGCCATTCTGCACTACCTCCGAGCAGATCTGAGAATTGCCACTTAGATTCTTGATATAGCTAAAGAATGCCTTGTGGTTATCTTTGGAGTCCATGGCAATTTTTCTTTTGAAGCTAGCCTTGCATGATTTTATGAGGGAACGTAGTTTCTTGCTGATACTGATCAGGGATGTCTTCCCTTCTTGGGATTTTACTCTTTTCTGTGCTAGTTTCCTCCTTCTATTGTATAGCTTGTTTATGGCAGGGGTCCACCAGACTGGTTTCCTTTTCTTGGAGGAGTGAGTCTTGGTTTTGTATGGGATAACACGATCTATGCATTCTTGTAGGTACCTGTAGAGTGCATTAGTAAAGGATTTTGCAGCTTGGACAGCGTTATCCTTTAGCATGGGGGCTTTAAAACTTCCCACCTCGGACTTAAGTAACATGAAGTTTGCTTTTAAAAAGTTTTTCAAGGTGGTTTCTTTGACCAGGGGGTGGTGGCGGAATGTGGATATCCAGAGTGATTAGTTTATGGTCAGATCTAACCAGCGACGGGTTGACCTCCGGTGTGGAACACCGGTTGCCCATGTTGGTGGTGACCAAGTGCAATATGTTGTCACCTCTGGTGGGGGTGTTGACCAGTTGATCCAGGGCGTTTGAGTTTATAAATTTTAGGAAATGTTGGACAAGGGAGTTCGTACTTGAGTATTTCTCCCAGTTAATGTTTGGGTAATTGAATCACCCAATATCAGGGTGTTTGGTAGGAATGTTTCCCAGTGTTTCCATGAATGCGGAGTGGGGGTCCTGGGACATGGTGGGTGATTTGTAGCAAGCTATAATTTGAATAGCAGTTTTGCCTGTTGTTAGTTGCATGTGGATGATCTCTGAAGCATCATGCTGTGCCACTAACCTTGAGGTGTGGGTATCCTTGATGAATATGGATACTCCCCCGCCTTTTGTATTTCGATCTGGGTTTTGTGGCAGAAATGTATGGTATGAGTTGTAGCCTGGTTTCTGTTACTGCACATATATCGATTTTCTCCATACTGAGGAGTGCCTCGAGTGCGTGCATTTTGAGGTTTAGACTTCTGGCATTGAGCAGCATTACCCTCAGTTTTTTGTTACTTGTGCTATTTACGGCGGTGGGTTTGTCTTTTGAGCTTTGCCTAAAAAAGGCACTATGGGGTGGCAAGAGCCTTGGCCAGTATTCGAAAGCCTAAGGGCGAGAGGTGCAAGCCGTCTCTAGCAAAGCAGTGTAGCTTGTCGAGCATGTCATCCCAGGCTGACAGAAAATGGATCCCCTTTGAATGACACCAGAAGCTTAGCCAATTGATGAAATTGATAATTTTTTCTCTATACTGTGGTATCATTCTTGGTGAGGGCAGGATGCTACTCAGGGTCAGGGTCATACCGGTCTGGCCTACGTGATCAGAGAGCTCCTCCATGTCTCTTTTCATGCAGTCCAGTGGGGTACGGCTCAGGTCATTCACACCAACATGGACAATGACAGAGTCATATTTGTACTTGTTCTGGAGTGACCGAGTGCTTCTGTTATGTGGCAGATCCTGGCACCTGACAGGTAACTAACAGTAACCTTCTCCTTGTTCAGCCTAGTGAGTGGGACGTCAGTGTGCTTGACTATAGAGTCACCTATTACTAGTGTGTTGGGTATGTTATTTTGCCTTAAGGGCTGTGATTGTGTGGCACACTGGTTTTGTGAAGTATGTGTTTCATGCTTTGTGTTGGGGGGTGGAGGTTGCTTGGATGTCTGCTTTGGAGGTCTGTGCTGCTTTTGCAGATTTTTATTTAGAGCCTCCGCATATGTTTTTGTGCATTTATGTGTGTTTTTTGCCAGTGCTGGTTTCATAGGTCTATGTGAGACTGGTGGTGTGAAGCAAGTAATTCCCTTCTCCTCTTGACTGCCTGGTCCAGTTTTGGGTTGAGAGAGCTTAGCCTCCAGTTTGGCTGTATAATTGCATCTCTCGCATGTATTAGTGTTTGGTGGAAGGAGGAGAGGGTTGTCTGTGTACATGAGGCAATTGTAACATTGCCTCTAAATGCCCAGATTCACCAGTTGGACTGCAGAGTACACCTGAAACTGTCCTTTTAACATGCCTGGATAGGTATAGTAAACTGCTTTACTGATTGGCTGATAAGGTCGTATAGAATGCCTTGTCCTTCTCTACAGTATAGGGGGGTCTAGTGCTAAGGTTTATTAGTGCTTGCTATGTGTTTTGGGTAAGTGCCGGGATGAGAAGTGAATGATTTGAGTGCTTAAGTTGAAAGTTTGTCTAGTTCCAAGAGAAAAATTGAAGAGTAGACTTTGTGGAGCCAGGAACAGTTATACGCTAACCGGCGCTGCCCGCCGTGCAAAACCACACAAATGTGGGTTTTATAGCAGGGAAATGAAAGAGAGAGAAATTAGCCCAAAATGGCCAATAAACTACTATATTCTGGGCTGAAACCACTCCTCCAGGGAGAGATAGGCTCCTCAAAGCTCCCTCTCTCACAGTGAACAGAGAAACTTCCTTCTATCCAAGTAAGGTATGGGCAAACACAGAGACTTGTAACACAGCCCTGAATTCAGCACTAACCTGAAAACTGGACTAAACTAGCTTAGAAAAGCGGGAAACCATGTATAATTTTTTTTTTTTTTTTTCAGAAAATAAAGCAGATACAATAAAAGAAAAACACTTTAAATGCACAGAAATGGCTATCACACTTGAGTGTGTAGCCTACAACAGTTAAACAGGTAATTTAAACACAAAAACAACTTTGTTAAAGTGCTGGCAGTTAAATAAGTACAATATGTAGCTAAAACAAGCTTTTTAAATCACAGAAACACTAGAAAATTGGCGTTTTAGGCAGAATTAGCTAAAGGCAGCAAGAATGCTGGTGTCTTCCAACTCTCAACTTATTGCTGTGGGCCGTCTGTGGAGAACAAAAGGCAGAAGACTTTACCAAGTGTAGAGATCATCTTTTCCTTAGCTTCTGGGCTTAGTGGATTTTGCCAAGTTGCAACTAAAATGGACATAAATCTAGCCTTACCCAATTTTTCAGTTTGCTCACTCGGCATGGGATATGAATCAAGTTTATAGAAGCTATGTAACCTGCTAAAGTTGTTGCAAAATTACAGACCCATCAGGTTTTGGAGAACAGTACAATGAGACTGTCTTGCTCAGTTTGGAATGCTTCTTTGACCCCAAGTTTAATCATAGTCTGTACCTCCACTGCCTGTCATTTAGATTATGGCAGCTAGTAAGGTTTCAGAGACTTTTTTTTATCTGGCACAGTTTCTGTACTGTGTTGGATTAAACAGGTTCTACCAGGCAACTCTTAGAATATGACCCTGTTCATGAATACAAACTCTGACTTCCTGTTTTTGAGACATGAGAAATGTCTTCCTCATTTTATGTGGGGTCTTAACATCTGTAGACATACTTACTACAGAAACTTTAGTTTCTTTCAAAGGTTTTAGAACACTTATGGGGTATAACTGTTCTGGTTTGCTTTTCTTTTGTTGTCTCACTTTATAGATGACTTACTTTCTAAACAATCTGGCATTTAGTTTCACCAACAAATAGTAAGAAAAGTACTTCATCTTCTGATTTGAATGTCCTAGGACGGGTATTCCTGTTACACACTTTCTGTTTTACCTTCTGGGCTTTCTCCATATCTTATCTTATTACACACATTACAATTCTTAACGTGTCCTGCAGTCCTGAAAAATGTTGTATCACACTTTTAAAGGGGGCATTCTCTTCTTACCATTTTATCTGGCTGTATCTAGCAAGTGCCAGGGATGTCGACCATGCAGTTTAAGTGGTATCAATCCAGCTAAGGCTTGGGGTACTTCCCTTCAGCAAAGAAAAGCCATATGAGCAGTCGGTCCTTATTTCTCCTACCAAAGTACTTAACTTGTTCATCTATCTGAAGGTGATATACAGAAGTCTTTAACTGTCTCAGTTAAAAAAAAAAAAAATCTAAAGTGTTTGTGTATTACTCTGAACATGAATGGGGTGGCCAAGTCAATAAGAATTTCTCAAGGAATTCCTGACCTAGAAAAAAGCAGCACTAGTTATTTTGCTTTGATATTTGCAAGGACTCTTTGTAGGGGTGCTGTCTCTAGATACTTAAATGCACAGTCAGTAATTACTAAAATATAATGATGGCCTTTATTTTATTAATGGGCCACAATGTCCAATGCATGCATTCAAAAGGGACATCCACAATAAGTACAGTTATCAAAGGGCTCCTGGTTGTCTACTGGCACTCAGGGCAGGATGCATAAAAGATCTCAACTTACTTAATAATACCCAGCCTATAAAGTCTAGTTCAACTCTAACTTATGTCATATCCATCTATAAAAGACCAACAAAAACAAAACAATGTCGTACCTTCTTTACAAGTGTTCAAAAATGTCTTGGGACTAACAACTGTATCATTTGTCTTCTGTCATTTATTATATTGTAGAGTTGGTCATCTCTTTGTTCAAAATCGGTGAATGTAGTTGGGCTGTTCTGCTTCTATTTTCTCCCATTAATCTCTCTCTATATGTTCAGTCTAGCTGTACTTAGTGTAGTGTCTTTCCAATAGTCTCTGAAATTTTACATTTTATGTGTGCATATTGACCAAATTAACATTGCTTTCATCATCATTTTGATCTGAATTGAATGCTGTAGCCTCTGCCTCTTAAAGTAGAGGTAAAGGCTTTCCCCTTAATCTAATCCATCCCCTATAAAAGACACCTTATGAAAACTCAGACAGGGAGTACTGGAAGTATACACTGGACTTGTAGAAATGCTATTTTAATAAAACAACGCTTTTGGGAAGACAAATCCCTTCATCAGTGCAAAAAAAAAACAATATCAAAACTTCCATTTAAATACTAAAACAAGCAAGATCACATGGTATAAGCCCCCCAATAGGAATACAGACAGTTAAAAGCAATAAACACATCAAAAAGCAATTAATACAAAGTTAAAGTACACTTAATAATAGCTTACTTAGAGACATTTGCTTTAACCTCAAGAAGTACAGTTGTGTATACTTACCATAAATGTACATGTTCGAGTGTATTCACTGTTGCAGTCATCACACTTGGGTTATCTGCCTGCAGGTAGCCCTCAGTCACCCCAAATACTAGATACTTAGTATTTCTGCATCGGTTGCTGTCACTCCAGGATTGATGTCAGGTCGTCAGGGGTATAAAAACAGGCAGCCAACGCCATTACATCAGTTTTTCCTGCCCTAAATGTCAGGAGCCCCCAATAGGGAGCTAAGGTATGGTGGGAGCATCACCACCAGTAAAAAGTAAATAGCAATACCAATACCCCAGAAAGGAGTGAGTAATAGACACAGAGAGGACAGAGATAGAGAGAGAGAGAGAGAGAGAGAGAGAAGGGGGCTGGAGGGAGGGAAACTAGGACTGCAACAGTGAATACAGTCAAACATCTACATTTATGGCAAGTATACACAACTGTACTATGTTGTTCGTGTTTCACTGTTGCAGTCATCAAACCTGGGTTCATTCCCAAAACTGAAGAAAGGGTGGAGGCAGTCAAGAAGAGTTGGGGATGGATAGTATGCCCTGCAGTACTGCTGTTGCAAAACCCGCCCTGCATTTGGAAAAGAAAGGCAGGTGGTAATGCTTGGTGAAGGTGTGTACAGAACGCCAGGTAGCAGCTTCCAGAATGTCCCTGGTAGGGACTCCCCTGAGGAATGCTGTAGAGACAGACGTTGCCCTAGTGGAATGTATTCTGACCCCCTGAGTTGGTTTCCCATGGTGTTTGTAGCAGAAATGGATACAGCATGCTATCTATTTGGAAATTGTTTGTTTTGAAATGGGCTTGCCCTCTGCCCCTGGTGCAAAACTGAGTAGTAACTGGTCAGATTTCCTGAAGGGTTTAGTCTTATCCAGGTAGAATTTGAGCTGTCTGTGCACGTCCAAGGAGTGCAGGATCCTTACTCCTTTCCCCTTTATTTTGAGGATTATGGAAGAAGGTTGGCAAATAGATAGAATGGTTGAGAGCCACACTGGACACCACTTTAGGCATAAAGGAAGGATTAGTTCTGAGTGAAACCCTGTCAGCATGAAAAATAATGAAGGGTTCAACAGCCATCAGTGCTTGTAGCTCAGACACTCTTCTAGCTGAAGTGATGGCCAGAAGCAAGGCTGTTTTCCAAGAGAGGAATTTTAACTCTGCTGAAGATGCAGGCTCAAAGGGAGGGAGGGAGTGTGAGCTTTTCCAGTACAAAGTTAAGGTCCCAAGCAGGGGTGGTTGCTCTCCTCGGTGGCCTTAAGTTGTTTGCCCCTCTCAGGAACTGTTTGATGAGAGGGTGAGAGAAGAAAGGTGGCTCAGTGTTGTAATGAGCCGAGATGGCAGAGGCATGGATTTTAATGAAGGAGAAGGATAGGCCTCAGTGGAGTAGATCTGCTAGGTAATTCAGGATTAGAGGTAAGGAGGGCAGTGCTGTGCCCTCTCCTTTAGACTGAATCCAGGCGCAATACCTTTTCCACTTATCAGCATAGGATTTCCTTGTACTGGATCTTCTGGCTTCAAGAATGATGTCCAGTGCCTGCTTGCTTAGGCTGGTCACTGTGGGAGAAATCAAGGAATAAGCCAGGCTGCAAGATTCAGGGTTTGCAGTTGCAGATGCATGATCTGTCCCCCTGCTGAGTGAGAAGGGCTGGGATCTGGGGTAGGTGCCAGGGTGGCACTGGTGACACACTGCGCAGTAGTGGGTACCAGTGCTGGTGTGGCCAGTATGGGGCAATCAGGATTGTCCTTGGTCTGTCCTGTCTTATCTTGAGTATTATTATTGAGAGAAGGGGCAGAGGGGGGAATGCATAGATTGAGAGGTTTTCCCACTGGAAGGATAAGGCATCCACTTTCCAGGCCCTGCTAGTTGGTGACTGCAGTGGGAGGCAGAGAGGTCCACCTCTGGGGTCCCCCAGTTCTGGATTAGAAGACTGAAGGTGCTGGAATCCAATTGCCACTCATGTGGGTCTAGCAGATTTACTGCTTAAGTCATCTGCCAGTGAATTTTGTTTGCCTGGCGGGAACTGAGCTTGCATATGAACATGCGTGTCCACGGCCGTGTTCCACAGGGCCATGGCTAGCCTGCAGAGTGGTTAAGAGTGGGCTCCCCCCCAGCTTATTGATGTACCACATAATTGTGGTGTTGTCTGTTTTTATTAGCAGGGGTCCTGGTGAGAGTATGGATTTGAAAGCTGTTAGAGCATGCTGAACAGCTAACATCTCTTTTTGGTTGATGTGCAGATGAATTTGACTTGGGCTCCAGTGGCCCTGAATGCACTTCTCATCCAGGTGTGACCCCCCCCCCCTCCCGGCATAGTCTGATGCATCTGTGGTTAGTGTCTGGGTGGTGTGTGGTTGAGTAAAGGGAAGTCCCTTGTTGTGGTTGCATGTTACTGCCCACCAAAGAAACTCTGTCCTTAGACAAGGTATGATAGGTATGACAGTTTCCAGGTCCTGAGAATGTTGGCACCAAAAACTTTTTAAGTACCACTGAAGTTTCCTCATATGCAGTCTGGCATATGAAATTAGGAGGATGCAAGAGGCCATGAACCCTAGGGCCTGCAGGATTTTCCTTGCGTATAACTGGGTTCTGGTGGCCATTTGAGCTTGTTTATCTGGAGTAAGGAATGCCATCTGGGATGCTGTGTCCAAGCTTGCTCCCAGGAATACAATCTTTGACTGGGGACTAGTTTTGACTTCTTTTCGTTGATAGTGTACCCCAGGGAGGTTAGAAGGCTCTTTACAAATGTCAGATGCTACAACAGCTATTCCTGACTGTCCGCCTGAATCAGGCAATTGTCCAAATACAGGTAAATTTGAATATTTCTCTGTCTGCAATAGGCAGTGGCTGGAGCCAGGCATTTTGTGAAGACTCTGGGACCAGTGGATAAGCCAAAGGGAAGTGCAGAGAACTGATAATGCATAGATCCTGCCCTGAAATGTAGGTATTTCCTGAATGAGTCCCTGATAATGATGTGGAGATAGGCTTCTTTTAGGTCTAGGGTGGCTAACCAGGCATCGTTAGACAGAATAGGAAGAAGCTGCTGAAGGGTGAGCATTTTGAATTTTGGTACCACCTGCAGGCAGATAACCCCCGTGTGAGATCTGCAACAGTGAAACACGAAGAACATCTGCACTCACTGCAAGCATTCTTAACCGTGAAAGATGCTGATATTTGTGCAGTCACAGAAACCTGGTTCAGATTTGCAGAGTGCATCCCAGCCATACCAGGTTACTCATACTATCACACATTCACACCCCAAACCGTGGGCAGCAAAGCAAAAGGAGGTGGAGTTGCAATACATACTAAAGACATACACACCTGCAGACTGGTCAAACAGTATGATGTATAGGAGACAGTCCAGGTGCTGTTAACCATCGACAAGACCCCTATTCAAATCACAGCTAGCTACAGACCCCCAACTTTGGCTCAAGATGCCCACTCCACCTATCTGGACGTCTTCGAATCTATCACGTTTTAACCCTTTACTGTGATCCTGGGCGACTTTAGCTCTCTAACCATAGACTGGAAGAACTACTCATGCCAAAACACAAATGTCCAGAGATTCCTTGATTTTGTCAAAGCACATGCCTTGGATCAGCTGGTTGACACCTCCACAAGTGGTGATAACATCTTGGACTTGGTATTAACCAACATATCCCTACAGTGTTATCTTGCCTGGAAAGATCCGACCACAAATTGGTCACTTTCAAATTCACCATCCCCTGACCTCCCCCTCCCCCAGCTAGGGTAAAAAAAAAAAACTTCTCCAAAGCTGATTGCAACCTCCAGAGGGAAGGTATAAACAGCGTCACAGCCCCCCTCCCCTTCCATAGGAAATGGCACATATGCCCAAACCTGAACCAAAGTACTATACAAGCATTTATATAGCTGCATGGAATCAGGAATACCGGCAGGACAAAATCATCCTCTTCAAGGAAGAGTAAACCTGTCTGGTGGACATCTGCAATAAATAAACTCTATAACAAAAGTAAAATATTGCTGTCCAGGATCAAGAAGGAGCAGATGCCTAACTGGAAGCAATTTCTCTGTAGTCTGAACAAGCAAATAAGAGCACTAGTGAAATCCTCCAAAGCAAACTTAAGAGTCCAAACTGGCCACATCCACTAAAGACAGTCATAAGGCCTTCTTCACATATGTCCACAATCTCAAAGGAAGCACTCAGATCTGCTCAGAACTGGTGGTCAAGGGCACCCCATACACAAACGCTGTACATATTGTCAACTTGCTGACAGACAGGTTCAGTGAACACTTCACCCCTCTGTCCCCCCATCAGTAAATCAGGACATCCCCAGCACCTGCCCCCCCTCCTCATCGCTAGGGAGCAAGTCATCACTGCCCTCTCAAAGGCAAAATTACAGCCTCCATGAGACCCGATAACATCCCAGGCAGCATCCTACATGAACTCAGGCAGGAACTTGCAGCACCGTTAGGCACGCTACTCAACCAAAGCGTGAGTACCGGCTTCATCCCAGCCGAGTGGAGGACAGCCTCTGTCATCCCTTTGCACAAGGTATCCACCGATCCAAGAAATTATAGACCCATCAGCCTAACTACCCAGATCTGCAAGGCCATGGAACAGACTATCATGGACCTCATTAACAAGAACACTGACAACTTCCAAACACTCGATCCCACACAGTTTGGTTTTGTCAAGGGGAGGTCATGACTGCTAAATTTGGTCTTCTTCTTTGAGACAGCCATCAAAGCCATGGATCAGGGGAAAATGGTGCACGCTTCCTACCTTGACCTGGCCAAAGCATTCGATACTATTCCCCACTCGGGTACAACAGATAAACTCTCTCAGCTAGGCATCAATCCATACACTGCCAGATGGATAGCAAACTGGCTCACTGATAGAATCCACCTAGGCAAAACAGGGGAAGCCACCTCAAAGAGTAGACCCATAAAGAGCAGTATAGCCCAGGGATTGATATTGGGGCCTCTGTTGTTTGGGATATACTTTTCTGAGATGAGGGGCCAAAACCAGTAGGCCATGGCTGACCAAGTTGGCAGATGACTGCAAGCTGGGTGCTGTCATCAATTCCCTTAATGATGTGGACATCCTCCAAGAGGGTCTTACCCAAACAAATGACTGGTGCCAGAAACATGGCCTCAAAATGAATGCCAAAAAATGCATCATCATCCCCTTTTGGGGAGAGTGACGTCTCCACAAATGATCACATTAATAACAAGGTCCTAAGCACGCAATCAGTTGTGAGGGACTTGGGCACCCAGGTTGATAGCAATCTGACTTTTGACCACCACATTGCCTGCATTGTACAGAAAGCTTTCTACATGGTCCACCTCATTAGTAAGGGTATCTCATCCAGGGACAATGAGGTCATAACATCCCTGTACTCTAAGACCCATTATTGAGTACAATGCCCCTTTTGGCATGTACCTCACAAAGCACAAGCAGCAGCTGGAGAGAACACAAAGGTTCCTCACAAGGAGAATCCATGGCCTCAAACATCTACCCTACACTGACAGGCTAAATGCCCCGTCCCTCTACTCAGTCTCATACAGACTCCTCAGGGGTGACCTCTGTCTGGCATACAAAGCAATCTCAGACTCTGCCTTGATGGGATTGCTGCATATCCACAAGTCAAGCTCCACTGAAGTAACCCAAGCGTGCAACCTCAACCTAGTCTGTTACATCGATAGGACTTGTTGGCAGGACAGACTTCTGTCCCAGGGACAACCTTTCTGTGGAACAGACTCCCTCTCCATGTCAAGCAGAGTACCTCATTAACCCTTTTTAAGCGTAACCTGGATAACTGGATGGGGAAAAGAAAATACACCCCTGGGATTCCACCCGTGTTCCTGCTGGACAGGGGCATCGGCTGCTGACTTGTCGGAACATGGGCTAAATTCTTGGCTAAGCTTGTAAGGGCCTCAGGGCCAACAGCCTAGTAACTTCCTATGATCATATGAAAAGGAAAACATCAGATTAAAGGTGTTTTACTTATGAATAGTTTCCTGTCTGCCGATACCAATCTTCACTGTTTAACATCAACTGACCATCTGTTTGCTATACATGTTATTTTATTAAACCAGTTGCTGAACAGTAATGACTCCACTGTAAATACCATGTTACATATGATTTTTCTGACCTGTAATTTGTGTCTCACCCCCCCCCCCCCAAAAGCTACAATCAGAAGAGGTCACATTTTAGTGAACAGGGGCAAACTGGTAATCAAAAAAAGATAATAGTATCAAATACAATGCATAAACTGTTATTGGCTGCACCCACAAACCATTTAAATAGTTACTGTTCTGTTGCAAGCCTACTGACAAAGAGGTAAGTCACTGCTCTTGAAATGGGTTTGGGAACACAGCTCAATAGAAGGGCAGGAAGGGAAAGGATGGTGTAGCAGAGACCCTGGTCTCCTCTTATCTCACAAAGAAGTTGTGAAATTTAGCTCTGTTTCTGTGACCTTTAAGGAACACCAAAAGCTGTATAAGCATGGTAACTGAAGAGTGGTAGCAGAGTAAGAGATATCCAGAGTTCACTATGCAGACACATGCACTAATGTGCACCACGTCACTGCATATTATCCTGATCAGCCAAACTGTTGAATGATGGCTCCTTTTCGTATGTCTCACAAAGTTTTCACTCACAAGATCCTAACTGGACAAGCAATGCAGGTTATTTATTCCTTTTGAGAACCTGAAAGGTCTGTTTAGTGAAGAGTTAGATCCAGTGTCACAAGTGAGGCGCTATAAGGAAAACAGGGACAGTAAGGGCTTAGGCAAAATGGAAGCAAATGAAGTAGCTCTGTGAATCTAATTGTGAATTAATAAGTGCAAATATATCTATATCCATATATCTCTATGTATCAACATAATATATCTACATATAAAAAAGAGAAATATACTTACTCCTGTTTTGTGTTGCCTTCATGCACAAGTATTTTGTGCCACATGAAGGAAACAATCACAAGATGTTTACTGTTGTAACATATCTATGGTTATGTCACAAAGTTCGACCATATGACCTGATAAGTTAAAGAATTTCATAACTCCACTACAAAACGGTCAAAAGATGCCTTCCTGGTTTAATGTAGCAATTTTCTGTAGCCTGTGTAGAGAGCCTGTCACAAGCCATTTATACTTAAGTACCTCTGCTTTAATTAAGACGATTACTTTATTCACAGTTTCCCACAGTATTTACAAGACTGTACCATACAAGTATATTAAACTGAACAGATGGAGCTGTACAGTGATCAACATTTGCTCATAACAAGCACTGGCACCTTACTGCTTGTTCTGTGCTAAACATCAAACGGTTCTATATTCAGCATTAATTCTTATTTTCAATGCATGTGTATGATTTAACTAATCTTGATGGAGCAACACATTAATTCTCTTGTTTAAGTGCTGTAGATGATAACCAGTATTGTGTCAGTGCTGCAGGTGATAATTAGATTCTGCAAACATATCAGAGTCCGTAAACATTAATGTTTTAATGTTTTTTATCTGGAGATGGGTTATAAATGTTCTCTTTATATAAGGTATGTATTTATTTTTTTATTTTACATTTGTTGACCGGGCTAGTCTAAGCTGGATATATGTCCATTTTCAGTAGAGGCCCGGGGAGAAAAGCTCCACACACAAAAAAAGCACAATAGAACAAAGTAGACATATTTGTAAAAAAATGACAAAAATAGAAAAATGTCCAAAAAGGACAGCTTACATAAAAACTACAGTAGGCAAAGAAAAATACATAGTCAGTTACAGAACATTATAATTATAGGATAAAGGCTGTTGATAAATAGCATATAAAGTACAAGAGACAGGGAAAGTAAGGAGTAGTGGAGAAATCTAGGAAAAAAAGAAGAAGCAGTAGACAGTAAAGAAAGTAAGGAGAAAAAGAAGTGACAAGGAGAGGAGGGAGAGAGCTGAGAGAAGCAGGAAGAGCAAAAGAAGCCATGCATTGGGCAAAAGGTACCCTAGGAGGTAGCTTAATTGGTAAGTTGAAAGTAAGAGGAGTGGAACAAGTAGAGGTAAAGTAAAAGGGTAGAGAAGAATGTCAGTCTGGTGTACTACAGGAACAGAGCCAGTGATTTTGTAAGTATAGCTTGAGTTTTTGTTTGAAAAGAGGAAAAGATGTGATCAGAGTTATATCACTAGGTAACAGATTCCATCTTCTACCAACAGTATTAGTGAATAAAGAGTCGCCGGCATAGTTGTTAGACTTTATTGATCTGGTCAAGAGTTTACAAGAGGAACGAAGGGAGTTAAGATTACTGTAAGGGGTTAAAAGTTGTGAGAGTATAGGGGTATTGTCAGGTTGGTACAGTATTTTGTGGGCAATAGTGAGTTGTGAGATTATAAGATAATTTTGTAGTTCTAGCCAGCCTAAAAGTTTCAAATTAAGACAGTGATGGGTTCTATAGGGGTTCCCAGTGGCAAAGCGGACAATGCTGTTATAGCAAGTAGCTAGTTTGTTAAGGTTAGCTTTCTTAAGGTTGGTGAAAATAGGAGAGGCGTAAAAGAGAGTAGATATGAGATGGGAGAGGGCAATTTTAGCTCTAGTAGATGGGGTTAGAAATAGTTTGATATGGTATAAGGATCCTATTTTTCTGTTGACTGATTTAATGGTATTGTTGATGTGTTGATCAAAAGTGAGATTATTATCAATGGTTATTCCTAACAGTTTAGTTGTTGTGTCAGGAGAGATGACAGTGGCATTGTTTGAAGAGATAGTGAAGTTTAAAGGGGGGGGGTCCGAGAGGTAGGGGTGAAGAGAAGAAGTTTAGTTTTTTTGGCATTTAGAAGGAGGTACCGTCTAGTAAACCATGTTTCTACTGTATTGAAGATATTTTGAGTCAGTGAGTTTAGTTCTATAGAAGAAGCTGCTGAACAAATAATGGTAGAGTTGTCTGCGTATTGAATACAGGTAGCTTGAGGGATAACTGAGTGAAGATCATTAATGAAGAGGGAGAAGAGAAGCGGACCAATTATAGAGCCCAGAGGGACTCCAATAGAAATTGGCAATAATGAAGAAATGTGGTTATCCCATAGAACAGCTTGTTGCCTGTTGCTCAGATATGAACTAAACCATTTAATAGCTAGGCTATCAAATGAGAGGGATTTTAGGATATTGATTAAAGAAGGGTGGTTGACCATGTCGAAAGCTTTAGATAGATCAATAAATAGAGCAGAAGAGAGAAGGTTATTGTTGCGATTCCTGTTGATAGTATCCACAAAGGAGAGGAGGGCAGTGGTGGTACTATGGTGTGGTCTAAAGCCATGCTGGCAATTTGCTATAATGTTATGTAAAGAGAGATACTGTACAAGTTGCTGGTGAATACATCCTGTAATGCTAAAATGATAAGTAGGTTTAATTATTGATAAATTTCTTTACTTTCTTAATTTTTTAGTACGTAAAACTAGCAGTTAGGAAGGCACTACTCTACAAAAACAAGAGTATTGTAATACAACTGAACATTTAACAATTCAGTTCACGCAATGAAACGAAAAAGCAAAACATTATTTTAAATTAGACAACTGTCACTTAGACTGCTTAGTTTGGACAGCTTAACATTAAATTAGGCTAAAATTGTACTACTGGTTATGTGTGAGTGTGCATATTTCAATTCACAGTAACTACTACATTATTTTTTGCTAGCATACACTCGCAATGGCAATGCTGTGAGTGTATGCCAACAAATACACTCAGAATGGCAATGCTGTGCAACTGTCAAACTGCAGATTCTACTACTCTATGGGAATGGATGCTGCTCTTCAGTCGAGGCACATTCATCAGCGAACTATTCGATTTGGCAACAGTTCTAAGGTTACTGATAATGTAAAGACCAGCATAACTACTTCTGTCTGAAAGTTTGCAGAGACTTCAAAGCAACAGGCTGAAGACCTAGTTATGAAAGAAGAATGCTGCATAATGAAGATTTTGTCTCTCACTACTGCCATGTACTGTCTTCCAGGGGGTCTACTTCTATTCGCTGACAGCCCATTTCACTGAAACCCATTTGGTCGACAGCTCATTTCATTGACAAAAGTATTCAAGGCAAAAACCTGGGTTTTGCCCCCCTCCCCACTGTTGTGCGACTGTGGAGTTGTTATATATAGTTGGGGGGGTGGGGGGCACAGCCCCCCACATTGGGGAGGTGTGGGTGGCGCAGCCCCCCACCTAAAATGTTTGTCGATGAAATGAGCTGTCAACCAAATGGGTTTCAGTGAAATGGGCTGTCAGCGAATAGAAGTAGACCCCTTCCAGGATAGGACCTACATAGTACTGTGCTGGTGTAGTATATCTACACTATGGATGCCAGCCCTATGTCCATGCTGTCTACTGATGTTTCATTTCACACTTTATTTTGAAATGAAGGAGGGGTAATAATCCACCGTGTATTTCTTACTTATTGTCTTGTCAAACTCTGCCAGGGTTTACACTTCAGCAGCATTTAGATTGATTCACCAGTAATAGGTGCCAAATGCAGCAGTGTGCTGCTGCAAGCCTCTCTTGTGATTCTGTATGGGAGAGAAAAAAATCACCAACAACAATATGCTTTCCTATCTGACACCTGCTTCCTTAATACAGGCACTTGGCATTTCCAATCTCCAAATGTCAATTCCCCCTTAATGCTGTCCTGGTCCAGCAGTTAAAAAAAAATTCATAATCATGACCTACAACTCCTATCTGACCCTCACCACCATCAGCACCCACTACAAATTACTTTACAGCAGTTAGACCATTTCCTGCCCTGGCCCAAAGATATCGCCTTACTTTACAACAGCAGATTATACACTGAAGTAAGCACTACATCTGCAGGGAGATAAGAGGTTCATAGTTATTTCAACAGGTCACCATGATGAGGTGATTTTAATACTATTGCCCAAACTATGCAATGGCCATTTGTGGAGTCCCACTTGATCAATTGTGCCAACATAATTAAATAATTCTAAAAATATACTTTTGCGCATCATACACGAAAACAACTTACATGTTATACTATTCCTGGAGGGCCTGAGTTATTTACCATATAACTGTGTTTCCTCTGAGGGATGCATTTTTGTAATTTTGTTTAAATAAGGTCTTCGTGACTGCAATCCTTAAGCCAGGTTTTGAGCCAGAATCAATCTCGAACCTTCCGTTTTTTTGGGAAAGTTCATGAGAAGGATGTGTATATTCAGCTCGATTTTTATTTGAATGGCAAAAACATCAGTGATCCATTTCAGTCTGGACATAACACACAGAAGGCCTCCTTGCCAGGGTCTTCAATAAGCTTCTTAATGTGTAAGATCAATGTCGCTATTCGATTATAGTCCTTTTAGATCTACCCTCAGCATTTCACATGACTGACCACATGATTAAGGTATTATTGTAGCATCCATCCAAGGTGTTGTGCTGGACTGGTCTGTATCCTACCTACAGACTTATAGACCAGTGTTAGGTGTTAATACTCTTGTCTCTATTATGGTATAATAAAGGACCCAATGATAAACTATAACCGATATCATCTGTACACTGAGGAGAGTGTCACTACCCTAACTCTGTCCAACAGTTACCACTGCTCTGCCTGGATACATCTGACAAGCAGACCAACTATGATTCAGTTGCCACAACACTACCTAACTCAACCCTGGTCTGAAAATGGGGATGTGGCAAACACAGGAAGAACAAACTACAAAACAAGCCACAAGAGCACAGCAGAACAACAAGAGGTGGCAACAGCAAAGATAGGGTGCAAGTCAAAATTAAATGTTGCCATTCCACTCTCAGCATTGCCTTCTTTGTCTACATAATTATAACATAACTTCTGAGGAATCCCATTTTGGGGGAATGGTTGGTGGCACAGGCACAAGGAGCTAATGGGTGCTGAAGACTCATCTTCAGAATCCAATTTCTTGCTCACTGCACACAACTGTTCTATTCAGTCCTCCATAGTTACATGCAACAGCGATTCACAGAACTACTGAGTTCATTTTTCATGACTGCATAATTCACTTTATTACCATGTAGCTGTGGCTGAGGTAGTGTGAATTCATGTACTATAGTGCACACAGAGATGTGCTACTGCATAGCTATCTACTTACTATGTAAGTAATGGTAATATACAAGTTATTCTACTAAGTTATGCTAAGGCAAACATTATTATCATTATTAGTTCACTTGATTCTGGGCTTGTGCCAGTCAATGTACAGAGCAGAAAGAAAAACAAGGTAGAAAATGGTGGTATAAGAATTAAATAGTTAGCTTGCATAGTACATTTAGTTACAGTCATGGAAAAATTCTCTAGACACAAACTAGCAGAATAAACTAGGTTTAGTTACATGGATTAATGAAACATACTGCGGTATTACAGAAATGGAGAATAACAGAAAATAAGAGTCTTACTTCAACAAGTGCTTTCACAAAATATACCAACATCCTTGGCAGGCTGTATTCCACACTCCACTGTTTATTACATGTACCTTCATTATTTCTGATACTATCCAAAAGTATAAGAATAAGTGTATTCTCTTAATCCCACAACCAAGATAAATTCTGGCCTTTAATACATAGGTTCATAGGTAGGTACTAGGCTATCTGCCCGAAGGCATTTATAAGCCTAGCCGGAATGTGTTGGCTTTCGGCACCCCCTTAGATTAGTTCCCTGTGCCTCTGTCCAGCAGAACCATTGAAGTGATCCCTGGGGTAAACGTTCTGTTTCCCATCCACTCGTCAAGGTTTCTCTTGAAGAGGGTTAACGAAGAGCTCTGCCTAATGTAGATTGGAATCTTGTTCCAGAGCACAGAAAGTCTCTGGGACAGGAATCTATCCCTCCAGCACATCCTATTTATTGTTGTGGTGAGGTTTAGATCTCTGGAGCGTGTGGCTCGAGGGGATATGGTTTTCTTTAGGTGGAGCATGTCCATCAATTCTGGGTTGGACATGGCCTTGTATGTCAGGCAGAAATCACCTCTGAGTAGGCGGTATGCAACCGAGTACAGCCGGAGTTTCTTCAGTCGAGCTGCATAAGGCATCTGCTTGAGGCCAGTGATCCTCTTGGTGAGGAACATATGTGGTCTTTCCAGTTGTTGCAGATGTCTTGCAAGGTACATCCCAAATGGGGTATTGTACTCTATGATGGGACTGATGACTGATGCGTAGAGGGGCCCAATGACCTCTTTCGATTTGGATGCAAACCCTTTTGTAATTAGGTGGGCCACATAGAAGGAATTTGTAACCACTTTGGCAACGTGATTATCGAAGGAGAGGTTACTATCTACTTGGGTCCCCAGATCCCTAATTATGTCTTCTGTATTTAGGGGGCTACCACCTATGTGGTAGTTTGTGGGTACTTTGATTTTTCCAAAGTGGATGACTATGCACTTTTTGGCATTTAGCTTGAGGCCATGGTTTTGACACCAGGTATCTGTCTCAGTGAGACCCTTTTGGAGGATGTCTGTGTCAGCCGGAGAGTCAGTTATAGCACCTAGTTTGCAGTCGTCTGCGAACTTGGTCAGCCATAGTCCTCCTGTGCTTGCCTGTACCTCTGAGAATTATATGCCGAACAGAAGGGGTCCTAGGACTGAGCCCTGGGGAATGCCACTTGTAACCATTTAGAGACAGACCTAGCTCCTGCAACTCTTACCATGTGAGTCCTGTCCATGAGCCAGATGGCAACCCATCTCGTGACGTAGGGGTTTATGTTCAGGCTGGTGAGCTTGTCTATAATACCTGAGTGGGGAATGGTGTTGAAGGCCTTTGCGAGGTCTAGGTAGGCTGTGTGGACCACCTTTCCCTCGTCTATAGCCTTGGTAAAGTACAGTTTTGTACCTACCATAAATGTAGATGTTCGAGTGCTCATACAGCTACAGTCATTACAGATGGGTTATCCTGCCATCAGGCGGGTGCTCGGTCGGCCGAATTCCAAAGTCTAGGTCCGGAGTCGGTTGTCGTCACTTCCTCCCTGATGTCAGTGCGGCAGGGGTATAAAAGAGGCAGCCAACGCCATTTTCTTAAGTTGTCTTGCCCCAGATGTCAGGTGCCCCCAGAAGGAAGGCAAAACATAAATTCATGCAGACATGCAAAATAGAATTATCACAAAACAGTAGTTGCAAGCAAATACACCATAAGAGAATACCCCAAATAGGTTGTATGATAAGGTGTATGTCACAAGGCCTGTCCTAAGAGGGGACAGAGGGGGGGTAACCTGGACTGCAGCTGTTTGAGCACTCGAACATCTACATTTATGGTAGGTACAAAACTGTACTATGTTCATTGTGCATACAGCTGCAGTCATTACAGCTGGGAGGAATCCCAAAGCTAAGTAGGGGTGGTAGGCACTAAGTGGAAGTAGGAGGAGCGAGGATGCCCTGCAAGACTGCTGTGGCAAAAGCCCCTCTGGATTTAGAGTATAGTGGAAGGTGATGTGCAGGTGCTTCTCTTTTTGGGACCATTTTCCCTGAATGCATTGATCTGTCATATGTGCTCCCCAGGCATAGTCTGAGGCGTCTGTTGTGATGATTTGAGTTGCTTGAGGTACACAGAAAGGGAGACCTGTGTTTCTTTGGCAAGCTTGAGCCCACCACAAAAATTCCTTTTGAAGGCATGGAATGAGTGGTATGATTGTTTCCAAGCTGTGGCTGTGTTGAGACCATACGTTTTTTAGGGAACATTGAAGTTTCCTCATATGCAACTTTGCACATGGGATTAGTAGGATGCAAGATGCCATGAATCCCAGAGCCTGCAGGACTTTCCTTGCAGTTAGCCTGGTGAAAGTTGCCATTTTGCTGAAGTATTGAGACAGTTGCCCTTGTTTGTCTGGTGTGAGGTAGGCCATCTGGGTGGTTGTATTTAAGCTGGCACCCAGGAAAATTATTTGTTGAGAGGGTATTAGTTTTGATTTCTTTTTGTTGACTGTGTATCCCAGGTAGTTCAACAGTTTTATTACAAACGCCAGGTGCTGCAGTAGTATGTCCTTGCTGTCCGCTTGGATCATGCAGTTGTCCAGATATGGGTAGATTTGTATTCCTTGTAGTCTGCAGAAGGCGATTACTGATGCCAGGCATTTCGTAAACACTCTGGGCGCAGTAGATAAGCCACATGGCAATGCAGAGAATAGGTAATGGATTGAACCTGCAAGAAATCTGAGGTATCTTCTGCAATCTTGTCTGATAGGGACATGCAGGTATGCCTCCTTGAGGTCCAATGTTACCAGCCAAGACTCCTTTCCCAGCATGGGAAGAAGCTGCTGTAATGTGAGCATCTTGAATTTTGGTACCTGTAGATAAGTGTTTAGGATGGATAGGTCTAAGATAGGTCTCCAATCTTTGTCTTTCCTTGGTACCAGGAATAGTCTGGAATAAAACCCTTGACCTTGTTCTTTTGCAGGTACCTCTTGAATCGCTTTCATGTCCATGAGAGCTGAAATTTGTTTTTGTGCCTCTGCCCTTTGATTTTGTGGCAGGTTTGGCATGCCTCTCATTTTTGCAAGGGTGTGAAAGTGGAACCTGTAGCCTCTTTCTATAATGTCCAGAATCCATTTGTCTTTTGTGACAATATGCCAATTTTTCGAGAATAATGCCAGTTTTCCGCCCAAAGGTGCTGCCATTAAAGCTTTGCTTGGCATGTGTAGGGGGAAGTCATTGTGTCTGTTTTCTAAATGACTGTGATCTGTCTTCTCCACCTCTTGGGGTTGGTGCTTGCCACTGTCTGGCTCTGAAAGATCCTTGAGGTTGCCCTCTACCCCTTGGGCGTCTGTATCTGCCCCTTTGAGGTCTGTCCGTGGCTGGAAAGGACCAATTTTTAGAAGGCCAGTTTCTGCTGAAATGTGGAGGTTGTACCTGCAGGAATTCTTTCACTGTTTGCATTGATTTTGCTTTTTCCTCCATTTTCTTTAGTACCTCATCAGCTTTAACACCAAACAATACATCTTTTTGAAGAGGTGCATCTAATAGTTTAGCTATGACATGATCTGGTAAGGTTTGCTCTTTGAGCCAAGCATGCCTACGTATAACAGACCAAGTTAACAGCAGCTCTACATGAGGCCTCTAAGGCATCAAAACCACACTGCAAGGTATGCTTACCTACTTGCTCTGCACCATGCAACAAATCCTGCAACTCTTTTAAATCTGGTTGTTCTGGTTGTGTCATTTTGCTTTTCAACTGAGATAACAAAAACTGCTGATACTTTAACATATGAAACTGGCAGTTTAAAGCCCTCATGGTTAAAGTGGCCGAGGTGTACACCTTTTCCCCCCACCTTTCTAAAGCTCTGGAATCTCTCTCTAAAGGTAATGGGTTTTTAGCAGTAGAGACCTTAATTCCCTTGGGACCCTGTGAAATAGTTTCTGGGTCAGCAGTATGGCTTTTATATAGGAACTGGTGAGAATCAGGAATCCGGTAATACCTGTCTGGTTTAACAGGAGCTGGAGGCAAAGAATCCGGATTAAGGCTGGCTTCTGTGTACATGTCATCCAATATATCTAAAACAGGAGGGATAGCCAGGGGCCTGTGCTGGGGGAGTAGAAGAAATTCCCTGAGCCTTTTCTTGGAATCTGAGTAATCTTGGCCTTCCCAGTGAAAGTGTTCCCTCAATGTATGTAGGGTTTCCCCAAAGGAGTAGTCCTCAGGGGGGGAGACAGATGGAATAGACTCCTCTGCATCAGAGTCTTCGAAAGGAAAATAGCATAATCCTGGTCCTCAGAATGTTCTGAGGTAATAGAAGCTTGATCTGAGGAGGGGTAGTCTTCCTCTAATCTGGGCCTTTCGTCAGAGGGGGGTTGAGAACCCCTGATAAGAGTAATCAAATCCTCAGCCATTTTAAGCATCTGTTTTTAGGCATGGGGCCTTGAGAGGGGGACTGAGGACCCTGTTTTTTGGTTTTCATGGCTGCTTTAGATTTAGTGAAAGCTTTAATAGAGAAGGAAGAAGGCCTGAAGACACCTTGAGAAATGGCAGGCCTGTCTAAATTCTGAGTTTCCCCGCCAGGAGTGGCGTCGGTATCTGCAGCAGGAATGGGGACCAAGGAGCCTGCAACCTCGGGTACTGAAGACACCAGTAATGTAGTGTCATCGGTACTCAGGGGCTGCGTAGGCGCCTCGCTGAGCACCGGAGAACCGGTAGTCAGCCTTAGCGTGGTCTCAGTAGTCGGTGCGGACCTCGTATGTCGGTCCTTATCTTTGCATCTTTTGCTCAAAACTGGAGTCGGAGTATCCAACGACATAATATAATTAATTTTTTTGCCAAAATAGTGAAGGGCAAACTCCGCCCGGCGCTTAATAGTGCGCTTGTTGAATCTAGCACAAAAACGGCAGGCCGAGACGTCGTGGTCTGGGCCTAAGCAAGGTATACAGAAAGAGTGGAAATCCTTATGCGGTATTTGCTTCCCACATGAAATGCAATTATTAACTTTGTCTGACATCGATCTGAGGCAAGAAAAGTTTCCCCAATGGGGTACTTAGCTTTCAAGAAGACTTCGGCTGAAATACTTTTGTGAATCTCAGGAGCTGGCCGACCGGCACTTGCAAACTGCTTCTGCTTCGTGCACTGCGCGGCAAGAAAGACTGAAGAAAATGGCGTCGGCTGCCTCTTTTATACCCCTGCCGCACAGACGTCAGGGAGGAAGCGACGACAACCGACGCTGGACCTAGACTTTGGAATTCGGCCGACCGAGGACCCGCCTGACGGCAGGATAACCCATCTGTAATGACTGCAGCTGTATGCACGATGAACATCTGTCTCAAAGAAGTCCACCGGGTTTAGGAGGCATGATCTGCCCTTAACAAAGCCAAACTGGGTAGGGACCAGTGTTTGGAGGTTACTAATGTCTCTGTTAATGAGATCCATGATGATGCGCTCCATAGCTTTGCAGACCAAACTAGTAAGGCTTATAGGGTGATATATCCAAGGGTCCGTTGTGGTTCCACCTTTGTGGAGCGGAATAACTGTTGCTGTGTGCCACTCTGTGGGCACGTAGCCTGTGGAGAGGCTGAGTTTAAACAGTCTGTTTAGGTGAGGGGCTAGTTCATCTTTGAGCTTGTGTAGGACACAGCCTGGGACACCGTCTGGTCCCATTGATGCTGTGTTTTTGGCTTTGGAGAGGGCTGTTTTAACCTGAGTGTCTGTGATTTCAGGGGCACTACATTCTTCTGGTATAGTTATGGGCCTTTTTGGGGGTGAGAGGGGGTTGAAGTTTGCACTGAACCTATCTGCCAGGATGTTGGCTATATCGGTCGGTTCAGTGTATTTTGTGCCATTCTGCACTAACTCCAAGCAGATCTGAGAATTGCCACTTAGATTCTTGACATAGCTAAAGAATGCCTTGTGGTTATCTTTGGAGTCCGTGGCAATTTTTCTTTCGAAGCTAGCCTTGGATGATTTTATGAGGAAACATAGTTTCTTGCTGATACTGATCAGGGATATCTTCCCTTCTTGGGATTTTACTCTTTTCTGTGCTAGTTTCCTCCTTCTATTGTATAGCTTGTTTATGGCAGGGGTCCACCAGACTGGTTTCCTTTTCTTGGAGGAGTGAGTCTTGGTTTTGTTTGGGATAGCACGATCCATGCATTCTTGTAGGTGCACGTAGAGTGCATTAGTAAAGGATTTTGCAGCTTGGACAGCGTTATCCTTTAGCATGGGGGCTTTGAAACTTCCCACCTCAGTCTTAACTAACGTGAATTTTGCTTTTAAAACTTTTTCACGGTGGTTTCTTTGACCGGGGGTGGTGGTGGAATGTGAATATCCAGAGTGATTAGTTTATGGTCAGATCTAACCAGCGATGGGTTGACCTCCGGTGTGGAAAACTAGTTGCCCATGTTGGTGATGACCAAGTCCAATATGCTGTCCCCTCTGGTGGGGGTGTTGACCAGTTGATCCAGGGCGTTTGAGTTTATAAATTCTAGGTAATGTTGGGCAAGGAAGTTTGTACTTGGGTATTTCTCCCAGTTAATGTTTGGTAATTGAAATCACCCAATATCAGGGTGTTTGGTAGGACCTTTATGTTTCCTAGTGTTTCCAGGAATGCGGAGTGGGGCTCCTGGGACATGGTGGGTGATCTGTAGCAAGCTATAATTTGAATAGCAGTTTTGCCTTTTGTTAGTTGCATGTGGATGATCTCTGAAGCATCGTGCTGTGCCACTAACCTTGAGGTGTGGGTATCCTTGATGAATATGGATACTCCCCTGCCTTTTGTATTTCGGTCTGGGTTTTGTGGCCAAAATGTATGGTATGAGTTGTAGCCTGGTAGTGCTGGGGTGCTCTCTGGAGCCTTAAACCAGGTTTCTGTTACTGCACATATATCGATTTTATCCATACTGAGGAGTGCCTCGAGTGCGTTCATTTTGAGGTTTAGACTTCTGGCAATGAGCAGCATTACCCTCAGTTTTTTGTTACTTGTGCTATTTATGGCGGTGGGTTTGTTTTTTGAGCCTTGCCTGAAAAAGGCACTATAGGGTGGCAAGAGCCTTGGCCAGTATTCAAAAGCCTAAGGGCGACAGGTGCAAGCCGTCTCTAGCAAAGCAGCGTAGCTTGTCGAGCATGTCATCCCAGGCTGACAGAAAATGGATCCCCTTTGAATGACACCAGAAGCTTAGCCAATTGTTGAAATTGATAATTTTTTCTCCATACCGTGGTATCATTCTTGGTGAGGGCAGGATGCTACTCAGGGTCAGGGTCATAACGGTCTGGCCTATGTGATCAGAGAGCTGCTCCATGTCTCTTTTCATGTAGTCCAGGGAGGTACGGCTCAGGTCATTCACACCAACATGGACAATGACAGAGTCATATTTGTACTTGTTCTGGAGTGTCCTGAGTGCTTCTGTTATGTGGCGGATCCTGGCACCTGAGAGGTAACTAACAGCAACCTTCTCCTTGTTCAGCCTAGTGAGTGGGACGTCAGTGTGCCTGACTATAGAGTCACCTATTACTAGTGTGTTGGGTAAGTTATTTTGCCTTAAGGGCTGTGATTGTGTGGCACACTGGTTTTGTGAAGTATGTGCTTCATGGTTTGTGTTGGGGGGGGTGGAGGTTGCTTGGATAGAAGGAAGTTTCTCTGGTCACTGTGAGAGAGGGAGCTTTGTGCAGCCTGTCTGTCCCCTGGAGGAGTGGTTTCAGCCCAGAAATTAGTAGTTTATTGGCCATTTTGGGCTAATTTCTATCATTTCCCTGCTATAAAACCCGCATTTGCACGGTTTTGTATGCCGGGCAGCGACGGTTAGCTTGGGTATAACTCTTCCCGGCTCCACAAAGTGTACTCTTCAATTTTTCCCTTAGAACTAGACAAACGTTCAACTTAAGCATTCAAATCATTCACTTCTCATCCCGGCACTTGCCCAAAACACATAGCAAGCACTAATAAACCTTAGCACTAGACCCCCCTATACTGTAGAGAAGGACAAGGCTCTCTATTCGACCTTACTAGCCAATCAGTAAAACAGTTTACTGTACCTATCCAGGCATGTCAAAAGGGCAGTTTCAGGTGTACTCTCCAGTCCAACTGGTGAATCTGGGCATTTAGAGGCAATGTTACAATTGCCTCATGTACACAGACAACCCTCTCCTCCTTCCACCAAACACTAATACATGCGAGAGATGCAATTATACAGCCAAACTGGAGGCTAAGCTCTCTCAACCCAAGACTGGACCAGGCAGTCAAGAGGAGAAGGAAATTACTTGCATCACACCGCCAGTCTCACATAGACCTATGAAGCCATTGTGAATTCTTTCCATAAGGAGGTGGCTTAGCACTCCCTGTTTTTGAAGTGGGGGCATGTCATTGCTTAGATCTCTGTATAACATGAGACTGTAGTCTGGGGAGGTCTGTTTTCCCTGGGTCTAGTTTGAGATGGCCTTGAGGGGGCTGGAAAGGGGCAATGCCTACTGAATCTAAGAGGCTGCACTTGCAAAAAATCTTTGACTGTCTGCATAGATTTTATTTTATTTTATTTATTTATTTATTTATTTAACATTTGTTAACCGGGCTAGTCTAACTGGAGACAGCTCCATTTTCAGCAGAGGCCCGGGGAGAAAAGCTCCACAAATTTTACAGACAGATTTAGCTTTTTCTTCCATCTTTTTTAGAACCTCTTCTGCTCTGGTGCCAAACAGACTGTCCTTGTTCAAAGGAGCATCTAGTAACTTTGATTTGACATGGTCTGGTAAGGTCTGCTCCTTAAGCCAAGCATGCCTTCTCAGTACATAACCAGTGACTGCTGCCCTGTAAGATGCTTCTAGGGCATCAAAGCCACATTGCAAAGTATGCTTGCTGACTTGGCTTGCAGAATGCATATGCTCTTGTAATTCTTTATTTTCTGCACAGTCTGTAAAGGTAGCTATTTTTTGCTAAATAAGTTCCACAATATGTTGCTGGTTCTTCAGCATGTGAAACTGGCAATTCAAGGCCCTAATGGCAAAAGTTGCAGAGGTGTATACTTTTTTAAGGGTCTATATCATATACTCGAACTGTGAAAACACTGAATACCACAACATCGAACTCCAAACCTCGAAACGTAATTACTCCAAAAACTGACAACATTGAAAAACAGAACTCCGAATAGCAATTGTCGGCCAGCTTCACACTGTACAACAATGTAACATACAAACACTTCACAGTGAAGCCCCCCACACCACCCTTCTTAAATATACAAACTCAGAGATCACACCACAGTAGAGACAAACATCAGGGTACAGAAGGGCCAACTATGACCATTCGTAATTTCGATCTTCGCAGTTTTGCGTTTTCGAACTTCTTACACTTCGGTGTATTCAGTTTGATGTTTTGATAGTTGACATTCGTAGCATTTGACTTTATGATATAAACCCCTTTTTTACCCAATCTGTCTAAAGCTCTAGAATCCCTCTCCGAAGGGGTGGGATTCTTAGCTGTAGTTGCTTTTATACCATTAGGCCCCTGGGAGATGACCTCTGTAGTACATGTCTGATTTCCTAGGAGCGGGGGGTAAAGTATCAGGAGTTAGACTGGATTCCATAAAGACATCAAACACAACATCCAGAACTGGAGGGATTGCTAAAGGTCTATGTTGTGGCAAATCTAAAAATTTTCTGAGTCTCTTTTTGGACTGAGGATAATCCTGACATTCCCAGTGGAAATGCTCTCTTAAAGTATGTAGGGTTTCACCAAAAGAAAAATCCTCTGGAGGGGAAGCAGAGGGAATGTAGTCCTCTGTATCTCAATCCTCATAAGCAGATAAAGGCAATTCTTCATATTCAGAAACCTCAGAGTTGTCTGACTCTTATTCTGTTTAAGCTGCTGGGGACAGGTCTCTTTTTCTCTTAGCAGGGGAAGGCTGGCTTCCCCTAATCAGCATAATCAGGTCTTCTGCCATTTTAAGCATTTGATGTTGTGGCAAGGAAGCAGCTGCTTGAGTTTGGGTTGTCAGTTTTTTAGGTGTAGCTCGTACTATTGGTCTTAGAAACTCGGTAGTTTTAGACAGAACTGAAGACGCGAAAGAAGTCGGTTTGTGTCGAATATCGGTAGTGCGAAGAACTTCCTCAGAAGCCGGTGCCTGCACAGCGGCTCTGGACCCATCCAAGGTAGAGACATCCACAGGTTCCATAGCCAAAGAAGAGTCTTGCAGCATACCGGACTCTGAACGGTTCTCGGTAGTGGCCTGCAAATCCATCAAAGAGGGCATTAGGGGCTGCGAAAGCACCTCACTGAGTACCGGCAACCTGGCTACTAGCTTAATGGAAGCGTCGGCGGCAGTTTTTGACCTGTGCGGTCTGTCTTTGTCTTTATCCTTATGTTTTTTCAGAAAATCGGTAGTCGGATTGCTTACTGAAGCCATTTCAGAATACGGAGATCGAGAGCGAAAGTATTTAGTGACAATAAGGGCCCAACGACGAATAGTTTGTGTGTTGAATAAAGCACAAAACCAACAACAAGGTACGTCGTGGTCTGGGCCTAAACAGGTGACGCAGTAAGAATGGAAATCTCAGTGTGGTATTTGCTTTCCACAGGCAAGACAATTGTTAACTTTTTCTGACATCGGTTAGAGCAAGAAAAAATAATCACCGATGGGGTACTTGGCTTTAGACGTCTTTAGGATGATTCAATTTGGAAACGAAAACTCAGGTAGCGGCCGACCGGCACTTATGCAAACTGCTTCTGCTTTGTGTTCCTCAGCAAGAAAGACTGATGTAATGGCATCGGCTGCCTGTTTTTATACCCCTGACGACCTGATGTCAGTCCTGGAGTGACAACAGACACAGAATATAATGGGGAGTTTTTGCAGAAACTTTATGTTTGGCACTCTTTGAATCAAAGTACAGACTTTATCTTTGTTACCTGGATATCAGTTCTCTTTTTACTGTCATCCCTCATGATTATGGAATACAGGCAGTACGTGAGAGTATGGTTAGGCATGGGAGACACACTCCAAGACAGAAACTATCTGCGAGTTGCTAGACATCGTCCTTATGACTAGTGTCTTCTTGTTTGATAAGCAACTTTTCCATCAGACCTCAGGGGTAGCCATGTGGACATCTGTAGCCAACACCTATGCAAATCTAGCCCTGAGAAGATGGGAATCTGAATTTAACTTTAATAATGATTTATGGTATTATAACAAGATTACATTCTTTGGGCAGCCACAGTGGTGCAGTGGTTAGCATTGCCGCCTCACAGCAAGAGGTTCTCCCATTCGATTCTCGACTGGGGTGCCTTCTGTGCAGAGTCTGCATGTCCTCCCTGTGGTCGCATGGGTTTCCTCCGGGTGCTCCGGTTTCCTCCTACATTCCAAAGACATGTAGAGGTGGATTGGACACTTCAAATTGGCCCTAGGTGTGAGTGTGTGCATGTGTGTGCCTTCTGTGGAAGGTTGGGTGCCGGGCTGGCAACTCGACACTGTAAAACTCCACTGCCAATCATGAGCAGACAGATGATCTGCTGTGGAGACCCTTAACCGGGAAAAGCCAAAAAAAGAAGAATAACAAGATTACATTCTTTAAGAGGTTTGTGGACGATGTATTTTTAAAATGGGATGGCAATAAACAGGAATTGCTTAAGTTTGTGTCTTATAT
The DNA here is from genome assembly GCF_019279795.1 of Protopterus annectens. Taxonomy (NCBI): domain Eukaryota; kingdom Metazoa; phylum Chordata; order Ceratodontiformes; family Protopteridae; genus Protopterus; species Protopterus annectens. The sequence continues at coordinate 654,288,603 of NC_056731.1, forward strand.
AGACACCATGACAATATTTTGAAATTTAAGATGAACTTCTCTAAGGACAATATATTCCTAGATGTTTACTTGATTAAGAATGGGAATAGGATTGATACTACAATATATAAAAAAAAGATGTGCAGGTGAATAGGTACTTACTTCGGAAGAGTATGCACCCAGGGCGTATATTTAGGGGAATTGTAAAGAATCAACTTTTGAGTTAGTAGGAATAATACTGACATGGATAGATGCCTTTGTCAAATTAAAGAGATATTGTGTGATTTCAAAATAAGGGGCTATGATGAGGGTCTTTTGGAAAACATAAAACAAGAAGTTTTAGGTGAAAGAGACAATAGTGCTAACCTTACTTCTCGACTTCAATAAATGGGAACAACATAGCTAGTAGTAAGCAAAACTTAAAGCTTAGGTATATTATGAGCTATAATAGAGCTTCACATGCTGTAATGGATACCATTGCCAAGAACTGGATTATACTATAAGCAATGCCAAAAATAGATAAGGATATCAGTAATAGACCCAAATTTGCTTTTAGGAATTGTAGGAATTTAAAACATTTGTCTCTGTTGCAAGGATATGAAGTTAACTATTCCCCATGTAAATGTTAATAAGAAAGGAACTGTTCCATATCTAAATATAAGTCAGGAGAGTGAGTTATTCACCCAGTAACTAAAAAGAAATATTTGTTCAAGTCCTCTATTACATGCAACACAACTTTCACAGTATATCTAGTGACGTGTTCTTCTTGTCCCTCCTTTTATGTAGGAAAGTCAACTAGGAGGTTAAGGGACTGCATTATTGGGCATCATTCAGATATTAGAAGGAAAGTATTAACTAATCCCCTTGTTAAGCATAGTGCTCCAGAGCATACATATAGGTTCAGAGTGATGCAAATTTTGGTAAAAATAGGATAAGATGGCAAAATGATGAGAGAGGTTAAAGAATATGTAATAAGTAAACGGGGTAAAAAATACACCCCATTATTAGGTGCTAGGAGCACAGGTGAATAAAGGAATAGAGTTTTAAAAGACAGTGGAAAAGTTACTAAAGTTTAAAATAGGGCTTGTGTCTTGGAATACGGCCCACATACTAACCAAATAAAATAAGAAGTTATGTACCTACCATAACGTTCCATGTTAGTTGTCTTCTCTCGCCTTCTTTCTTGCTTGATGATCCCTCGGCTCCGACTCGGCACTTGCTAAGCTCGAGAGTCACTTTTACCAGCTCGAGGCAGCCCCATATCCCATGATGCAAGGCGGTAAGTACCCAGATCTCGTTTGCTGACAAAGGGCAATAGCACCAAGCATAAAATACTTCCCAAAGGAAGAAAGAAAACTTACAGATGGAAAAAGGACCAGGTCTGAATGGTCTTTAGCATAACAGTTTCTTATACAAGGTCTGTCCAGGCCAGGGGAAGGAGGGAGGGTCGCAAGAAAGAAGGCGAGAAGACAACTAACATGGAACGTTATGGTAGGTACATAACTTCTTAATGTTAAGTTTTCAAGCTCGCCTTCATTCTTGCTTGATGGGACCGCGTCCTAGCACCTCTATCCTGGGTGGCTCAATGGAACAAACTCTTGAGGACTGTAGAGCCAAAACTGGCTCTGTCCCTGGAGGCCAAGTCCAATTTGTAATGGGAAACAAAAGTGTGAGGAGTGGCCCAAGTGGCTGCTGCACAAATAGTGTCCAAAGGAAGTCTAGCTTGAAAAGCTGTAGAAGTAGCTAAGCTCCTAGTTGAATGTGCTTTAGGTTTTGAGCACAGCTGTTTTCCCCTGAGCGTATAAATTTCAGAGATGACCGAAGAAAGCCATCTGGACAAGGTCACTTTAGAAACAGGAAGGCCTTTTTATTATCCGCATAGGAAACAAAAAGTTGATCAGATTTTCTAAATGTTTTTGTTCTGTCCAAATAATATCTAAGTTGACGGTGGACATCAAGATAATGTAGCTTTTGTTCAGCTCTATCTGAGTAGTTAGGGAAAATACAGGGAGATCAATGGATTGATTCAGATTGTTCTTTGAAGCGACCTTAGGTAAAAAGGTTGGATTAGTTCTCAAAGATACTCTGTCTTTGTGAAAAACCAAATAGGGGGGTCGAACCGAAAGAGCATGAAGTTCAGACACCCTCTTGGCAGATGTAATAGCCACTAGGAATAAAGTTTTCCAAGAAAGATATTTCAGGGAACAAGAAACAGCTGGCTCGAAGGGGGGAAGAATCAAGGATGTCAGCACTAAATTTAGATCCCACTGAGGAGGAGGATTCCTGATTGGAGGTTTTAGTAGGAAAATTCCTTTCAAGAAGGCCCTGCAGAGCCTATGGGACATAATATTATGGTCTGCTATCCCGACATGAAAATTGGAAATAGCAGCCAATTGAACTCTGACTGTGGAAGAAGAGGAGCCTGCATGAAAAATCTCTGCTAAGAAGTCCAGGACTGCCTGAACAGGGGCAGTAAAAGGATCAATATTTTGGGCCTTAGCCCAATAAGAGAAACGTTCCATTTGCTTGTGTAAATCCTCCTGGTAGAGGATTTTAGCGAAGCTACTATGATGTCTCTAACTGGGTTAGAGATCAAAGGAAGCCTGGCTAAGGAAGGAAGTGGAGCAACCATGCTGTGAGGTTGAGAGAAGGGATTGACCGGTGCAGCTGACCCGATTGGTGAATCAGAAGATCTGGCACTGGGTCCAGATGCCACGGCTGCACCAAAAGGTGATGATGGAGGAACGGGAACCAAACTTGTCGAGGCCAGTAAGGGGCAATGAGAATCAATTTGGCTCTCAAAGCGGTAGCTTTCTGGATCACCTGAGGGATCAGAGGAAATGGAGGGAAGGCATAAAGAAGTCCCTGGGGCCAATCCTGGGTCAGAGCGTCTCTGGGGGGATGGCCTGATAGAGGGAAGAGGCTGAAGAAGTCTGGACATTTGCTGTTTTGGGGAGTAGCAAAAAGATCGCAACATGGACGACCCCATTCCAGAAAAATCTCTTCCACTATAGATTGCTTGAGAGACCACTCGTGAGGCATGAGGATAGCTCTGCTCAATCTGTCCGCTATAATGTTGGTTTTCCCAGGGATATGCGTTGCTACCAGAAACCGATGAGAGGAGATCGCCCATTGCCATTGTCTGAGCGCTTCTCGACACATGGGGTAGGACTTGGTTCCGCCCTGTTTGTTGATATACCAAACTACAGACATGTTGTCTGTGTGGACTGCAATTGTCCCTACGGGAAGAAAGTCGTTGAGGGCTTGCAACGTTAAAAGCACTGCTCTCATCTCCAGGACATTTATGTGCAGATGGTACTCGAAGGGCTGCCACGTCCCATGAACCATCCTGCCCTGATAATGACCCCCCGACCCGATCAGGGAGGCATCCGTGGTGACAGTGGCTATCGGGGATGGGGGTACAAAGTACCTGCCTTGGTGAACCTGAGACGATGTGATCCACCAAGCAAGATGCTCTTTGCATGTCTGTGTCACCAGAATCTGGTGACGCATTGGAAGTTGCTGGTATGACCATTGTGTGAACAGCATCCACTGAAGAAGGCATGTAGAATCGAGCCAGGGAAGAAGAGTAATGGCCGCAGCCATGAGACCTAATACCTTTAGAACCATTCTGGCCTGTATTTTCTTGCTGGCCAGAATGATCCTGACATGAGTCTGAATGTCTGAAACTCTTTGTTCTGTAAGGGTAGCTGACATCCGAACAGTGTTTAAGTTTAAGCCTATGAAGGTAATAGACTGGCAGGGCGATAAGGATGACTTTTCGAAGTTGATTGAGATGCCCAAATGAGAACAAAGGTCTATTGTGTAATCCCTGGCTTGTATAAGCTGATGCCTGGTGGTGGCTGACAGGAGCCAGTCGTCGAGATACGGAAACACCTGGAATCCTTGACGTCTCAGGTGAGCCGTGACCACTGCCATGCATTTGGTGAACACTCTGGGGCTGTAGTGAGACCAAAGGGCAGGGCTCTGAACTGGAAATGACTGGACCCCAGCCGAAAGCGGAGAAATCTCCTGGAGCATCTGTGAATTTTTATGTGATAGTACGCATCCTGAAGATCTATTGAGCACATCCAGTTGTCCTTCTGTAAGAAGGGCAGAATTGACTGAAGAGTGACCATTCGAATCTTGTCTTCCTGACAGACTTGTTGAGTCTGCTGAGATCCAATATTGGTCTCCAGTCTCCCGTCTTTTTGGGGACCAAAAAGAACCTTGAGTAGATTCTGGGCTCTGAATGGTCTATTGTAACTGGCTGAATGGCTCTTTTTTGCAGTAGTTTTGAGATTTCTGACTCTGCAATCTCCCTTAGACCGGGTGGTACATCTGGAAGGGAACTTGAGGGGAAGGGACTTTCCTCGAAAGGAATTATGTAACCCTTGGATATGATCGACTGTACCCATCTGTCTTGAGTGAGGGAATGCCAGGCTTCTGGGTACAGTGATAATCTTCCCCGACTGCCTCCAAGGAGGGACAGCCGGGCAACACCTCAGGGATGCTGAAAGGGCTTGTCAGAGAGAGGCTCCCTGTTTCCCTGGTTCTTGGACCCCTCTGCCTCTAGAGCGGCGTCTGTTGTTGTTACCCCTCTGCCTCTAGGGGTAAACTGACCACGTGAATCCGGCGTGACTCCTTGGGATTTACGGAACCACATCTTCCCGCCCTTCTGTCCTTTGGGATAAGGTCTAGAAGGGGTGGAAAACGGACTCCAACAGCAGAAAGAGTCTTGCCGTCCTGCTCGCACCTGGTCAAGGTTTCCTTCACCTGAGGGCCAAACAAAGCTGACCCATCAAAGGGAGAATTTGTGAAGGACGCCTTAAAGGGATCCGCAAAATCACATAGCCGCATCCAGGCTTGGCGTCTAAGAGCCACACCTGTACCTGCGGCTCTACTGCTCCATCCGCAGCATAAGATATTAGCCGCATGGAGGAGTTTGCAATGGAATTGAGGGTTCCTAGCTGCGAAGCAATTTTTCTTGAGCCCCTGCAGCTGTTGGATCCTGAACTACTTCTCCCAGCTCCTTCAGGATATCCCTCTGGAGTCTGGTGAAGTGACATAGGTAATTCAGCGAACGCATAGCAAAGGTCGCTGAGGAAAACATCCGCTTACCGTACCTATCCATGGTCCTAGAGTCCTTATTAGGAGGATGGACGGGCACGGAAGGATCTGCAAGTTCCTTTTTGGTGGCCGCAGCCACCACCATGGCATCAGCGGGACACCCTTAGTAAGGAATTGTTTGTCACACGGGCAGTGATAAATTTTGAAGGCCTCCTAGGGACTGGCTCTACAGAGTCAGGAGCTGCCCACGCCTTTCGTGCAATAACCTGGGGGTCGAAAGGCGGAGACACCCAGGAGGTGGAGGGCCGAGATCCAAACGCCTCTAGGTATACTGACTCATCCTCAGAGGGATTGTTGGTGGGCCAGTTTCCCTCTGTTTCAGAAGTTCTAGGATGTCTGAGAAGGAGACATCCTCAGAGGGGATCTAGGGATCCCTCTGACTCATCAAAGTCAGTATCCAAGTGACAGACTCGGGGAGTCTACATGCTTCCTCTTACAAGTCCTCTTCCTAGGAGGATCTCCCGAAACATCAGGAGAATCCTCGGAAGAGGGGGAAATTCCCAATGGGGAAACCTGAGGCGGAGGATCTCTGGGTCCTGTAGCAAGAGAAGTGGCAGAGATGTCAACAGGTACTATAGAGGGAGGAGCTACGGGAACAGACTGCTGACTGATACCAGTGGCCAGTACACTCTTCATCACCTCGAATGCTCCCTCCCAGGCAGGTCCGAGAGAACCCGCTCCAAGAGCTAGGAACTCCAGGGACCACCGAAGGGAAGTCTCCGAGGCAGATGTCGGAGCCGAGCTCACCAAGGCCGAGGCTCCAAGGGGAAGAGCGGGTTCGGACAAGGGTCCGATGCCACTCACCCCTCGGAGGAGACCATGGAAGCCCGACCACCGAATCCCTCTAAGGAAGGTCTCAAGAGGAGATAAGAGTAGAGGCTGAAGGAACAGAAGGGGGTATCCGTCCTCCAGCCGTAGCAGTAACCATTCCTGAAGACTCCAACTCCAAGCTCTGGGGTAGAGTTGAAGGAGGAACTGTAACGGGTGTGGACCAACAGTCGTCTGTTGAGACGGACTGTGTAACATTTGGGCCAGTACCTGTGACTTAAGTAATCTACTGACCACTCTCTCTAGGTCATGATCTGACAACCTGGATGACCTTGAAGATCGGCTCCGATGGCTCCGTTCCGACAGAAGAGGTGAAGCCGGAGCCGAAAGTATCGGCTCCAAGGAAGGAGACCTCGACCTCTTCCTGGAATGAGCCATCGGAGCCGATACTATAGATCCTGTCGGAGCCGACCCCTGGGACCCGACAGGAAGCCTCGATGTATCGGCTCCAGCCTGAGCCGATACAGCCACCAAAGTAACGGTGTCGGAGCCGATCGGAGCCGACACCGATGCCTGTGCCACATGGGTGTCGGAACCGATCGGAGCCGACATCGAAGTGGTCGCTACAGATTCGGCACCGATAGCCATCGGTGCCGAAGGCTTTGTTAAGCCAGAATCGGCTCCAGCCGGAGCCGATCTCGACTCAGTACGAGTCGGAGCCGAGGCCGCAGGCTTAGGAACAGAAGCCTGGGCCTTGGAAGGTTTAACTGATTTGGATGGAGCCGACTTAGCCGGAGAGCCCTCCGGCTTAAGAAGGCCCCTAAGGATCAGTTTATTACGTCTTTCCTGCAGGACTCTCTGGCTGAAGGAATGACAAATAGCACAGGAGTCCTGCAGGTGAAGAGGGCCCAAGCAATAAAGGCAAGAAGTGTGACCATCTGTCAGAGACATCTTCTGACAGCACGAGTCACACTTCTTAAAACCTGAGACCCTCTCCTTTGACATGGTGCTTTACACAAACACACACACACACCAGTCAAAAATTAACTTAAATAAAATACCAAAAAGGTATTTCTATAAACAACACACACACCCTAACAGGGAGGGAGGGGATGGGTAAATTTGACTAAAAATAATTAGAAAAGACAGGGATTTTCTGTCACAAAAGGTAAAAAATTAACTAATAACTAACAATTAAGGGTTTTTTTAAGAAAAAGGGGCTTAAATATCCAAAAAGAGAATCACTTACCAGGAGCTGGTAAAAGGAGGACCTCATAAGCGAAGCGGCAAACAAGATCTGGGTACTTACCGCCTTGCATCATGGGATATGGGGCTGCCTCGAGCTGGTAAAAGTGACTCTCGAGCTTAGCAAGTGCCGAGTCGGAGCCGAGGGATCGGCTCCGAACCCATCAAGCAAGAATGAAGGCGAGATTGACAACTTAACATGATATATTAATTAGAAACTGGAATGTTTTGTTGTTAGGAAAAGATAGACATATTGGGTCCCAGACCTACATTCGTTCATAAAATGGGGAGTAATTTGAAATCACTGTTAGAAAGGGGTTTGAGAGATACCGGATCAGACAGGATTATTACGCATACTTCAAAATGTGGTGTCTGCAACCAGTGCTTTGTCATTAATGAAGACGTAGGACTGGTCCTGGATAACATCAATAAGACTAGGCTAAGTTTTAAACAGGGTAATTGCATCTCAAAAATGGTAATATACATGGCTAAATGTGAGGCCTGTTCAGGGTATTACATAGGAAAAACTGAGAGGAATCTCAAGAAGCGTATTTACGCTCACCTGTACAGCATTAGGACGAAGGACCCAAAAAATGCCTTATACAAACATACAGAAATGTTTGGAGCAAATCACAATTTTAAATTTGCTATTTTGGAGAATGTGGTCACAAATCCTGGGGGGGGTAACAGCAAAAGTATATTATCCTATAAGGAGGTTTGGTGGCAATTATTCACCGATGCCACGACACCACCAGGTTTGAATGACCACATATCCATTAAACCTTTACGAGACATCAGGTAATGACAGTTATTGTTTACAAAGTTTTGATATATGTATATATTTATATTTTTTATAACTGAACACATACAGTTTATTATATGTTTTTATAATTTTATTATGTAAAGATTATTTGATGTGTAATGGATTGTATGTTTGGCACGAGTTGATAGGATGAGTATTTTTATGTATGCAGGTTAGCTTTAAAACTAATTTGAATTTTGGCGCCAATGGCAACATTTAAACACTTTGTGACAGCTGTTTAAACGTTCTGATGAAGCTCACTTTGTTGTGAGTGAAAGCGCTTAACGTTTTTGTGCCAATAAACGTTTTTTATTCTGAGCCACAGGCTGTGGAACTTGTATTCATTACATCTTCAAGCGGAGGCAGTTAACCGAGTGTTGTGTTGGGAGATATCCATAAAACAGAGATTCCAATTTCTCATTTTTTGTAATATCTTTTGTTTAATCTCTTTGCACATATCCTTATCTGCTATGACAGAGTCCTTTTTAATCTACACTCCTAAGTACTTCATATTATCATATACCCATAAATGTAGGTATTGCTGAACCACTTTGTGTGTGGGTAATTAGTTTACAACTACTGCCTTTGCTTTATCTTCATTAATTTTACATCCTGAAAAATATTTGAAACTGTCTCAGAATAAAATGTCCTTTTCTGGGTTTATCAGGTATAGACTATCATAATCTGCAAATAAAGACAACTTTTCTTGACTACCATACCAATTATATCCTTGAATTTCTGAGTCTCTGTATTTTCTTTGCCAATGGTTCTAAATATAATACAAATATCAAAGGGGAAAGAGGACACCCCTGACTGGTTCCTCTAATCAAATAGAACTTATCAGAGAGGAACCCCCAGTTTAATATTTGCCTCCAATCACTCATATGTCCTCCTAATCAACCTTATAATTCTGCCAGGAAAATGTAAATGCTTCCACTGTCCTACCCAAATCCCAGCTTATTCTATCAAATGCTTTCCATGCATCAAGACCCACCAACAATAGTGGCATTTTCTTACATTCTGCTTCTCTCTGGATGATCATTATTCTATTAATGTCAAATGTTTGCCTCCCCTCCACAAAACCACATTTGTCCATATCTATCAATTCTGGCATCACATTTGCCATTCTTTTACAGACATAAATCATTTATAATCATGGTTTAGAATCAAAATGTGCCTATATGAAGCTGGACCTGATGGGTCTTTACCATCTTTCGGTATTACAGCCACCACCGCTTTCTTTCAAGATGTTGGTGCTTCTTCTTTTATAATACTGTTAAAACCTTCCAGATCATGTTATTCCCTCCTAGCTTCCAAACTTCCCCAAAAATACCATCTGTTCTCGGGACCTTCCTGTAGATTGGTTATACATCAACATTTTATCTCATATCCTCCTATCCTAAATGTTAGCAATTGATCCTTATCTACCTCTAACTTTGGCATATTTAATTCTTCAAAATAAAGACAAAATCCAGAAAGCGATGTCCACATAAAAGTAGTTTAATAAACAGATAGGCGATTTTGTCCTGTATTGTATCAAGGACTTCTTCAGATAAAATATACAGAAACCAATGCAGCCTAATAAATCCATTCACACTAATCACATGTTGTATCAAATCCAATTAAATTAGCTACATAAAATAGCCTACCTTTTAATAAACTATATAGACAATTATACATTAAAATAATACAATACAATACAGAAAAATATATATAAAAATCCATAATCATCTTAAAATTCCTGCAATAAAACTATAGTGTGTGTGTGTGTGTTAATTAGATATACAATGATTTCAACTGCAACACCCCATTCAAGGATGTTTTATCAATAAGTCCTGCTGTGTGGGGGGGTTGCATTTAACTTAATTTGCCAATGTAATTCTTTAGTTTCAGTAATGGCACCCCAACAACCCTTGCTCATGGGAATAGAAACTCTTTCCACCACATAAAATAAAAACTTTTTATTTTTTTTACAGGAGATAGAATGCTTAAATAAAGCATTACTAGAATCCTTACTTTTAATAGCATAATAATGTTCATATAGCCTAGCTCTTAAATGCCTTTCAGTTTTACCCAAGTAAAAACTGTCACAGGAAATACACAGGGCAGTGTAAACTACCTCAACAGTCTTACAATTAAATTTGAAATTAGTTTTACTACTCTTGGGATAGGTATTAACTGTAATACTAGTGTTCTCGTAAATATATCTACACCAAGAGCATGAGCCACATTTAACCATATCATACTGCTGACTCTGCTTATACAATCTCTCAACAATATTTGTAATATTTCTACCTCTTTTATAAACAAACTTTGGGGACATCACTTTCTGGCAAGCTACTTTTGTGGCTATCACTTTCTGGACACTGTTTTTATTTTGGTTTATATGTTTGGGTGGATTTTTGGTTTCTTGGATATTTAATTCCTCCATAAATATTTCCATTTGTACTTTTTATTGATTACCATACATCTCTAATTTATACAGATTTTCATAACATTTCCAAAATATTTTTTAATACCTCTACAGGATCTCTGGTTATTTTCCTTGTTATAGGCTCCCCAAGCTTGGCAACAACCCTTTCTAATTTATGCTGCTTGAGCTGTTGTGCTAAAAATGTTTGTGCTCTAGAGTTATTATCAAAAAACTGTTGCTTAACAGTAATGTTTCTAAAGTCGTGCATATTATCCAGATACTCCCTTAGTTTTTCTTTAGCACTATGCAATTGTCTTTCTGTTGTGTGAGATCCCCCAATTCTGTAATAATTTAACCTCTGTCAGTCCCTTTAAATAATTCTTGTTACTATTTAACAATGACTTTTCTTTTATTTCCTCCCTATTTTTAAACTTCACTTTAATTTATCCTACTCCCTAGCTATATTTTCAAAAGAAATTTCTATCTTCCCTAATAACTCTCAAATAATTTCCACTACGCATTCCTTAAATTCTTCTCTTTTTAACAGACAGGTGGCAAAGCACCAGTGTCTCATTTTTATTTAATCACCCTGCATTTTCATTTTGGTTATTATTGGCAAATTATCTGAAATAACTATAGGATGCATATCAAAACTTTCAATTAAATGCACATGTTCCTGTGAAATATAATTTCTGTCTAGCCTAGCCCAGTTTTTGTACCTTGGGGAATAAAATATAAATTTTCTCCAAACTACTGAATACACTCCTTCAATGTCAACTATGTTCATAAATATTTTCAAAAATCTACCTTCTTTTGTTATACTTTCTGTTCTAGACCCCTCTCCCCAAATATATCCTCACTGTTGTAAATCAAATTTCCCACCTATAAGCAATATCCCCTACTGAAAGCTGATTATTTCTCGGAGAATTTTCTTAAGCTCCATTGTGGCAGTTTTAGGTGGAATACAAATACATGTTGGCATAATGTCCTCCCTTGCCAGTAGCCCCTTAGTACTACAAAGGTACTATTATTATCAATTTCCCTATTTTCTCTCTATTGGAGCTCCTCTTGAAATGAATACAAGTACTCTCCTTTCCCTTGTCCCATATATTCTGCAATATCCACCCTGAAATCCTTTCTTTATGAAATGTATAAGCTTTGTTTTTTCCAAATATGTCTCTTGTAGCACAACTATTTGCACTCTGCATGTTTAATACAGTTCACTACTCTTTCTTGTTTGTATATATCTTGGAGACCATTCACATTTATGATAATATAGAAAGTGTTGTCATTATGATTATTCCCACATGTTATGTATAACAACTTTTTTAAAGTGTTCAGTTTCAGCTTTTGTGTTACAGGCATACACTAATGTTTAGCAGGTTGAACTTGTATACAACTGTTTCTCGCCATAACTGTTTGAACCTATGCCACATCTTACAAGACTTTTTGTTTTAGGGAAAACCCCCAAACAAAACAAACACACCTCAAGCACCTATTAGCTTAACATTAAAACAAAAATTATGTAAATATTCAAATAATGAAGTTTAATCCCCCAACAGGAACAATAGTCCCAAACTGACAGCTGCATTCACAGGTTTGAATTAATCTATAATGAAGGTTATCCATGCAAAGATGAATGGCACATCCTGTGCTTTTACTTCCACTAAGTGTTGCCTGATTTTCTCTTATCTTTACTCCTCTCCTAAATGCAGAAAACAGTTTGAATGTTTTCAGAAAACATTATCTCCTAGCCACTGAAAGAAAGCAATATCCTGCTTTTATCACCTTCTTATCAGACTGCCTCCATTGAAAATGTGAACCAGATACTCCGTTGCCTTCCACTACAATTCTGAACTCTGAGCATTTATTTGCTACAGGAAAACTTTCCATTATATTCAGTGTTGCATTATTTATTTGCTTCCCCTTAAAACTTGTTATTAGATCAAGCCAAGGGCCTTAATTCAGTCATTCCCCTATGCAAAAGTAAGAAAAAGCATATACATTTTTCTTATATCATGCACTCTTGTCCAGGGTTTCTTCTCATTTTACATTGACGTATCTACTTTTCTTAAAATGAACAAGAAGAAAGAAAGAAGGAAAAATAGGGGCACCTGTTTAATTTAGTATCCCTGTTACACACAAAAATAACTGAAAAATTTTACTTTATAGCATGTAGTATATTTCACATATTATAAAAATATTGGTAAGAATTAAAACATTTTGCTCTACTTACAGTTAACTCTTTCCCTCCTCTTCAACCTTTTCTTAATGTTCTACCAAAGATTAATGACATTAAGTAGGGTATATGCTTTGGAGTCCCCTACAAGTTAAACAAAGTCAAAAAAGTCAAGGTTTTCTTGTGCCTTAATATTTCACAAATGTAATTAAAGCTTTGTAATCTCACATTCATTCATCAGTTTCCAAGTTGCTGGTTTTCTTCTTCTTGATCACAGTCTCCCAAATCCAGTCTATGGTTTATTCCCAACTTATTAACTGTTCTTCTAGTCAACTCTTGTGCTTTTTTCTGTCTCTTAAGCATTTTCCTTTGGAACAGTGGAAAAGGTTTCACTGGCATAGTCTCTCTATGGACTTTATTATCAGAGGAATAAGAAACAAAATTCCCCCTGTTTGACAGCATACTTTTTGTTGGACAAACATTTGTATTTCCTGCTTAGCATATTCTCCATCAAAAAATGATTCGGACCCTCCAGGAAAAAATATTCTGAAAATAGCTGCTACAGCAGCTTGAATCTTACATCTGCTTCTCAACATTTCCTGATTACTGGAATAAATTTACTCCTCATCTGCATGGTGTACAGTGAGTAATCATTTTTCACAAGAACACTACTGTTTCCCACTTTCAGTACTTTGTTCTTCTTCCACAGTTTTGTCAGAATCAATGCTTTCTACTGATATTACTGCATCTCTACTAGTACATGTCGGTGCTGCTTTCTCATTGCTAGATTTGGAGCATACACACAATGTACCCTATCAATTAACAACTCCTGCTGTGGAATTCCAGTCCAGTTGCTTATCTGTGCTTCCATAAAATTAATACAGTCTTTTCCTTCCAGTTGTTCTGGTACAGCAGAAAAATCATTATTTTTCCCTACATGCTCTGTCCTCTAATTCTACCATTTTTGAAACATCCCTTCTTGAGCAGTCTCATACTCAGCCAGCCTTTCCTACACTTTGACCTCTGACTGTTGTAGTTCTCTCAGTTCATCTGAACATCTGTTTAAAGCTTCTTCCATTTTTATAGCCTTCTGATATTTGAGATACTCCTTCGGTGTTTCATTTATTTTAATCAGCTCTCAGCACCTTTGACTTATTTTTTCCTCTAGATTACTGGAAGTCTTCCAAGACAGTGTTTCCTCCTCACATTTTGTGATTAATTTTCTTTCAGGTTGTCTGAATTTCTTTTTGCAGGCATCCAGACAGTGCACTTACTAGCCAGTTACTGACATTTACACAAAAAGGAAAATTCACTGGCTCTCTTTTCTGAATTGCTGCTTTCACAAAGGCAGAATTGAAATTAAGCTGTTACTCAATGTGCAGCCATCTTGAAAGTCTGCTGGGTCACTGAATTTTAAGAGATAATGTGTTAGAGTACATTGATGACATTGCAATTCAACCCTTACAGTGTAACAGTACTATGCAATTTTGTGTGCAGTACACCAGGCTCTGAAAAATGCAAGACTTAAAATGAATTTGGACAAGGTCCAATTGGCTAGATCAGAAATACATTTCATAGGGGAGGTCTGAAAATAAGAACTTTTGGAAAAAAAGCCCCTAAGTACACAAGTGCAAGTGGCTGCCTCCTCTTCTTTGGTAATACTGTTACCAATGTGAGAACATTTCTAGGATTGTTTAATTACTCCAGGCATACCCATCAATTGTCCAAGTTTTCTCAGCATAGAAAGATTTTTGCCTTATCATTTTTTCTGTTCCTCATAAAATGTGTGATTTTCTCGAATGTCTGAGGACTGAAGTCATTAAATAATGATAGCCATTTTGGATTTTAGAATTCATTCCAGTTAGAAAATGTATGCTAATACAAAACCTGTGATACTATCATCTCTCTAAGTTTATAAGATCAATATTTAAAATGTGATGTTATTTTGGGTATCTGTTCACCCATTATTTTAGCTTTGTCTGGAATCCCTGTGCTAACAGGTTGAGAGATGTGACTCAATGGAATTTACTGAAGATTTTGTTATGTAGAGCACAACCTTTGCAAGATTTGCTGAAAGAAGCAATGCACTGATTTGTTAAAATGATCTCTCAAGACCCCGTCATAAAAAGAAGCAAAAAATGCATTACATGCAACAATAATTTGACTGTGGCTGACACTGTGTAGCCTATCTACATGCAAATTCATGTTGATGATGCAGCAAGATGTGCTGTTTTAATACAAAAGTTGCCAGTACCACAGAAGTGTTCATAAGTGTACACTAGGCTGATGGGCCTGGGGCCTTTACAAGCCTAGCCATACGATTAAGCTGGCATTGTGCCACCTGACCTAAGTTCCCAGTGCCACTGTCCAGTAGAGCCGCTAGAGTTATCCCCGGGGTGAATTTTCTATTTCCCTCCACTAAGATTTCTCTTGAAGAGGGTCAGCGAGGGGCTTTGCTTGATCTGTAGGGGATGTCTATTCCATAGCATGGGCAGTCTCTGGGTTATGGACCTGTCCCTCCAGTATGTTCTGTTGATTCTGGTAATTAGGTTGAGGTCTCTGGAGCATGTGGTGTGGAGGAATTGGGATTTTTTTGGAAGTAGCATTTCTAACAGAGCTGAGTCAGACATGGCTTTGTAAGTCAAGCAGAGATCGCCTCTAAGTAGGCGATATGACACAGAGAACAGTTGGAGGTTTTTTTTTTGAGTCTGTCGATAGAGGACAAGTGTTTATGGCCTAGGATCCTCTTTATGAGGAACTTTTGTGGCCTCTCCAGTTGTTGCAGGTGTCTAGTGAGGTACATGCCAAAAGGGGCATGGTACTTGACGATTGGCCTAATGGCGGAAGAGTACAGGGAGACAATGACCTCTTTCTTCCTGGATGCAAAACCTTTAGTAATGAGATGTGCCACACAGAAGGACTTTCTGACCACAGTGGCAATGTGGTGATCAAAAGAGAGGTTTCTGTCAACCTGTGTTCCCAGATCTCTTATAATGCCTTCTGTGTTTAGTGGACTACCATCAATGTGGTAATTCATGGGAACTGGGTTTTTCCGAAAGGGGATGACGACACATTTTTTGGCATTGAGCTTAAGGCCATGGTACTGACACCAGTTAGTGGTCTCAGCCATGCCATTCTGTAGGATGTCAACATCACTTGGGGACTTAATAATAGCGCCCAACTTGCAATTGTCTGGGAACTTTGTCAGCCAGAGTCCCTTCTTGTTGGCCTGGACTTCAGAGAAGTAGATACCAAACAGGAGAGGAACCAGGACCGAACCCTGTGGGACTCCACTTATGACTAGTCGGCAGTCTGACTTGGAGTCAGCTACTTTCACACTGTGGGTTCTATCTTTGAGCCAGTTTGCAACCCACCTAATGATACAGGGGTTGATGCCTAGCTTAGTGAAAAAAAGGAAGCCAATCTGGTGGTCCCCTGCCATAAACAAACTCTACAACAGAAGGAGGAAACTGATGCGGAATAAGGTGAAATTCCAAGACTGGAAAAACTCCCTTATCAGCCTCAAAAAAAAGTTGAGATCCCTCATCAAATCCTCTAAAGTTAGCTATGAAAACAGAATTGCAGCAGATAGTAAAGACAACCACAAGGCCTTCTATAGTTATGGAAAGAATGTCCACGGCAATACCCAGATTTGCTCTGAGCTACTGCACTATGGTACCTCATATACCGAGCCAACAGATAGTGACAATATACTGGCCAACAGATTCAGTGCCAACTTTACCCCTCTCCCGCCCAAAAGACCAATCACAATACCACTAGATTGCCAGGCACCCAGTATTACTGCTGCACAGGTTAAAACAGCACTGTCCCAGGCCAAGAATACAGCTTCTATGGGACCTGACAATATCCCTGGCTGTGTTCTACATGAACTACAGAGTGAACTGGCACCTCACCTGTGTGCCCTGTTAAATCAAAGCCTCACCTCAAGCTTTGTCCCTACTGAATGGCACACTGCTATAGTCATCTCTCTCCACAAAGGTGGAGCGACTACAGACCCTGGGAACTATCGCCCCATTAGCCTGACAAGTCTGATATGCACAGCTATGGAATGCATCATCATGGACCTAATAAACAAGGATATAGGGAATCTCCAAACTCTGTAGCCCACACAGTTTGGTTTTGTGAAGAGTAGATCATGCCTGCTCAACTTGGTCGACTTCTTTGAGTCAGTCACCAGAGCTGTGGATGAAGGCAAGGTGGTTCATACAGCCTACCTTGATCTGGCCAAGGCCTTTGATACCATTCACCACTCAGGAATCATTAAAAAACTCACTAAGCTAGGCATCAACCCTTACATCACTAGGTGGGTTGCAAACTGGCTCACAGACAGAACCCACAGTGTGAAAGTAATGGAGTCCAAGTCAGACTGCCGACCACTTACAATTAGAGTCCCACAGGGATTGGTCCTGGGTCCTCTCCTATTTGGTATCTACTTCTCTGAAGTCCAGACAACATGAAAAGACTCTGGCTGACAAAGTTCGCAGATGATTGCAAGTTGGGAGCCATTATTACCTCCCCAAGTGATTTTGACATCCTACAAAAAGGCTTCACTGAGACCAATGACTGGTTTCAGAACCATGGCCTTAAGCTCAATGCCAAAAATTATGTTATCATCCCCTTTGGGAAAAACTCAGTTCCCATGAGTTACCACATCGATGGTAGCCCATTGAACACAGAAGGCATTATAACAGATCTGGAAACACAGGTTTACAGCAACCTCTCTTTTGACCACCATACTGCCACTGTGGTCAGAAAGTCCTTCTATGTGGCACATCTCATTATTAAGGGTTTTGCATCCAGGAAGAAAGAGGTCATTGTCTCCCTCTACTCTTCCGTCATAAGGCCAATCATAGAGTACCATGCACCATTTGGCATGTACCTCACTAGACACCTGCAACAACTGGAGAGGCCGCAAAAGTTCCTCACAAAGAGGATCCTAGGCCTTAAACACTTGTCCTATATGGACAGACTTAAAAAACTCCAACTATTCTCTGTCTCATATCACCTACTTAGAGGCAATCTCTGCTTGACTTACAAAGCCATGTCTGACCCAGCTCTGTTAGAAATGCTACATCTAAAGAAATCCCAATCCCTCCCAACCACACACTCCAGAGACCTCAACCTCATTACCACAATCAACAGAACGTGATGGAGGGACAGGTTCATAATCCAGAGACTGCCCATGCTATGGAGTATACTTTTCATACATGTCAAGCAGAGCACCTCGCTGACCCTCTTCAAGAGAAATTTTGACGAGTGGAGGGAAATAGAAAATTCACCCCGGGGATCACTTCAGTGGCTCTACTCGACAGAGGCACTGGGGGAACTAAGGTCGGGTGGCATGATGTAAGGGTAATCCTATGGCTAGGCTTGTAAAGGCTCCAGGGCCATTAGTCTAGTACACACCTATGAACCTATATTGTTGAGGGACCAGAGTGCATGCGTTATGTGGCTGATCCTGGCACCTGGCATGCAGTTGACTGTTACTTTCTCATTATTCAACCTAGTGAGTGGGACATCAGTGTGTCTCACTATCGAGTCACCTATGACTAGTGTGTTGGGCATGCTGTTTTGTCTTAGGGGCTTTGATTGAGTGGCACACTGTTTAGGAGAGTTATGTGTCTCGTGATTAGTGTTGCATTGTGGTGGTCGAGTGCAATTCTGCCTTGGAGGTCTCTGCTGTTTGGGTAGATTTGTATTGACAGCCTCCGCGAAAGTGTGTGTGTAGTTTGTGTTTTTATGTGAAGGCAGTGCTGGTGTGTGCTCTGGAGGGCTATGTGTTCCATGTGGTGTGGTGCAAGTGTTGACCTTCTCCTCCTGACCAGTTATTCCAGTCCTGGCTGGAGAGTGCGTGGCTTCTAATTTGGATATACAAGTGCACCTCTCACAAGTCTGAGTGTTGGGAGGTAAGAGGAGAGGTTTGTTGGTGTACATGAGGCAGTTACTATGTTGCCTCAGGATGCCCAAGTTCAGCAGGTTAATAGGAAAATGCACAAGGAACTGACCTTTAGACATGCCTGGAGGGGTGGGCATTAATAATAAGTACTGGATCTGTTTCCTTGTAGAACATTTAGTGCGGGTAGCACTTAGTGTGCTACAATAATTGCTACCAGAAGTCTGGTAAAGTGCTAGACTAATAAGCTAGTAAAAGAGCAGGAGAGGAGAGAACTAGTAGATTTAAGGGAAATTTGAAGAGCAGACTTTGGCACCATTCAGATGCTTACAAACAGTCCTGGATACAGCAAATCTGTAGTTGGACTAGACTAGTTACAGGAAAGTACTGAATCAAAGTTATATTCATTAGGTTATTTTAGCAGAACACTGAAACATGTCCAAAAAAGATTACTCTACTTACATGAATTTTCTGATAGGTGCTCAGGGATGCTTGAACTGAGAAGTTTGTAGACACTGCATATTATCATACAGATTTTACTGAAATGTTCAACAAAAGGCATAACTTATTACACACTGGCTAACTGGCTAGTGGATTTTGAAGAGAAAATTGTGCAAGCTGAAGTCTGAAGAAAATGCTTCCTTCTGCAAATTAACATTATCTAGACGCATGTGGCCAGGTGTGGAGGGCGCCATGTCATCATTAACCAGTCAGTATTGGGAAAAATGGTCCAGAATGCCTATATCAGCTGTGCCTCACACTAGCATGAAAGGCACTGTGTTATGATTATATCACACGAGAAGATATAATATACAGACTCAATCTGCAGATATCTAGCTATGCAAAGTACAAAGCTGGAGGCAACCTACTGTCTTTGTTGGATTGAAGGATCACTAATGAGGTATTCAGATAGTTCTGCTCAATTTATCTGCTAATACATTGGACATCCTTGGCATGTGCATTGCTATTACAAACTGATGCAAAGGCACTGCCCACTGCCATACTCTCTTGACTTCCCGACAAGGGAGTAAAAATGGGTTTCTCCCTGTTTGTTGATGTACCACACTACTGTCATGTTGTCTGTCTATATGGAAATTACACCGCTGGGGAGAACATCCTGAAAAGCATGTAATGCTTGGAGGACTGCTCTCATATCCAAGCCACTGATGTGTAGCTCAGCCTCTTGATGTTACCTAGAACCTTTGACAGTACTCCTTTCAAAATACACCCCACCATCATAGAAAGGAGGTGTTCATGGTTATGACAGCCAATGGTGGATCCATGTGAAAGTGATCTTCTGTTACTTATGAAGATTTTATCAACCTGCTGAGAAGATCTCTTCATATTTGAGTAATGCCAATTTTGGTAAGTACTGGATGAATATTTTGAGACCATTGCAAGGAAACAGTCCATTTGAGTGCTCTCATGTAAACCCTGGCTATTGGAACCAGTAAAATTGTGAGGACCATTAGACCTAAAAGTCATAGAGTTAACTTTGTTGAGGGTAAAGAATGCTGAAGTACCTGTGAAGCTGTCAGACGCAGGGAGAGAACTCTGAAGTGAGGTAATTTGGCAATTTGTAAGGCTGATTTCAGATGGCAGTTGGTCTAGCTGACACTTGGTTAAAGTTATCGTGATTCCTAGATTCGGCATTAGATGGGGCAGAAAGTCCAAATGATGTAACAGCAGATGCTTGGAGGTAGAAGTGAGGAGCCAATCACTGAGGAAAACACTGGATCCCTTGCTGATGCAGATGTGCTGCAACCACAGCCATTATCTTGCAAAACACCCTGTGGGCTGTGGTGAGACCAAAGGGCAGTGCTCTGGACTGTCTTCTAGCCAAAAATGGAAAAAATCTCCTGGAACACTTCTCTATCTTTATATGATGAACCTAGAGCTGTTTACTGAATTTCCTGTTTGCACTTATTTTTAAAATCGTTTTTTTCTCAAAACTTGCATTTTATCTGTCTTTGGCCTAGCACTCTTGTGTGGGGTCATTTACTGCACTGTTATAACTTGTTGATACTTGTTAACCTCTGCTATCTCTGAAAAAACAAAAAAACAAAAAAATCTTGCTTTTTTCCCACTTTTCTGAGATTTAAAAAAGTTCAGTTACAGGCTTGCTGTTCTTGAACTGTTTGTAAGTTTCTGTGAGGCCATTTTTTGCTTGGGCTAAAGGAAAGTCTCTCTGTTGATCAGTGGCAGTGAAAAACATTGAGCAGCCTTGCCTGCCCCTGTGGGAGTGGTTACTGATTTGAAACTGTAGTTTTATTGGCCATTTTGGGTCAATTCCAAAACTCCTTCATCTTCCTCTTTTAAAACCTGGTTGCCTCGTGGTTTTGGCGTCTTTTCAGGCTTGTTGGCTGTTGGTGAAGCACCCACCAAGAGGAGAAAACTCTGAGAGAAGAAAGGAGCCACTTTTGAGACTTTAAGTATTTTTCCTCTGTTTATTTGCTAAGTTTTTCTGCATAGCCGCCTATTTTGAGCATTGTCTGGCTTGTTAAATTTGATTTCTGCATTAGTAACTGTATTTAGAGCACAACCTAGAGCTGTTTACTGAATTTCCTGTTTGCACTTATTTTTAAAATTGTTTTTTTCTCAAAACTTGCATTTTATCTGTCTTTGGCCTAGCACTCTTGTGTGGGGTCATTTACTGCACTGTTATAACTTGTTGATACTTGTTAACCTCTGCTATCTCTGAAAAAAAAAAAAAAATAAAAAATCTTGCTTTTTTCCCACTTTTCTGAGATTTAAAAGAGTTCAGTTACAGGCTTGCTGTTCTTGAACTGTTTGTAAGTTTCTGTGAGGCCATTTTTGCTTGGGCTAAAGGAAAGTCTCTCTGTTGATCAGTGGCAGTGAAAAACATTGAGCAGCCTGCCTGCCCCTGTGGGAGTGGTTACTGACTTGAAACTGTAGTTTTATTGGCCATTTTGGGTCAATTCTAAAACTCCTTCATCTTCCTCTCTTAAAACCCTCTTTTGCGCGGTTTTGCGTGTTTTTGAGCATAGCGCAACAACTGGCAGCGCCGCCTAATTGGGTTTAAACTATTCCTGGCTCCACAAAGTCTGCTCTTCACTTTTTCCCTTAGAACTGCTTTATCTCTCAATTTAAACACCATATTCTCATTCTAAGGCCCTTCACTGGTCCAATTAAGTAATCCTACAAGTTAGCACTATTAAACCATAAGCACTACTTACTCTTATACTCTCTACGATTACCCTGTCCTCTATTGGACCATCTTAAATTCAGTTTCCCTGTTACTCTATCATGTCCAAAGGTCAGTCAATGGTTTCCTCTCCAGTCCAGCTGGTGAATCTGGGAATTTTGAGGCAATGTTACAACTGTCTCATGTACACGGACAACTCTCTCCTCCTTCAAACAGGTTCAAATATATGTGAGAGATGCAACTATTTAGCCAAACTGGAGGCTGAGCTCTCTCATCTCAAAACTGGTGTAACCAGTCAGGAGGAGAAGGTAACCTCACACAACACAATTCCAGTATCACATAGTCCCACCACATCAGCGAACCAAACACATAAATACACAAAAACATACTCGGAGGCTCTAAATAAAAATCTACCTAAGCAACAGAGACTTCCAAAGCAGACATCCAAGCAAACGCTACCTCAAAACAAAACACACACAACACATAACCCACAAAGTCAGTGTGCCAAGCAGCCACAGCCCTTAAGGCTGAATAGCACACCTGATACTCTTGTTATAGGTGACTCTATTGTCAGACACACTGACATCCCGCTCACCAGGCTGAATAAAGAGAAGGTCACAGTGAGCTGCCTGTCAGGTGCTAGGATCCGACACATAATGCAAGCACTCAGGTCACTCCAAAGCAAATACAAATATGACTTAGTCATTGTACATGCTGGTGTGAATGACCTGAGACGTACCTCCCTGGACTACATGAAGAGAGACATAGAGGAGCTCTCTGATCATGTAGCCCAGGCTGGTATGACCCTGACCTTGAGCAGCATCTTACCCTCACCTAGAATGATGCCACAGTACAAAGACAAAATGATCGATTTTAACAATTGGCTAAAATTTTGGTGTCATTCAAAGGGGATCCAGTGTCTGTCAGCCTGGGATGACATGCTCGACAAGCCACGTTGCTTAGCTAGGGACGGCTTGCACCTGTCACCACTGGCCTTTCGGATATTGGCAAAGGCTCTTGCCACCCCCATATTGCCTTTTTTAGGCAAGGCTCAAAAGTCAAACCCACCCCCATAGACAGCACAAGGAACAAGAAACTAAGGATAATGCTGTTAAACGCCAGAAGTCTTAACCTCAAGATGCACGCACTCAAAGCTCTCCTCAGTATGGAGAACATCGATATCTGTGCAGTAACAGAAACTTGGTTCAAGGCTCCAGAAAGCACCCCAGCACTACCAGGCTATACCTCATATCATGCTTTTCGGCCCCAAAACCCGGACCGAACCACAAAAGGAGGGGGAGTTTCCATATTTATCAAGGATATCCACACCTCCAGGTTAGTGGCATTGCACGAAGTATCGGAGACCATCCATGTGCGACTAACAGTGGGCAAGACTGCTTTTCAGTTTATAGCATCCTACAGACCACCCTCTCAAAGTCAGGAATCCCATTCGGCCTTCCTGAAAACATTGGAGAACATGAAGATCTCTCCGAACACCATTATATTGGGCGACTTCAACTACCCAAACATTGACTGGGAGCACTACTCAAGCCCCAGCACCTTAGCCCAAAGATTCCTGGAAATTATAAACTCAAATGCTATGGAACAATTAGTCACCACTCCCACAAGAGGGGATAACATACAAGACCTGATCATTACCAACATGGGGACTCTATGCTCCACACCAGAAGTATATCCCTCATTGGTAAGATCAGACCATAAATTAATTTCACTGGATGTCCACATCCCGACCCCACCCCCAGCCCAGAAAACCACAGTGAAAAACTTCTCAAAAGCGAACTTCTCACTTCTCAAAACCGAAGTGGAATCCTTCAAGGCCCCAGGGCCAGTGGAAACTACAGCCCAAACTGCAGAATCCTATATAAATGCATTCTACGGACATCTCCAGGAATGCATGGATCATGCTATCCAAAACAAAACCAAGACCCAATCATCCAAAGGCAGGTGTCCAGTCTGGTGGACCCCTGCCATAAATAAACTGTACAACAGAAGGAGGAAGCTACTACATGATAGAGCAAAATCCCTAATAGGGAAGGCATCTCTGATCAGTACTAGCAAAAAATTACGATCCCTCATAAAATCCTCCAAGGCCAACTTCTAGAGAAAAATTGCACAGGACACCAAAGACAATCATAAGGCTTTTTTCAGTTATGTTAGAAACCTGGGATGCAACTCCCAGACTTGTTCTGAGTTGATTCTAAATGACAAAAAATACAGTGAACCCACAGACATCGCCAATATCCTGGCAGACAGGTTCAGTGCAAACTTCTCCCCCCCCCCAAAAGAGCAAGTATCTATCCCGGCAGAGGGCTGCCTCCCAAACATCTCAGATGCTCAGGTGAAGGCTGCCCTCTCCAAAGCAAAAAACACTGCTTCCATGGGACCAGATGGCGTCCCAGGTTGCGTCCTACATGAACTACAAGAGGAACTAATCCTTCAAATAAAACAGCTATACAATCTCAGCCTCACTACAGGATATGTGCCCACAGAATGGCGTACAGCAACAGTGGTCCCACTCCACAAAGATGGAGCCTCTACGGACCCTGGAAACTATCGCCCCATAAGCCTGACTAGCTTCGTCCGCAAGGCTATGGAGAGGATCATCATGGAGCTCATAAACAAAGACATTGGGGACCTACAGACACTAGATCCAACCCAGTTCGGCTATGTCAAGGGCAGATCCTGCCTTTTGAACCTGGTTGACTTCTTTGAAACAGTCACCAAAGCCATAGATGAAGGGAAGGTAGTCCACACAGCCTATCTGGACCTTGCAAAGGCATTTGACACAATACCCCACTCGGGCATCATAGATAAGCTATCCAGCTTAAATATAAACCCCTATGTCACAAGATGGGTCGCAAACTGGCTCAAAGACAGAACCCACAGAGTGAGAGTTGCTGGAGCCATGCCACATTCGAAACCGGTCACAAGTGGCGTCCCACAGAGTTCTGTCCTGGGACCACTCTTGCTCGGTATATACTTTTCTGAGATACAGGCAAACGTGGGAGGACTATGGCTCACCAAGTTCGCAGACGACTGCAAACTGGGCACCATAATCAACTCTCCAGCTGATACAAACATCCTTCAAAAAGGTCTCACAGAGACAGATAACTGGTGCCAGCACCATGGTTTAAAGCTAAATGCCAAAAAATGTATAGTCATACCCTTTGGCAAAAACAATGTGCCCACAAATTGCCACATAGGCGGAAACCCATTAAGTACAGAGAAAGTTATTAGGGACCTGGGGACCCAAGTTGATAGCAATCTCTCCTTTGAAAACCACATTGCCAAAGTGGTTAGAAAGACCTTCTACATAGCCCACCTCATCACGAAGGGTTTCACATCTAGATAAAGAGAGGTAATCGTGCCCTTTATTCATCCCTCATCAGGCCCATCATAGAATACAATGCCCCTTTGGGATGTACCTTACCCGACACCTGCAGCAATTAGACAGACCCCAAAAGTATCTCACCAAGAGGATCAAGGGTCTCAAACAGATGCCATATGCTGCTCGGTTAAAAAAACTCCAGCTCTACTCAGTTGCATACCGCCTACTTCAAGGCGATCTATGCCTGACATACAAAGCTATGTCAAATCCAGAATTAATGGACATGCTCCACCTCAGTAAATCTAAATCCCTTAGAGCCACACACTCGAGGGACTTGAACCTCAGCACAGAAATAAACAGAACTTGCTGGAGGGACAGGTTCATAACCCAGAGGCTCCCTTCGCTCTGGAATAGAATTCCAGTTCATGTGAGGCAGAGCACCTCACTGAATCTCTTCAAGAAGAATCTCGATAAGTGGATGGGGGATCGTAGGTTTGTCCCAGGGATTACTCCCGTGTCACTATTAGACAGAGGCACAGTAAACTAAACCTTAAAAAGGGCACAGTATACTCAAATCAAGGGGTGGCGTAAGCCATACAGAATCGGGCTAGGCTTATAATTGCCCCAGGGCAGATAGACTAGTATGAACCTATGAACCTATGAACCTAAGTGTTCCAGGAGATTTCCTATCTTTATATGACAGGATGTATCCTGGAGCTCTAAGGAGCACATTCAATTGTCCTTCCTTAGAAGAGGCAATATGGACGGAATCATAACCATCTAAATTTTGTCTGTTTTAAGAACTGATTAAGATGACTCATATTTAGAATATGTCTGAGGTCCCCCGTCTTCTTGGGTACTAAAAAGAGCATTGAATAGACTCCAAACTCTAATTGGTCATTGGGGACTGCCTGGATGATTCTTTTTTCTAGCAGCTTGGAAACTTCTGCTGATGCAGGTTCCCACTGACTGGGTGGTGCACTTGTAACTTACTTCTTTTTTATTGGGAGAAAGGAAAAGGGAATTGAGTAGCTTCTGGAAATTATGTTTAGCACCCAGGAATCTGTTATGTTTTGCCAGGTTTGCAATTGCATAGACAACAGACCCCCCCCCCCCCGACTACCTCTGGAGTGCAGCACCTGGGCTACGTTTCACGAGTGCTGGAAGGGTTTTCAGTGAAGAGATTAAAAAAGCCTGGACTGTGCTGTCTGCTCTACCTCTTGGATAACATCCATTAGAGTTACCTCCTCTGCCACAAGAAGGTTTGTCCCCAGGACTGTCCTGATAAAAAACCCTGTGATTTGTGGAACCACATCTTTCTGCCCTTCTGATTCCTAAAGAAGGTTCTTTGTGGGGTGAAAAAACGAATTCCTGCTGCAGAGAAATTTTTACCATCTTGTTGAGTCCTGGTTAGTGCGTCCATTATCTTTGGGCCAAAACATGTGGAACCATCAAATGGGGTATTAATGAAGGACATTTTAAAGTTTTCCATGAAGTCACAAAGGAGTATCCTGGCAAGTCGGCACATAGTCATGCCGGTGCCTGCTGCCCTAGCTGTGCCATCAGCTGCATTAGATAACAGTCACATGGTAATGTTCAATACAGACTGAAGGGTAGTGAGCTGGGGGCCACAGTTTTCTGAACATTCACAGATGGTTGCCAGAGAAAGACCTGGACAGCTCTTTAGTCAAGTCTCTCTGGAACTGTGTTACATCAGCCAAAGAGGTCAATGGTCAAACAGCAAAGGTCACTGAAGTATATGTTCACTTCCTCCTGCCAACACCCTAAACTCCCTGTTGGGAGAGGTGGAAAGAGAAACGTTCTTCCAGTAATTCCTTCCTGGTGGCCACTGCTACCATCATGGCATCTACTGGTGGACCTCTGCTCCAATGTTTCCTGTCCTTAGGTGTTGCCAAGATCCCATCTGTTTTTTGGTACTGGTTCCACCTCATCAGGGTACTTCTATGCCCACTCAGCCATAAGGTCAATAAGGGAATCGACAAGCAGTACTACTCAAGATGAAGCTGAGCTGGAACCAAAGGCTTCAAAGAACACAGTCTCATCTAGTGAAGGGTTAATTATAACAGTAATAATTGAGTATAACGCCCCATTTAGTAAGTACCTCTCCAAACACCTGCACCAACTGGAAAGGCCACAGATATTCCTCACAAAGAGAATCCATGGCCTCTAACACCTGTCCTATGCGGAAAGGCTTAAATCACTATCACTCTACTCAGTGTAATACAGATTGCTCAGAGGTGTTCTGTGTCTCACCTACAAGGCAATATCGGACCCTGCCCTACTAGAGATGCTCCATATCCATAAGTCTAACTCCTCGCTTATTACCTGCTCAAAAGGCCTAAATCTAATATGCGACATCAACAAAACCTGCTGGAGAAACAGGTTTGTCTCCCAGAGGCTGCCCCATCTCTGGAACAGACTTCCCATACCTGTCAAATAGAGTATCTCACTGACCCTCTTCAAGCACAACCTTGATGAGTGGATGGGAAACTACAAATTTGTCCCATGGGTTCCACCTGTGTCCCTCATTGACAGGGACAACAGGTGCAGACTGAGGTTTCTTTTTTGGGGATAAACTCTTGGCTAAGCTTGTAAGGGCCCCAGGGCCATTAGCCTAGTAACCTCCTATGATCCTATGGTTATCTGTGGACCATCACCTTTGTTGTTTCATCAATTCGAGGATCAGGGATTTGCGGGAGCCTTCACCTTCATCCAAATCCATGTCTTCAGTAAAAGAGTCTGGACATGAGTCATGTCTGTTTCTTGTGAACCTGTACTCCAGATGATCAGACTGGGAACTTGCGTATTAAGCAGCATCAAAAGTCTGTGGTATCAACTGCCCCTGTTGGAAAGAAAGAAAGAAAGAAGCAGAATCCTCCTGAGGTTTGGGAGGAGCTGAGCTGAGTGATAATGTCTTTTCATTCAGGACAGACAAAAACCTCTCAAAAGTCTTGAAAACCAAGCCATGATCAGTCCGGAATGAGGGCTCCTCCTGTATGAAGGAGACTTACTGGTACTGACAGGTTTCATTCCTAAGACTGATCTTTGATCTGAGCTGTCAAGAGCAGGAGCCCTAAGAGGGACCCATGGCTCCGATAACTTCGGATTCAACCCATCCCCTCAATTCTCAGCACTGATGCTTCAGCTCCGAGTATCTTCCTGATCCAAAAGCATCAGAGTCAAAACAGGGATAGTCGGAGTCAAAGGAGTTTGAATTGTTGGCTCTGACAAAGGTGGACCAGGGCAGGCCAGATTCACAATAGCCGGGTCTGATGGACAGACGAGTACTGGAGAGAGAAGTGGAGGGGTTATTGGATGAGTACTCAAAATGTTCAGAGATGACAGCACCGAGAGAACCCCCAAGATGAATTTGCACTCTCAGAAACTTCATCACCATACTACTGATATCTTGTTCGGTAAGGCCTATAATATTTGAGAGTATAGTCTTGGACTCATTGGTTCTGGAGAAGATTGGAGCTGAGGAGAGGAAGGCCGGCTCCGTGGAACTGACAGATCTGACTTCTTAGGAGTTTTCGGATCCAGACTGACTAAAACAGTGGGATCTGGAGACTGCTTCCTGGACTTTACCTTTCCTTTTTCTTTTCCTCTCTTCTTCTTTTCTAGTTCTTCCTTTTCACTTTTTTCTGTATTTGACTGGTTTCTTAGATGGGGAGATAGTAGCAGTGGATGAAGAGGATGCAGCTGAGAGGGAAGACCCTTGTCTACGGAGGAAGAAGGCCTGTAACAATAAGCATTTCCCTGTATGTTTAGACAGCCCTCGTGCCAAAAGAGACGCAGCCTTCATAGTCTGTCTCAAGATGGGCAGCACCCAAACAATAAACACAAAATGAATGTGGATCCTGGGTGTATATTTTGTGCCTGCATTCAGCACACTTTTTAAAGCCCTGGCTGTCAGACATTCTAGAAAACACACCCAAAGTACAGCCAATACTACAAAAACAGCAAAGTACTATCTAAAATTTAAAGTTAAAACACACCAAAAATTTCAAGACAATCATAACTATACAAAAAACTATCAAAACTCTAATGCATATCGCTAGTAGGAAGAATATATACTTTTGAAAAAAAACACCTAATCCTAAGGATAACTATTCCTTACTATCTATGTATGAATGAACTATGCAATTTTTTGTCAACTAAAACAGAAAAATACAGCTGGAGTGACAAGTCTCTCGGTAGGAGTGGACATTGCAGGAAATAGAACTAGAGCAACAAAGGATATGCTTTTGAAGGACAGTCCTCGTAAAACATATCTGATGCTTCAGGTAGCAAATGAGATCTGAGGTACTAAAGTGGAGTGGAGGGAACTATGGGTAGGGGATGAGTCAAAGCCCTAGATCCGTAAAGCTTCAGAGATGGTACTGAGGTCAGGTTCAATCAGATCTGACAACCCGTGACATGAACTGGGCAAAAATAAACAATATTGGATCTTGTGCTCATAGGTCCCATTTTAGGATGGGTCAGTGTTCTAGAAGGCAAAAAAAGTTAATAAAAAATTTACAGTCGAAATTAAGCCTCTGTCAGTTACACTGATGGCAGGAAGCAGTCTCTGGATCCCGCAGTCCAGTTAATATCCCATTAGACTGCCAACAAAAATGTGATATCCGGTTAATATCCCACCGGACTGCCACCAATAAGTGACATCC
Source organism: Protopterus annectens (assembly GCF_019279795.1). Classification (NCBI taxonomy): domain Eukaryota; kingdom Metazoa; phylum Chordata; order Ceratodontiformes; family Protopteridae; genus Protopterus; species Protopterus annectens. The sequence continues at coordinate 654,318,236 of NC_056731.1, forward strand.
CCCACTTAAAACCAGGTCAGTAATTAAGGAGCCTCAGTCCTCACCACTGACTCCAGTATGGGAGTGTCATGGAAAACACCAGAGCACAGAGCACACAAGAGTAAAATTACACAATTCCCCTTAAGGGCACAAGAGGAACATGCTCTATTTTCTGGGTGGACTATATACCTCTGTCCACCCAAATGTATCCCCTTAATATACACTTCAGAGCAAGGTGTTCCAGTTTAAGCCTCTGACTCACTCACATTCAAAATAAATTTAAATCTCACACACACTAACACTTATGGGAAGCCTGATACAGATTTTCAACTGTGTCCCCTCCCCAGTACAAATGGTACAGCTGCCATCAGAGCCAGATAGGTCTATAATCCCTTCAAATGGTGATCAATTATTAAAAAAGTAAATATCAAAATAAATGATAGCTATGGCCAGAAGCAGCCAGGCATTTTAGGTAACCTGGGAAGTTTAAACAGGTATAAGCACTCTCTAATCTCTAAATAACATATTGATTGTCCAGCCACACTGTAAAGTAATGAAAAACATTTAATAATAGGTAAAATTATTACAAGAACATAAATCAATAACTTTCAATAAACACCAGAATTCAGTCACCAGAAATATAAAAATTAAACTGTACGATAGAAGTCCATCATCTTACAAAAAGTTTATCTAAATAATTAAACTTTCCTAATCTAACTAGAAAATCCTGTCCCTGATACAATTTAAAACAGAACAGCAAGGTAAAGCAAAGCTTACAGTTTCTGGTGAGTCATTTTTCTTCTGTATCTACTTTACAGCACTGTAACTGACTGCAGCTCTTAACGAACTGCTCTTCAACTGACTTCAGCAGTCTCTTTTATAGTCCAGGTTAACAGTCTCAATTGTCTTATTTTAAAAATAACAATCAGCTGTTTGAAAAAATAATTTTTCCTGTCAATCTGTTCAAAAAACAGGAACATTCTAATGACATCACCTACGGATTTTCCACAGACAGTTTGTACTTTATAATCTCCCTCAAAAAAGTACAGTTGTGTACACTTACCATAAATGTAGATGTTCAAGTGTATTCACTGTTGCAGTCATCACATTTGGGTTATCTGCCTGCAGGTAGCCCTCAGCTGGCCTGAATACCAGAGTCTTGGATTCCTGCATCTGATGCTGTCTCTTCTTCCATGACGTCAGGGGTATAAAACATGCAACCAACGTCATTACATCAGTTTTTCTTGCCCCAGATGTCAGGTGCACCCATAAAGCAATTATACATAATGGTACACCTCCATCAAAAAGCAAATACACCAGAAAACTTAAATATACCAAATAAGAAGGAAAGCTACAGCCAAAAGAAGTCAGGGGGCTGGAGGGAGGGTGACCAGGACTGCAAGAGTGAATACACTCGAACATCTACATTTATGGTAAGTGTACACAAATGTATTATGTTCTTAGTGCTTCACTGTTGCAGTCATCACATTTGGGTTGATTCCTAAAGCTAAGGAAGGGAGAAGGAAGTTAGAGAGCATTAGGGCCAGCTATTAAGCCCTGCAAGACTGCAGTGGCAAAACCAGCTCTGGATTTAGAAAAAAAAGGCATGTGGTAATGCTTGGTGAAGGTATGTACAGAGCTCCAGGAAGCAGCTTCTAGGATGTCCCTGGTAGGGATTCCTCTGAGAAAGGCTGTAGAGGTAAATGCAGCTCTGGTAGAATGTGATCTTATCCCCTGTGGGGTAGCTTTTCCATGGTGCTTGTAGCAGAAATAAATGCAATGGGCTATCCATTTAGAAATGGTTTGCTTTGAAATGTCCTTCCCCTTTGCCTCTGCCCCTGCAGCAAAACCAACTAGCAGCTGTTCAGATTTTCTGAGAGGCTTAGTCCTGTCCAAATAAAATCAAAGTTATCTGTGCACGTCCAGGGAGTGCAGTATTCATTCTCCTTTATTGTGTGAATTAGGGAAAAAGTAGGCAAATGAATGGACTGATTTAGGGCCACACTAGACACCACCTTGAGCATAAAGGAAGGATTGGTCCTGAGGGAAACCCTGTCTGCATGGAAGATAATGAAGAGTTCCACTGCCATGAGGGCTTGTAATTCAGACACTCTTCTTGCTGAAGTGATGGCTAGAAGGAAGACTGTTTTCCAAGAAAGGAATTTCAACTCTGCAGTTGCAGCTGGCTCAAAGGGAGGGATAGTGAGCTTTTCCAATACAAAGTTAAGGTCCCAGGCTGGAGTAGGGTCTCTCGAGGGGGTCTTAAATTTTGGCCCCTCTAAGGAATTGCTTTAACAGGGGGTGAGAGAAAAGGGGTGGCTCAATATTATAATGTGCTGAAATGGCAGAGGCATGAATTTTAATTGACGAGAAGGATAGGCCCTTGTGGAGCATTTCTTTTAAGTACTGAAGAATATGAGCTAAGCTGGGCACCGTTGTGCACATCCCCTGAGTCTGGCTCCAGAAACAGTATCTTTTTCCACTTTTCAGCATAAGATTTTCTAGTACTAGGCCTCCTTGCCTCCAGAATGACATCTAACACCTGCTTACTGAGGGATGCTATTGGAGAGCTCAAGGAATTAGCCAGGCTGCAAGGTTCAGGGTTTGAAGCTGAAGGTGCAGAATCTGGCCCGCCTGCTGGGACAGCAGGGAAGGGGGTCTGAGGCAGGTGCCATGGTTCCATCAGTATCATACTGCACAAGAGGGGGTACCAGTGCTGGCGTGGCCAGCTTGGTGCAACCAGTATTGTCCTTGGCTTGTCCTGTTTGATCTTTTACAGAAACTTTGAGAGGAGAAGCAGAGGGGGAAAGGCATAATCTGAGAGGCTTTCCCAGGTAAAGGACAGGGCATCCACTTTCCAAGCTTGACTGTGGGGAGTCCTTGTGCAGAATTTGTCCAATTGGTAGTTCTGAGGGGAGGCAAACAGGTCTACCTCTGGAGTCCCCCATTTGTTCCTCAAGAGGTTGAATATTTTTGGTTCCAGTTTCCATTCATCTTGGGTTCATGAGATTTCTGCTTAGGTCGTCTGCCAGTGAATTTAGCTTGCTTGGCAGGAATTGAGCTTGTAGGTGCACTTGGTAGCTCAAGGCTGTGTTCCACAGAGCCGTGGCTAGTCTGCAGATAGGGTACAGTTTTGTACCTACCATAAATGTAGATGTCCGATAGACATGCAACTGCAGTCATAACATATGGGTTGTCCTGACTTAGGCAGCCCTGACTTAGGCAGCCCTCGGTTGGCCGGATTCCAAAGTCTGGGTCCGACGTCGGCTGATGTCGCATTTCTCTCCGACGTCAGAGCGGCTGGAGTACATAAGCATCAGCCGACGCCATCTTCTTCAGTGTTTCTTGCCCCAGATGCCAGGTGCCCTCCAAGGAAGGCTGTAATCAAATTGGAAGACAAAAACAGGATTCCAGAGAAATAAATGAGAAATAAAACAAATACACCATAACAGATATCCCCAGCTAAGAGATACAGGGATAGGAGTGGATCCTAGGCATAGAGGGGTATGAAGGGAGGGAAAATCTGACTGCAGTTGCATGTCTATCGGACATCTACATTTATGGTAGGTACAAAACTGTACTATGTCCTTCAAGAATGCAACTGCAGTCATAACATATGGGTAGAGTACCATAGCTTAGATGGGGGAGGAGGAATGCTCTAGGAAAAAATAGTGTGGCAATCAAACCCTGCAGGACTGCCGAAGCAAAGCCTGCTCTGGATCTGGAGTATAGAGGGAGATTGTAGTGTTTGGAGAATGTATGCACGGAGCTCCATGTAGCAGCTTCTAGAATGTCCTTAGTAGGTACCCCTCTTAAGAATGCTGTAGAGGTGGCTGTAGCTCTTGTGAAATGTGGTCTGACATTGGCTGGAACAGTCTTTCCATGAAAGGAATAACAAAATCTGATGCAATGTCCAATCCATTTTGAAATAGTCTGTTTTGAAATTGCTTTTCCTTGGACTGCAGGGGCGTAAGCTACAAAAAGTTGGTCAGACTTCCTACTGGCCTTGGTTCTGTCCAGGTAGTATCGAAGTTGTCTGTGAATGTCCAAGGTGTGTAACAGTCTTTCCCCCTTATTCTCAGGATTGGGGAAGAAAGCAGGCAGATGAATAGCTTGATTTAAAGAAACCCTAGATACCACCTTTGGCATAAAAGTAGGGTTGGTCCTTAATGAAACCCTGTCTCTGTGAAAAATTATGAACGGTGGTATTGCCATTAGGGCCTGTAGTTCCAAAACCCTTCTTGCTGAGGTAATTGCCAACAGGAAAGCTGTCTTCCATGAGAGAAATTGCAAGTCAACTGAAGCTGCTGGCTCAAATGGAGGTAGAGTCAGTTTTTCTAGGACAAAATTGAGGTCCCAGGCTGGCACTGGGGCCTTTCTTGGTGGCTTGATGTTCTTGATTCCTCTGAGGAAATGCCTTAGCAAAGGGTGTGAAAAGACAGGAGGATCAGTGTTATATCTAGCTGAAATAGCTGATGCATGTATCTTTATGGAAGAATATGAGAGGCCGTTCTTTAGCATATCCGCCAAATATTCCAAGATGAGGGGGATGTTCAACAATGAAGCATCATGTCCCTTGCTGGTATTCCAATTGCTGAATCTCTTCCATTTTGCTAAGTAAACCCTTCTGGTGGATGGTCTTCGAGCCTCTGTTTGTATCCGCTGAACTTCCTTGGAGAGAGATAGGTTGAGGTTATTTATGGTATCTCCCAGGCTGTTAGCTGCAGTGACTGAAGGTTTGGATGCACTGTTTTGAAATTGTGTTGAGTCAAAAGTAGAGGCCATTGGGGAAGGGCCCACCTCCTGGTGTGACATATGCTCCGTAGTAGTGGGTACCAGTGTTGTCTTGGCCAGTCCGGAGCTATTATGATTCCCTTGGGTCTCTCTGCTTTGATCTTTAGTAATACTGAGGTCATCAGTGGCAGAGGTGGGAATGCATAGATTGTTAGGAAGTTCCAGTTGAATGAGAGAGCATCTATTTTCCAAGCTTTTGGATGGTATGTCCTTGTGCAGAATTTTTGTAGATGATGGTTGAGGTGAGAGGCAAATAGGTCTACTTCTGGCCTGCCCCATGTCGAAGTGAGTTGTGTGAAGATCTTCGGATGTAACCTCCACTCGTGTGGATCTGTGAAATTCCTGCTTAGGCTGTCCGCCAACACATTGTCTTTGCCTGGAACAAACTGGGATTGTAACTGGATGTTTAGGCTCAGTGATTTTTCCCAAAGATGCATTGTCAGTCTGCAAAGGGGGTAAGAGTGGGTGCCCCCTTGCTTGTTTATATACCACATCACAGTGGTGTTGTCTGTCCGTATCAGTAAATGGTTTTGCTGAAGTTGATGTTGAAAGGCCTCGATGGCATGCATTACTGCCAGCATTTCCTTTTGATTTATATGCAGATGTGTTTCCTTTTGAGACCATTGTCCTTGTATACACCTGCCTTCCATGTGCGCCCCCCATCCAAGGTTTGAGGCATCTGTGGTCATGGTCTGTGTTATCTGTGGTTTTTTGAATGACATACCTGTGTTTGCCTGGCTCACCGAGGCCCACCATAGGAATTCCTTTTGTAGGCATGGAATGAGCGGTATGGTTGTCTCCAAGTTGTTGCTGTGCTGAGACCAAATGCTTTTTAGGTACCATTGAAGCTTTCTCATGTGTAGTCTTGCTAATGGAACCAGGAGAATGCAGGATGCCATGTAACCCAGGGCCTGTAGGAATCTCCTTGCAGTCATCTGGGTGAGTTTTGCTAAACCTTTGAAGTAATGAGTGAACTTCTCTTGCTTGTCTTCTGTCAGGTAAGCCATTTGAGAGGCTGTGTCTAATTTGGCTCCTAAGAAGATTATTTGCTGGGATGGCTGCAGTCTTGACTTTTGGAAGTTGACTGTGTATCCCAGAGCTTGAAGTAATCGTATGACATAGTCCAAGTTTTTTGTCAACATCAATTTGTCGTCTGCTTGTATGAGGCAGTCGTCCAGGTACGGGTAAATTTGTATCCCATGGAGCCTGCAATGAGCAATTACTGAAGCCAGGCATTTTGTGAATACTCTGGGCACAGAAGATAAGCCAAATGGCAATGCTGAGAATTGATAATGCTCTGGCCCTGCAAGAAATCTGAGGTATCTTCTGCAGCTGTGTCTGATAGGGACATGCAGGTATGCCTCCTTGAGGTCCAGAGTAATCAGCCAAGACCCCTTGCCCAGCATGGGAAGGAGTTGCTGTAGAGTCAGCATTTTGAACTTTGGTACTATGAGAAAGGTGTTTAATGCGGACAAATCCAGTATTGGTCTCCATTGAGATTCTTTTCTTGGAACAAGGAACAGTCTTGAGTAAAACCCCTGACCTTGTTCTTGTTGTGGAACTCTTTCTATTGCTTTCATCCGAGTCAGCAGAGAGATTTGCTTGATAGCCTCTGCCCTCTGGTTTTGTGGTAGGTTTGGCATGCCTTGTTTTCTTGGCAAGGTATGAAAATGGAACCTGTAGCCTCGGTCTATAATGTCCAAAATCCATTTGTCCTTTGTCAGTCTGTGCCAATTTTCTGCAAACAGAGATAATTTCCCGCCCAAGGGAGCTTCTATTTGTTCCCTGGTAGGCGGAAGTAGAGGAAAGTCATTGAGATTGTGGTTGTGGGGCAGGTGAAACCCCTGCGTCACTTCTTTGGTTTCCTGGCTGCCATTGTCATCCCCTGAAAGGACCTCTGTATTGGCCTCTTCCTCGGCCACGCCTGTTTTTACCCCTTTGAAACTTTTCTGGATTAGGAAAGGACCAGTTTTTTGAAGGCCAATTCCTACTGAATCTGGGGGGTTGAACCTGGAGGAAATCTTTCACCGTCTGAACTGATTTTGCTTTTTCCTCGATGGTCTTTAACACATCCTTAGCATTAGCACCAAAAAGCTTGTTCTTTTCCAAAGGTGCATCCAGAAGTTTTGCCTTTACATGATCTGGTAGAGGTTGATCTTTTAACCATGCATGTCTACGAATGACTGCCCCTGTCATAGCTGCCCTACATGAAGCTTCCAGTGCATCATATCCACACTGCAGGAAGTGATTGCTTACTTGCTGAGTGTTATGTACAGCTTCCTGCAAAGGATCAGGAGTGGCCAATGTTTTTTGTAAATCTTCTAACAGGAAATCCTGATATTGTAACATATGAAAAAGGCAATTCAAAGCTCTCACAGATAAGGTAGTGGATGTGTAAACCTTTTTGCCCCATCTCTCTAATGACCTAGCTTCCCTGTTGGAGGGCAATGGATTTTTAGAGGTGGAAGCTGAAACTCCTTTAGGCCCCTGAGAAATAGTTTCCAAATCAGCAGTATGGGCCCTGAATAAATGGGAATGAGTTTCTGGGACCCTGTAATACCTGTCTGGCTTGGCTGGAGCAGGAGGAAGAGAGTCAGGGGTAACACTAGAGTCAGAATATAAATCATCCAAAACATCAAGTACAGGAGAAATAGCTAAGGGCCTGTGCTGAGGCTTCTTAAGGAAAGTCCTAAGGCGTTTTCTGGAATCAGAGTATTCCTGGCCTTGCCACTTGAAATGTTCCCTCATGGTATGCAGAACTTCCCCAAAAGAAATATCCTCAGGAGGGGAGGCCGAGGGGATGGAATCCTCTGCATCCGAGTCCTCATAGGTCTGGAAGAGCTCTTCCTGGCTATCAGAGTGGACAGAGCCCTCAGAGTCTTCATCTGACGGAATAGGGTCAGAGGGTTCAACCCGGGGCCTTTTATCAGAAGGAGGCTGGGATCCTCTGTCAGGATGGGCCTGTGAACCTCTAATCATAGAAATTAAATCAGCAGCCATAGACATAATTTGTGTCTCTGTAGTAGGCTGAGGTAAGGTTTTAGTAGTAAGATGTTTTGTTTTGCTGGCTGCCTTAGCCCTGGTGTAGGCCTTAATAGACATGGCCATAGGAGGCCTGGCAGCTCCATGTGCAGGAGTGACCTTGTCTACAGCAATGGTCTCGGGCATTTCCTCGGTTTCGGTATCCGGAGGGAAAACAATAACTGGCGTCGGAGTGATATCCGTAATCGGAGTCTTCGGTAATGCGGTGTCTTCGGTTCGGAGCAGTGGAGAGACTGTCTCAGAGGGAAACGGAGCACTCGCGATAGGTTTTGGCGTGGAGTCGGTGGTAGACGCGGGCCGAGGATGTCGGTCCCGGTCTTTTCGTTTCTTGGGAGTTTGCGATGTCGGAAGTTCCGACGGCATTGTGTGTTTAATTTTTCACCGAAAAAATCTTCAGCGAACTCCGCCCGGCGCCTGAGAGTGCGCTTGTTGAAGCGAGCACAGGCTACACAGGCCGAGACGTCGTGGTCTGGGCCAAGGCAAGGAAGACAGTAAGAGTGGAAATCCTTATGAGGTATTTGTTTACCACAAGAAAGACAATTGTTAACTTTTTCACTAATTTCTGACATCGGCTGAGGCAAGAAAAGGTCCCCAATGGGGTACTTAGCTTTTTAGATGACTTCGGAATCGTAGAATACAGGAGCTGACCGACCGGCACTTGCGAACTGCTTCTGCTTCGGGCACCGCGCGGCAAGAAAGACTGAAGAAGATGGCGTCGGCTGATGCTTATGTACTCCAGCCGCACTGATGTCGGAGAGAAATGCGACATCAGCCGACGTCGGACCCAGACTTTGGAATTCGGCCGACCGAGGGCTGCCTGAGGCAGGACAACCCATATGTTATGACTGCAGTTGCATTCTTGAAGGACATCTGTGGTGTTGTCTGTCTTTACCAATAGTTGTCCTGGAAGAAATGCAGTCTTTGAAGGTTGTCAGGGAATTCTGTACAGCTAACATTTCTTTTTGGTTGATATGCAGGTGCATCTGTCTTGAGTTCCATTTGCCCTGAATGCACTGGCCTGCCAAGTGAGCCCCCCATGCATAGTCTGATGCATCTGTTGTTAGGGTTTGGGCGGCAGGGGGTAGAGGGAAAGGGAGCCCCTTGTTGTGGTAGCAGGCCTCTTCCCACCAAAGGAACTCTGTCTTTATACAAGGAATGATAGGAATCATTGATTTCGGGTCCTGAGAATGTCACCATAGGCTTTTTAGATACCATTGTAGTTTCCTCATAATCAGTCTTACATATGGAATTAGTAGAATGTAAGAGGCCATGAACCCCAGGGCTTGCAGAATTTTCCTTGCAGATAGCTGGGTCTTTGTGGCCAACAGTTTGAAGTAGGTTGTCAAATAAACTTGTTTCTCTAGAGTGAGGAAAGCCATCTGGGAAGTTGTGTTCAAGCTTGCTCCCAGGAATACAATCTGTTGGCAGGGTACTAGGTGATATTTCTTTTCGTTTATGGTGTACCTCAGTGAGGTTAGAAGTTTCTTTACGAATGCCAGATGTTTTAATAGCAAGTCCTGGCTTTCTGCCTGAATCAGGCAATCATCCAAGTATGGGTATATCTGAATATTTCTCTGCCTGCAAAATGCAATGGCTGGAGCAAGACACTTTGTGAATACCCTGGGTGCAGTAGATAAGCCAAACGGAAGTGCAGAGAACTGATAATGCATGGAGCCTGCCCTAACGTGTAGGTATTTTCTGCAAGATTCCCTTATTGGAATGTGCAGGTAAACTTCCTTTAAGTCTAAGGTTACCAACCAGGCATCTTTGCCTAGCATAGGAAGCAGCTGTTGAAGTGTTAGCATTTTGAATTTTGGGATTACCAGAAAGGTGTTTAGAATAGAGAGGTCCAGGATAGGATGCCAGGAGCTGTCTTTTCTGGGTACCAGGAAAAGTCTTGAATAAAAACCTTGTCCCCTTTGTTCTGCTGGGACAGGCTGAATAGCCCTGATACTTAGAAGAGAGAGAACCTACTGTTGGGCCTCTGACCACTGATTTGGGGGTAATTGTGGCCAACTGTTTGGGCTTGGTAGGGTGTGGAAGTGGAGTCTGTATCCTTGGAAAACTATATTCAAAACCCATTTGTCCTGGGTAATGAGTTCCCAGTTTTTTGCATACAGGGTGAGCTTTCCTCCTAAGGGAGCAGGCAGTTGAGCAGGGCTTGAAAGGGTTAAGGTTAAATCATTGTGCCATTTTTCCATAGGGGGTGGCTTACTACTTCCTGCTTTGGAAGTGGGAGCCCCCCACTGATTAGGCCTGTGCGTAGCCTGAGACTGTAACCTAGGTGGTCTGCTGTTCCTGGGTTTGGACTGAGAAGGCCTGGAAGAGACTGGAAAGGACCAATTCTTTGAAGGCCAATGCCTACTAAATCTGGGAGGCTGTACTTGTAGGAAATATTTAACAGTTTGCATAGACTTAGCTTTTTCCTCCATCCTTATGAGGACGTCTTCTGATTTGTTTCCAAATAGGTGTTCTTGGTTTAAGGGAGCATCCAGTAATTTAGCTTTAACATGATCTGGCACGTTTTGCTCCTTAAGTCAAGCATGCCTTCTAAGTACAGACCCAGTGACAGCAGCCCTGTAAGATGCTTCTAAAGCACCAAAACCACATTGCAAAGTATGTTTATCAACTTGTTCTGCAGACTGTACTAAATCCTGTAATTCTTTGTGTTCAGCACAGTCAGGAATCTACATAATTTTCTGTTTAAGTAGTTTCATAATATGCTGCTGGTACTTTAACATATGAAAATGGCAATTTAAAGCTCTAATGGCCAAAGAAGCAGAAGTGTATACCTTCTTACCCTATCTGTCCAAGGATCTAGAATCTCTATCAGAAGGGGTAGGATTTTTGGCAGCAGTAGCCTTAATGCCTTTCGGTCCTTGGGAAATGGTCTCTGGATCCACAGTAGAATTCTTGAAGAGGAACTTGTGAGAGTCAGGTACTCTGTAATACCTGTCAGGTTTTCTGGGAGCTGGAATTAAAGTGTCTGGGGAAAGGCTAGATTCCAAGAAAGCATGATCTACAATGTCCAGAACAGGAGGGATAGCTAAAGGCCTGTGTTGAGGAAAGAGTAAAAATTCCCTAAGCCTCTTTTTGGAGTCAGAGTAATCCTGGCTTTCCCAGTGGAAATGCTCCCTAAGAGTATGCAAGGTTTCACCAAAAGAAAAATCTTCTGGAGGGGAAGCAGAGGGAATGGAATCTTCTGCATCGGAATCCTCATAGGTAGATAAGGGCAAATCCTGGTAATCAGAAGGAACATAAATATGAGATTCCTGATCAGAAGAATCAGAAGGAAAATCAGTTCTAGGTCTCTTAGAGAGGGGAGACTGGCTTCCCCTAATTAAGGTAATAAGGTCTTCAGCCATTCTAAGCATTTGTGTTTTAGGCATATGGGCCAGAGCATGCAGTTTGGACGTCGGTTTTCTAGGCGTGGTGCGAGTTTTAGGCCTAGATGAAGAAGATGGCGTTGGTTTAAAATGCAAGTCTGTAGGCCAGAATACACCCTCAGAAGCCGGTGCCTGCACAGTGGCTCCAGACCCATCCAAGGTAGAGACATCCGCAGGTTCCATAGTCGAAGAAGCATCTCGTGGCATACCGGACTCCGAATGGGTCTCAGTAGAGGCCTGTAAATCTGAAGTAGCGGGTATCAGGGGCTGCAAAAGCACCTCACTGAGTACCGGCGGACTGGCGACTAGCTTAACAGAAGCATCGTTGGCAGTTTTGGACCTATGCGCTCTGTCTCTGTCTTTATCCTTACTTTTTTTGGAAGATCGATAGTCGGATGGCTTAATGAAACCATTTCGAAGTACAGATACCGAGTACCAAAATAATTTACTGCAAAGATAGCCCGATGACAAATAGTTTGGGGGTTGAACAAGGCACAAAACCAGGCCTAAGCAAGAAATGCAGTACGAATGAAAATATTTATGAGGTATTTGCTTACCACAGGTAAGACAATTGTTAACTTTTACTGACATTGGTTGGAGCAAAAAAAAAGATCCCCAATGGGGTACTTATCTTTTTTTGAAGATTTCGGTTCTGAAACTCGAAAACGAAAATTTCAGGAGTCGGCCGACTGGCACTTGCGAACTGCTTCTGCTTTGGGCACCGCATGGCAAGAAAGACTGATGTAATGGTGTCAATTGCATGTTTTATACCCCTGATGACCTGACATCATGGAAGAAGAGACAGCATCCGACCCAGGAATCCAAGACTGGTATTCAGGCCGGCTGAGGGCTATCTGCAGGCAGATAACCCAAATGTGATGACTGCAACAGTAAAACACGAAGAACATCATGTGCAATTAGAAATGTAACAAAACACTGACAAATTCTTTAAACATTTTGAGTAAATAGGGAAATACTCAACATTTTAAAAACTTATTTATATTTTCACAATTAAACATGCTGGCATACATACAAGTTTATCTTTGAATACACACAAATATCCTGCCATATATGCTAACACAAATGTTTTCATTTTCTTCACATTTCTCCCCCTTATGACTCAACCATGATTTTCAAGTGACCCTTAAAAACTGATGCTTGAGAAAAATGGGTCTACCTGGGAATATTATTGTATGGTCTTATCATATGCTTGCAATCCTAGACTCACCTCAGTAACTTGGCATTTTGCTTATTGACCTTATTAAGCCATGTTAAAGGGTTATGATCTGTGAGTACAGTGAATTTTCTCCCATAAAGATTGGGATCCACCTTTTGCAATGCCCATACTGTGGCTAAACACTCTTTTTCCACGGTTGCATAACACTCTACACAAGGTTGGAGTCTATGGCTCAGATGTAACACTGGGTGCTCTTCTCCTTCTGCGGAAAGTTGGCTAAGTACCCCCCACCCCATAATTTGAAGCATCTACCTGTACAATAATTTTTTTATTGTAATCTGGGCTGGCTAACACAGGGGGTCCACCCAAAATCTCTAAGTTTTTGGAATGCCTGTTCACAATCTGTGGTCCACACTACCTTGTCCAGTTTATTCTTCCTAGTTAGGTCAGTAAGGGGTGCATCTATGGTAATGTAATTGGGCACAAATTTCCTATAGTATCCCACTGTCCCTAGAAATGCTCTCACTTGTTTCTTAGTAACAGGAACTGGCCACTCTTGAACAGCTTCCACCTTGACAGGTTCTGGCCTAATTTTACCACTTCCCACTATGTATCCTAAGTAAATGACCTCTGCCATACCCACTTGATACTTACTGAGTTTAATGGTAAATCCTCCCCTACTTAATCTATCTTAGCTCTCCCTAACATGTTGATCTGCAAATGCCCATAGCATAGTCTTCATTGTAGAGTTTATTCTCTCCACAACATCACTAGTCTGGGAATGGTAGGGGCAGGTCTTTAGATGTTTCACCCCACAACGCTTCCACAATCAAATCAGCAGGTCTGACATGAAGCTGGCACCTTGGTCAGTCACTATTTCCCATGAAAATCCTACTCTGCTGAAGATTTCTAGCAAAGGATTTTCCACTTTCTCTGCCTCAATAGATGACAAACCCACCGCCTCAGGATATCTGGTATTATAGTTTACTACCACCAACATGTACTTCTTTCCTGTAGAACTTAGAGTACTCAGGGGTCCCACAGTATCCAGGGCCACTCTCTGAAATGGCTCTTCCATAACAGGCAAAGGCATTAATTTGTCCCCTGCTTTATCAGCTTTTTGGCACTGTTCACAAATCCTACAATATCCTACCACATGCCTTTCAATCCCAGGCCAATAAAAAATTTTGCATAATATGGCTCTTAGTACATTTTATGCCCATATGACCTGAGAAAGGAATGTTATGTGCCATGGCTAAAAGTTGCAAACCGTAAGCTCTAGGCACTACCAACCGCTGTATTACTTCACCTTCTAGGTCACTGCTATACAACAAACCTTTGTTCCAGTACACAGACTCCCCTCTTCCTTGGGCCTCAGGTGCTGCCTTAGCCATCTCCCTAAAGCTTTGTAACGTAGGATCCGTAAGCTGAGCCTGTCTCAACTCTACCTTCATGACCTTCCCCAGCTCCCTTTCCACAGGAAGCCTAGTCACTTACAACAGCTTCGTCTCTCTGTCACTCTGGTTATCACTACTGACCTCTGTCCTCGCAGTCACAGTGTCCAAGGGAACACCAGCAGTTGTGGCCCCCATTCAGACTTACTGCTAGCAGATATCACCTTCTCTGAAAGAGCCACCATGCCAGTCCTAGCTTCAGGTATAAAATCTTTCTGGGTCTCTCCCAGACTACCAGACCCACATGCCTGTCTCCAAGCCTGACTGCATGTCACTGCATGTACACAAGGTACTGCATCATCAGCATCATTCCCTATCAGGACATCTGCAGGAATATCCTCAAACACACCTACTTCCTTGCTTTTTCTTTCACCCTCCCAGTCAAGATGAACTCTAGCCAAAAGTATTTGGAATGGGGTCCCTCCCACCGTTGGATTAGACTGCCCAAGCAAGTACTGCTCTTCTCTAAACACTGCAGGCCTCACAGTGGTTATATCGGAAGCTGTGCCCCTCTTAGCAGTTACCAGCTTACCATCTACTAAGATAGGATATAAATGATGGTGATAATTTGGCACTGCAGTTGTTTCTAAACAATTTACCACTGGCAATTTGTCATCCACACTTACTGTCTCCCTCACCTTCTGTTTCTCACTTTGTCTCGATGGACATTTGGCTGCTAAGTGTCATCTCTGGTAACACTTGAAACATTTAATCCCTAACTGTGCACTTGGATTAGTAATTTTCCCCGTTACTGGTGTACTCCTTTGGAGTGGTCTAGACTGCCCCCCACGGGGTCCCTTATGTCCATTGTGCAGTACTGGGTATCCCTTTCTTATTCAGCGGTCCCCTGCTTGCCAAGTAGAGAACCCCTTTTCTCCCCCAACTCCTCTAAGAAGTTACACTCACGGTCAGCTAAACAGACTCTCATTTCATCAGGCAAAGTACTGACAGCTTGTTCCCTTACCAAAAGGTCTGCCAGTGCCTAAACGTGGTGACCTCACACCCACTCACCCATCTGTGAAAGTGAGTACCTAATTCAGCAATATAATCATATACACTTTCATCTGCTCTGCATCTATGTTCACAAAACTTTTTTCTATATGCCTCAAGTATAAGTTTGAAACAGTCAAGCAAGCAACATTTCATTTTGTCATAATTCAAACAATCTAACTCATTTAATTTTGATACAGCCTGTAGAGCTTTACCATGGAGTAAGGGAGTCAGGAGCCGAACCCAGAGCTCATGGCCAACATCATTCTGTCTATATACCCTCTCAAAAATATGAATAAAACTATCAAAGTCTTCCCCATCTCTATACTGAAGAAAAAGTTTACTGACCTTTACAGCTTCTGGGGTCCAGTTATTCCCTTCCCCATTACCCCCATGACCCTCTCGAGGAGTTTGAAGCTCCATTTCATGCTGGAGCTGTCTCTTGTTGTCTTTGGCTTTTAAATGCCTCAGCCTCTCTGCTGATACCAGTTCAAGACATTTGGTTTCCAATTCATGTTTGCACTATTTCTCCTCAGCCTCCAGGTGTTCGTTTCTCCTCAGTCTCTAGACATTGCATTCACTCCTTGGTCTCCAGTTCATACTGACGCCACTTCTACTCAGCCTCTAGTTCCAGTCTTCTTGACTCCAGATGGATTATCAGGTCCGCTGAAGAAAATGTAGACTGCTTTGTCATGGCAGGCTGCACATCACCAACACCAAACTGGATATCCTCTGAACAGTTGATCTAAACTATGGCTGCAAACAAGGTTGAAATCATCGCTTCTTTAGTCAAGGCTGCCACACACCAGTCCTCTGGCTTCACACTCCTTAACCAACTGGATCTTTATCAACTTGCTAAAATCTTCTGCTGACATCCTTGCCTGCTATACCTGACTATCTAACAAAAATAAATAAATAAATAAAACTGTGGTGGATAGAAATTATAAATGTTTACCTTGTAGCTGTCAAAAGTGTACAACTTAATGACAACTACCCACAGGCTACTGAAATCCAATTAAAAATCCCACTAAGCTGCCACCCAATAATGTGATGCCCACTTAATATCCCACCAGACGTCCACCAATAATCTGATGTCCACTTAATATCCCACCAGACTGCCACCAATAATGTGACATCTGGTTAACATCCCACCGGACTGCCACCAATAAGTGACGTCCCGCACTTAAAAGCCTGGTCAGTAATTAAGGAGCCTCAACTGTCAGCACTGACTCCAGTGTAGGAGCGTCACGGAAAACACAAGAGCACAGAGCACACAAGAGTAAAATTACACAATTTCCCGTCAGAGCACAACAGGAACACGCTGTATTTACTATATACCTCTGTCCACCCCCAAATGTATTCCCTTAATATACACTTCAGAGCAAGGTGTTCCAGTTTAAGACCTTTGACTCACTCACACTGAAAAAAATTAAAATCTCAGACACTTTAACAATTATGGGAAGCCTGACACAGGTTTCCAGGTGTGTCCCCTCCCCAATACAAATGATAACGCTGCCACCAGAGTCAGACAGGTATACATACCCTTCAATTGGTGAACAACAATTAAAAAATTAAATATCAAAATAAATGACAGCTATGACCAGAAGTAGCTAGGTATTTGAGGTGACCTGGGGAGTATCACACAGGTATAAGTACTCTCTAATCTCTAAAGAACACATTGATTGTCCAACCACAATGTAAAGTAATTAAAACATTAATAATAGGTAAAATGATTACAAGAATGTAAATCAATAGCTTTCAATAAACACCAGAATTCAATCACCAGAAATATAAAATTAAACTGTAGGATAGAAGGCCATCATCTTAGAATAACTCTATCTAAATAACTAAATTTTCCTAATCTAACAAGAGAATCCTGTCCCTGATCCAATTTAAAACATAACAGCAAGGCAAAGGCAGGCTTACAGTTTTTGGTGCGCCCTTTTTCTTGGGTATCTGCTGCACAGCACTGTAACTGACTGCAACTCTTAACTGCCAGTCTTGACTAACTGCTCTTCAACTGACTTCAGCAGTCTCTTTTCTAGTCCAGGTTAACAGTCTCAACTGTCTTACTTTAAAAAATAACAATCAGATTTTTGAAAAAGTTCTTTTTCCTGTCAATCATCTGTTCAAATAATCACATAACAACCAGGAAAATTCTAATGACATCATCTGCTGATCAGCTGATTCTTCACAGACAGTTTGTACTTTAGAATCTCCCTCAAAAACGTGCAATTATAAATGCATCAAAACACTGACAGGTTCTTTAAAGATTATGTATAGGGAAATACTGAACATTTTAAAAACGTATTTACATTTTTACAATTAGACATGCTGGCATACAATACAAGTTAACCTGAGAATATACGCAAATCTCCTAACAGACATGCTAACACAGATGACAGTGTTTTCATTTTCTTTACAGCAACCAAAGCTAAAGTCATCTGATGTTTGGACTAATTCTTTGGCAACAGTAGGGAATGATGACAGTGGTCAGAGGTTTGGGTGTCAAGCCCTTCAGAGCTTTAATGCCAACACAGAGAGGGATGCTGAACCCTAAAATAACAATGCTAGAAAAAACAAAAGTCCACATCTTGGCAAAAACACCATACCAAGAAACAAGGGGAAAGAGGGAGGGAGCGGCTACTGTAGCAGTGACCATTCAAACATTTACTGTTATGATTCTGTACATTGATCACTGTAATATTCTAGGCTGTATGAGTAGATTACCACAGCTTACAAACTTTGGGAGGTGGAAGGAGAAGAGTCCAGAAACTCCAGGAGAATGATCATAGTAAACAATAACATAGACCTACAGACAGAATCAAGCTTATAGCACTCTGTAAAAGTATGGACAGAGGACCAAGTTGCTGCTTCTAAAACACTTCTAGAATACAATCCTTTCTGAAAAGGCACAGCTGAAGCCAAGGCCCTGGTAGAGTGGGTCTTGACTCTGCCTGGAATAGTTTTGATGTTGAGAGTATAACAAAAGATAACAGCCTTAGATAACTGCTTAAAAACCGTCTGCTTTGGTGCAGGTTCTCCCTTTTTACCTTTACAAGAAATGAACAACAGATCCGAAGTTCTGAAAGATTTAATTTTGTCAAGATAGTACTTGTCTGTGGACATTCAAGGTAATAGTATACTTTCTCCCTCATTTTTATGTTCAAGAAAAAAAACTTGGAGAGGGATAGCTTGGCTTAAAATAATCTCAGATACCACTTTATGAATAAAAGGATTAGTTCTCAAAGATCCTGCCTCTGTGGAAAATGAGGTAGGGTTGACTTACTTTTAGAGCTTGCAACTCAGGTACCATTCTTGCAAAGATCAGAACAATCAGTATAACTGTTTTTCATGTTAAAAACCTCAAGTTAGCAAGGTTAGCTGGTTCAAATGGGGCAAACCTTAGCTTCTCTAACACAAAATTAACATATGTAAGAGAGGCCACTGGTTTTCTAGGAAGCAACTTTGCAAAACACTTTTCATAGACATTTTGATATGGGAATGCATTGAAAGAGGAGGATCTATGGGCAGGCATGTTGAAATGGCTGATAAATTAACCTTGATGGAGAAGTAAGGAAAGGCCACAGAATAGGTGCTCACATAGACAATGTCAAACCAGAGAACAACTATCTCTGAGTGGGTGCTGGTTATGTTGTTGCCACCAACTAGAAAACCTTTTCCATTTGCTAATATGTGATTGTCTAGTAGCAGACTTTCTTGCCTCCGTTAGTACCTAACAGACATCCTCAGTAAACAAGCGTTTAAAGAGAATTAAGACCATATCATACAAGAAGGCAAATGAAGTTAACTGGGGTCAGGTGTATCAAACACTCCTAATATCTTGTGTCAGTAGATCCAGTGTGTAAGAAACCTTGTTGTAATTGACCCTGGCCATTTGCAAAAGAAGGGAGAATCACTGTTGCCTGGGCCAGAAGGAAGTCACCACAATGATCTTAGGGGATTCCTTCTGAATCTTTAGAAGTACCCTGGAAATCAATGGAAAAGCATATAGGAACATTCCTGACCAAAGAAAAGAGAATAAAAGGTATCTATCTATCTTCCAGACATGCTTGCATGGAGTCCTGGAGCAAAATCTTGTCAGCTGATTGTTCAGAGAGGAGGCAAATAAGTGCACTTGAGGAACTCCACACAAATGGATCAAATTTTGGAAGACCCCCAATCTAGTTTCCATTAGTTAGTGTCTATCCTTGTCCTGCTCAGCTTGTCAGCCACACAGTTTTGCTCTGACAGAATGCAGGATACCTGTAGAATGAGACTGTACAGTGAAGTTATATACCAACCTAACATGGTTAGTCTGGAAAGGGAGTATGACCTGGTTTCCCTGTGTTTACTGATGCACCACATGTCTGTGGCATTTTCTATAACAACTTGAAGAAATCCCAGAGACCAAAGATTATTCAGAGAGTTTTAGTGTTTTGATCAGGCCAATAATCTTTCTATTTATGTGCTTGCATCTGTCCTTGGTGTCCCATACACCTTACACTTTTATCCATAGATTCATAGATTATAGATTAGTATTAGGCTAACTGCCCTTTTGGGTCATTTGAAGCCTAGCCAGTTACCCCATGTGAGAATCAAACCCTGCACCTTATGCCCTTAAGGTAAACACCTTAACAATTATGTCATCCTCCCACCCCTGCTTTCCAAGCAATGGCTGAGGCATCTATGATGAGTGAATGCTTTGGAACAGGAAGGGAGAAGGGGAGACCTGGATTCAAGGATTTTGTTGTCTCCGTAGAACAATTTCCCTTCTGACAAATCTCAGACTGGGATTTGAAAAGACAAAGGATGTTGGTACTGAGACCAAAGAGATTTCAGATACCATTGTATCTTTCTCACGTGGAGTCCTATCAAGGGTATCATGAGAATGGTCGATGCCATGAGACCCAAAGTCCCAAGGTATTCCCTTTCAGTGAATGAAGTCTGAGTGGAAAACCCTAGAAATAGATATAGATATAAATATAGATATGGATATAGATCCATTTTTTCATAGGTTCATAGGTAGATACTAGGCTATCTGCCCTAGGGCATTTATAAGCCTAGCCAGAGTGTATTTGGCTTCCGCCTCCCTATTAGATTAGCCTACTGTGCCTCTTTAAAGTAGGTCACAGAAGGTACCCTTTTAAGATTAGTTTACTGTGCCTCTGTCTAGCAGGGACACAGAAAAGATCACAGGGGTGAATTCGCAATCTCCCATCCACGCGTCCAGATTTCGCTTGAAGAGGGTCAAGCGAGGGGCTATGTCTAATATGAATTGGGATTCTATTCCAGAGTGAGGGGAGCCTCTGGGAAATGAATCTGTTCCTCCAGCACGTCTTATTTATTTTTGTGCTGTGGTTTAGGTCCCTGGATCGTGTAGCTCTAAGGGATTTTTTGAGGTGGAGCATGTCCATTAATTCTGGGTTTGACATGGCTTTGTACGTCAGGCATAGATTGCCTCTGAGTAGGCGGTAAGCAACTGAGTAGAGCTGGAGTTTCTTTAGTCGAGCTGCATAGGACATCTGTTTGCAGCCCATGATCCTCATGGTGAGGTACTTTTGGGTTCTTTCCAGTTGCTGCAGGTGTCGGGTAAGGTACATCCCAAAAGGGGCATTGTACTCAATTATGGGCCTGATGAGTGATGAGTAGAGGGGCACAATGACCTCTCTTGATCTAGATGCGAACCCTTTTGTGATAAAGTGGGCTATATAGAAGGTCTTTGTAACCACTTTGGCAACGTGATTATCAAAGGAGAAATTACTATCTACGTTTGTCCCCAAATCTCTAATTACTTCTTCCGTACTTAATGGATTACCACCTATGTGGTAATTTGTGGGCACCTTGTTTTTCCCAAAGGGGATGACTATGCACTTTTTAGCATTTAGCTTGAGGCCGTGGCTCTGGCACCAAGCATCTGTCTCTGTGAGACCCCTTCGGAGGATGCTTGTGTCAGCTGGAGATTCGATTATGGCCCCCAGTTTTCAGTCATCTGCGAACTTTGTCAGCCATAACCCCCCCCCGTGTTAGCCTGAACCTCAGAGAAGTATATACTGAACAAGAGAGGTCCCAGAACTGAGCCCTGTGGGACGCCACTTGTAACTGGTTTGGATTCGGACATGGCACCTGCGATTCTGACCATGTGGGTTCTATTTCTGAGCCAGTTTGCAACCCATCTTGTGATATAGGGGTTGATATTTAAGCTGGTAAGCTTATTTATGATGCCCGAGTGGGGTATTGTGTCGAAGGCTTTTGCGAGGTCCAGGTAGGCTGTGTGGACTACCTTGCCCTCATCTATGGCTTTGGTAACTGTTTCAAAGAAATCAACTAGGTTTAAGAGGCAAGATCTGCCCTTAACAAAGCCGAATTGGGTAGGGTCCAGTGTCTGGAGGTTCCCAATGTCTTTGTTTATGAGTTCCATGATAGTACGCTCCATAGCTTTACAGACCAGACTAGTCAGGCTTATGGGGCGATAGTTTCCGGGTCCATTGTGGCACCACCTTTTTGGAGTGGGACCACTGTAGCTGTACGCCATTCTTTGGGTACATATCCTGTAGTAAGGCTAAGTTTGAACAGTGACTTAATGTGAGGGTTCAGTTCTTCTTGGAGCTCATGTAAGACACAGCCTGGGACACCGTCTGGTCCCATAGATGCTGTGTTTTTTGCTTTGGAGAGGGCAGCTTTCACCTGTGCATCTGTGATGTCAGGGAGGTTACTTTCAGTTGGGATAGACATTTGCTCCTTTGGGGGGGAAGGGGGGGGGGTTTGTGCTGAATCTGTCTGCCAGGATGTTGGCTATGTCTGTAGGTTCAGTATATTTTGTACCGTTATGCAACAATTCAGAGCATATCTGGGAGTTTCCGCCCATGTTCCTGACATAATTAAAGAAGGCCTTGTGATTATCTTTAGTGTCTAGGGCAATTTTTCTTTCGAAACTGGCCTTTAATGATTTTATGAGAGAACGAAGTTTCTTGCTAATACTGATCAGAGATGCCTTCCCTTTTTGGGATTTTGCTCTGTCATGTAGTAGCTTCCTCCTTCTGTTGTATAGCTTATTTATGGCCGGGGTCCACCAGACCGGTCTCCTGTTTTTGAAGGAGTGAGTCTTGGTTTTATTTGGGATAACACGATCCATGCATTCCTGCAGGTGCTCATAGAATGCAGTTGTAAAGGATTCTGCGGATTGGGCTGTATTATCCTCTGGCCCAGGGGCTTTCATCTCAGTCTTGAGAAGTGCAAAGTTGGCTTTTCAGAAATTCTTTACAGTGATTTCCTTGGCTGGGGGTGGGGACGGGATATGGATGTCCATGGAAATTTGTTTATGGTCTGATCTTACCAATGAGGGGTTTACCTCTGGTGTGGAACATAGAGTCCCCATGTTGGTGATGACCAGGTCCAATATGTTGCTCCCTTTGTGGGAGTGGTGACCAGTTGTTCCATTACGTTAGAGTTTATAAATTCAAGGAACTGTTGGGCGAGGGTGTTTGGGCTTGAGTAGTTTTCCCAGTCAATGTTTGGGTAGTTGAAGTCACCCAATAACATAGTGTTTGGAGAGACCTTCATATTCTCCTGTGTTCTCAGGAATGCCAAGTGGGGTTCCTGTAATAGGGAGTGTGTTCTGTAGCAGGCTACAAACTGAAAGGCAGTTTTGCCCGCTGTTAGTTGCACATGGATGGTTTCCGATGCTTCGTGCAGTGCCACCAACCTGGAGGTGTAGGTATCTTTGATGAATACAGATACTTCCCCTCCTTTTGTGCTTCGGTCCGTGTTTTGGGGCCGAAACACATGGTATGAGTTATAACCTGGCAGTGCTGGGGTGCTCTCAGGAGCCTTGAACCAGGTTTCAGTTACTGCACAGACATCGATTTTCTCCATGCTGAGGAGAGCCTTGAGTGCATGCATCTTGAGGTTTAGACTTCTGGCATTGAGTAGCATTACCTTTAGTTTTTTTATCCTTGGGTTGTGTATGGAGGTGGGTTTGTCCTTTCAGCCTTGCCTAAAAAAGGCACTATGGGGTGGCAAGTGCTTGTGACCTGCTCCGTGCCTCTAGATAGCTCTTTGAACTGTGGTGTTTAGTTGACATTCCAGAAAGACAATCCTATGAGGAGGAGTCAAGAAAGACTTTTGAACATTCTCTTGGAATCCCAGCTTGTGTTAAGAGATCTCTCATCCAAGAAACAGAGTCTTGACACCTTGAAAAAGACTCTGCAAACATGAGCACGTTGTCTAAATATGGAAAAAATGTGGATACCCTGTCACCTGTAATGAGCTGTGTGTTAGAAAGAACCCCGAGAACCTACCCATGGGGGAGTTGGAACCCACACTGAGTGTAATACTGTCCTGGAAAGAAGACCCCCCCCATCCCCATTATGTGTCAGATTGAGACATTGCCACAGTGTAAGATCTTCCAAGGATTGGAGAATGGCAGAGTTAGCCGTGGAGCAGCCTGAAGTCAGTGATATGCAAATGGTCCAAAAAAAAAAGAACAGAAGTGTAACATTGTAAAAGTGAGTTTGTTCTTCAATTTTATATATCCACAGAGAGAAAACCTTCATCATCAGGCTGGATACAGTAACTGTAAAAGAAAAGACTACTTTTTTTTCTTTGGTGGTAGGACTGTATAGGAGGAGGACCAATCCTTGGACAACATATGAAAAAGTCTGATCTACAAGTGTGTGTGTGTGTGCCTGTGACCTGCTCCATGCCTCTAGATAGCCTCAGATTCTGTGCAGGTCCTTGTTCTCCTATGCACATTGTACATGCCGCACTACTATCTATGCATGTTGTGCTCACTGCCAGGTGGGCAGAAAGAAGCACCATCATACAGTACCAGGCTGTAGGTCTAACAGATGGAGGGAATCACACATTCTGCAGCTTTTGCTCAAGCTTCCTATATTCAAGTGTAGAAATGCTGAGATGCATGCACTCCCAGCCACATGCCTCAAAGAATCAAGCTTTAACAGACTATACCTGTAGCCTACACAAGGAGGCAGCCTAGCTGCAGAGCACCCCTCTATTCCCCCTCTTCCTCAAGAACCAGTATGAAGTGATGTTTCCCAACCTGTCCCACGTCATACAACTCGGGTACATTGTTGAACGAGATAGTTCCCTGCTCTGCAGAAAGACATCTTGATTTTATGCATATTACTTTTGACAATATAGTTTCTCCTACTTAATTCTTCATGTACAGAAGTCACTAAGTTGCATTAAATGGTGCATTCATGAACATATTTCCTTCAGTTACCTGCCAGACTCCAATGTTTGCTGTAGGTACGGAAAATGGTCGCTTGAAGACTTGGCACATTTTCAGAGCATCAGAGTAGATCTCTGTCACATTGTTTAACACCGCAAAGACAGCAGCCAATGGATAAACACATGAGAAAAGGCTCACATAACCAAACTGTAAGAACAGTTCCAAATAATCATCAAATGTGCCCTGTATGAAAACAAATGAATACTGTTTAATTAATACTGGCAGACACTCCTCATGGATTAACAAGTGAAGTACGGTGTGATATATATTTATGCCTACAAAAATACAGCAACTACATTTATGAATATTTGTCTTTATCAACACTTTGCATCTGAGTAATTGTTCAGTATGACTATCTAGATGTCAACAGCAATGTCAGAATGGCAACTCATTCACCTAAGTAAAGTACATCATCTCTGTCCATGCTAATAAGAAATATTCTAGACTTACAAATAGGTCCCTTGCAGCTGAAATTGCAATCCGCAAAACAAACAATTGATGCTGTTTTCTTTAAATGGCCTCCAAAACTGCATTCATTACTCAGTGGCATAGATAGAGGAAATGAAGGGGGAGTTTACCCAGGTACAAAACGTTAGTGGGCTGATCAGTCTTCATTGCACTACCAGTGAATGTTGGCATTACATTTGCAGTCTGAACCGAATCAATTTAGTGCTCTGTTGTGACAAACTCTAGCAACTGCTTGTCTTGTTACAAATGTTGCAAACAGTTTGCTACAGTTTAAACTGAAAGAATAACTTTTTTTTTTGTATTTGCCATATGAACTGAAGTGCCACAGCACAATGTGTGTAGAATAAACTGCAGCAGCTGCTTACTACAGATATAGCAAGCAGTTTGCCACAGCTTAAAATGAAAGAAGAGCTTTATAACTGATCTTTTTTTTCTTTCTTCTATACTCCTCCCCTTAAATTTGAGGGGGGGGGTGCCAGATCAGAGGCAGCACAAGGCACTGGAGTAGCTAACAAGTAACAGCTTTGCAAGGTGTGGTCTGTCCTCAGCTTTCTAAAGCTGGCATTTTACCTCTTTTCTTCTGGACTCCATCTCCCAGAAGATACACCCCAAGATTCTGGTTGCTGCTGCCACTGTCCATTCACTCTGTTCTTGATTGTTCAGTCCAGGTGTGACTCATACCCCAGATTGTTTCCCCTGCTCCCTTTCCACTAATTCCATTCCTTTCACCTGATATTTCACACTAGGGTTGTTGTGGCCAAGGGGCACTATTTTGTATTTGTATTGAATCTCATCTGCCACCTTTCCTCCCATTTGTTTAGCCTTTCCATATATTTTGCTAGACTCTTTCCAATCCCCATCAGCAAAGTGGTTAATCCTGTTCTCTACTTCCTCAGAAATATCTGACACAAATACACAAGAGCACTGGACCCAGGACAGACCCCTGAGGTATCCCACTTCCTTAACTTCTGACACTGTCTTGCTCAGTAGAACCCTCCATGTTCTACCATTCAGCAATGCCGCTCTCCTGTTCCCAAATTTTTATCTTATTATCGATTCCATCGGTTTTCCTAATGGCCTCCTGTGTGAGAGTGAAGTCCAGGCAGACTATTAATACCAGTACTCCCATCTCAGGTGTTCTTAAAACTCAGTTATAAAAGTGGTTCAGGTCTGACTGAGCTATTTCTGAATGTAAACCCATATTAACTGACATCCTGAAGTGTGCCCTCATTTACACTTTTTACCAGACTTTCTTTCTGGATTTTCTATATGACCTTCCCTGACAATGTTGTTCAGCTAAATGGTTATCTACTTTTGTCAAGCTGACAATTCCAGCAAACTACAGACAAAGACAAACAACTCACAAACTAACAATATATATACATCCGAGGAGACATATGCAGCGTGGATATACACAACATTCATTCACATAAGTCACACATTCAACAAACATATTACTTCATGGGGGGGAGGCTTTACTCCCTGCCACACACTTTAATTCTATTTCCAAATTTGCCACTGAAGAAGGTGCAAGACAACTGTTGAAGTTTATCCATCCTGTGACCAATGCATCTACAGCTCACACTCACTTGATTTCCATAGTACACATACATAAACCACACATATAAGCTAAGCCTCTAAATTCATATCACTTACTCTGTATTCACAAAGTATCACACACTTCTGTACATTCATCATGTATTTTGACATTCTGCCACCTATTCTATATAGCATACCATTCACAAAGACATCACTTGCATGCACCATCAGCTGAATCCCTAGTTTTACAAATGCTGTTTTGGCAAAAACTTGCACAAATACTACATACA
Source organism: Protopterus annectens (assembly GCF_019279795.1). Classification (NCBI taxonomy): domain Eukaryota; kingdom Metazoa; phylum Chordata; order Ceratodontiformes; family Protopteridae; genus Protopterus; species Protopterus annectens. Next base: position 654,344,608 of record NC_056731.1, read on the forward strand.
GCCACCATGTCAAACTCTCAGTTGGCAGAATCCAAAAATCTTCTATTCAGGCAACTTTTAAGTTGTGGGAGCACTTACTGTTACTGACCTAATAACGATCAAATTACAATGAAAAGCATCCCCTCCCCTTCATTGTTAATTACTGCCGATTACCCCCAAGTGGGCTATCATAAGGGCAAGATGCACAGTGCATACAAAGACACCTAGAAAACAGAATACTCAAGCATTTTACAAGAGCTTAACACCTTATAACAAAAAAAGAGGAGGAGTCAAGGAAGGCAGACCTGCTGGCTGAAATGTCTAAGGAAAATAGAGTGTAACAGCAAGCACATAAATGATTGACCTTAACTTTTGGAAATATTTTCTTTTAGCAGTTGAGTGGTGGTACAGCAGTAGCGTTGTTGCCTCATAGCAAGAGGTTCTCCTGTTCAATTCTCGGCTGGAGTGCCTTCTGTGGGGAGTCTGCATGTCCTCCCCGCGGTCGTGTGGCCTCCGAAAGACATGCGTGAATGGGCGTGCCTTCGCTGAAGGTTGGGCGTCGGGCTGGCAACTCGGCACCATAAAAATCTACTGCCAATCATTAGCGGACTGGAGTTCCGCTGTGGCGACCTCTAACCGGGAAAAGCCAAAAAGACAAACTTAGCAGCTGCGTACAATGGTGGCTGAACTCCTGTAACTATTAGGCAGAAAACTCAAGGGTTATTCAAACAGCACACAGTACTACACAAAATAGACTGATGAGCAGTAACATGCAGTGATGAAGTGATTCAGAGACCCACCTAAGACAATAGGTTTAACAGAGAAATAGTGTGATATGTTTTGTATGCTAATAACTACATTATGGAATACAAATGAATGCCGACATGCTAATGACAGCAACTGCGTATGCAAATGACAAAATCAAACATGGCAAAGTGATCCAGAAACTCATAAAATTATTACAATGAGCCACAGTGATCATTATTTTGAAAACCAGGATTGGCCAGTGTGCAAGAGTTTCACTTGTGTTATAATTTATTTATTTAATATTTGTTTACCAGGAAAGTCTGTCTCGGAAAAAGTCAACTTTCAGTGGAGGCCCTGGGACAGATGCTCCAGAGAGTACAAGCATTAACACAGAAGCATTTGGCCACATTTGCAGTTAGTGTCCATGATGCGGTGCGTCATTACCTTTAATGACCTAGATAGACCCACTGACAGCTAATATACCATCCCCACAAGGATCAAAACATTGTTGACCACTACCTTGTAGATATACAAACCAAACAGAAGTTAGCAGATGTGCTGCCTTCACATGGAATCAAGAGGAATGCATGGAATGCTTATCCCAGTAGACACAAAGGTTTGTGTAGCATTAAATGTCCTTGCCAACAGGCAAACTTTCAGTGTCTGACAGGGACACATTAGAAGTTTCAAAGGTACTGGCCAAATGAATCCTATACCAATTCCATTATGCAATGTTGCAGCATGGGGAGGAGCATATTTGGTTTCAATGGATAGCAGAGGACAGCATTACCACTGATTGAGTGCTTAGGACGTTGTTATTTAAGTGATAATTTGTTGGAGCATCACTCTCCCCAAAGGGAAGGGGAGAGTGATGCTCTCACTTCCACTTCAAATTTTGCAAAGTATGCTGGCAATTAAACATAAAGGAAATACAGTACCATTATACTATATTTCATTACCAGTCTGTTTACTATATAACTTCTTAATATTTACTTCCTATTGTATATTTTACCTTTATTTTACTATATAATTTGTCAGTGTTGAGTTATATACTGCGTATCCACTTTTGTTCATTCCCTATTCACTACTGATTGTATATTTCTTACTCATTTTTTGATTTTGTATTTCTGTAAACTATTCATCTGTTTTTTGGCTCTGTATTCTCCCTGTGCTGAGCCTACAATAAGCCATTAAGATCACTGCTCTACTCTGGTTGACAAACTTAAAAACAAATAAGTAACAAAATAAAAACTTGTAAAGGGAAATTCAAATAAATGTTAACTGAACAGGCATTTATCTTCAGAAAAATACTAACTAATCTCTAGCAGTGACTACCCCTACTTTGTAATTAAAAGATAAATAGATCTAACTGCTGGTAAATTGTAAATTCACTCAATAGCTGTAGAACACAGGCAAGCTATTCAGACATGAGTACACTGCATCCCTAGGAAGCAACTTATCTGTATTTGTCTTTTAATGTCCGTGAAGAAGTCAACTCAAGTATCATTCCGTGTTCCTAACCTTATTTAGAGCTCATTGCACACAACATAGTAGGAACAACTGATGTGTAGTAATTGTTAGCATGGACTATATTGCTGATAGTCCACAGGGGGTGTCCTGATAAAGATTAATACTGGCAAATATTCAGCTTTCACTGAATCCTTTGACATACCTCCCCTTCTTGCATTTGGTCTGGCTCCTCTGACCTTTTTCATTCCTGATAGGTCAAAATTTCAAGTCTGCACCCCAAAGATATATTTACCTATGAAACTCCAACTCTTTCATGTGATAAAAGTGCTTCTCTTACAGGAAGTATGAGTTTCTAACTAATATGTGTAAGTATGTGCATATGTGTGTGTGTCTATGTAAACATGCATGCATGGACATTGGCAAGTGTGTCCAAAAGCAGTTTCACTTTCAGTATCTTTGCCACATCTCTGCTGACACGACTACATGTATCTCAGTTCTATACAGATTTTTTTCATGGGTGAAACTACCTCCCTTTAGACACACTATCAAACCTCCTGTTGTGAAACGTCATCAACCTTTGCATTACCTGCATCATTTATATGCCATATTGTCACATTGTAGACAAACTATCCCTGGCTTCTGGATTCTCTTCTCCCTGTGAGAAGAGCTGGCTAAGCACAGACTTCTGATTGTGCTTTGAAGCCCCTACCTGTACTATGAACTCCTGACTATAATCAGAACTGCCCGGTACTGTGACGCCCCTCACAGTTTCTTTTGAGTTTTTTGGAATTCATGCTCGCAGACTGATGCACACATAATCTTAACTAGCTAGTTCTTCCAGCTAAGGTTTGTAAGAGAGATGGTTATTGTGATGGGGGGGGGGGTTAAATTTATTTAATATCCTGTTCTCCCAAAGACTTTCCTTATCTGCTTTTTGATAAGAAACTAGGACAAGCCTTGCCACCACCCTGCCATTCACCAAGGTAAGTACTGGTTTTGTTTCCTGTATTGCTGACTATTTTAATGGATTTGCTGTACTAATCTTTGTAGAGCTTTTCTCCCCGGGCCACCGCTGAAAATGGGATCCATGCCCAGTTGGACTTTCCTGGTAAACATATGTAAAATAAATAAATCATTAAATAAAATTTGATATGATAGTTAACCTTGTCCTTTTCAATCTGCTCATCACCTCTCTAACGTGTCACACTTGTTCTTGCCAAGACTGACTGTAGATATAAATATTACTAAAATATGGGACAACACAGTCTCCAGCTCTGAACCACATATGATCGATCAGCCTCTGCAAAGTTGCTGGAGGATTTTAGTAAATTCATATAACAACAACGGAACAACAAAAGCTGAACTCTCATTTATTGTGGGTGTCAAGGGTACTTGCTAGTAACCCTTAGTCAAATTAACACTTGTCAGATACTTAAGGCTAACCTACCTTCACTCAGGATACACCTGTTCCAGGCATTGAGTAAGTATCTGGCTCTGTGTGACTATTTAATTTTCTACTGTCTACACAGAACTTGGTGTCCCTATCTTTCTCTGGCACCAGCATGACCCACAGACTGTTGAATTCTGGGATTACTGCCAGATCCAATATCTCCTTCAGTTCCTCTTGCAAGGTTTGCTTGACTTATTCAGGCATTCTCTAAGGACTATGTTTAACTGGATGTTTCATTCCTGTGTTTGCATGGAGCTCTGTCCTCTGGATATATCCTAGTTTAGCAGTGAATATTTCCTCAAACTCATGTAATACTGTTTTAATTTCTGGAATAGGGCTCAGAGATAGCTGTTGTCCAGCACTAACTTGTCCACTGAGGTGAAAAAACAAATCTCTTTGAGAAGGTCAACCACAAGCTCCCACTCTGATTCTTTCTGTAACTCACTGCAGATAGTGAGCACCAGTGTCTCTCTATCATGGAAGGGATTAATCATGTTACTGTGGTATAGCTTATGTTTGTCTCCCCTGCCTGGTAACTCTGCCACTTCTCTCTTTCATAATAAAGATAGGAATTTGCCTTGCTGTGTGCAGCTTAATCTGCTAAGCATGAATAAGCACCATCACCTTTTGGCCAACTGTATATTCTTCAACTGAAGCTGTCCTGTCATACCCCACCTTTCACTTTTGTTGCTGCTGTGCCTGTATTAGGTACATTTATGGCAGCCACACGAGCTCTATAAGTTAGTCCTGAATTTAAGGACATATCCCAAAACAGTTTATTTGTGGAGAACACATTCAACTTCATACTCATCACAAATTAAATTTGGAGGCCATCCCTCCTTGTGATGGTAAAGTAACTAAGATGGTAAAAAAACATGGATTATTGGGACACCTTGCTGCATGCAAAGGGGACATAGGCAGGTTCATGTCTCACTCCTGCCTAATATGTTGATTAGATGTTCTCAACATGGTCTTAAAAGTGGAATAAAGCTATCTACCATACTATTTGTTAGATGATGATAAGTGTTAGGCTTTAACTACTTTCCCCCAAAATGTTTCTGAAAACAGTCTTCAGGTTTGGAAATTATCACCTTTGTCTGTTAGTATTTCTCATGGAAAGCCCACCCTACTGAACATTACTGGCACATTTTTCACTTTTTTTTGCCTCAACAGAGAACACTGCCTCATGGAACCTAACAGCACAGACTATTACTAACAAGATATACTTCTTACCTGTGATGCCAGGGATACTGACAGGCCCCATAATGTCTACGGCTACACTTTGAAATGGTTCCTCAATATGGGGGAAAGACCCCAAAGCAGTCCTGGATATATTTTCTACCTTGCCAACTTTTCACATTGCTCACAAGTCCTGCAGTACCCTTTCACCACTCATCCAGTACCTGGCTAAAAAAAACATATGTCTAATACTCTTTCTGTGCACTTTATACCAAAAAGGTCTGCAAAAGGAGTATCATGGGCAATGGCCAAAAATGCCTGACTGTAGGTCGCTGGGACTAGCAACTGCTGTACCACTTCTCCCTTTAGCTCCTCATTCAGAAGTCCACTCCCTGGACAATAACCCACTCTCTCAATATGCAGACTTCTGCCACTATCTGGAAACTCCTCAGTTACCACCCTAAAGTTCAGTAAGGTGGAATGCAAGAACTGTGCGTCTCTCTTAGGCTTCCTCATTTATTTTCTCAGTTCCCTTCCAAAGGAAGTCCATCCCTTTCTGGCAGCTGCAGCTCAGAATCAGGCATGTTGCTGCTACCTGGCACTTACCCCGAATTACTCATATCACCAGCTTCTGTTGAAGCTCAGGCAGTGGCTGAGTAACTCTCATGGTGTCTTCCAGACATTAATGTCAATGTGCTTGGCTGCCTGCAATTACATATACACAAGATATAATGCCATCAAAGCCATTTCCTATTAAAGCAACTGAAATGATATAATTAGAATCTATAATGTGTTAGTTTCCCTTCTTTATTCCAAGTCCAAGTAATCTCTGGCCAATGATATCGAAAAGTTGTCCCATTCAAGGCTCTAACTGGAGTGGAATGCCCAAGGCATGGCTTACCAGTAAATATCTTATAGGTTCATAGGTTCATACTAGGCTATCTGCCCTAGGGCATTTATAAGCCTAGCCAGAGTGTGTTTGGCTTTCGCCACCCATTTTAAATGAATTTTGCTATGCCCTTTTTCGAGGTTAGTATACTGTGCCTCTGTCTAACAGTGACACAGAAGTGATACCCGGGGTAAACCTACGATCTCCCATCCACTCATCAAGATTCCTCTTGAAGAGAGTCAATGAGGGACTCTGCATAACCTGGTCTGGGATTTTATTCCAGAGTGAAGGGAGCCTCTGGGTTATGAATCTTTCCCTCCAGCATGTCCTATTTATTTCAGTGCTGAGGTTCAAGTCTCTTGAGCGTGTAGCTCGATGGGATTTGGATTTTTTGAGGTGCAGCATGTCCCTTAATTCCGGGTTGGACATGGCTTTATACGTCAGGCACAGGTCGCCTCTGAGCAGGCGGTATGCCACTGAGTAGAGCTGGAGTTTCTTTAACCGGGCAGCATATGGCATCTGTTTGAGCCCTTTGATCCTCTTGGTGAGGTACCTTTGGGGTCTTTCCAGTTGCTGCAGGTGTTTGGTAAGGTACATCCCAAAAGGGGCATTGTACTCGATTATGGGCCTGATGAGGGATGAGTAAAGAGGCACGATGACCTCCCCTAATCTAGATGTGAATCCCTTCATGATTAGGTGGGCTATATAAAATGTTTTTCTAACCACTTTGGCCATGTGGTTGTCGAATGAGAGATTGCTATCAACTTGGGTCCCCAGGTCCCTAATTACTTCTTCTGTACTTAATGGATTACCACCTATGTGGTAATTTGTGGGCACTTTGCTTTTGCCAAAGGGGATGACTATACACTTTTTGGCATTTAGTTTGAGGCCATGGCTCTGGCACCAGTTGTCTGTTTCTATGAGGCCCTTTTGGAGGATGCTTGTGTCGGCTGGAGAGTCGATTATGGCGCCCAGTTTGCAGTCATCTGTGAACTTGGTCAGCCACAGTCCTTCTGTGTTGGCCTGTACCTCCGAGAAATATATACCGAACAAGAGAGGTCCCAGGACTGAGCCTTGTGGGACGCCACTTGTAACTGGTTTGGAGTCTGACATGGCTCCAGCAATTCTAACCATGTGGGTTCTGTCCTTGAGCCAGTTTGCAACCCATCTAGTGACATAGGGGTTTATATTTAAGCTGGTGAGCTTATCTATAATGCCCGAGTGGGGTATTGTATCGAAGGCTTTTGCGAGGTCCAGGTAGGCTGTGTGGACCACCTTCCCTTCGTCAATGACCTTGGTGACTGTTTCAAAGAAGTCGACCAGGTTTAAGAGGCAGGATCTGCCCTTAACAAAGCCGAACTGGGTAGGATCCAGTGTCTGTAGGTCCCCAATATCTTTATTTATGAGGTCCATGATGATCCTTTCCATAGCTTTGCAGACCAAGCTAGTCAGGCTTATGGGGCAATAGTTTCCAGGGTCCGTTGAGGCACCACCTTTGTGGAGAGGGACCACTGTTGCTGTACGCCACTCTTTGGGTACATATCCTGTAGTAAGGCTGAGATTGAACAGTAGTTTTATGTTTGGGTTTAGCTCTTCTTGAAGTTCATGTAGGACGCAGCCCGGGACACCGTCTGGTCCCATTGATGCTGTATTTTTTGCTTTGGAGAGGGCGGCTCTTACCTGAGCATCTGAGATGTCAGGGGGGCAGCACTCTGCTGGGATAGATATTTGCCTTTTTGGTGGGGAGGGAGGGGAGAAGTTTGCTCTGAACCTGTCAGCTAGGATGTTGGCAATGTCTGTGGGTTCGGTGTATTTTTTGTCATTTTGGACTAATTCTGAGCATATCTGGGAATTCCCACCCAGGTTCCTAACATAATTTATTTATTTATTTATTTATTTATTTTATTTATTTTACATTTGTTGACCGGGCTAGTCTAGCTGGACATATATCCGTTTACAGCAGAGGCCCGGGGAGAAAAGCTCCAGTACAGATAAAATCACAGTGATTTATAACAATAAAAAAAAAAAGAAAATTTTTTCTTCATAGAATTATACAAGGTACAAGAGAGAATAGCAATAACATTTAAATACTTGTAAGTCAAGTTCTACAAAAAAATAAGAACTAAATACTAAAGTTAAAATAATAGAAGGCATACCTTAAGATTCAACTCTCAACGCTAGAAGGTGTCAGGTAGGAGCTCAGTAAGGGGACAGGAAGAAAGATTAGGCGTATTGAGACATACTTTCAGTCGGGATTGGTACAAGGACATAGCCATTGAGATGTAAGATGTTCTTTGACTTGTCTTTTGAACAGAGAGGTGGACTCTAGAGTAGCTATTTCTTGAGGGAGTAGATTCCAGTGTTTACCTATGGAATTTGAAAATAACGCATCCCCAGCTTTATTGTATGATTTAGTTATGGATACTAGGAACTTATTGGCAGAACGAAGTGTGGCTAGGTTCTTATATGGAGAAATAAGTTTAGCCAGGCTCGGAGTATTATCAGGGAAATGAAGGGTCTTATGAATGATAAGTAATTGTTGGTAGAGTAGGTGGTTATTTAGTTCTAGCCAATTTAGTTGTTTGAGGTTGTGACAGTGGTGAGTTCTAAGGGGAGTAGCATTAATGAATCTAGCTATACTGTTATAGCAGGTAGAGAGTTTGTTGATGTTATTTTTAGATAGTGTGGTATATATAGCTGAAGCATAAAAAAGGGTGGAAAGCAGGTGGGTCTGTGCAATGGTTTTTCTAGCTGCTGGGTTAAGGAAGGGTTTAATTCTGTAGAGTGTCCCAATTTTTTTATTAACAGCTTTAATAGTAGTGTTAATTTGGTCATCAAAGTTAAGATGGTTGTCAATGGTTACACCTAATAGTCGAGTGGTATTGTCGGGGTTAATACAGGTAGAATTATTTGAGGAGATAGTAAAGAAAGGTGTAGGAGATTTATTAGTAGGAGTAAAGAGAAGAAGCTTTGTTTTTTTGGGGTTAAGGAGGAGGCAGTGCTGCATAAACCATTTTTCAACGTTATGAAAGGTTGTTTGGGTGATGGACTGGAGAGAGGGAACATTTGTAGCAGAGCAGATCAACGTCGAGTCATCTGCATATTGGATGCAGGTCGCTTGTGGCACATTCAAATAAAGGTCATTAATAAATACTGAGAAAAGAAGGGGTCCAAGGATAGATCCTTGTGGAACACCAACATTTACTGGGAGTAAGGATGATAGGTTGTTTTCCCAAAGCACTGCTTGTTGCCTGTTTTCGAGATAGCTTCTAAACCACTGTAAAGAATGTGAGCTTAGAGAGAGGATGTTAAGTTTTTCAAGAAGTATGTTATGGTTAACCATATCAAAAGCTTTTGATAGGTCTATGAATAGTGCAGAAGAAAAACGGTTATTATTTTGATTATTATTGATGGAGTCAGCAAAGGAAAGAAGGGCAGTTGTAGTGCTGTGGTGAGGCCTAAAACCATGTTGACAGTCAGCTAGAAGTTTGTTTTGAAGAAGGTAGTTAAGAAATTGTTTGTGTATGCACCTTTCCATTATCTTAGCTAATGGGGACAGTAAGGCAATAGGACGATAGTTGGATAGTTCAGAAGAAGGGCCCCCTTTATGGAGGGGAATTATGTGAGATATTTTCCAAATTGTAGGGATTTTCCTTTCAGAGATGGTCCTATTTATCAGAATAGATATTGGGTGATAAATAGCTTTTGCAGCAATTTGTAAGTATTCGGATGGGAGTTGGTCAGCAGATGGGGTGCAAGGTTTTAGTTTTAAGAGAAGCTTATATATAATAGATGATGAGACAGGTTGGATTTGAAAGGCATTAGTAGAGGCTGGAGAGATATTTTGTGAGGATGCAGCAGGTGTCGGTAATGAGTTGGCTAGGGTTAGAATGGCTTCTGTAAAGTAGTTATTAAAGGCATCTGGGATCTGAGTAGAGCTGTTAAGGTTAAATCCTAAAGGGATAGGAGTAGGAGAATATCCTGGTTTAAGAAGTTTATTAACACCTGACCAAATTTTTTGAGGGATAACTAAAGAAAGCCTTGTGATTATCCTTAGTGTCCTGTGCAATTTTTCTCTCAAAGCTGGCCTTAGACGATTTTAGGAGCGCCCTTAGTTTTTTGCTAATACTGATCACAGATGCCTTCCCTTTTTGGGATTTTGCTCTATCATGTAGTAGCTTCCTCCTTCTACTGTATAGTTTGTTTATGGTTGGGGTCCACCAGACAGGACGTCTGCCTTTGGAGGATTGGGTCTTGGTTTTATTTGGGATTGCATGATCCATGCATTCCTGAAGGTGTTCATAGAATGCATTTATAAAGGCTTCTGCGGTCTGGGCCGTATTTTCCACAGGCCCGGGGGCTTTGAAGGATTCCACCTCGGTTTTGAGGAGTATGAAATTTGCTTTAGAGAAGTTTTTCACTGTGGTTTTCTGGGCAGGGGGTGGGGTCGGGATGTGAATATCCAGTGAGATCAGTTTATGGTCTGATCTTACCAGTGAGGGATACACTTCTGGTCTGGAGCATAGAGTCCCCATGTTGGTGATGATCAGGTCCAGTATGTTTTCCCCTCTTGTGGGAGTGGTAACAAGTTGTTCCATAGCATCTGAGTTTATGAATTCTAGGAACCTTTGGGCTAGGTGTTGGAGCTACAGTAATGCTCCCAGTCTATGTTTGGGTAGTTGAAGTCGCCCAATATAACGGTGTTTGGAGAGACCTTCATATTTTCCAGTGTTCTCAGGAAGGCCGAGTGGGGTTCCTGGGTTTGGGAGGGTGGTCTGTAGCAGGCTATAAACTGGAAGGCAGTTTTACCCACTGTTAGTTGCACATGGATAGTCTCTGATGCTTCGTGCTTTGCCACCAACCTGGAGGTGTGGGTATCTTTGATGAATATCGATACTCCCCCTCCTTTTGTGGTTCGGTCCAAGTTTTGGGGCCGAAAAGCATGGTATGAGGTATAACCTGGTAGTGCTGGGGTGCTCTCAGGAGCCCTGAACCAGGTTTCTGTTACTGCACAGATATCAATGTTCGCCATGCTAAGGAGAGTTTCGAGTGCGTGCATCTTGAGGTTTAGACTTCTGGCGTTGAGTAGCATTACTTAGTTTCTTAACCTTTGTGATACCTATGGAGGTGGGTTTGTCTTTTGAGCCTTGCCTAAAAAAGGCACTATGGGGGTAGCAAGAGCCTTTGCCAATATCCGAAAGCCCAGGGGTGACAGGTGCAAGCCGTCCCTAGCGAAGCATTGTGGCTTGTCGAGCATATCATCCCAGGCTGACAGGCATTGTATCCCCTTTGAATGACACCAGTAGTTAAGCCAAATGTTGAAATTGATCATCTTGTCTTCATACTGTGGCATTATTCTTGGTGAGGGTAAGATGCTACTCAAGGTCAGGGTCATACCGGCCTGGGCTACATGCTCAGAGAGCAGAGAGTGCATTCACTTTTTCCTACCAGGATAGGATAAGAGCCCTTGTGGTAATCTGGAACATCTGTTTGATGACAACTAGCCACTACAGTAGTGTAATTTCTATTAGCTCCCTCACTTGGCTTCTGTTCCTCATCTATTTGCTCTGGATATTTGAACAGTATATACCTCACCTGGTTACAATGGAAAAATATAACATCTAAGACCTTGGCATATACTGGAACCACTGGTTTCCACTATTAGTTCAGATGGTCTCCATGAGTTTGCTAATGCACATGTATAGTGCTAGCTAGAACTTTTTTTCCTACAGTTGTGACCTAATAGACTATACACATTTCAGTCTTTCTGCCCATCCCAGAAGCTCAGTAATCCCAGACTTTCAATCACATTTTCATATCCTCAAATAAAGCACTGACTGTTTGGTCCCTTATCATAACCATCTTTCAGAAATTGTCTGACATCACTGTACCCATGTATAAAAATAAGTGCTTAGCACTATACTGAAGTCACTGACACTGTCCTCTGCCATTTTCCTATGTTCACTAATATTTTTCTTATAAGCTTCAAGTGTTAACCTGAATAATTCACAAAGAACACTTTTAGATTTTAGATAAAGCTTTTACATAAGCAGGGAAGTCAGTATCACTCATTTTACTAATGTCATGTGATGCCTTTCCTTTCAGAAGATGAGTTAAAAATTTCACCCATTGCCCTTGGTCTATTTGAAGCTGACTACACATGGACATTCAAATACCCAATTAAACTATCAAAATAATTTCCCTTTTTATACTGAGAAAACACTACAGCAGTGGTCATGGTATCCAAAACTGGGTTTTCACCCCTGCTACTCAGTAGTGACTAAGCAACTGCTTCTCAAGTTGGTGTTGCTTTTACCCTCGCCCTTTTCCTTCTCTGCTGCTTCAGCTGTCTTCTGCTCTTGCTTCCTTTCTGCTTTAAACTGGCTCATCTTCTCAGCTGCTTCCAGGCATCTTATCGCAGGGTCTAACTCAAGTTTCTGCAGTTCAGACTGCATTTTGAGAACATCTATGGATATAAGTTGCTTTCTGCTGTATGTTCTGAAGTTACGGCCAGTACCAGGCTGTCTCAAGATTTACTGGACCAAACGTCAACTACATTTAATGTTTCTATCATTTCATTCTACTCAGACTAGCATGTGGGATTCCCTTTCAATTTACATTCTTCAGTCAGTTATACCACTGACATCTTTCTATATTCTCCAGTGCTCACATTGATCTCCTTCTTACCACGCTAATCTAAAAATAAATAAATAAATAAATTGTGTGCAATGTGTACATTGATATATTTTCCTTGTGGCTTCAAGTATACACAAAAACTATTTTGTCTACTACACAAGTCCAATTTATAAACTCCCATTGCTGCAACCAATGTATGTCAGGGATGACCGTAAGAGTATAAACAAATATAAAGGTTGTTGTTAAGCAAGTATTTTTTAATAACTCCAGAGAATACACACTTATTACAACTTACAACTGGGGAAACAGAAGGTAGAAATAAATGGTTGTTGCCAAACACAGGGAGCCCATGACAAGAAAACTAACCAAAGATCCTATAGAGGGACCAGAGATATTTTGGAAATTCTCTTAAAATCATATAAAGCAAAAGAATGGTGAAACCAAGAAAATGTACAAAAGGAAATATTTATGGAAGACTTAACTAAGCTAAGGTTAGATAAAGATGACTCGCAAATTAATAGCTAAAATAGAGGGAATTTACTAGGAACCGATGGTATTCATCTGAAAGTTAGGAGGGAAAAAGTGATAATGATCTGGAAGGTTTTGTTTAACAATATTTCAAAAGGATGTACCACCATCTTGGAAAAATCTGTAGCTGCTGTATTACCCAAAGACAGTATTAGTCTATACTCTATACTACTTAAAATAATATAAAGTTGTTGTTAAAACTAATAAATATGAATCAGTACTGTTTTGCACATAAAGCAATCAATAGTGTAAGCTGGGGTTTTATGAATAGGCCAATGGTAGCATTTGCGTTTCCTGACAGAATAAAAGGATCCATTAGGAGGATGTACGGAAGGTCAGAGGCATGTATTAAGGTGAGAGGGTTACTCTAAAGCAAGATGTACTTGAACAGAGAAATCAGGCAGGGTGTCCTTTCCACCTTTGTTATTTGCTTTATACTTAGAGGCACTGGAAAAAAATAAGAGACTCACACATTCAAGGCTTTAACTAGTTTGGTAATCAAGAAATGTTAGATTTAGTCACAGATGATAATATTTTTTACTTGATAAATCCAGAAAAGGACATTTTAGTGTTATGGAACACTGAGACAGTTTCAAATCTTTTCTGAATATAAAATAAATAAAAATAAAACAAAGGCTACAGAGGTACATTATGTACCCACACATGAATTGATTCAGCAATACCCACAGTTACAGGGACATGATAAAATAAAGTATTTAGCTGTATGGATTCAAAATCCATACAGCTAAATATAAAATATATTTTTTACATTATTTTATATATTTTATATATTAAAAATATACAAAATAGTCAAAACCTGGAACTTTCTTCCCCAGCATATTCTAACCAATCCTGATACTCATAATTCTGAAAAACTATTAAAAGAATATTACTCTAAACAATGGCTATGCTCCTGCACATTTCCAGGTGAATTACACGCACTCTTCTCTCTTCTCTTCTCTACTCTCTGTTGTCTACCTTGCATCACTTCCATAAACTTCTCCCCTATGCTACAATAAATAGATCTACCTTTGAGTTGTTTTTTAAATATTAAAAAAATGTGTTTGTACTACAAATATCGCATGGATGCTCTCATGATTTATATCTGAATATTGAATATTGTGTTGATGTGATGTAACTTTTAACTGTGTAAGTAATGTTTAATGTTTTTCTCTTCGTGTCACTGTAAAAGAGTGTGTAACGTAAGTTTGGAGCTTTTCTCCTCAGGTCTCGGCTGAAAATGGGTTCCTGGCCAAGTCGTACACTATCCGATAATCAAATGTAAAACAAAATGCAAAGGGGGTCTGAACCTGCCAGATTTTAAAACTTATTACTCTATTATCAACACTAACAGAATAATGAGAATAGCAGAACATAACCTGACAATGAAAACTTGGTCACCTCCTTGGGTAACAATATTCTATAGGCACATTAAAGCACTAGGCATCAATCCCAAAGTGCTTCCCTTTTTAAACAAAAAAGATTTACAAACCTATAAAGTACAGTTGTGTACACTTACCATAAATGTAGATGTTTGAGTTTATTCACTGTTGCAGTCATTACATTTGGGTTATCCTGCTGGCAGGTTGCCCTCAGTCAGCCTGAATTCCAAAATCTTGGGTCCTGCGTCGGTTGCTGTTGCCCCTTCCCTGACGTCAGGTCGTCAGGGGTATAAAAGATGCAGCCGCCGCCATTTTCTTCAGTCTTTCTTGCCCTAGATGTCAGGTGCCCCCTAAAGGGTATGCTAAATATACATGCATCAAAATAAACTTTACCTTTATCTATAAGCAAATACACCACATAGGTTGTATAGATCAGAGAAGGAAAGATAAGTTCCAACAAAAATAAGGGGGATGGTGGGTGGGTAACCTGGACTGCAACAATGAATACACTCGAACATCTACATTCATGGTAAGTGTACACAACTGTACTATGTTCTTCGTGTTTCACTGTTGCAGTCATTACATTTGGGTAGATTCCCAAAGCTATGGATGGGAGGATGGAACTAAATAGCATTACGGGTGACTATGAGGCCCTGCAGAACTGCAGTGGCAAAGCCTGCCCTGGATTTAGAGTAAAGTGGCAGACTGTAATGTTTTATAAAGGTATGCACTGAACTCCAAGTAGCAGCCTCTAAAATGTCTTTGGTTGGTACTCCTCTGAGAAAGGCTGCAGAAGTGGCTGCAGCTCTGGTTGAATGTGGCCTAATGTCCTTAGGCACAGGTTTGCCATGCTGAGAGTAGCAGAAACGAATGCAGTGACCTATCCACTTTGAAATAGTCTGCTTGGAGATACCCTTTCCTTGTGATCCTGCAGCATATGCCACTAGTAATTGTTCTGTCTTTCTGAAAACTTTAGTTTAATCCAAGTAGAATCTAAGTTGTCTGTGTACGTCCAAAGAATGCAGAATTTTCTCCCCCTTGTTCTGTGGATTTGGATACAAAGTTGGCAAATGAATAGTTTGGTTAAGGGCTACACTGGATATTACCTTAGGCATAAATGTAGGTTTTGTCGTCAGAGAGACCCTGTCCGGATAAAAAATGATAAAGGGTTCCACAGCCATGAGAGCCTGTAGCTCTGATACTCGTCTTGCAGAAGTTATTGCTTGGAGCAGAGCTGTTTTCCAAGATAAAAACTTTATATCTGCAGTAGCAGCTGGCTCAAAAGGAGGTAAGGTGAGTTTTTCCAAGACATAATTGAGGTCCCATGCAGGTGTTGGTGTTCTCCTTGGAGGCCTTAAATTTTTGGCTCCTCTGAGGTACTGCCTTAATAAAGGATGAAAAAAGAGTGGTGGCTCTGTATTGTAATGAGCCAAAATGGCAGAGGCATGGATTTTAATTGATGAGAAAGATAGGCCTTTGTCCAGCATCTCAGTTAAGTATTGCAAAATCTGAGGAATATTTGGGACAGCTGTATCAGTTCCTTGGACTTGGTTCCAAGCACAAAATCTCTTCCATTTTCCAGCATAGGATTTTCTAGTACTAGGCCTTCTGGCTTCTAAAATGACATCGATCACAGCTTTACTGAGAGGTGTGCTTTGTATGGCTACATTATCCACCATGCTGCCAGGTTTAGGGTCCTGAGATGGCTGTGCAGAATCTGATTGTTTTGTTGGGACAGTAGATAAGGTATTTGAGGTAAGGTCCAGGATGGGCATTGAGACAAGTTCCTTAAGATTGGATACCAGTACTGGCGTGGCCAGTCTGGGGCAATCAGAATAATTTTTGGTTTCTCCTGTCTGACCTTTAGGAGTACTTTGGGGAGGAGAGGCAGTGGAGGAAAGGCATATACTGATAGGTCTGTCCAGCTGAAAGATAAGGCGCCCACTTTCCATGCTTGTCTGTGATAAGTCCTTGTGCAGATTTTTTTTAGTTGATTATTGTGAGGGGAGGCAAACAGATCTATGCCTGGGTATCCCCATTTCTTTGTTATCATGCTGAAGACTTGTGGATCCAGGTGCCACTCGTGGGGATCCATGAGGTTTCTGCTTAGTTCATCTGCCAGAGAATTTTCCTTTCCTGGCAGGAATTATGTCTGCAGATGAACTTGGTAAGTCAATGCTGTGTCACATAAAGCCATGCTAGTCTGCAAAGGGGGTAGGAGTGAGTGCCCCCCTGCTTGTTTATGTACCACATGACTGTGGTGTTGTCTGTCTTTATCAGAAGTTGTCCCGGATGAATTAGCTCCTTGAAGGCTATCAGGGCATTTTGAACAGCTAGCATCTCCTTTTGATTGATATGTAGATGCATTTGGTTTGCGGACCAGATGCCCTGAATACCTCTTCCTGCCATGTGGGCCCCCCAGGCATAGTCTGATGCATCCGTCGTAAGGTTCTGCCTGGCTGGGGGTATTGAGAATGGCTGTCCCTTGTTTTGGTGACAAGCCTTTATCCACCATTGAAACTCCTGTTGCAGGCAGGGAATGAGAGAAATCATTGTTTCCAGGCTGTGGCAATGTTGTGTCCAGACACTTTTTAGGTACTACTGAAGTTTCCTCATATGCAGTCTTGCATATGGAATTAGTAGGATGCAGGATGCCATGAAGCCCAAAGCCTGCAGAATTTTTCTTGCAGATAACTGGGCCTTTGTTGCCATTTCCTTGAAATAGGTAGTTAGTTGCCTTTGTTTGTCTGGAGTGAGATAAGCCATCTGGGTAGTTGTATTTAAGCTTGCACCCAGGAATATTATTTCTTGTGAGGGTACTAGTTTTGATTTCTTTTTGTTGACTGTGTAACCTAGGCATGTTAAAAGTTTCTTCACAAATGCCAGATGCTGTAGTCGAATGTCCTTGTTCTCTGCTTGAATGAGGCAGTCATCCAAGTAAGGAAATATTTATATTCCTCTATGTCTGCAGAAAGCAATTACTGGTGCCAGGCACTTTGTGAAGACCCTGGGCGCAGTACATAAGCCAAAGGGCAGTGCAGAGAATTGGTAATGCTTTGAGCCAGCCTTGAATCTGAGGTATCTTCTGCATGATTGTCTGATTGGGACATGCAGGTATGCCTCTTTTAGGTCTAAAGTCATGAGCCAAGCATTGCTGCCTAGCATGGGCAGAAGTTGCTGCAAGGTCAACATCTTGAATTTGGGTATATCCAGGTAAGTGTTTAGAATAGATAGGTCCAGAATTGGTCTCCATGCTTTGTCCTTTCTGGGTACCAAGAACAGTCTTGAGTAAAATCCTTGTCCCTGCTCTTGCTGTGGCACTTGTTGAATAGACCCCATGTGCATGAGAGATGCAACTTGTTTTTGAGCCTCTGCCCATTGATTTTTTGGCAGGTCTGGCCAACCGTTTGTCCTTGGCAGGGTATGGAAGTGAAACTTGTAGCCTTGTGACATTATGTCTAGAACCCATTTGTCCTGGGTGATAATGTGCCAATTTCGAGAAAAAAGTGCTAGTTTTCCCCCTAAGGGTGCTGCCAGAAGATAAGTGCTTGGTACAGGCAGGGGGAAGTCATTGGGACTGCTTCCTGTATGGTTGTGATTTGTCCTCTCCGCTTTTGGAGGTAGAAGCACCCCATTGCTTAGACCTGTACGAACCTTGTGTCTGGGATCTGCCTCTAGGGCATCTGGATATGCCCCTTTGAGGTCTGTCTGACACTGGAAAGGACCAATTCATTGTAGGCCAGTGTCTGCTAAACCTTGGAGGCTGTACCTGTAAGAATTCCTTGACCGTTTGCATAGATTTTGCTTTGTCCTCCATTTTCTTTAACACCTCTTCTGCCTTAACACCAAACAGGGTATCATGCTGTAATGGAGCATCTAATAATTTTGCTTTGACATGATCAGGCAGATTTTGTTCCTTTAACCAAGCATGCCTCCTAATGACAGAACCCATAACAGCGGCCCTGGAGGCCTCTAGAGAATCAAAACCACATTGCAAAGTATGCTTTCCAACTTGTTCAGCTGCATGCAATAAATCCTGCATTTCTTTGTTTTCTGCACATTCAGAATTTATCAACATTTTCTGTTTAAGCAGTGTCATGATATATTGCTGATATTTGAGCATATGAAACTGGCAATTTAAGGCCCTTATAGCCAAGGTAGCAGATGTGTACATCTTTTTTCCCCAACTGTCTAGTGCCCTAGAATCTCTGTCAGAGGGGGTAGAATTTTTTGCAGTGGAAGCCTTGACCCTCTTGGGTCCCTGAGAAATAGTCTCTGGGTCTGCAGCAGGGTTTTTGAAAATGAATTTGTGAGAGTCAGGAACCCTGTAGTATCTGTCCGGCTTAACAGGAACTGGAGGTAAGGAGTCAGGGGTCAGACTAGACTCTGAAAACACATCGTCTACAATGTCTAACACAGGTGGAATAGCTAGAGGCATGTGTTAAGGTAGTAAAAGGAAGTCTCTGAGCCTTTTCTTAGATTCTGAAAAATCTTGGCTCTCCCAGTGGAAATGCTCCCTCATGGTATGCAAGGTTTCCCCAAAAGAGTAGTCCTCAGGAGAAGAAGCTGAAGGAATAGATTCTTCAGCATCAGAATCCTCATGGGAAGGTAGAGAATATTCCTGATCAGAAGAGGAATCAGAAGAAATGGAAACCTGACCTGAAGATTCATAGTCTGTCTCTTGCCTAGGCCTCTTATCAGGAGGGAGATGGGAACCCCTGATCAAACTAATTAAGTCTTCGGCCATTTTGAGCATCTGTTTTTTGGGCATGGAGACCTGTCCATGAGACTGTTGAACTTGTTTCTTTCTCTTTAAAGGTGTTTTAGTCTTTGCCTTTGAAGCTGAAGTCGTTTTAATGTATAATTGTTTAGGTCTGAATACACCCTGAGAAGCTGATGCTTGCTCAGCGGCTCCAGACCCATCTGAGGGTATAGTCTCCGAGGCTCCAATACTTTGAGCTTCTAATGGCCTTGTCGACTCCACGTGGGTGTCAGTAGCGGCCTGCGACTCTAAAGTAGCGGGCATCAAGGGCTGCGAAAGTGCCTCACTGAGAACTGGCGAACCGGCAACTGGCTTAGGAGAAGCCTCGTTGTCGGTTTTTTTGTGAACTCCGGTTGTTGGATGGCTATCTGACGACATTGTATAATTAAATCTTTGGCCGAAATAGCTTAATGCAAAATCGTACCAACACTTAATAGTGCATTGGTTAAATCTAGCACAAAACTGACAACTAGCTATGTCGTGGTCAGGGCCTAGGCAAGGAATACAGTAAGAATGAAAGTCCTTATGAGGTATTTGCTTCCCACAAGAAATAAGATTATTAACTTTTTCTGACATCGGACTGAAGCAATAAAAAAGTTTCCCCAAAGGGGTACTTAGCTTTTAATGAAGACTTCGGATCTGAAATTCGAACACGAAAATCTCAGGAGTCGGCTGACCGGCACTTGCAAACTGCTTCTGCTTCGGGCACCGCGCGTCAAGAAAGACTGAAGAAAATGGCGTTGCCTGCATCTTTTATACCCCTGACATCAGGGAAGGGGCGACAGCAACCGATGCAGGACCCAAGACTTTGGAATTCAGGCCGACTGAGGGTAACCTACCAGCAGGATAATGCAAATGTAATGACTGCAACAGTGAAACACGAAGAACATCGTTATAGATCCCTTAAAATATTCTATAAATATAACACAAAACTCTTTCATTCCTTAAACCTTGAGCAAGATATGGTAACACTACAGCCCCTCCATAAAAAGCCAAATCTAAAAATAAATAACAAGATGCTAGACCATGATTCTTTACCTTGATTAAAGGACAAAATAATCCAAGATATCTATCCATATCTTAACTGTACAATCCAAGAAATTAAAAGTAACCTAAATCTACCCAAATCATACATAATAATTCTAAGACAAATCAAAGAGTTGTGTTCCAGCTGCCTCCAAAACATTACTATACTTAATAGTGACACAGAAAACTGTATTCAGCTTTGGAAGACTATTCTTACAACAAGGAAAACAATATCTAACTCATATAAAATGGTAGGTGAAATCAAATTTCAGAAGGACCTCCTTTTCTCTAACTATTGGAAAAAATTAAAACCATCCATAGACGACCAGCAAATAAGTCATACAATCAATCTAACACTGAAAAGTATACCCCTAAAAAAACTGTCATACACGCAGCTCATGATAAATAATAATGCATATTTCACACCTGCAATACTCCACAAATTCAATGTGTCCAAATCACCATACTGCCCACACTGTAAGGACCAGGTAGCAGACCTAATGCATATATTTTGGAGTTGCAAATGAGTGTACAAACTCTAGAATTCCCTTAAGATACAACTACAAAAAATGGGATATCAAACATCAACACTAACATGGGAATGTACCCTTCTACCTATTCGCCCATCTAACATATCAGGAAAACAAGCAAATATACTTATAATCATTTTCTTACTAATGAAGCTATACATAGCTCTCAAATGGTTAGACCCTACAAATACATCTTGGGAGGGATTAAAAAAAAAATAGCTATAAAACATCTTCTAGCCCATAAAATAGTAATGGATAAAAGAAACAAAAATGTGAAAGCCCGAGAAATTTGGGAACAAACCTTTAACATCATATTAGCATAAAACATCATATATGCTACATAGTAACAAGGTACAAAGGAACCTAGAAATATACACATGATCACACAGTCAAACTATGGACTTGAAATCCTTATTGTATGTGCTGTTTTTATAACAACAGAATTGAAGGAGAAAGCATCTTTGTATATAGTGTAAATAGATATGTTTTATGACCTACATGTTACTGTATTGAATACAAGGTATAACATTCACTGATGGTCATGCTGTATGAATGGAAATGATTGTGATTTATATAAATGAAAAAAAAAATGAAAATAAAAATTACTGGAAAAAATGTAAAATAAAATAAAATAAAATTAATGTTGTTCTTCTTCTTTCGGCTTTTCCCGGTTAGGGGTCGTCACAGTGGAACTCCGGTCCGCTAATGATTGGCAGTAGACTTTTTTTACAGGTGCTGGGGTGCCAACTCGATGCCCAACCTTTAACAAAAGCATGCCCATTCTACGCATGTCTTTCGAAGACCGTGACTCGACTGCAGGGAGGACTTGCAGACTCCACACAGAAGCACTCCAGTCGAGAATCGAACGGGAAAACCTCTTGTTGTGAGGCAACAACGTTACCACTGCACCACCGCGGCTATAATGTGTAGCCTGAAAATAAGAACTGTTAAAGTCAAGCTCTTGTAGTATGCTAAGCATGCAGAATCACGTGATTGTACCATGAGAACAAGTATTAAAATAAAATAAAATGACGCTATTCTCACAGTTAAAGACGTGAGAAGAGACTACAAAATATAAAGATCGAGAAGTTGGAAGCTCATGATTATGGATGTGGACAGCAAGATACAAGCAGTGAAAAGGCTTACATTGCTCTTTGCTTTATATACATGTCAGAAATATTTTTGAGAATCAGAACAGAAATTGTGGACCAAGATTAACTGAAGGAATTTATTTAGATAGAAAAGAGGTCAAGATGTGTTTCTCTCCTAGAAAAAAGACTTAGGAATCTGAAAGAATCCTTTAGAGCTATGCAGTTACAACTTACAACACAAAATAAGGTTACAAATCAAAGTGGAAGGATATTACCATGAAACCGGATGGCAGCTCAAGAAATAAGGTGAGAGTCGGATTTTGGATGTAGGCCCTTAAGAAGAATAACAGCTATCATACAGAATATTATATTTATAAAGTGGCAGAAAGCATGCAAAGAACTAAGCCAACACTGGAATGGGGAAATGAGATTTTACCAATAGGAATGACTACAAGAAAGAGCTTAGAAAACAGGCAAGAGGGGAATGGAATTTATTGGGGAAAATTAGCAAAGCAACTGATGTATTGTAAACAAATAACTACAGAGGGAAATGTACTACAGTGAGAGGAGACCAAGATGAATTCTGGACTGTATAGATTAGGGAGTGCCTTCCTTACCAAGAATTGATAACAGAGTACCGGCAAAGAGAAGGGGATAGGGAAGTGCTAAGTGAAAGACCAGCTCTGGCTGAGTTTTTAGGTGAGTCTAGAAAGTACAGTTGTGTAAGGTCTTACCATCACAATAGATAACTCACTCATTACTGTTGCAGTACTCTACTTCTGAGATATCCTGCTGAGGATAGCCCAACATTTGACAAGCATACCAAAGCTTTTACATCTTCCAGGCGCTGTACGTCAGACATATGTCCTATGTGCAAGGGATAAGGTACATATGTGATGTATGCACACCTAATCCTCAAAAGTGAAGTGCCCCAGAAGAACTAGAGCAACACCAGAGGAAAATAATAGCACATAGATCCAGGAAAGGAAAGCAAAAAAAAAAAAAAAAAAAAAAGGTTAAAAGAAAGACCCCTCACTTTAAAGGAAAACAACAGAAAGAAACAAGAGGTAGGCATGTAATATAGAACAGAAGGCATAACAGAATTCTGTAACAGTGACAAGTAGGACATCTACTTTTATGGTAAGATCTTACACAACTGAACTATGTCCTTCCTTATTACTGTTGCAGTATTCTTTACTACTGCAAGAGTACAAAAAACTACTGTGAAGTATAGCAGAAGGAAGCCACAGAGCAGCCCTCCTAAAAACATGAAACATGGTCCTGGCAAAACCCGCCTTGGTCCTAAAAATGCCATCCAATGTGTAATGTTTGGTGAAAGTGTGAACAGAGGGATGTAGTACCCCAGACCCTTGAAAAAAAGTGAGAAGAGACCACTGCTCTTGTAGAATAAGCATAAAAAGAAGAGAAAAGCTACTTGCCATGAAAAGAATAGCAAAAGGAAACAGCCTTAGAAATCCAGGAGGAGATGGTTTGCGTAGATCAATTTCCTGGCATGAAAGGAAACAAAAAGCTGCTCAGATTTCCTGTTATGTTAATATCGGAGATATCTATCTAAATCCAAGGTGTGAAGAACCTTCTCACTGGGATTCTGTGGTGAAGGGAAAAAGAAGGAAGGTGAATGGACTAATTCAAGGACAAATCATTACTCACCTTCCACACACTAGAAGGACTGGTACACCCTGTCCCTGTGAAAAAAACAAAAAAGGTGTAAACCGCCATGAGTGCTTGAACTTCAGAAGTAACAGCCACCAACAATACAGTCTTTCAAGTACAATGTTTTAGGAATGAAGAAACTGCAGGCTCAAAAGGGGTCAGTATCTCAAGAACAAAATTATGGACCCAAGAAGGGGGAATAGTCTTGCTTGGAGGCTGACTATAAAGACTGCCTTTTAAAAATTGTTTGACTTCAAAACTAGAAGCCAACGGTGGATTCACAGGCAGATATGCTGAAATGGCTGACAAATGAACTTTAACATTTAAATATGGCAAATTAGAATTGAGCAACTCATACAAATAAGAAGGACTGTAGGAACCCCCACATTAAAAGGAACCAGGTTATGCATGTCCTCAGAAAAGTGGTGCCTAAAAGGAATCAAAACCCTATCACCCAAAGTGTCAACTGAAGGAGAGACAAGTGGGGGTGAATGACATTGGCTTGTGTGAGAAGATCCATTCTGTAAAGTAACCTGTGATGATTGCCACTGACCAGATGAAATAGAAGGTGGAACCAGTACTGACATTGCCAAAAGGGAGTCACCAGTAAGATTTTGGGTGTGTCCCACATGATCTTGTGCAGGACCTTTGGTAGTAAAGGAAATAGGGATAGGCATAGAGAAACAACCCCTCCCAAGAAATGACACGGCATCCAGTTTCCAGGCCAGAGGACTTCGCACTCTGAAACAGAACTGGAGAAGTTGTTTGCTCAGAGGGGAGGCAAAAAGCTCTCTCTACCTGAGGATTACACCACTAATGCACAATGTCCAGAAACACCTCCATGTGAAGTATCCATTTGTGAGATTTGTCGTGGATCTACTGAAACAGTCTGCCACCAGATTGTGATCTGAAGAAATTGAGACCGCCTGAAGAGCCAAGTGATGTTGGACTGCAAAATCCCAAGCCTGAACAGCCAGCCTGTAAAGAAGATAAGATTTTATACCCCTTGCTTGATGTACACATAACTGTGGTATTGTCGGTAAAAAACCTTTAGAGGGCCTGGAACCCAAAGTGAGTGAAAGGCCTGGACAACTAGGAGTCGAGATGTCATCCTCTTTGATATTGATATCGACTGTCATCTGTTGATGGGATCAAAGACTCTGAACTTTCAGGTTGTTGAAAGAGACTTCACAACCATGATCAGAAGCATCTATGCATGACTCCTAAGTAGGGAGAGGAACCTGAAAAGGCAAACTTGGATTCAGGGAAATCTGGTGAATCCTCTAGCAGAGCTAGAGTTTGAGACAAGGCAAGAGAGGAACTAGATACTCCAGAAAGTGACAGTGCTGCAGCCAACAGTCTTGAGAAACCACTGAAATTTTCTTATGTGGAGTTTGGCAAAGAAAACCATGGGAGAGATGGATGTTATGTACCATAGAGCTCATTGAAATTCCCTTGCTGGAAGAACTGGAAGAGGAAGAAGAGACTGGAAATTAGCAGTGAAAGAGAGGACCAGGGGGGTGGGGTGGGGGGGGTGTTGGTCATGACACAAGCCAGTATTGGAGTGGTCTGAATCCTGCAACTCAGAAAGACCTGGTCCTGAGAGGGAGTCAACACCAACACAGACTTTTTGAGACTGAGTGTGAACCCCCCACTGTGTAGAAGAAGCACAGTGAAGTGTAGATCCTAAAGCACGAGCTACTGAGAGGGGGCTTTAATCAAAAGATAGTCCAAATAAGGGAATATCTGAATTCCCTGAAGTCTACAGAAGGCTACCACAGGGGCCAGACATTTGGTAAAGATCAGAGCTGTAGAAAGACCAAAAGACAAAGCAGAGAACTGATAATTAGAGGAAGTAACAGAGAAACATAAATATTTCCTGAAGACAGGATGAAAAGGAATGTGCAGGTAAGTGTCTTTCAAATTCAGGAATACCAGAAAAGCTTGAGGAAGCAACAGAGGGAAAAGTGTCTGAACAGACAACATCCTGAAAGAAAGAACTTTGAGAAAGAAAACACAGGTCTAGAATGGACCTCCATGACCCCCCTTCCTTGGAACCAAAAAAGTACAGTTGTGTACACTTACCATAAATGTAGATGTTTGAGTGTATTCACTGTTGCAGTCATTACATTTGGGTAATTTGCTGGCAGGTTGCCCTCAGTTGTCCTGAATTCCAAAGTCTTGGGTCCTGCGTTGGTTGCTGTCTCTTCTTCCATGACGTCAGGTCGTCAGGGGTATAAAACAAGCAGCCAACGCCATTTTCTTTAGTTTTTCTTGCCCAGATTTCAGGTGCCCCCAAAAAGGTAGCAAAAAAAATATATATATGCATCAATATAAATTTTACCTTCATCTACAAGCAAATACACCACATAGGTTGCAGAAGACAGAGAAAGAAAGATAAACTCCAGAATGAAAGGGGGGATGGCGGGCAGGTAACCTGGACTGCAACAGTGAACACACTTGAACATCTACACTTATGGTAAGTGTACACAACTATACAATGTTCTTCATGTTTCACTGTTGCAGTCATTACATTTGAGTAGAATCCCAAAGCTATGATTGGGAGGCTGGAGCTAAACAGCATTAGGTATGGCTATAAGGCCCTGCAGAACTGCAGTGGCAAAGCCTGCCCTGGACTTAGAGTAGAGAGGCAAATGATAATGCTTTGTAAAGGTGTGAACAGAACTCCAAGTAGCAGCCTCTAGAATGTCTTTGGTTGGTACTCCTCTGAGAAAGACTGCTGAAGAAGCTGCAGCTCTAGTGGAATGAGACCTAATGCCCTTGGGCACAGGTTTACCATGATGTAAGTAGCAGAAACGAATACAGTGGCTTATCCACTTTGAAATAGTCTGCTTTGAAATAGCCTTTCCTTCTGATCCTGCAGCATATGTCACTAGCAATTGCTCAGTTTTTCTTAGAGCTTTAGTCCTGCTCAAGTAGAATTTTAGCTGTCTGTGTATGTCCTAGGAATGCAGAATTCTCTCCCCCTCGTTCTGCAGATTTGGATAAAAGGTTGGCAGATGAATAGTTTGGTTAAGAGCCACACTGGAAACCGCCTTAGGCATAAATGTTGGATTTGTCCTAAGAGACACCCTGTCTGGGTAAAGTATGATAAAGGGCTCCACAGCCATGAGGGCCTGTAGCTCTGAGACTCTTCTTGCTGAAGTAATTGCTAGTAGCAAAGCTGTTTTCCCAGATAAGAACTTTATATCAGCAGCAGCAGCTGGTTCAAATGGAGGCAGGGTGAGCTTTTGCAACACATAATTGAGGTCCCATGCAGGTATTGGTGATCTTCTAGGAGGCCTTACATTTTTGGATCCTCTAAGATACTGCTTTAGAAAAGGATGAGAAAAGATTGGTGGCTCTGTATTATAATGAGCCGAAATGACAGAGGCATGGATTTTAATCGATGAGAAAAAGATAGGCCTTTGTCAAGCATCTCAGTCAAGTATTGTAATACCTGAGGAATCTTTGGTTCTGCTGCATCAGTTCCTTGTGCTTGATTCCAAGCACAGAATCTCTTCCATTTATCAGCATAAGATTTTCTAGTACTTGGCCTTCTGGCTTCCAAAATGATATCCATCACAGCTTTACTGAGAGGTGTTGTTTGTATAACTATATGATCAGCCATGCTGCCAGGTTCAGTGTCTGGAGTTGATTGTGCAGGATCTGATTGTTTTGCTGGGATAGTAGCTGAGGTCTTTGAGGTAAGGTCCAAGCTGGGTAATTGAGACAAGTTCCTTAGGACTGGGCACTAGTATTGGCATGGCAAGTCCGGAGCAATTAGTATAATCTTTGGTTTCTCTTGTCTGACGTTTAGGAGGACCTTGGGAAGAAGAGGCAGAGGAGGAATGGCATAAACTGATAGGTTTTTCCAACTGAAGGATAGGGCATCCACTTTCCACGCTTGTCTGTGATAAGTCCTTGTGCAGAATCTTTTCAATTGGTAATTTTGAGGCGGCGCAAATAGATCTATGTCTGGGCTCCCTCATTTCTTTGTTATCATGCTGAAGACTTGTGGATATAGTTTCCACTCATGAGGATCCATAATGTTTCTGCTTAAGTCGTCTGCCAGAGTATTTTTTTTTCCTGACAGGAATTGAGCTTGAAGATGTATTTGGTAAGTCAAAGCTGTGTCTCACAGTGCCATGGCTAATCTGCAAAGGGGGTATGTGTGTGTGCCCCCCTGCTTGTTTATGTACCACATGACCGTGGTGTTGTCTGTCTTTATCAGTAGTTGTCCTGGATGAAGTAAGTCCTTGAAGGCTGTTAGGGCATTTTGAACAGCTAGCATCTCTTTCTGGTTGATATGTAGATGCATTTGTTTTGGGGTCCATATGCCCTGAATGCATCTTCCCACCATGTGGGCCCCCCATGCAAAATCTGATGCGTCTGTTGTTAAGGTTTGGCTGGCAGGGGGTAGAGTGAAGGGCTGTCCCATGTTTTGGTGACATGCCTTTGCCCACCATAGAAACTCCTGTTGTAGGCAGGGAATGAGAGGAATCATTGTTTCCAGACTGTGACAATGTTGACTCCATAAACTTTTTAGGTACCACTGAAGTTTCCTCATATGGAGTCTTGCATATGGAATCAGTAGGATGCAGGATGCCATGAAGCCCAAAGCCTGCAGAATTTGTCTTGCAGATAACTGGGTTTTTGTTGCCATCAGTTTGAAGTAAGTAGTCAGTTGCATTTATTTGTCTGGCGTGAGGTAAGCCATCTGGGCAGTTGTAATTAAGCTTGCACCCAGGAATGTTATGTTTTGAGAGGATACCAGTTGTGATTTCTTTTCATTTATTGTGTACCCTAGGCATGTTAGACGCCTTTTCACAAACGCCAGGTGTTGAAGAAGAATGTCCTTGTTCTCTGCTTGAATGAGACAGTCATCCAAGTAAGGATATATTTGTATACTTCTTTGTCTGCAAAATGCAATCACTGGCATTTTGTAAAGACCCTGGGTGAAGTAGATAAGCCAAAGGGCAGTGCAGAGAATTGGTAATGCATTAAGCCAACCTTGAATTTGAGGTATCTTCTGCACAATTGCCTTATTGGGACATGCAGATATACCTCTTTTAGGTCTAATGTCACCAGCCAAGCATTCTTGCCCAGCATGGGCAGAAGCTGCTGCAAAGTCAGCATTTTGAATTTTGGAATGTCCAGGTATGTGTTCAAAATCGATAAATCCAGTATTGGCCCCCAGGCCTTGTCCTTTCTGGGCACCAAGAACAGTCTTGAGTAAAGACCTTGTCCTTTTTCCTGTTCTGGTACTGGCTGAATGGCCCCCATATCCATGAGGGACGTAACCTGTTTTTGTGCCTCTGCCCATAGATTTTTTGGCAGATCTGGCCAACCATTTGCCATTGGCAGAGTATGGAAATGGAATCTGTATCCCTGTGATACTATGTTTAGCACCCACTT
This sequence comes from Protopterus annectens, assembly GCF_019279795.1. Classification (NCBI taxonomy): domain Eukaryota; kingdom Metazoa; phylum Chordata; order Ceratodontiformes; family Protopteridae; genus Protopterus; species Protopterus annectens. The sequence continues at coordinate 654,373,369 of NC_056731.1, forward strand.
GTCCTGGGTTATTAATTGCCAATTTTGAGCAAAAAGTGCTAATTTTCCCCCCATGGGGTGCTGCCAAAAGATAAGTGCTTCGTGAAGGCAGAGGGAAGTCATTGGGACTGTTTTCTGTAGGTTTGTGCTTTATCTCCTCCAGATTTGGAGGTAGAGGCGACCCATTGCTTTGACCTGTATAAATCTTGCGCCTGGTATCTGGAACCCTTAGGGCATCTGGATTTGCCCCTTTGAGCTCTGTCTGACACAGGAAAGGACCAATTTGTTGTAGGCCATTGTCTACTGAATCTTGGTGGCTGCACTTGTAGTCTTTTACTGTTTGCATAGACTTAGCTTTGTCTTCCATTTTCTTTAAAACCTCTTCTACCTTAATACCAAACAGAGTATCATGCTGTAAAGGTGCATCTAGTAATTTGGCTTTAACATGATCAGGCAAATTTTGTTCCTTTAACAAGGCATGCCTCCTAATCACAGATCCAGTAACTGTGGCCCTGCAGGAGGCCTCTAAGGAATCAAAACCACATTGCAAAGTATGCTTTCCAACCTGTTCAGCTGCATGCAATAAATCCTGCAATTCTTTATTTTCTCTACATTCAGAAATCAATATAATTTTCTGTTTCAGCAATCCCATAACATGTTGTTGATACTTGAGCATATGAAACTGCAGTTTAAGGCCCTAATTGCCAATGTTGCTGATGTATAAACTTTTTTCCCCATCTATCCAGTGCCCTTGAATCTCTGTCAGAGGGGGTAGGATTTTTTGCTGTTGAGGCTTTCACTCCCTTTGGGCCCTGTGAAATAGTTTCAGGATAAGCAGCAGGGTTTCTAAATAAACATTTGTGTGAGTCAGGGACCCTGTAACATCTGTCAGGCTTGCTGGGAGCCGGAGGTAAGGAATCAGGGGTAAAACTTGACTCCGAAAACACATCATCCACAATGTCTAAAATGGGGTATGGCTAAAGGCCTGTGCTGAGGGAGAAGAAGGAAATCCCTGAGCCTCTTTTTTGATTCTGAGAAATCTTGACTCTCCCAGTGAAAATGCTCCCTCAAAATATGCAAGGTTTCTCCAAATGAATAATCCTCAGGAGGTGATGCAGATGGTGTAGACTCCTCTGCATCAGAATCCTCATAGGGAGGTATAGATAATTCCTGATCAGAAGAGGAATCAGAAGAAATAGAAACCTGATTGAAGATTCATGATCAGTTTCTTGCCTAAGCCTCTTATCTGGAGGGGGATGGGAACCCCTGATCAAGGTAATAAGGTCTTCAGCCATTCTGATCATCTGTTTTTTAGGCATAGAGGCCTGTGCACGCGGCTCATGCATCAGTTTTTTAGTTTTAGAAGTTGCATTTGTCTTTGGTTTTGCAGCTGTCATTGGTTTGATATAAAAATGTTGAGGCCTGAATACACCCTCAGAAGCCGGTACCAGCTCAGCGGCTCCGGACCCATCCGAGGGAGATACAGCCGTTGGTCCAATACTTTGAGTATCTCGCGGCATTCCAGACTCCACATGGGTGTTGGTAGGGGCCTGCAAAAATGCCTCACTGAGTACTGGTGAACCGGCGACTGGCTTAGGAGAAGCTTCATCATTGGTTTTGGACCTCTACTGTCTCTCTCTGCCCTTTTCTTTGCGCTTTTTATGTACTCCGGTAGTCAGATTGCTATCCGACGACATTTCTGGGTAGTTAAATCTGTTATCAAAATACTTTGAGGCAAAAATATACCGACACTTAATAGTGCGTTGGTTAAATCTAGCACAAAACCGATAGCCAGGCACGTTGTGATCAGGGCCTAGACAAGGAAAGTAGTATAAATGGAAATCCTTATGAGGTATTTGCTTCCCACAAGTAATGCAATTATTAACTTTTTCTGACATCGGTATGGAGCAAGAAAAAAGTTTCCCCAATGGGGTACTTAGCTTTAGTGAAGACTTCGGTTCTGAAACTCAAACTCAAATATTTCAGGAGTCGGCCGACCGGCACTTGCGAAATGCTTCTGCTTCGGGCACTGCGCGGCAAGAAAGACTAAAGAAAATGGCATCGGCTGCTTGTTTTATACCCCTGATGACCTGACGTCATGGAAGAAGATACGGCAACCAACGCAGGACTCAAGACTTTGGAATTCAGGCCAACTGAGGGCAACATGCCAGCAGATTACCCAAATGTAATGACTGCAACAGTGAAACACGAAGAACATCATCCTGGAATAAAGACGTGTTCCCTGCTGAGGCAAGGGGAGAGGTTGGATGGTTCCTCTCTACCACCAGATTCTGAAGAACTAAAGGAAAATGTGGAAGCTGAAGAGAAGGCTGAGGAAAGCCTGAGAATGGAGGAAGGGACTTTCATTCCATAAAATAACCATTTTGGATAATGGAAAGCACCCAACCATTTGTGCTTTTCTGTTGCCAGACAGGAAAAGAAAGAGTTAACCTGAGGGATAGATGAATCTGACTGAAAGAGAGGAGTGGTTGAATGTCAAATGGAAACACATTTGTCTTGGAAAAGGCTTCTGACAATATGTCCTACATGGACTAGCTCAAAGCCCATTCACTATACTTATTATCCTACAGACCGCTAAGAAGTGGCCAGTGTTTGGCATACGAGGCATCCTCTAACCCAATTCTAATGGACCTACTGCACAGCTGCCAAGTCAAGCAGCATAAAAAATGCTCAGTCCATGGATCTACATCCTTTCTGTAACATCAACAAAACAGTTTGGAGGGACAGGTATATCTCGTAGGGGATATACTGCTCTGGAATAGACTCTCATCCAATTCAAGCACAAAAACAGAAATTAATTAGGCTTAAAATGGCCCACAAGGGCAGTCAGCTTAGTACTTACCTATGAACTACCTGTTAAAAGAGAAAAGACAGAAAACACCAAATGCACGATAGAAAAGATGGATAAAAACTACACACAGAATACATCTTTGAGTAATGAAAACAAAGATCTTGGTTAGGTTGTAAGCATTAAGTCCCAAGTACAGATAACATGATAAAACATACATGACGGCTTACTTTGCCAGGCTAATATACAGCACAACACAGGCATTCCTGGCCAGAAGTCAGAATTACAAAAAGCACTCAGGATGAACTTCTATATTCATTTTTATGGTCAAGTTTAATAATAAAAACTAAACATTACCACTCAAAGAATAATCCTCTAGATTTCCTCTTGTACAGTTTGTAATGTCTAGTTAACAATTAACACAATTGTTTTAGACAAGATTTTCTCAATGTTATCATGCCAACTAGAATTAACCTGATAAAGTTCCACTGTTCAATAGTATTCGTTTCAAAAGGTTTTGTGACAATCAAAGAATAAACCACCACAAAGTGACTCCATTTAAGATTGCAAGAAAATGGTATAATGGTAGAATTTACAGATAATACAGAAAAAAGCACTATGAAAGCAACAAAACTTAATTAAGAATACAATGTACTATTAATGTTAAACTCTGTTATGGGGAGACAGCATGCTCAATTAGCATACTGAGGTGGTATAAGCTTACAATGCATCGCACAAGAGAGGCAACAAAATTCTGCCTATTAAGGAACCAAGTAAACAGCAAGATGACAACAAAATACAACACAATGGGGTAATGGTTAAGATCCTTGTCCCAAAAACATAGGGCATGTGGTACAGTCCTGACCTCTGAACACTGCCTTTAAAGAGACTCCAAGCCAGTGTGGGGCTCTTACCATCTCCCAAAATACTCTGGGTGTTTTTGCTTTAAGAACAGAAGAGACTGGGTACAAATCCAACCATCTCAGTTGAACACAAGAGGTCTGCTAACAGATTGTGCCCAAAACTGAACATAGTTCTGGGCAGCATTACACACTCTAGGTAGTGCCTATCAGAGGAAGAGTCATTTGGACTAACCACTTTCAATATCAACTATGATGCTCAGTATTCTGTAGACAGTACACAGACAATAGGTTGTTTGCCTCATCAGGACTACCTACATGCAGTGTAAAATGTTGTTCTTCATGATATGATCACTTACTAAATGCTGCCTTAAAAAAAATGGCATGGGTATTTGCCATTGCTAAGGGGTGAAGACTTGCCCTGTTCCAACCTACACCAGGAACTCATGCTAACAGTGGGAAGGGATCTATGCACTCCTACTGGCCAGTGTGTGACAGACATCTCATGTTCACAAGACAAGAAGGAAGGGAAGAACAAGAAAGTCTCTTGGTCTCAGATCCACAGACTACCACTCAGGGGAAAGACAGACTAGAGATGGAGTCATGTTGAATCAGAATCTTCTAAAGACAGTGAGGGATGCCATCAGAATCACTGTCAGATTCACGGCAATCGATCTTTATGATCTCATCCTACATTTCACAGGAGGACTACAACTGTGAAAATAAGAGGGTATTCAGGCAGCAGTTGCAAGGCCTCCTCATTAAAGTGGGACAAAATTAGTAGATCTTGACAATGGGTAACATAAATGCCCATATTACTACAAACAGAACAGGATATGAGAACTGTATGGGTCCACATGGTTCAAATACCTGAATAATAAAGTAGACACCATTCTGGACTTCTGTTGACAAACAGCTTAATGGCCAATACGTGCTTTATTTATCAAGAAAAACAGTCACAAAATAAGATACCAAAGTGGCCAGTGTGCAGTGCAGGTTTACCTCGACATAGTAAAGAAAGGACAATGGATCAGATCAGAGATCGCAAAGTCATCCACAATGAAACTATCAGCCCCCACCATAAACTGCAAGCAGCCAAAATCAGCTACAAGCTGTGGTTGGGGATAGTTTTAAAATCAATATAGACAAGGGTGAAGACCCAGGCATTGACTGGAATAAAGGCGCATTAGTTCAAGGAATTACTCATGGCTCTAGCACCTCTGTAAGAGGAGGAAATGGGCTGAGCAGCAGAAGAACAGCAGCATTTCAAAATAGCACATGCAAGGATGACCGTACAGATCTGTAGTCAAGGCCAGACCTCCCAACCGTTCCAAATTACTCGGTTTTTACCAAGTTTTGGGGTCCAAATTAAGGGGTGCCACCATTCCCAAGTGGCACCCCTTCATTTCCAACTTTTTTGCTTTTTTTTTTAAATCTTTGCGCTGTTGGAGCTGACATCATCACGTGTGCAATGACATCAGCTCCGTCAGGCTACCAGCCAGTCGGAATTGAGCTCAAGGAGCTCACATAATCATTTCCGGCTGGCTGAACTGAACTGCAAGCTGGCGGGAATGGGGAACAGCAGAGGAACTTGTGTGCGGCTAGGAAGCTGAAACAGTGGCAATGAGGAACAGCGAACAGCAGAGGAACTTGTGTGCAGGCCAGGAAGCTGAAATGGCAGAGTTTGCGAGCAGAGGAACGGGAACTACTCAGGGCAGAGTTTGCGAGCAGGGGAAGCAATGTGAACTTCTCAGGGTAAGCTGGAACTAGGGTGTGTGTCTGTGTGTCTGTATGTGTGTGTGTGTGTGTGTGTGTGTGTGTGTGTGTGTGTGTGTGTGTGTGTGTGTGTGTAAATGCCCCCATATAATACACTTGGTGGCTAGAGGTATTCAGGCTCAAACCCTGTACCTTTGGTACAGGGTAAAAAGAGCCCACTATCCCTAGCCACCACCATTTCTGAGTGAGTTGAGAGCTATGATGAGAAGTGAGAACATTTTTTTCTGCTAACAGCTAAATGTTATGCTCTGAGCTTTGTCCAGATTTTTTTTTGTACTAAGAGTTGAGAGAGCTATGATGAGAAGTATTTGTGCTAAGAGTTTAGAGCTATGATGAAAAGTGAGAACAAAATTTGTATTCCCCCATTATTGTTTTTGTGCTAACAGTTCAGAGATATGGTGAGTGAGAAGCGAGAACTGAATTTGTATTCCCCCATTATTGAGAAATTGAATATCGAGTACACCAATGAGTGCCGTCACTCCGTTAAAAGCAAGTCACAGCTGGCAAGGATGATGCGATGAATCAAATCTTCACTTTAATAAGACTAATAAATACAAATAGCTGCTGTAAATGTACAAACAAAAAACAGTCGGTATACAATCCAAAAGTCAGTTGTAGTACGAAACGAAAATTCCAAAAATCATTTACGAAAATTCCAAAGATCAGTTAAGCGCTTTCACCCGGTATCATCCAGGCTTCATCAGAACTGAACCGTTGGTTCACTTTCAACAATTTAAAACTTTTTTGGCGCCTGAAACCAAAAACATTTTCAAAATTTAAAGGCACAATGTTATTTGAAATGCGCATGTATATTATTGAAATGCGCATATAAATTCCTTAAGATACGCATATAAATTCATTAAAATGCATATGGATTCTTTAAAGTACAATTGCTGGACACTTGGATGGATATAATTGATCACAGTACCCTTATGTTACAATTTAGCTGATGCATAAACTGAACAAATATATGTATATATGTAAAAATATAGAGATAATTAATTCTTTCCAATTTTATGATTTTATGAATATTAAAATTTAAAAAAAAAAATACCTGTCAATTAATAAATACCACTATGTGCAATAATTCATATATTATATTATAAAATATTGTAATATGTATGAATATAAATATATATATATATATATATATATATATATATATATATATATATATATATATATATATATACATACAAATAAATATGTATGATTATATAGTGTTCCAGTCTGCTAAATATATCATAAGCATGGCATAAATACACATAAAAATAACCATGAAATAACGTAGCATAATTGCATAAATAATACGTTAAAAATGGAAACTCTATACATATACAGACAATTACATGATGTAGATACCCAAATCATAAATACATAATCATGATCCTGACTAGTTCATATACATATTCAACTTACTTTACCAAAATAAATAGAATGAATAAATACATGTTATAAATATTATTTGTTTAAAATATTTTATCATTAGTAATATAAAAATGGTTTGATTGATATGTAATCATTTAAACCTGGTGGTGTCGTGGCGTCTAAATATATTTGCCACCAGAATTCTTTGTAACTGAGCAAACTTTTAAAATCTCCTCCTTAGGGATCATAATTAATTACTTCAAGTATAATAAATTTAAAACTGTGGCTATTCCCTTCCCTATCTATGTGTCTATAAAGTGCGTTATTGTTGTCCTTAGTTCTTATGCTGTATATATGGTCATAAATCCTTTTCTTTACATTTCTTTCCATTTTTCCTACATAAAAACATGGACATTGTTGGCAAATACTTAAATATATTACCATCTTGGTATTACAATTTCCTGCCTTCCTTTTTACTATATTTTTATGTCCATTTTTAAGTGAATGATATTTTCTTCGGACATATATTTGCATTGGTTGCAGGTACCACATTTAGGATTCATTCCAATAAATGATTTTTTATTATTATAGTTGTTCCTTCCCTTAGTTCCACTTTCAACTAACTTTTTAATATTAGTTCCCATTTTATATGTGAACTGAGGTTTGACTCCCAGTACTTTACTTAATTGGGAGTCTTTAGAGATAATATACCAAAAATGGTTTAAAATCTTTTTGATGTAACTGGCAGCTAAATTAAACTGTAAAATATATGTTCTGTGGAAGGAATCTTGACTAATATCAATCTCATTTGGGTCAAAATCATGAAGTGTGGTGATCTCTTGGGATGTAGATTGGTAGTTGCTCCCTAATAGAGGAAAATATCTAGAATTCCTATGTTGTAAAATATATTGAATGGTTGAATCCATCATGTCATTGGGGTAACCTCTCTGTGTGAATAACTCCTTAATAAACTTTAATTCAGAATGTAATGACTCAGTGTCAGATGTCATGCGGGAAGCACGAACACACTGACCTTTAAATATATTATTCTTCAGTTTCTCTGGATGGCAACTGGTGTACTGTAAATAATTGTTGGAAAAAGTTTCCTTTCTATGTATAGAAGAAGTAAATACACCAGACTGATGTTGAATAAAGGTGTCTAAATAGGGTAATCCCTTGTTGTTATGAGAATATGTGAATTTTAAATATTCGCTGCTGCCATTTAGGAATTCAATAAAATATTCCATAGTATTAATGTCAGCTTCCCATAATATATATATGTCATCCAGGAATCTAGAATAATATCTTACATTCTTGAAATAGTCACTAGTGAAAAGTACTGTGTCCTCCCAATGGAGCATTACCAAATTGGCATAGATGGGAGCACAAGCGGCTCCCATCGCTACTCCTTTTATTTGTTTGAAGTGTTCCCCTTCAAAATATATATAATTATTTTCTAGTACTAAGGCCACCATTTCCTCTAATAATCTAATTTCATCCCATTCGAGATTGGAATACTTGTACATACTAGCACTAAAAGCTTCAAGTCCTTGTTCTTTAGGAATGCATGAAAAAAGGTCAATCACATCTATGGTAAGGAATATTATGTTGTCATGTTTCAAATCCATAGGAAAGTTCTTTAAAAATATCCAGGAATCTTTGACCATGTGTGGGACATGATCATATATAGGTTTCAATTTGTAATCAATATATTTGTCTATTGGAAATGTATTTGATTTACTCCCTGAGACTATTGGACGAAATGGGGGATCATATATGTTTTTGTGGATCTTAGGTATACCCACTAGGGTGGCCAATTTTGGAAATTTCACAGATAGAAAATCATATATCTCCTTTGTGATTCTATTTTCTAAAAAATATTCTTCAATATAAGAGTCAATCCTTTGATAAGCTATATTAAGCTCATTAAGGGATATAGATGAATAATTACCTGAAAAATGTAGTAAGTCATATATCTTTTTTGTGTACTGCATATTGTCATATATGACAGTACCACCTCCTTTGTCAGGTCTCATGACTTTTATGTTGTCATTTTCCTTGATATCTCTTATTAGTCTTTCTTCATCCTTTGATAAATTCGCACTACAGGCTAAATGTTTGAGTTTATTTGATTCCTGATAAATTTCTCTAATTGTTAAATTTTCATACAACTCAATACTAGAATGACTAGGTTGATTGAATTTACTTTTTACCTTAAAAGGGGTACCGATACTTTTGCTCTTTGAAGAATCTTTTTTATCAATCACATTCAAGTTTTTAAAATAAATAGCTAAATTCGCTTTTCGAATAAATTTTTTGAATTCTATAATTGTGTCTGTCAAATCAAATCTAGGGTTTGGTACACATTTTTCTCCTTTACTAAATAGGTCAAAGTGAGTTTTTTTCTATATTAATGTCAGTATAATTAAATATCTTGAAGTTGTTGTAAGTATGAACATTCCCCCATTATTGGCTTTGCTGTTTGTTCATGTTTTTTGTGTTGAGGTTAACAGCTATGTTGAGAAGTGTGAAATGAATTCACTAAATGATGGCTATTAAGTTTCAGTCTTCCTATTTTTCAGGCAGATGCTGATTTGGCATAGTGGTATGTTGTTCTGACTGTAGTGCATAGAGTCCTGGGTTCAAAACCTGCCAGTGAAATGCATGATGGTAACACAACATTTTATTCTAGCAACTTTACAAAATTATACAAGCAATGTTAAAATGTGTCCCTGGTTTTTGACCTTTTGTCCCCCTCCCCCCCCCCAAAAAAATGAAATTGAAAATAAGTGTGAGATGCTGTGCAAGACGCCTATGGCTTATACTACTGTCATTCTATTTATAGTGTGGGTGTGGAAGCAGACTTTTATGATGGAAAAGTTCTGAATTGGGCAGTTTTGTCATTATTGGTTCATGTGTTTTGTTTCATTGCCTGCAGTACAGATTACTGGTAAAATGTTCAAACAATAAATTTAAAATGCGCTCTAACATGTGTGTTGTATTATACAAGGAATATAAAGGTGTATAAAGAAAAGAACACATGTATGTTTCTTGTTTTGTGTGCAAGGGGACAATGATTTGAAAACAGCCCAAAGGTAATTTTTATCCACCACTGGCCAGATGCATTTTCTTTGGATGTGGTGTGGGTTTCAATGCTGTTTCAATGAATGTGAGTTTCAAGGGCAAAGAAGTTTTAATGTCAAGCCTATTTTCATTGTGAGACACTATTGCTTTGTTTACCAGATGATGTCTTTTAGTGTTTCTGCATTGTTGTGCTGTAAAATGTAAAAATAAAATCCAAATTACTGTAGAAGTAAAGCAGTATGCATACATTAGTGTTTATGGTAAATGGGGTGAAATAGCCAGGTAACGGGACATTGGAATGGCTGCAGGGGGACTCTGTGCCATGTTTTGGTGGTCTGTTCTTCAGTTTATGTTCGAAAGTTGGTATCCCACAATTCCATTGGAGTGGGTGGGGTTACATAATTATGTATGCAAAATATATGTTAATCAGCATACAGATTTGTACCTATTTTTCATGGGCCTTGGCCAGATTTTTGATGTTTCCAGGTTGAGAGGTATGGTCGAGGCAGGTATGGAAATATGGTAAATCAGGAAAGCAAGTGGTGGAATGGAGAAGTGCATGACGTTATCAAAAGGAATGCAGGAAGTAGAAGATAGAAAAATCCTTTTAAGGAGCTTCTGAATAAAGAAAACGCAACAGAAGGTGTACTGCTGCATGCACAACCAACAATGAAACAGGCAGCAGAACATACATTAGAAGTATAAGGTGGAGAAAGGAAAACAAAGTCACATTAAGTGGCTGGCTCAGATGAAGTCACAAAAGATATGGGCAAGAGGTTGGATGTGTTACTGGAGAAAAGGATCCTGGGGGACCTCACAGCAGTATTGAGAGAAAGATGAATTCCTGATAACTAAAGAATAAGCATTTTAGTGCCAGTACACAAGAAAGTACAGTTGTGTAAGTAAACTTACCATAGCAATGGATGTTCTAATGATATCTGCTGCAGTAGCCTTAGCTATATGGGTTATATCTTATCAAGGATAGAACAGCTGGCCTGTTCCAAAGATTCAATGCACTTTCCACATGCCCAAGCTGTCAGTCAACTTGAGTTGAGCTGACTTTAGTCAGGTTTAGGTGCCAAGCCCATCAGAGCTTCTATGCCAGCAGACACAGGGAGGCTGAGCTCTGAAAGGATAATGCTAGAACAACAAAAAATGAATTGAAAACACTCTGGAGTAAACAAAAAAAAAAACACAAGGGAGATGAGGAGAAGAAGTAGCTATGATCATTCAAACATCTATTACTATGGCAAGTTTCCTTACAGAAAGCATACTATGTTCATCATATTGATTACTGCTGCAGCCATCTTAGCTATATGGGTAGATTACCCTAGGTAACTACATTTGGGAGGTGGAAGGAGAAGGGTCAAGGAACCCCTGGAGGATGGTCCTAGCAAAGCCTGATCTTGACCTAGAGAAGAAATCAAGCTTCTAATGCTTTGTAAACTTATGGACAGAGAACCAAACTGAATTGCTGCTTCCAGAATACTTCTAAAATCTAACCCTTTCCAAAAAGCTACAGATAAAGCCAAGGCCCCAGTACAGCAGGCAATGACAATTCACAGAATAGTTCTGTTGTGGTAAGCATAACATAAGGTAAACAGCCTTAGACAACCATTTGGAAACAGTCTGTTTGAACACAGGTTGCCAATTCTTACCTTCCCAAGAAATGAACACTTGTCTGAAGACCTAAAAGATTTAGTTATGTTAAGACAGTACCAGAGTTGGATGCCAACATCCAAGGTAAGGAGTATCCTTTCACCCTCATTTTTAGGTTCAAAAAAGAAAATGAGTAGATGGATAGTTTAGCTTAAAGTAAACTCAGATTCCACTTTAGGGATAAATGAAGGATTATTTTTCAAAGAAACCCTGTCTCTGGAAAATGAGATAGGACTTACTCACCATAAGAGCTTGTAGCTCAGAAACCCTTCTTGCAGAAGTCAGAGCAATCAGTAAAACTATTTCCCATGTTAAAAACCTCAAGTCAGCCAGATTAGCTGGTTTAAATGGAGCAGGTGTTATCTTCTCTATCACAAAATTAAGATCCCAAGGAGGGACCAGCAGTTTTCTTGGAGGTCTCTTAAGCAAAACCCTTTTCAAAAACATTTTAACATGAGGATACAATGAAAGAGAAGGATCCATGGGCAGACATGATGAAACAGATTTTAAATGAACCTTGATGGTTAAGTAAGAAAGGCTATATGATAGTAACCCACTCAAATTCTGTAAAAAAAAAATCAGAGAACAACTAGCCCTGAATGAGTGCTAGTTATGTTATTGGCACCAACTAGAAAACCTTTTCCATTTACTAGTATGTGATTTTCTAGTAGCAGGCTTTCTTGCCTCCCTTAGTACTTGCTGCACATCATCAGTAAACAGGCAACTAAAAGGAATTAAGACCCTATCAACCTATCATCCAGGTAGTCAGATGAAGTTGATTGGGGTCAGGGTACAGCAAAAATCCCTGTTCTTGTGGGAGGAGTGAAGCTTGTGGTAACTGCCCTTGGCCATTTCCAAAAGAATGGCAAAGCACACTTCCTGAACCAGAAAGGAGTCACCACAATGATCTTGGGGCATTACTTCTGAATCTTCAGAGGTACCCTGGATATCAGTGGAAAGAGTGGAATACATACAGGAACATTCTTCACCAAGGAAAAGGAAAGACATCTGTCTTCCTGTCCTTCCATTCAGTCCTGGACCATAATCTTGGCAGCTGATCACTCAGAAAGGAGGCAAACAGGTCTGCTTAAAGAACTCCCACAGATGGATCAAATCTTGAAAGACCCCTTGGTTCTATTTTCCATTCGTGAAGGCCTGCCCTTGTCCTGCCCTGCTTGTCTGCCACACAGTTTTGCTCTGACAGACTGTGGGATGCCTGTAGAATGAGATTGTGCAGTGAGATTGTATCCCAAGCTAACATGGCTAATCTAAAAAGTGGGTACGACGTGGCTCCCCCTTACTTGTTGATGCACCACATGACTGGAGTATTGTCACAGAAGTCTCAAGGACAAAAGACGATTCACAGAACTGAGTGCCACGATCAGGGTAAACAAGATTTTATATTTACGTATTTGCATCTGACCTTGGTGTCTCACACACCTTGAATTTTTATCTTTCCAGGTAGTGCACCCCAGGCCATCTATGGTGACTTACTGCTTTGGTACAGGGAGGGAGAAGGTGTGACCTGGATTTAAGGACACTTGCTGCCAAGTGACTTCACTTCCGACAAACACCAGGACTGGGATTAGAAAATACAAAGAGTGTTGGTCCTGAGACCAAAGAGACTACAGAAACCATTATATTTTTCTGATGTGGGTCTTGTCTGGGTTATCATGAGAATCACATGAGAACCCGCGGTGGTGGTGCTGCGGTAGCGTTGTCGCCTCACAGTAAGACGCTGTCTGGTTCGATTCTCAGCTAAAGCGTCTTCTGCGTGGAGACATGCGTGAATGGGCGTACCTTCGTTGAAGGTTGTGGGTCAGGCCTGGCAAGCCGGTACGTAAAAATCAACTGCCAATCATTAGCGGACCGGAGTTCCGCTGTGGCGACCCCTAACCGGGAAAAGCCGAAAGACACAAACAAACAAATAGATGACATGAGACACAGAATCCTGAGGTATTCTCTCTCACAGTGACCAAGGTCTGAGTGGAAATCCTTAGAAACATACTTAGATATAGATCTGTTTTTCCTGTGGAAGAAAATCTAGCTGACACCCCAGGAACACAATCCTGTGTGATGGATTCAAAAACAACTCAAGTGACAGAGATTCCTGACACTTTGAAAAAAAGATAAGCAAACTGTCTAAATATGGAAAAGGATGGATACTTTGCAGCCTGTGGTAAGCTATAACTGGAGCAAGACACTTTGTGAACACTCTTGGCGGACTGGAAATTCCAAAGGCTAAGGCAGAAAAATGATAACATGATCCAGACTTACAAAACCTTAAGAAAAGCCTGAAGTCTGGATAAATAGGGTGTGATGATAAGCATCTTTATAATCTAGTGCTTCCAGGAAATTTGAATGAGGAAGAAGAGGCAATAGGTTGTGAAGTGACATCATTTTGAATTTGGGCAATATTTCAAACAGTTTTAGGAAAGAAAGATCCAGAACTGGTCTCCATATTTTTTCTTTCTTTAACACTAAAAACATCCTTGACAGCACCGGATGAAGGACAGGTGGAAATAAAAGTATCTTACCTGGAGGATGAGTGATTACTGCCTGGAAAGGAAGAATTTTTTCATAATGCCATCTGTAACCTTGATGAATGATCTTGGGACTGTGTATTTTGATTTTTGCCAAAACTGGATAAAGGGTTAGTGGATCCCTTAGAAGATTTGGAAAAGGTGGGCTGATCTTACAGGTTCGCTGTATCAACCATTTCAGCAAATGTTTTGATCACCTCTTGAGCAGAGGGGCCAAAAACTAAATCTCTCTCCAAAGGAGAATTTGAAATATCATTTTTGACATCATCTGGGAGGTTCTGAGAACGCATGTAGGCAAACCTCCTCTAAACAGTGCCAATGGCCATAACCCTGGAGGAAGTATCAATAGGGACATACACATACTGTACACAATACTGTACACAATGAGTAGCGACCTGAACAATAGAAGTAACTAAATTATTTAAAGCAGATGTTTCCTCACAAGAAGAAACTGCTGACAAAACATTCCTCATACTTTCACAATAAGAGACAGGACAAATGTTAACATAAGAGCCTGAAATTCAACATTCTGAAAATCAAAAACTGCAGAAGCATACACTTTTTTCCTGTGTTTATCAATAATCTTCCCATTCATATCATAAAGAGTAGGGTAGAAATTAATTAAATGTTTAGCAGCAGTAAAATTAACTAAATCGATAGCTGAAGTGTGTAGAAAAAACTAAAACATAGAGGAATGTTATACATCCTATCTGACTTTTAGGGGCAACTGGCTATCACGAAAATTGCAGGCAATAACACACATATCCTCCAACACTGACAGAAATGGTGGAATGGGTGAAGGCTCTGGAAATTCCTTCTGTAACAGCTCGTAGTATTTTCGGAAGGATTGAGGAACCTTAGTGCTCTCCCACTGAACACACTGGCACATTCTGGAAACATTTACAGAGAAAGAAAAACTCTCATAGGAAGAAGCAAAAACAGAGCTCTCCTGATTCTGAATCAGAAATCTATGGAAAAAAACATACATCTGTCTTTTGATCTACTTGTCCAGATTCAGAATCTTGAATCTCTTCAGGAAAAAGGGGATATCCCTAACTTTTACCATAAACCACATTATAGGAATGATCAATCGGCTGAATTAAACCCTACGCCAGACCCAGTAAATTCATGTCTAAAGAAAATTGAGGAGGACTAGATACATGTTTAGTTTTCGGTTTCTTTCTGACAGGAATAATTGGGTCAACAGTGTTACTAATGGTTAAAGGAGCTTCCAAAGGGATGGGCACAGTATTCTGATTAAACAGGCAAGCCTTCCATGCTCTCTTGCCAAGGGCTGACAAGAATGGCTTTCCTTCACCCAACTGCGTGGATCCCAGCAACCACAGAGGATACAGCTAAGCCCCAATCCACAGAGGGATCAGGTGTAAAAGAGGAGTGTTCTGAGGTACAACTAATAGCCACAGCACAGTTACCCATTTGTGCCTGAGGCAAACTGTTTGCCTGCTGTGGTGGTAAATACTGTTTGCTTAACTTTTTCTTTTTGTTGCTGAAAGAAGGACTGACTGTGGAACTGTTCCATAGTCAAGCCCAAAATGGTTCCTATTTCCCCAGGAAAAATAAGCACCAAGAGCCAGTAAAAAAATTAAGTCTTTAAAAGTCACAAAGCACAGTAGAAAGTACTTTAAAACACTTTGACAGCCCCAAAAAGTAAAAAAAAAAAAACACAATTTCTCCACATAAAATTTTTTTTTAAATGGTTTAAACAACTTTTAAACTAACAGGAAAAAAGGGTGCGCCACTTAACACCACAATACAGCCTTGTGACAGTCCATTAAAACACAAACTCTTAGCTTTAAAATAACTTTACTGAACTGGACATTTTTTTTTAATTGGAAGCTTTTTTCCCTAAAGGGAACTTATTTGCACAGCAAGGGAATAGCACAAGCCAACCTTCAATCCTCAAAAGCCTCAGAGGAGTGTACTCTTCGACGGCAGTAGAACTATGAAGGGTTGACATCCAAACTTGTCTTTTTAGCCAGCTCAGCTCAATCTGACAAATAGTGTGGGTGTTTGGAAGGTACTCTGAAGCTTTGGAGGATATAACCCATATACAGTAGCTTAGGCTAATGCAGAAGTGATTAATGTGAAGAGTATTAAAAGATGATTTGGTAAAGCAGATTTGAGGCAGAAGGGAAGAAGGCAAAAGGAAATAAGGATGTCAAGCAAAGAGATAATAGACTGCTTGAGAGAAACAACAGCTGGACATGACTTCATGATTTTAAGATATCTAAACGATGAAGTAGTTTCAGTGTGAAGCCTACTTTGATCTTTGATGTCTAATGTGCTGTTTTTTTTCAACAATTTCTGGTAGGTACCAAAAATCATGAATTTGATTTTATTGGAGTTAAGGAGAGGTCTTTCATAGCGAGACAGACTATGACTGAGTTAATTTTTTTTTTGGAGTTGCTTTTGCAGGTAAGAATCTTCATTAAAAAAGGCAATGTCATCTGCATACAGAATAGATGAGATAAGTTCAACAAAAGTATGTTTATAAAAAATGAGGAAACACAGGGGGCAAGGATGGAACTGTGTGTGACTCCATTATGAACTGAGGCATCAGTGGATATAGAATACCAATTTTCACTCTGAAAGTTCACAAGGTGAGGAAATCTTTGAACCATGCTGATTTCCAGGTGGACCATATGAGCTAAAACATGGGCTGGTCAAAAACATCAAAGACCCTTATAAGGACAATGAAAAGAGATCCTGTGAGGCTGCCTTTGTCCATACTAAGCACAATCTCATCTGTATAGATCCAAAGATCAGTCATAGTAAGAGATCAGTCATGGTACTTATACTGGGCCAAAAAACATGTTGGATATGGGACAGCATCTGGTACATATTCTGGAATGCATAACCTTAAATATCTACTACCACATTCTACATACATTTTACTACAGTGTCATATCCAGGATCCCAGAAATAAACATATTCTTAAAATACTAGATGGTCTATGACAGAATGGGTCTATAACTGGGTTCATCCTCTATTCCACAACACTGCATTTTATTCATTGAATCTCCCAGACTTAAAGACATGCATACACTTTGCAGGCAACACACTATGCTAATATGCCCCATATTACATGGTATCCCTAGCCTCTGAGACCACCAGCTGACCATAACCACCAAGCAGGCACATTTCCTAAATATCAAGAAAAAACAAAATTAATTAAGCTATTAACAAGTGATTTCCACACACACACACACACACACACACACACAAATATGGATATCTGTTGGTATCCTTTTTTTATACTTGATGGCTTTGCAGTTGCTCGCCCCTACTGTAAATTTGATTTGGGACACTCCTCCCAGTCTAGTGTCATTACCTCATTCTACCTAATCCAGGGAGAACATTTGAGAAGGCTAACCCACTTAGTTTCTGCTCTCCTTTCCACTTTACAAAAAAAAAAAAGGAATTTTCTAAGCTTGTTTCCTGCCTTTCCTGTAAGTCATATAGTCCAGATACAGATTTGCTGTATCCAGGACTGTTTGTAAGCGTCTGAGCCCCCAAGCCTTTCTGTGTTGGAGGGAAGCCTTCTAGCTTAATTTTGTTTATTAGAACTAGCCAGGTTTCTAGTTTCAGCACTCAGATCTGTTTCTTTGAGCTCAACACTTGTTCAGAACTCATTGTAAGCACTAAATAAGCTAAATAAAAACTACAGCACTCAACTTTCCTCACTTGTCTAGAGGAAAACAGTTTTTAGTACTTAATAAATAAGCACCTATCCAGGCATGTCTAAGGGTCAGCCCCCGGTGTTTTCTCCTGTCTACCTGATGAATCGGGCATCTTGGGGCAATGCAGCAATTGCCTCATGTACACAGACAACTCTCTCCTCCTACCACCCAATACTACAACCTGTGAGAGATGCACTGATCTAGCCAAACTGGAAACAAAGCTCTCTTCACCCAAGACTGGAGTAGACAGTCAAGAGGAGAAGGTAAACACTTGCACCACACCACATTCATCACATAGTCCCTCAAAACCTACATCACTAAAACACATACATAGAAACACAAAACACGCACCTACATTCGCAAAGGCTCTCAATAAAAATCTACCCAAGCAACAGGGACCTACAAAGCAGAAATGCAAGCAACCTCCACCCCCCAACACAACCCAAATGACACAAAGCCCACAAACTCAGTGTGCCACTCAACCACAGCCCATAAGGCATAACAACACACCCAACACTCTAGTCATAGGTGACTCTATAGTCAGGCACACTGATGTTCCACGCACCAGGCTAAACAAGGAGAAAGTTACTGTCAGCTACCTGTCAGGTGCCAGGATCCGCCACATAACGCATGCACTCAGGTCACTCCCCAACAAGTACAAATATGACTCTGTCATTGTCTATGTTGGTGTGAATGACCTGAGATGTACCTCCCTGGACTACATGAAAAGAGACATGGAGGAGCTGTCCGATCTTGTAGCCCAGACAGGTATGACCCTAGCCCTGAGTAGCATCCTGCCATCACCCAGAATGATACCACAGTACAAGGACAAAATGACTGACTTCAACAATTGGCTAAGCTTCTGGTGTCATTCTAAGGGGATCCAGCATCTGTCTGCCTGGGATGACATGACTGACAAACCACAATGCTTTGCCAAGATGGCCTGCACCTGTCGCCCTTGGGACTCCGGATACTGGCTAAGGCTCTTGCCGCCCCTATAGTGCCGTTTTTAGGCAAGGTTCAAATGACAAATTCACCACTGTAACAGGTACAAGCAAGCAAAATCTGAGGGTAATGCTACTTAATGCTGGAAGTCTAAACCTCAAAATGCACTCACTCAAGGCACTCCTTAAAATGGAGAACATCGACATCTGTGCAGTGACAGAGAACTGGTTCAAGGCTCCAGACAGGAACCCTGCATTACCAGGCTATAATTCATACCCCACCTTTCGGCCATCTAACCTGGACCGAAATACTAAAGGCGGAGGCGTGTCCATATTCATTAAGGATATCCTCACCTCCAGGCTAGTTGCTCAGCATAATGCATCCGAGATTATCCAAGTGCAACTAACTCTGGGCAAGACCGCAATCCAAATTGTAGCTTGCTACAGATCCCCCACCATGCCGCAGGATTCCCACTCCTCATTTCATGATACACTGGAAAATATTAGGGTACAACCTAACACCCTAATAATGGGCGATTTCAACTACCCCACCATTAACTGGGAAAACTACTCATGTACCAACTCTTTTATCCACACCCCCACCAGGGGAAGCAATATCCTAGACCTGGTTATTACCAACATGTGCAACCGGTGATCCACACCAGAGATCAGTTCCTCGTTGGTCAGATCCGACCACAAGCTAATCACCCTAGATATCCACATCCCACCCCGAGCCCCCATTAGGGAAACCACCATAAAAAAATTTCTCCAAAGCCAACTTCATGCTTCTTAAGAAAGAAGTAGCAAACTTCACAACACCCATAATGACGGACAATAGAGGTACGGCTGCTGAATCCCATACAAATGCATGCTATAAGCACTTACACGAGTGCATGGATCATGCAATCCCTAACATAATCAAGATGTTACCCTCCCTCCAAAAAAAGGAAGCCTATCTGGTGGTCCCCTGCCATAAACAAACTCTACAACAGAAGAAAGAAACTGTTGCAAAAAAGAGTAAAATCCTATGATTGGAGGAACTCCATGGTCAGCCTCCGTATGAAGCGGAGATCCCTCATAAAATCCTCCAAAGCTAGTTACGAAAACAAAATTGCCACTGACTCTTAAGACAGCCACAGAGCATTCTATAGCTATGTCAAGAATCTTGATGGCAACACTCAGATCTGCTCTAAGTTACAGCACAATGGCACTAAATATACAAAACCAACTGATATTGCCAACATCCTGGCAGTTAGGTTCAGTGCTAACTTTACCCCTCTCTCACCCCCTAAAGGGCCCAGCTCTATACCAGAAGAATGCAAAGTTCCTGTAATCACGGCTGCACAGGTAAAAAACACACTCTCCAAAGCCAAGAACACAGCATCCATGGGACCTGACAACATCCCAGGCTGCGTTCTACATGGACTACAGAACGAACTGGAACCCCACCTAAATACCATGTTCAATCATAGCCTCAGCTCAGGCTTTGTGCCCACTGAATGGCGCACAGCAACGGTCATCTCACTCCACAAAAGGGGAGCCACCACAGACCCTAGGAACTACTGCCCTGTCAGCCTGACGAGCCTGATCTGCAAGGCTATGGAACATATCATCATGGAACTTAGAAACAATGACATTGGTAATCTCCAAACTCGGGACCCTACCCAGTTCGGGTTTGTAAAAGGCAGATCATGTCTCCTAAACCTGATAGACTTCTTTGAAGCGATCACCAAAGCCGTAGATGAGGTTAAGGTGGTTCACACAGCCTATCTAGATCTCACCAAGGCTTTCGACACAATCCCCCACTCTGGAATTATAGATAAACTCACTAAACTAGGTAAAAGTCCATATGTCACAAGATGGGTTGCCAACTGGCTCACTGACAGAACCCACACTGTGAAAGTAGCAGACTCTAAATCCAACCTCAGACCAGTGAAAAGTGGAGTACCACAGGGTTCAGTCCTGGGTCCTCTCCTGTTTGGTATCTACTTCTCTGAAGTACAGGCTCACACAGAAGGTCTTTGGCTAATAAAGTTCGCAGATGACTGCAAACTAGGAGCCATAATCAAAACTCCTAACAATGTGGACATCCTACAAAAGGGCCTCACTGAGATAGATGCCTGGTGTCAAAGCCATGGCCTCAAGCTCAATGCCAAAAAGTGCATTGTCATCTCTTTTAGTAAAACCTCTGTACCCATGAACTACCACATAGGCGATAGTCTACTTAACACTGAAAGTGTGATAAGAGACCTTGGGACACAGCTGGACAGTAGTCTCTCCTTTGATAATCACATTGCCACAGTAGTCAGGAAATCCTTCTACGTGGCACACCTCATCACAAAAGGTTTCTCATCCAGGAAAAAAAAGAGTTCATTGTTCCCCTCTACTCAACACTCATTAGACCCATTATAGAGTACAACGCCCTTTTTGGTATGTGCCTCACAAGACATCTACAACAACTGAAAAGGCTGCAGAAATACCTCACAAAGAGGATTACCGACCTCAAACAGATGCCCTATGCAGACCGTCTCAAAAAACTCCAGCTTTACTTTGTCGCATAATGCCTACTCAGAGGCAATCTCTGCCTAACATACAAAGCTATGTCAAACCCAGAGCTGTTGGACATGCTCCACTTAAAGAAATCCCAATCCCTCCGAGCTACACGCTCTAGGGACCTAAACCTTGTCACCACAATAAACAGAATATGCAGGAGGGATAGATTCCTGTCCCAGAGACTTCCCATACTCTGGAACAAACTACCTATCTATATCAAACAAAGGTCCTCATTAGCACTCTTCAAGAAAAATCTTGATTGGATGGGATCACTTCTGTGGCTCTGCTACACAGGGGCACAGGAAAATAATTATCTTGGGTGGCAAAAGCCAGGGTACCATTTGGCTAGGCTTATATAGGCCCTAGGGCCAATAGCCTAGTATCTACCTATAGATATATATATATATATATATATATATATATATATATATATATATATATATATATATATATATATATATATAAAACCCACTAGGCAGGGAACTCACAGATTAACTGATATGCGAAGAAAGTACAGTTGCGTAAGAAATGACCATAGCAGTTGATGTACTACTGATCGCTTGTGCAGTATTCTTAACACATGGGTTATCACTGATGTTGTCCAGCCATGGTATCACAGCTTTCCCCTCTCAGTATCATAGGTTCATAAGTGTTTATTAGGCTAATGACCACAAGGGCCTTTTTAAGCCTAGCCATGCATCTCAAATCTCTGACAAGTTCTGATAACCTTGATAAGTGTAAGCATGGGTCTGGGAGATGAACCATTTACAGGTTACCTGTGTCCATTAGAGACACAAGTACCAAACCAGGGATGAATTTCTGGTTTCCCATCCAATTGTCCAAGTTGCAGTTGAACTGGATTAGGGAGGAACTCTGCTTCACATGGATGGACAGCCTGTTCCATAGAAGCAGTATTCTCTGGGATGCATACTTGTCTCTCCAGCAGGTCCTATTTACATCACAGGCACGGTTTAAGTCTTTAGAATGGGTAATTCTGGTGCTGTTTATTTTGTGGATATGCAGAAGGTCCATCAGAGTGGAGTCGAACAATGCCTTGTGTGCCAGGCACAGATCTCCCCTCAAAAGTCTATTGTAGGTCCAACGTGTGTCCTCAGCTTGCAACTATAAGGTTATATAGGCAGACATAAGAGTGAAATTCTTCAGACTTTCTCCAAGCCAGCAGCCTGAAGATCACAGAAACAGAAAAACTAGTCAGCTGAGAGGGGCATGGTATGAAGTGGTAAGAATGCTCCTTTGGCTCTAGGATGTTTCTCAGAGGATAGGAACTGAGGGAGAAAAGGGATTAAGGAGGAAAAAAGTATGGAGTTCTTACACAGCTATACTATGTCCTGTCTGAAGTCACTGTTACAGTATTCCTACCACATGGGTAATTCCTAGAGCTACAGGGAAAGTAAGGGTGGGTGGTTAAAAGGCAGTATAACTGTCTTGCAGGCAGTTCTGGACCTTGAAAAGACATCAAGCCTGTAGTGTTTAGTGGAAGTGTGTACATATGACCAGGTGGCAGCCGCCAGTATGTAT
Source organism: Protopterus annectens (assembly GCF_019279795.1). NCBI lineage: Eukaryota > Metazoa > Chordata > Ceratodontiformes > Protopteridae > Protopterus > Protopterus annectens. Next base: position 654,396,184 of record NC_056731.1, read on the forward strand.
CAGGCATCTATTCCTTTGTAGAAAGCTTCAGAGGCTGCTACTGCTCTGACAGAGTGAGCTCAGGGACATCAGTGCACGGACTTGCCATGTTGAGACTAACAAAAGGAGATGGCCTTAGAGATCCAGCTTGCGATTGTTTCCCTGGACATAAGTTGGACCAGAGTAGAGTCCATGAACAAAATAAACAGTTGATTAGATTTTTAAATGGATTTTGTTTTCTCCAAACAGAACCCTAGCTGTCTGTCAATGCCCAGAGTATACAGTATCCTTCTCCTCCCCTCGCTCCAATTCTGTGGGTTGAGAAAGATGGTACGTAAATAGGTAGGTAGGTTTATGGCCTAATTGAGGGACAGCTCATTCACTACTTTAGGCATAAATAAAGGATTAGCCCTGAGGGTCACCCTGTCTTTGTGAAAAATAAGAAAGAGATGAATAGGCATGAGTGTTTGAAGCTTGGAAACTGTCCAAATTGAACTGGAGGCCAGAAGTAAGATAGTTTTCCAGGTGCAGAATCTGAGCTTTGCTGATGTTGCCAGTTCAAAAGGTGGCAAGGTAAGCTTTGCCAGCACAAAGTTAAGGTCCCAAGTAGAGATAATGGGTTTTCTAGGTGGTGTAAGATGCAGGATCCCTTTAAGGAATAACTTGACCTCAGATCTGGACATAACTGGGGAAAGTGAGAGGTATGCAAGCAGGGATGGCTGACAAGTGGGCTTTGATGGAAAAATAGGCCAGACCTGTATGTAAGAGCTCACACAGATATTTCAGAAAGGAAGGTACTTTTGATCAGTTGGGGTCCTGTCCATTCCTTTGGCACCAATCAGAGAATCTTTTCCATTTGTCTATGTAAGATTTTTGAGTAGTGGGTCTCCTGGCTTCTTGGAGAACCTTAGTAACATCCTCGAAAATGGTACCTGTAAGGACATTAGAACCCCATCATCCACAGAGTTAGGTTTAGGGATGACAGATTGGGGTGAAGCAATAACCCTTTCTGTTCCCTTTCTATTGTGTGATGAAATTTGCTTGGTGTGGCAGCTTGTAGTACTTGCCCCAGGCTAGAAGAAAAAGAGGGAACCGATGCTGTCTTAGCCAAAGGAGAATCATCAACAAGAGTTTTGGATTTTCATTTTAGATCTTTAGAAGAACCACTGGAATGAGAAGGAGTTGAGGGAAGGTGTAGAGGAACTTCCCTGTCCACTGAAAAGTGAAAGCGTTTGTCCTCCAGACTAAGGGGAAAGAGTCTCTGGTGAAAAACAGTGGAAGTTGTTTATTGGTACTTGAAGCTAATAGGTCTATCTGAGGAGTCCCCCAACAGTGAAGGTTGCCCTGGAAGACCTATCTGTTCAAGGTTCATTTGTGATGGTCCTCCAAAGACCTGCTTTAAGAGTCTGCCAATGCAATGTCCTATGATGGGGTGTATGTGGCTGTGAGCAACATGTTTTTCTGAGTGGCAAGTTCCCAGGCTTTCTGTGTCAATCTGCATAACTGATCAGATCTGGTCCTTCCTTACCTGTTTTCACATTACTGTCTACTATCTGTGCTCATAGGGTACCTGGTTTCCAGAGATGTGAAAAGACCTGAAGAGTTTGGATAAGGGCCCTCAATTCTTTCATGTTGTTTTGTTCTTTTAGTAGCGTTGGCTTCCGTCTGCTCTGTACTCGCTGGATGCCATTCGAGGGCCCCCATACCTCGTCTGAAGTATTTTTGTGCATTTCCTGAAATGAGGCTTGAGGAGTGAAGGGAAGCCCTACTTTAAGTTTCACCTAATGCTTCTACCATAAAAACTCTTGCCTGAGACATGGTAGAAGGGGAATCACTGCATACAGATGATGAGAGTACTGAGACTAAACTGTTTTCAGGTACCACTGGATTTTCCTCATATATAGTCTGGCTAGGGGGAGCACTGGGTTAGTAGCTGCCATAAACACCAGAGCCCTTAGGATCATCCTGTCTGTGGTAATCTTTCCTCAGTTGGAAAAAGATTTGATCAGCTTTTTTGGGAGGAGCGGGGTAGGGCTGGGGGCCAGGGAGAAGGAAGTTATAGACAGTCAAAGAAATTTGTCCCCAAAGGAAGGCCTACCAGATGAGACATCTCTCCATTGTTTATATGAAAGCATTCCTGTGTTTCTGGCTAGGTCCAGGGTCCCTACCGTCAGAGGAGGTAGATGTGGTTAGATAAGTCCTCTGGTACCTAAGTACAGAGGTTAACAGAAGCTGTCTATAGTCCTTCATGGCTTTACCCTGCTCTTGAAGGGTTTTGAAAAGGTTGGTAGCTTGGAGACCAAACAAAAGATTATTGTCTAAAGGAAAATCCACTATTTGTGCAATTAAGTCCTCAGGAACAGTCTGGTTACATAACCATGCATACCTGTGCATTGCAGAGTCTATAGTAGCTGCTCTGAATGAGGCCTCTACAGTATCATAACTACATTTAATGATGTGCCTGGCCACTTGCGATGCCTGATTACGTAAAAATAATACATGATTAGAATCAGTATCCTGTATATCCACCACTACCTTGTTTAAAGAACTCAGAATATATACCAAGTATTTGATCATCTGAGTTTGGTAATTAGTAGCCCTGAATGTCACAGTAGGGAAGGTATAAACCTATTTACCCCACCTACCCACAGCCCTATTATCCTTGTCAGAAGAAAAGGCATTGGCAATGGCCAAGTGTTTAGAAGGCTTATCAGATGAGATGGAAACTACAGAAAGGTCCACCACAGGATTTTTAAACAAAAACCTAACATCTTTAGTAATTTATAAAATCTGACAGGTCTTTTGTGAGCTGCAGGCTGGGAGTCAAGGGCAAAAGAAGTGAACTAAAAAGCATCAAAAGAGACTCAAAAACAGGAGAAAGGTGCTGGAGTGCCCATTTTAAAAAGTTTGTAGTATCTTTATTGCACTGAGATATGCTAGACTTCCACTCAGAATGCTTCATCATATTTAAAATTCTCTCTCCAAAGCAAGCTACTACTTGAAGAATCAGGGGGAATGGAGTCCTCATCATCCAAAGGGATTTGGCCAGAGGAGTGCTTTTGAGAGGAGTATGCCAGAATCAGAAGTCTCCTAATCTTCAGAGAAGATGAATTCACAGCAATCCTTTGAGGGGTGGGGGCAGGGGTGAGAGCAGAAAGGAGGAATCTTCACAGTCAAAATGGTCTTAAACAAACTTTGAGAGAAATCCATCAATTCATTCATCCTACAAGGGGAAGGGGGAGGTTGAGGGGAAGCAACATTTTAGTTTTCTGATACTATCTTTTGTGTGACAGCCACCTGTACTAAATGCAGCGGCTCATTTCCCTGATGTATATCAATTAGTTCACTTGGGATATCTTCCCTAAACAGTATCCAGGGATGCCCTCTGGGGCACTCCATATGATATCATCAAGGCTTCTGATGCCATACCGGTCTCAAGTGGGATCTCAGTAAAGCACATATAAGGAGGAATCGGATATACAGTGGGTTCTGAAACCTAAGTGGATACACTGGAGTTAGAAAGAGCTTACTGAGTCGCTGACCTAGGCCTCTTAAGCATTTTCTTAAGTGGTGGAGATATGTTTGGAAAAGTGGAATCTGCCATCCTGGAAGGGGCCAATCGTTTCATATTTTGGGTCTTCAAGAAAGTGTTAAGCAAGGACAGAAAAAAAAAGCAGGGCAGATGAAACAAGCTTTGTACTTGTGTTCCACTCCTAAGCAAAAAAGGCACACTCGCACTTATCACTCTTAGCTGACATCTAATACCAGTAAGAAAAAAAAAAGTTAAGAAGTATAAAAGAAGGTTCCTCAATGGGGCACTTAAAGTATTTGAAGTAATAGCACAAACAACCAAATGACTATCAGTCTGAAGGATATGCGACCTGTATTCGAGATGGCAGTGAGACAGTCTGAGGAATTACATTTGTATATCTGCATAAAGGCACAAGGTCACAAGTAAGGCATATGGCACTAGGAAGGTAAAGCTTTGGTACCGTGGCTTGATGACAGCAGTGATAACCCATGTGTTAGGAATACTGCACAAGTAATTTCAGTCAAGACATATTCATTTGCAATACTGGGAACCATTCCCGGTGGCTCTATAACTAGCCTAAATCACAAATAGTAAAATCCACCAAAGCAACAGGAGCCGGAGAACATCCAAAAAGCCAAAGTTTCATTAAGGGTAAGCCAGAAATGCCATGATACCAAGGAAGGATCACCGTCCTACAGTACTGGTGTTCAGAATATCGTCTGGTGAATGAATGAACCAAATACAAAAATGCTTGCAATGGAGACATTTTTGAATCAAGCTCTGGAAGCAACCACTCCTGCAGTAGAGGCCTTTGACCACAGCATTTTCTAATGGGTGTTTTACCAACTGATGGCAAAAGATAGCAAAGATGGCAATCTGCTTGAAATGGGTTTGCTTGGCAACTGTTTGCCCTTCCCTCTCCAAACTAAAGTAAAAACACAGCTAATCAGTCTTCCTACCCTCCTGCATGTTGTTCAGGGAAAACGTGAACTGGTGGTGCATGTCAGGAATGGGAAAGTTCTCTCTCTCCTGTGGTTTCTGGTTGGGAGGAAAAAAAAAACAGGAGGCAAATGGATTGTTTCAGTGACAGTTCAAGCATCACTTTCAGGAGGAAATGTGGGTAGGTCCTAAGGGACTCAAGATCCTTCAGAAAAAAAATAAGGCTCCTTGCATAAGGACAGCCGCTCTTGCTATCCCATGTGCAGAGGTGATGGCCACTAGCCAAAGTGATTTTCAAAATACAGTCCTCAATGCCACTGAATTAACTGATCTGATCAGGGAGCAGGAAGACCGGTCAACCATGAGGTTGAAATTTTTAAGGAAGGAACTTTTTTTTCCAAAGATGGGCAACGATGCATGACTCCTTTAAGGAGCTGCTTGAACAGCAGGAGCTACACCGTGATGTTGCCATTGCAAGGTCATAAAAGGCATAAAAAGCTGACTCATGAAGCCAGACTGTGGAATAACTGAGACCCAGATCTTGTAGATCTCCACTTCAGACAGGACATACTCGCCTATGCATTTAATATTTTCTAATTAAATAAGCAGATCTACTAAGTGGAAGATTTTCCACCAATCTCAGTCACTCTTGACACCCCTACTTAGTGGTCCAATAGGATGAAAGAGTCTGCAGCAACAAACAGGCCCTATGGCAGAGCTGGTTATCATCTTAACCATGGAAAAATTTACTTTACCAGAATCAGGAGAGTTTCCTGCATTGCTAAAAAACAGAGATCCAGAAGCCACACCATTCTTGGTTTCAGGGGTGAAAAGGATTGTGATCTTTCTTTCCTGAAGTTTAAGGTCAGATGTACAATCAAATGGATTGCTAGGAAAGAGATAGATGAATATTCCTTACTGCAGGGCAGAGAATGCATCCCATCCTGACAGTAAAATATCCATTATTAGAACTTGTGACAATTCAGAAGCAAGAATAGGAGGGTTACTTGAAGACTGTTGAGTACTGTACCCAAATGAAGTTCCAAAAGAGGTCTGACACCAAGACAGGATGTGACAACATGTTGTGTTTCAAAAAACACTGAAATTTCAAAATCCACTGTAATGCCCATATCCTCGGGTGTGCATATGGCATTACATAGACTATGGCAGCATCCAAGCTTAACAGACACAGGGAGATCAAACCCTGGATCTTCTCTTCCTCTTATGCAGGGTGCCATATATACAACCCTCCTGGGTTCTCTCAATAGGCTGGAATGATTGGCACCAGACAGTGTGCAGCTCTGCTCCAATGAAGGAACTTCTCTAAGATGGGATTTAAAGGACTTCTCCCAGTTTATGGCTACAAAAGGAACTATAAGTATCATGACTGGGTCACATGCAGCCAGCCACCAAGGCAGGAGAATAAACATAAATCTCTCTCCTGCAATTCATTGACTACAATGGCTTAAACCTCACTAAATAAGCTTGGTGCAAAGAAAAGTGCAAGTCACAAAAACTGGTACTAGAAATGTACAACCAAGCTCAATAGCAGAAATATATTTCCATATTAAGGAATACTCTGAAGTGTCGCATATTTCTCCAGCTAAGTCACATAATGAAACAGCCTTGCTGTCATATCTGTCATAGTCCTGTATATGATCAGGAGCTACCTGTGTGTGGAGAGTAATAAGTTGAGGTGCTCCGAGTTTGTTCTAGCTACCAAAGCCTATCCACAATAAGTCAAATAAATCCCCTATGCAGACCCCAGACAATGAACTGCAAAAGGTTTGTTTCCATCATATCCTGCACTAGCAGACGGCATGACCCTCATATATGAGAGTCACCATTAAATCCTGATCTACTGTATATACTGGCTGAAGCACCAGGATGGGAAAGAAACTAGAAAAAGGTAAGAAAAGATCCATTTAGCCTTGTTATAAAAGAGGAGCATCTTCTATAATCACTTTCATGTTAAACAGTCTGGGTCTGATCTTAAAGCTCTTCAAAGATAATTTGGTCTCTTAGTCAAGCTCATTCTAGGGAAAAAAAATCTAAGAGCTCCAAATCTAGGCCAACTGTGACCATATCCAGAACCACATATTCTTTACATTTGCTCTGGTAGCTAAAACAAACACAGAGATTTGCCCCCCCCCCCTCCGACATACACTCACATGTGGACTTGGATCAAATTCAGGACTCAGTCAGATGTGACAGCAGGACTATCTCTCTGGGTGACTTACATGGCACAAAGGGAGAAATAGGTGACACTTTAGAGTCTTCCTTAGTCTGAAAAAAGATTTCTGCTGTTGTGGTTGGCTGTGCATAGACCAGGAGAAGGAAGAGATGAAGGGAATTATAAAGCTCCTCCACTGAGACAGGTCCAGCTTCCTCTTCAGAAAGCCATCCATCAAGGACTGAGAGAGCTGGTGGAAGATAAATTTCAACTTTGAAAATTATCCAGGAAGGAATTTCGGAGCTTCTCCTTAAGGGAAGGTGGGAAGCACCAGTCAGAACATCTTGTACAAGCATAGGAGTGAATTTGAGATCCTAACTACAATGCCAGCACAGTCAAAACTCCAGCAGGCTACACAGAAACTCACTCTTCAAGGCATATACAGAAACTTCATGTCTTCTGCTTGAGCACAGAGTTAGTGATGGAGAAATGCTTCTCTAATGCCTCCTTGTCCACCAGAAAGACATGAATTTGGGCACAACAGTTGAGGATCTTAAGTCTCAACTAGGCAGATAAGTAAATGCTACTGCCACCATTGCTCAGGGCTTTAGGCTCCTTGTCTGGTGGATAGATGGCAAACAGTTGTGGTCTCTCGGTCTTATGCTGGACTGAACACAGCATATACGAACTGGCCTAAGGTTTCCATGACAGGAATTTGCTCCATTTAGTCAGTGGCTTGTAGACAATGTCCACCTTTCAGGTGTGTGGGGGGAGGGTAACAAAAGAGCAGACCCAGGGTCCTTCCATGTGACAGTTTACTTATTTATGCTTTGTTAATTGGAAAATCCCTACTGCCCATTTTCAGAGGGGGTCCAAGGAGGAAAAGTCCTCAACAACTTACATTCAGTTTTATAAAAAGACCAACATGATAAGTAGTTTCAAGCAGATTTTCAACTGAAGTATTAAAACACAGTATAGAAGTGCATACAATTTTGCATACGCAATACATTTTTCTAAGCACTAACACAATGCACTGGAGAATTTCTCCAGAATGAAAACACGGTCTTTTAAGACATTGCCTAAACACCAGTCATGCAACTTAGCAAGGTCCATTACTTTAATTTAAAACAGCAAGCCACTGTATAAGTAGTACAACTATATGAAGCACAAGATTAATTCAGAGATGTACTTTGTGTAGGACTGGTGAGATGCTATATATACACCAATGTTTCAGTGCACTTTTTGTTATTAGAATAGATCTTGTTGCTTACAGACCAGAGCACAGACACCATCAACAACTTCTGACATCTACATTTCCCCTTGCACTAAGGCTCATTACTGACAATAACTATAGCTATATCCAGGCACATGGCAGCCGATCCTGGCAAATCCTAAGAAGAAATCACTGTGTGGCATCCAAGCCTGATTGGTTGAAGAAATGTTTTTTTGTAGCATCTGTAGCAGCTTCTCTTTGTAGTACAAGTGGTGATCGAGCCTTGAAGTTCATGGGGAGTGGTCTCTGACCAAGACTTCAATCATACTATTAGGGACATCTGACCTTGCTATTGTACAGTGTATTCCATGTAATTTTTCCTACATGTTCAGCCTTCTTGCCACTATTACAGTGAATTAGTGTATTTTCTCTTACTACTGTAACTGTATACTGCGTCAGTCTACAATTGTGTATTACTCTTGGATCATACTGTGTGTAATTTATACTAAGTCTTCAACCTTCATAGCACTGTTATTATTGTGAAATTGTTTATTGCCCTCTTACTGATGTAACTTCTTACTGTACTGAACCTCAGCTGTGTACTGCTCTCATATTAGACTGTATTATATAATTTTTCCCTGTAGGCTCAAAAAGTTAGTGCATCATTGCTTTATGTAGCACATATTCTCCACAGCAGAGTTTATCTACCTAAACAGAGCCGGATTAACCAAGATGCTGCAGGAGCTGCAGATTCAGGTACACATGTCAGAAATAGGCCCTGATACTGATACTGCTACTCCTAGTTTTCTCTGAAATCCCAATCTACTGCCACACCAAATTAAAAGGCCCATTATAATCTTCAGCTACAGGTCCAAGAGGCCTATAATCCAGCACTATACCTAAGATAGCAAATTTAGTCAGAAGGCAAAGAAGCAACTGTATTATTACTGTCCTTGGCAAATTGACCCAACTGGCAAACATGGAAGACCAGACCACTTCCACCCCTTTTGTTCCCAGCCTCAATGCAGTTGGTATTCTGAGGCAGTGCAAGAATTGCCTAATACTTACTAAGAACCAACTACTACTGGATCAACATGACATGACATGATTTGTGAAAGATGTAACTATCTATATTACCTGGAAGCCATCCTTTCACCTACATAGATGGTCAGTAAGCTACTCAAACTCACTCACGTCTCCACAAGATCACACCAAACCAAAATACGCTGAGGTTGTAAAAAAAAAAAATCATTCTTCAAGCTTCCAAAAATCAGGACTAAAGTGCTTTGGCAGCAATCCATTAACATAGCTCCTTCATACTCACATCCCTCAGTGAGTCACCAGGCTGCAACCTGCAAATCTTCCTCTTGTCTTTAAAACTATGCATCCAAGTAGAAATGCTCTAGCAATTCATGACTCTTCTGTCAGATACACTGCCTCTACACTCACTAGGATGGACAGATGGAAACAGCTGCTTTTCTGCTGCTAGGATTCATGATTTCACAAGGGTCCTACAGTCCCTCAAACAGAACAGATATGATTAGGAGCTGGTAGTGTTTCAAGAAGATGTGAATGACTTGAAGCACTCAACACAGAAGGACATTCAGACAGACATAATGGTGCTTGTTAAGTATCTGTCAAATACAATTAACACTATGGCCCTGAGTAGAATCCTATCCTCACCCAGAATGATATTCAGATACAAACGGAAGATAACTAGCTTTAACAACTGGATAAGATGTTGGTGTCATTCTAGGGGTACTAGTTTGTGTTAGCTTGGGATAAGATGATTGACAGCACAACATGCATTGCCAAAGATGGCAGGCACCTCTCATTACATGATTTGCAAGTAGTAAAAAAAAAAAAGTGCTTTTTTCCCCACAAAGTGTATCTTTTGGAAGTTCAAACAAAAAGGTCTGCAAAAAATTCCACTCCAGACCACATCAAGATTGCTTTGCTTAATACATATTCCGAGGCTCTCCTGCAACATTAGCACATCCATATCTGTGCTGTAACAGAGTCGGTTTCAGTGTAAAGACAGCACTCCTTCTTTATTATGTATCAACACAGACAATTAATAAAGAACATTCAGCAATGCTCTGAATTAATTCATAACAGTATTTCCTACTCCAGCCCTAAAGATGTCAGTAATATACCTGTAGATAAATTTAGTGCCAACCTCAATCCAGAAACAATTACTGCAGTTCTACAAATTACCAAGTCCCCCCAGATTACTATTATTAAGCATGTCCTAATTGTTCTCTCTAAAGTCAAATATACCACTTAAATGGGCCTCAGAATGCTAAACATGCTCCCTTTGAACTCCAAAAACTGTTTGCCTTAGGCAGAGCCTCAGGTTATGATCTTGATATATAAAACTGGCTATTATAATGCCCCTCTATAAAGAAGGCCCACCTCAGATCCCAAGAGCTACAGACCCATCAGAACAACATGCTTAATTTGTAAAGGCATTGAGTTTATTATATCCGATTTTATAACTTCCAACATAACCAATATTACTGCACTACACCTGGAAAATACATTTTTGTCAAAAGGAGATCGTATCTTCTTAATTTAGTAAACATCTTTGGGAAAATCATTAAGTTATAGATAGTGGCCATCCAGTTCATACAGCAGCCCTGGATTTGCCCAAATTCTATGGCAGTTACTTGCCAAGCATAAGCTTAAAGGAGCAAACTGGTTGACAAATAGACCCCATGTAATTAAAGTAGCAGGTGTAACCTCAGAAAGCAAAAATGAGACTAACAGCATTTCTCAGGTTCAGTACTGGGACTTCTCTTGTCATCATCTACTTCTCAGTTCATCAATCTACTTACACAGACATATGGCAAAGTAAATTTGCCAACAGCTGCATAGTGTTACGACAGTAAGGGTTAAATGATACAAACCAGTAATGTATTAGAAATGGGTTTAATGTGTAGCACTGTCATCTTCGGTATACAAATCTCATCAGTAGTTTACAGTACAGGCAGAACTCCACTCCAAACTGATACAGTTGTCAGAGATCTCAGAACTTTCCTAGACAACTTTCTATCTCTTGAGCACCACAACATTTTTCTAACTAGGTCAATTAAAAACTAGGGGGAACTCATCCAGGCCTAAACTTGGCCACGAACACATCACCTATAGAATATAATGTCCATTGTTGAATGAACCTATCCAAACACATCATACAGCTAGAAAGAATCCAGAGGTCTCTAACTAAAAAGATCCCTGGACTAAAGACCCTCAGCAATCAAGAGAGGCTTAAAGCTCTATCCTTGGACTGTGTCTCTTATAGGCTCTTGTGTGGTGATGTATGGCTAGCATTCTGTCCTGTTAAAGACCCAACTTCCTTAATCTCTTTCACTTTCACAAAACAAATGGCTCCACAAAGACTTAACTAAAGACTTGAATCTCTATCAACAGGTAAATTTGCATGTTGGAGGAACAGATTTACTACCTAACATTACCCAGCCTCTAGAATAATATTCTATTACCTCACTTCAATTAGGGCAATCCCTGGCAACTACATGGGTGCCCACAAACTTATCTTAGGCTTGACATGTTTTGCCCTCACGGAGGCAGAAGGTACCCTGTGAAGGTATGTATTTGGTGATTACAGTCCAAAGACTCTGTCTACCTTGTAAATTTTATAAATCTATGAATGTTGCTTGAAGAACATTTCTTTAGGGCAGGGGTCTGCAACCTTCACTATCAAAAGAGCCATTTTGGCCTTCTTCCTACCAAATAAAATTTATCTAGAGCCACAAAACATATTTAACCCGTAAAATGAAGATAACACAGCATATTAAGTTTTATATATAAAATAACTAAGTTTATAAGAGCAATATTTAAAATCCATCCCTATTTTTGTTCCTCTGTTGAGATTTTTATTGGGATCGCTTGACTGCTGTCAGTGTTTGTATCATACCTTTCATCCTCTTACAGCAAGAAATCTGGACAAAGTCATAAATAATGGAGGAGACAAAGGCCCAAAAATAGGGACACTTTTAAAATATTGCTCTTACAAAATTAGAAAGTTGATAGAACAGGTTTTGCATTAGCATGAATTTTCTGAAGGGTATGAAGTCTGAAGCTCAAATGTCTGTCTATATTTTCTAACTTCAGCCCTAAATAATTTGCCAGTGATTTGCCAGAAAACCACAATTTTATGAGAAACAGACCAAAAATATGAGGCATAAATCAGGACATTCTGCGAAAATCTGTAGAGTTGACAAGTAACTGTGTGCCTGTTTGTGTGTGTGTGTGTGTGTGTGTGTGTGTGTGTGTGTGTGTGTGTGTGTGTGTGTAAAATACATGTTAACAGAAACAGTGTTATTCAAGCAAGTTTATAAGAAATATATTTAAAATCTGTCCCTATTTTTCTTCCTTTGTTCCCCCTTTATTTGTGGCTATGTCCAGATTTCTTGTGGTTGAGTTTCAGAGGTATGAGGGAGAGCTATGGAAACCTCTCAGGAGATGCTGATGCTCCCAAGGAATTGCTTGATCACTCTCAGTGTGTGTGGAATGCATGGTAAAACAAATCATGTTATTCTAGCAAGTTTCTAAGTTTATAAGAGCAATATTTTAAATCCATCACTCGATCGCTCTCAGCGTGCATGTCGTGCTGCAGAGTGGCCATTATTTTTCAAAGCTACAGGGAGCCACTACCGACTTCCACGGTGGTGCAGCGGTAGCATTGTTGCCTCACAGCAAGAGGTTCTCCCATTCGATTCTCGGCTGGAGTGCGGGAAGTGCCTTCTGTGTGGAGTCTGCATGTCCTCCCCGCGGTTGGGTGGGCGTTCTAAAGACGTGTAAATGGGCGTGCCTTCGGTAAAGGTAGAACGTCGAGCTGGCACCTCGGCGTTCATGAAAAGCTACTGCCAATCATTAGCGGACCGGAGTTCCGCTGTGGCGATCCCTAACTGGGTAAAAGCCGAAAGACAAACAGGGAGCCACTACCGAGGGGTGGAAGAGCCACAGGTTGCAGACCCCTGCTTTAGGATTATACAAATACTGTACAGTTGTGAGTTAAAGGTACATTTTGGTGTATAATAGCTTGTGAATGATTGCTGTTATGTACTTTATTTTGTTTTTGTATGACATTCAGTGCAGATTTTGGAAGCTAAGTCTGTGCTGTGAGAAGATCAGTTTTTTTATGGTAAATGTTGATAGTTTGTTATTTTGTTGTAGAATGAGGACAGCAGAGATCCCATACAGTAATCTTTGTAATGGTAATGATTCAGTTGTCTTGCTCCTTATTTCTAGAGTGCTGTTCAAAGTAGGGGCTGCTATTACGCTGTTCCAACATATTTCTCATGTTATACGATCCAGCAAGTGAAAAGATTTTTCTTCCTTTTGTAATTTCACTTTCATTGTTGTTGAAGTGTATTGTCTTGTTTCTGTATTAATTTAGGATTAGATGGGTTTCGTGATACCATACTGTTAATGCACTAAGAACTGTATGCATGTTCTACTTGACTTTACTGATACTGTCTGTACTGTGGACAAGAGTACAGTCATCAATATATTGTATTAGGGCATTTTTTTTTGTATGGCTGTGCATATTGTTGGTAAATATGGTGAAGAGAAGACCCAGGACTAATCTTTACAGGATACCAATGTTAGTGATGAAACAGTTAAAGAGAGCATTATGACAACTGACAGATTGTTTCTATGGTTGAAGTAAGATTGGAATAAACCTAAAATACTGTTATTGCATCTTAGTTCCTGGAGTCTCTAGAGCAATAAAGAGTGGTTTACTACATACGTCTGTAACATAAACCAACTTTAAGAGTCAAGTATAAAATGTAGTCAGAAGTTGCCGGTTCAAATACCACAAGTAACAACTACGCAATACTGAATTTCTTTAATAATACTGTGGGAAGGGATAGCATAACAGTTAAGGTTTTTACCTCACAGATACAAGGTAAAGGGGTTTGAGTCTGACTTCTGGTTGTGGCTAGGCTTGAAACAGTCTGCAAACTGATACTTTGTAAATATTGTAAACAGCTTTTGACTTTAACTGTGTGAATTTGTTAAAATGTATCTGCACGATATCTTTCCACTATGAGCAATAGTGCTCACACTTTGTATTACTTGATATGTATTTGTACTTGTACTTTTATTTTTATTGGACTGCTATCTTTACTGTAATCTGTTTCATGGAGCTTTTCTCCCTGGGCCTACACTGAAAACAGGTTCTCTGGGCCCAGTGGACTTCCCCTGGTAATCAAACTGGAAATAAATAAATAATAATATTTACCTATAAACTTGTGAAATCTAGGAAAAGGGTGATGACAGGTTTCTTATTGTTACAGTTTATGGCTAGTTCCAGTACAAATTTTGGTAATGCTGTTCGAGTGCTGTGACCATTTCTAAATCCATGCTCTGCTGCTGTGGCTATATGCTGTTGGCTGTCACACGATGTGCAAGTTGATTGTGAATGATTTTTCTCTGGACTTTGAATAAAGGGCTTAAAATGTTGTCAAGTATGTAGTTTCTGACTTTGTGTGGTTTGCAATTCTTAAACAAGGGTACATATTTTGAGTGTTTTCAGAAAGCAGGGCATTGTACTTCTTCAAGGTCCTGTTTATGACTATGGTTTGTAGGTAAGCTACGTATGGGATGATTTTCTTTATGTACATGAATAGTATTGTTTGCAGATGACATTGTGATCTGTAGTGAGAGTAGGGAACAGGTGGAGGAGACCCTGGAGAGAAGAGGAATGAAGGTCAGCAGGACTAAGAATATATGTGTGTGAATCAGAGGAATGGTGAGAATGCAGGGAGTAGAGGTGGCGAAGGTGAATGAGTTTAAGTACTTGGGATCAGCAGTTCAGAGTAATGGTGAGTGTGAAAGAGAGGTGAAGAAGAGAGTACAGGCAGGATGGAGTGGGTGGAGAAGAGTGTCAGGAGTAAATTATGACAGACGAGTACCAGTAAGAGTGAAAGGGAAGGTCTACAAGAGGGTAGTGAGACCAGCTATGTTATATGGGTTGGAGACAGTGGCATTGACAAAAAGGCAGGAGTCAGAGCTTGACATGGCAGAGTTAAAGATGTTAAGATTTGCACTGGGTGTGACGAGGATGGATAAGATTAGGAATACGTATATTAGAGGGTCAGCCCAGGTTGGAAGGTTTGGAAACAAAGCCAAAGAAGCACAATTACGTTGGTTTGGACATGTGCTGAGGAGGGATGCAGAGTATATTGGGAAAAAGATGCTAAGAATGAAGCTGCCTGGTAACAGGAAAAGAGGAAGGCCTAAGATAAGGTTTATGGATGTTATGTGAGAGGATATGCAGGTGGGTTGGTGTGACAGAGCAAGATGCAGAGGACAGGAGGAAATGGAAACAGTTGATCTGCTGTGGCGACCCCTAACGGGAGCAGCCGAAAGAAAAAGAAGAAGACATGAATATTAGTCTGTCTGCATGAGCAAACTCTGCCTCTTGATTTTCATTAGCAGTTTCTGACAGTTGATATGTCAGTTGTTCAGAAATGAAATTCTTAGCGTCAGTGTGATTGCGTGATGCTGAAATGGTGGTTTGTTTTTTGCTTTTTTAATGAATTACTGAATTAAAGCAGTATGCAGATATCTGCCATGTGCTGATGCACTGAGAGATTTTTTTTTGAGCGTTTCATAGCAGATTATGCACGGATTTCCAGAAAGCTGATGTACAGGTTAGCTTTGCTTTTTAAACTGTGATGTACTATTTTTGCTTTGTTCATTTTATTTATTTAAATTTGTTTACAGGGGTACAGCACTGCTCAAATCTAATTTCAGTCCCAGCTCAGACTGACCAGACATACATTGCCTTGTGAGTATTATTACTGTTAATATAATGACCAGATCCACAATGGAATAACCCAAGAATCTGCATTCTTTCTCCTCAGATATATATTAAAGAATTCCTTTGGAGAGGGAGTGGAAGGCTAAAAACCTAGTACATGGAAGACTTCCTATGTCTTAAGACTTCTCCAAAGCAGGGGCTACTTGTAGGGTGGCTGTATGGTAGACAGAAAGCACCGTCTTTCTCTGTTAGACAGAGCAATGCCTCAGAGTCCATTGACTCTTCAATGGAGTCCACCACCTCCATCAGATCCATGAACAAACTCATGCACATGGTGAAACATCACTGTAAGTGCAACAGGCTTGCAATGGAAACTGGGCAGCAGGGATGTGGTGTTTCAAAGTGCTCCTGCTAATCGTAGTAAGGGAGCTGAAGATGCCTGCATCAGGCTCAACACTATCAATCATGTTCCATGGCTGCAATCCAGGGCTCACAATCTGAGTTCTCACTAGTCTTCAGACATGTCCTAAACCATGAGTCTAGTGTGGGAAGACTCAGTGGATTCCCTCAGTCAAGGCCATCAGACCACACTGTGCCCAGGGAAGACCCAAGAAGAGCAGTCCTCCAGTATATCAACCCCCACCTACATGACTCTGGAGAGTGCTTTCTGGTATCAGGTCACTTACCAGGATGCTCCGGACAATCATCCAGAAGACAGTAGGCCATTACATCCAAATATGAAAGCCAAGACTGTGGGCACGAGCTTTACCCTTTGCTACCAGAGAAGAGCTCGACATCTCTGGTGGCTGTAGAGTCATTTTAAAGTAGTCTCACCTCTACAAGAGCGTGTCCAGTGCCCAGCCTCTGTGCTCTACCAGACATGGGACTACCCATAGGACCCTCTCATCAATCCCTGCATAAGTAACTACTGACTATCAATATCCTTCTATTCTCATGTTTTAGTATTCTAACATGAGGAATCCTCTGCCTGAGGCGACCCGAATGCCCAGCTCACATACAAAAGCTTGGCCTGGCTGCTGTATGGTGTTTGGGACATCACATGCAGGGACCATAAACTATGGGCCATAAATGTTACGACTACACCCACAAACCTCAAAGCTTCTCTGCAACCAGTCGAAAGTCAGCTCACTCTTTCTGCTCTGCTCAAGTGACTCCTGAAAAGAGAAGTATCGCACTGGGGAATTTTTCTCTTTTCTTCTCTGCTAGCTTTGGTTGCTGTATATTCTTCCCTTAGCTAATTCCATCCATGTCATCTAGGAAGGGAAAATGTAAGTGCAGTTGACAAATTCTGCACAAAGGCAGCCATGACCTCTGCTTATTCTGCTTGGGCCTTCCTACGACTACAAAGCATGCACCACTTGCCAGTCATTTGTTCCAAAAACACTGCACTGCCATCTCGCAGCCCTATAGTTTTTCATTGAGAACCAACGGCTCAAACTCCTTGTCTTAGGTATGGAATCAGAACCGCCTGTCTTGGCAGAACCACCAAAAAAGAAGGCCAAAGTAGCTAGGCCAGATACAGCGACTGTGCCTCCGAGTTCGGATGTCCCACCAACTGCTGGTTTAGGGGCTGAGATATGTCCAATAGGCTTGGTGACTTCGGTGGGTACCACTTTGGATGCCGCCTCAGTTTCTTCAGCCTGCACATCTGTGGAGGTTCCAGCAAAGTTGGCCTGCGATATTGGGGGGAACCAGGTTCCCAGGAAAGGCTAGCATTTCAATCCATTCCTGAGGAAGTCGCTTCTAGTCCTAGGCTGATGTCAGACACTAGGCCTTCACCTACTGCACATAAGTGGCAGTACACTAAACACCGAAAGTGTGACAAGAGACTTAGGGACACAGGTGGACAGTAGTCTCACCTTCGATAACCACATCACCACAACAGTCAGGAAATCGTTCTATGTAGCATACCTCATCACTAAGGGCTTTTCATCGAGAAAAAAGGAGGTCATTGCCCCACTGTACTCATCCCTCATTAGATGCATTATAGAATACAACGTTCCGTTTGGTATGTACCCCTCAAGACATCTGCAACAACTGGAAAGGCCGCAAAAATACCTCACTAAAAGAATCACAGGCCTAAAGCAGATGCTGTATGCTGGCCATCTAAAAAAAACTCCAGCTATACTCTGTCGCATATCGTCTACTCAGAGGCGATCTCTGCTTAACATACAAGTCCATGTCAAACCCAGAGCTGTTGGACAGACTACACTTAAAGAAATCCCAATCCCTCAGAGCCACACGCTCCAGGGATATAAACCTTGTCATCACAATGAACAAAACATGCTGGAGGGATAGGTTCCTGACCCAGAGACTCCCCAGACTCTGGAATAGACTGCCCATACATGTCAAGCAGAGTGCCTCTTCAAAAGGAACATTGACGATTGGATGGGAGATAGGAAATTCACCCCGGGGATCATGTCAGTCACCCTGCTAGACAGAGGTCCAGGAAAGTAAATATTGTGGGAAGAAAAAGCCAGGGAATTGTTATGGCTAGGCTTGTATAGGCCCTAGGGCCGAAAGCCTAGTACCAACCTATGAACCTATTCAGCCTGGACCTAAGACTCCTTCTTTGAAAAGGAAACAGAAGTCTAAACATCTGTCTCCTCTATCAGAAGATTTGCCTGATTGGCAGGCATTTTCCCAATCTCTGTTTCAGACCTTCTTGACCCTGAGGCCATCTTCCTCACAGACTTCTGCTGCTCTTTCAACCATGAGCCCCAGGCCTGCTTCTGCTGGCCCATTGCCACATCCACAGACCTATGATGAAGAGTCTTCTTCTGTTGAGTCCCTCTCCTATGCCTCACAGCTGTCTTCTCCCTTGGAATGCTGATCTCCAGATGAGGATTCCTTAGAAGGCGATTCCCCACCTGAGGACATCACCTTTGGGGAAACAATTTCCAAAATGAGGGAATAGTTTAAATGGGATTCTACTCATATGACAGAAGTACAGAAGAGGTATTACAAGCTTCTGCAGATGGAATCCCCCTCCCCCTCAGCCATCCCTCCAGTTTTTCCAGCCTATTTGAACGGTTTAGCCTCAGCTTTTAAGACTCCAGAGTCTCAGTCACCTGCCCCTGAAAGACCAGACAGATTCTATAAAGTTCCTGATTACTTCAAATTCCATATTATGCCTCCCATGGCAGGCCCAGCTGTTATTGCTGTCTCAGCAGACAAACAATCCAGACAGCTACCCTCTTCTTCCATACTGCCATCAGATAAAGATAGCAAAGTGATGGACAGGTTAAGAGAGAATATTTATGCTTCCTCAACCCTGGCCTTTTGAGCCATTAATTGCCAAACTCGTGGTAAAACATGCTTTGGACCTAGTTTCACAAGCCACGATCTGCTGTCCTCCATTCCAGATTCTCCCAGCAAACCACAAGTCGCCTCTAAACTTTCTTTAGCTGCACAATTCACTGGACACTCCATAAAATGCAGCTATGAGCATCAGCTAGGTCAGCTGGATCAGCATCAGTCCTTTGTAGGTACTTCTGGCTCAGGCTACAGCCACTGCCAGATGACTTCAAAAACAAGATTATGGATGCCCTTCTTGACAATAAGTTCCTCTTTGGAAAACAGTCTGCAGAATTGTTTAAAAACCTGCAGGAGAACAGCAAGGAGCTGCAGGACCTGAAGCACCTCTTTGTCTCACCAGTGCCTAAGTTTCACAGAAACTACCCTGCCAAACCAAATTTTGTCAGGAAAGCCTCTGCACCTCCTACTTCCAAATCCAGAAAAGGTGCCAGGAAACCTTCCTCCACCAGACCTATTACCTCTCAAACTAATCAAAGACAGCCCTTTCCTGACAGGCCTAACAATGCATGACTGCCACCTCCCCCCCACACACACACACACACACACCTCCTTCCCTTTTCTGCCCACCTCTCTCACGGTCTTCCCCTGTGGCAATAAATCAGCTCAGACAAATGGGTTTTTATCAGTTATGGAAAAAGGATATGACCTGGCAGGAAAAACCTCTCTCAAAAGGTATCCCCCTCTCAACAAAAGACCAAATCCATCTCATCCCTCAAGTTATTCAAGATCTGGTTCTACAGGGCACAATAGGAAAGGTGCGCCCAGGACAGGAAGGTCAAGGCTTCTATTCCAGGCTATTCCTAGTCCAAAGAAATGATGGCCCATGGAGACCAGTCCTGGACCTGTTTCTTCTAACCCCCTTTCTGCATGTACCCACTTTCTGCATGCTGTCCCTTCAAATCTTTCTTCCACTCTTGATACCCAGTTCCTTTCTGGTCACTTTAGACCTGAAGGAGGCATATCTTCACATCCCTATCCACCCAGCCTTTCACAAATTCCTGTGTTTTGCAGTGCAATCTTCACACTATCAGTTTACTGCCTTGCCCTTTGGTTTGTCTACAGCTCTAAGGGAATTTACAAAATGTCTAGCCCCCACTGTGGCCTTTTGCAGTACAAAAGGCATTCAAATCTTCCCATACTTAGGCAACCTCCTCATCCAGACAGAGTATCCAAGTACCCTGCAAAGACACCTTTTCTCCCATTATAAAATGTCACTTCACTGAACAACTTCTTTAAAAAACTACTATGAAAAAGCCTTAGTTTTAGAACACAATCAGTATTCTAACCATATTAATGGAATTGTAAAAATAAATTGGAACTTCTTTAAAGTGAGTAAAGAGATTCATGAATTAGTGGGACAAGAACCTGCTTTTTCTTATAAAATGGGGAAGAATTTTAATCAACTGTTTGAGGAAATTATCCAGTAAATAAGGGTTCAATTCCCTCTGGCTGCTGTAATCAATGTAGTTATATTGTAAAAAGAGAAAAGTAATCAATATGTTGCAAAGTAAAGTAGATTTTGCTTATGGAAATTGTGCCACGAGTGAAATTGTTTACTTAGATAAATGTGAAAACTGCACAGCCTTCTACATAGGGAAGACTGAAAGGGCATTGAAATTAAGAATATATGAACATCTGTATGACATAATGACATAAGTAAAAAGAAATAAATAAATGCCCTTTACAGACATTCCTGTATATGTGAAAAATGTAAACATTTTTCTTTTGGAATTTTAGAAAAGGTGAAAATTAACCCCCAGGGTGGTGACTGGCAAAGGTTGCTTATGAAGAGGGAATTAATGTGGCAGTTGTGGTTAAATGCCATATTATTGCCAGGTCTCAATGACCA
This sequence comes from Protopterus annectens, assembly GCF_019279795.1. NCBI lineage: Eukaryota > Metazoa > Chordata > Ceratodontiformes > Protopteridae > Protopterus > Protopterus annectens. The sequence continues at coordinate 654,417,000 of NC_056731.1, forward strand.
AGTTTCTACTGTACCAGTATTAAAAGAGAAATCAGATGTTTTAACTTAAACATTTTGAGATGGTTTAGAATGCTTTAATAATAGTTAAGTTGCATTTTTTTGATATTTAATACATGCGTATAAAATTAGAACTTTTTATGTCTTAGTAAAATTAAGGGCAACAATAAATAAAACAGAACAAGAGTAGAAGTAAGTGTAGGGCTGTTTAAGAGGGGTGGTGAAATTTGTTTAATTAATTGAATTTATTTTAAATTCAGGCAGGATGTACATAAGAAAAGTGGTAGTATGGGTATTTTATCTGATGAAGTCTCTTTTGAGGGGACGAAAGCACTTATGACTTGTGTGGATTTGTACTTTTGAATAAATATTTAACTCCACAATCCTGCAGAAGTCAGAATTTTTGTTTTTATAATTCAAAAACTACCTCTACTCCACTGCATTTCAGCCAGGGAATTCCTTTGCCTCCTGGGTCTGATAGCAGCCACTCTCCCTGTGTTGTCTCTTGCCAGGCTACACATGAGGACATTTCAATGGTATTTGAAGAATGTCTGATTCCAGCATGCCCATCCACTACTAGAGTTTCAGGTCCCATTCCTTCCCTGACTGAAGAAACAAATCAGGTGGTGGATTCAGCAAATTCATTTGAATTCAGGACTTCCATTACAGCCTCTCACTGCAGTTCAACAGATGTACACAGATGCATCAGATCTGGGGTGGGGGGCCACTATGAATGGACTCAAAATGCAGGACCAATGGGACCCCTACCCTCGGAAAAAAAACACATCAACATAAGAGAAATGACTGCCCTTCTCCTAGTTCTGAAGGCATTCCTTCTCCTCATACAGTCAGATCCCCTCAAAATCTTTACAGACAACACCATGGTCCTGTGGTACATCAACAAGCAAGGGGGGGGGGGGCAAATCTTACTTACTCTGCAGGCTGGCCATCCAAGCATGGAAGCTTGCCACCCTCTCCAATGTAACACTACTGGCAGTTTACATCCCATCACAAAACAACAATCAGACGGGTGCTCTCAGCAGATCATTGTCCCAGAATCACAAATGGATGCTGCACAGAGATGTTTTCTTGGACTTAGTCCACCAGTGGGGTACACCACAGATAAATCTGTTTGCATCCCCTCAGAACAGACAACTACAGTTATTTTGCTCAAGATCCCCCTCCCCACAAGCCTGGAGAGTGAACGCCTTCACAATTTCCTGGAAGGGTTGTTTCTGTATGTATTCCCCCATTCCCTCTTATACAACAAGTCCTGCTGAAGATTCAGCAGGATAAGCCAAAAATCTTGCTGGTGACTCCCTTTTGGCCAAAGCAGCACTGGTTCCCCTACTTTTGTCACTAGCCAAGGGCAATCACCACAAGTTATCTCACAAGGTGGACCTTGTCACACAACAGAAAGGATCTGTTATCCACCCAAACCTGCAAGCTCTCAGACTAAGCCTGTGGGTGATAAACTTTTGATCCCATTTAGACACTTTTACTCAGATGACGTGCTATCTGTCCTGCAGGAGGCCAGGAAACCCACTACCAGGAGATCCTTTTTTATCCAAATGGGAAAGGTTCTCCATTTGGTGTCTTCACAGACAACTAGACCCCTTCCAGGTGGATATACCTCTAGTCTTGTCTTATTTGTGTGAGCTTCTAAAATCTGAACTTTCTTATGCCTCAGTGAAAGTCCTGTTGTCAGCTATCTCAGCCCGCTTACATCTCAGTCCACTATTTCTATCTAGATTAGAGGTGAATCTCTTTCTCAAAGGGGTCCTTCACATCAGACCACTGAGAAAACCCATTCCTCCTCCTTGGGATTGAATTTTATTTATTTATTTTATTCTGGAAAAACTCACTACTGCTCCATTTGAACCAGCAGCTTCAGCCACCTTAAAGATGTGCCCTTGGAAAACACTGCTTTGTCCAGAAGAGTCTCAGAGATACAAGCACTCATGGCTAACTCACCTTACATAATTTTTCATAAGGATGGGGTCTCTCTTCGTACAAACACCTCCTTCATGCCTAAAGTGGTCAATGAACTATCCCTTAACCAACCTATTCATTTACTCACTTTCTTTCCTTCTCCACAGAATGACAGTGAGAGAGTGCTCCATTCCCTTGATTTTCATAGACAACTTAGATTCTATCTGGATAAGACTAAGGGCATCAGAAAGTCCAACCAGTTGTTCATATCCTTCTGCCCCAGGGCTCTGGGGAAAGCTGTATCAAACCAAATGACCTCTTCATGGATTTCCAAAACAATATCTTTCTGCTACTCCTTCCATGGAAAACAATTACCCTATACAGTGACAGCCCACTCAACGAGGGCTGTGTCCTCCTAAGGGGGATATTTCAAAGGACTACATACAGCCACCATTTTAGAGGCAGACACATAGTCTTCAGTCCACACATTCACTAAATTTTACAAACTGCACTGCATCTCTAGGGCTAGGGCAGGATTTGCTAAAGCAATACTCTATGGATTCTTGGGGAATGCATCCTCTTCCACCTCCCATAACGCATGCTGAGCTTTTGTACTCTTCCTCATGTTAGAAAACTACAACATGGGAACAGAAGGACATAGAATAGTTGTGTAAAAATCTTACCGTAATCATAGATGTCTTTCTCTTCCATGTTGCAGTATTCCTATCCCACCCTCCTACCCCCTATAGGAACTTTTCCCTTTCTGGATGGCACCCTTATCAGCTTACCTTAGACTATTGTCCGACTGGGACATTCAGTTCTGAGGTCTGTGCATATAGATATCACATTTATGTCCCACGGTTTATGGTCAGTGTGTGTGACACCCCACGCACCACACAGCAGCCAGGCTAAGCTTTTGTATACGAGTCAGATGTTCAGGTCAACTCTGGCGGAGGATCCCTCATGTTAGAATACTGCAACATGGAAGAAAAGGACATCTATGGTAAGATTTTACACAACTATTCTTTACCCTTCTGATAACGAAGCAGGCCAGGAGTTTCTTCCTATGGTGTCTGTAGTTGGCCAGGTTGAATGGTTGGCATGAGTGGCAGAAAATACAGATAATGAGGATTTGGCCTTAGTTCACTAAATGGTGGACAAAAGGACACTGCAGATATCAAACAGGAAGGTTTCACTAAAATTTGATAGGAATGATATCAAAAATGTCTAAATTTCAGAAAAAAGCAAATGTTTTCCCACCTTTCTAAGCTAGTATAGTCCAGTTTTCAGGTTAGTGCTGAATTCAGGGCTGTGTTACAAGTTTCTGTGTTTGCCCATACCTTACTTGGATAGAAGGAAGTTTCTCTGTTCACTGTGAGAGAGGGAGGTTTGAGCAGCCTATCTGTCCCTGGAGGAGAGGTTTCAGCCCAGAAATTAGTAGTTTATTGGCCAATTTGGGCTAATTTCTATCTCTTTCATTTCCCTGATATAAAACTAGTATTTGCAAGGTTTTTGTGCTAGTATACAGCTCAGCAAGCTCCTGCCTGATGCCCTGCAGAGTTCTACAGCAGCAGAGAGACAAAAGAGAGACTTTGGAGTGATTATGTATAATTTTTCTGCATTTTCTTGCTGCCTTTATCTAATTCCACCTAAAGCACAGATTTTCTAGAGTTTCTGTGATTTAAAAAGCTTGTTTCAGCTACATATTGTACTTATTTTACTGCCTGCACTTTAACAAAGTCATTTTTGTGTTTAAATTATCGGTTTAACTGTTGTAGGCTACACACTCAAGTGTGATAGCCATTTCTGTGCATTTAAAGTGTTTTTTTTGATTGAGTCTGCTTTATTTTCTGAAAAAAAACAAAAAAAAAAAAATACTTGTTTTCCCGCTTTTCTAAGCTAGTATAGTCCAGTTTTCAGGTTAGTGCTGAATCCAGGGTTGCGTTACAGGTTTCTGTGTTTGCCCATACCTTACTTGGATAGAAGGAAGTTTCTCGGTTCACTGTGAGAAAGGGAGCTTTGAGCAGCCTATGGTTAGCTAGGGTATAACTATTCCCGGCTCAACAAAGTCTACTCTTCAATTTTTCCCTTGGAACTAGACAAACATTCAACTTAAGCACGCAAACCATTCACTTCTCATCCCGGCACTTGATCAAAACTCATAGCAAGCACTAATAAACCTTAGCACTAGATCCCCTTATACTGTAGAGAAGGACATGGCTCTCTATTCGACTTTACCTACCAATCAGTAAAACAACTCACTGTACCTATCCAGGCATGTCCAAAGGGCAGTTTCAGATGTACTCTCTGGTCCAACTGGTGAATCTGGGCATTTTGAGGCAATGTTACGATTGCCTCATGTACACAGACAACCCTCTCCTCCTTCCACCAAACACTAATACATGCGAGAGATGCAATTATACAGCCAAACTGGAAGCTAAGCTCTCTCAACCGAAGACTGGACCAGGCAGTCAAGAGGAAAAGGGAATTACTTGCATCACACCACCAGTCTCACACAGACCTATGAAACCAGCACTGGTAAAAAAAACACACATAAATACATGAAAACATACTCAGAGACTCTAAATAAAAATCTACAAAAGCAACAGAGACCTCCAAAGCATACATCCAGGCAACCTCCACCCCCCAACACAAACCATGAAACACATACTTCACAAAACCAGTGTGCCACACAATCACAGCCCTTAAGGCAAAATAACATACCCAATACACTAGTAATAGGTGACTCTATAGACAGGCACACTGACATCCCACTCACTAGGCTGAACAAGGAGAAGGTTACTGTTAGCTGCCTGTCGGGTGCCAGGATCCACCACATAACACAAGCACTCAGGTCACAAATACAATTATGACTGTCATTGTCCATGTTGGTGTGAATGACATGAGCCGTACCTCCCTGCACTACATGAAAAGAGACATGGAGGAGCTCTCTTATCACACAGCCCAGGCCGGTATGACCCTGACCCTGAATAGCATCCTGCCCTCACCATGAATAGCATCCTGCCCTCACCAAGAATGATACCACAGTACAGAGAAAAAATTATCAATTTCAACAATTGGCTAAGCATCTGGCGTCATTCAAAGGGGATCCGGTGTCTTTCAGCCTGGGATGACATGCTCGACAAGCCACACTGCTTTGCTAGAGATGGCTTGCACCTGTCACCCTTAGGCTTTCAAATACTGGCCAAGGCTCTTGCCACCCCCATAGTGCCTTTTTTAGGCAAGGCTCAAAAGACAAACTCACCACCATAAATAGCACAAGTAACAAAAACCTGAGGGTAATGCTACTCAGTGCCAGAAGTCTAAACCTCAAAATGCACGCACTCGAGTCACTCTTCAGTATGGAGAAAAATCGATATATGTGCAGTAACAGAAACCTGGTTTAAGGCTCCAGAGAGCACTCCAGCACTACCACGCTACAACTCATTCCATACATTTCGGCCACAAAACCCGGACCGAAATACAAAAGGCAGGGGAGTATCCATATTCAACAAGGATACCCACACCTCCAGATTAGTGGCACAGCACGATGCTTCAGAGATCATCTACATGCAACTAACAACGGCAAAACTGCTATTCAAATTATAGCTTGCTACAGATCACCCATCATGTCCCAGGACCAACACTCCGCATTCCTGAAAACACTGGGAAACATAAAGGTCCTACCAAACACCCTGAAATTGGGTGATTTCAATTACCCAAACATTAACTGGGAGAACTAAAGTACAAACTCCCTTGCTCAACATTTCCTAGAATTTATAAACTCAAATGCCCTGGATCAACTGGTCAACACCCCCACCAGCGGTGACAACATACTGGACCTGGTCATCACCAACATGGGAGACCGGTGTTCCACACCGGAGGTCAACCTGTCGCTGGTTAGATCTGACCATAAACTAATCACTCTGGATATCCACATTCCACCACCACCCCCGGACAAAGAAACCACCGTGAAAAACTTTTCAAAAGCAAACTTCACATTACTTAAGACCGAGGTGGGAAGTTTCAAAGCTCCTATACTAAAGGATAATGCTGTCCAAGCTGCAAAATCCTTTACTAATGCACTCTGTGGGTACCTACAAGAATGCATGGATCATGCTATCCCAAACAAAACCAAGACTCACTCCTCCAAGAAAAGGAAACCAGTCTGGTGGACCCCTGCCATAAACAAGCTATACAATAGGAGGAGGAAACTAGTACAGAAAAGAGTAAAATCCGAAGAAGGGAAGACATCCCTAATCAGTATCAGCAAGAAACTACATTCCCTCATAAAACCATCCAAGGCTAGCCTCGAAAGAAAAATTGCCATGGACTCCAAAGATAACCACAAGGTATTCTTTAGCTATGTCAAGAATCTAAGTGGCAATTCTCAGATCTGCTCAGAGTTAGTGCAGAATGGCACAAAATACACTGAACCGACCGATATAGCCAACATCCTGGCAGACAGGTTCAGTGCAAACCTCAACCCTCTCTCACCCCCAAAAGGGTCCATAACTATACCAGAAGAATGTAGTGCCCCTGAAATCACAAACACTCAGGTTAAAACAGCCCTCTCCAAAGCCAAAAACAAAGCATCAATAGGACTGGACGGTGTCCCAGGCTGCATCCTACATGATCTCAAAGATGAACTAACCCTTCACCTAAACACACTGTTTAAACTCAGCCTCTCCACAGGCTACGTCCCCACACAATGGTGCACAGCAACAGTTATTCCACTCGACAAAGGTGGAGCCACAATGGACCCCTGGAACTATCGCCCTATAAGCCTGACTAGCTTGGTCTGCAAAGCTATGGAGCGCATCATCATGGATCTCATTAACAGAGACATTGGAAACCTCCAAACACTGGACCCTACCCAGTTCATCTTTGTTAAGGGCAGATCATGCCTCCTAAACCTGGTGGACTTCTTTGACACAGTTACCAAGGCTATAGACGAGGGAAAGGTAGTCCACACAGCCTACCTAGACTTCGCAAAGGCCTTTGACACCATTCCCCACTCAGGTATTATAGACAAGCTCTCCAGCCTGAACATAAACCCCTAAGTCACGAGATGGATTGCCAACTGGCTCATGGACAGAACCCACATGGTAAGAGTTGCGGGAGCTAGGTCTGACTCTAAATCGGTTACAAGTGGCGTTCCCCAGGGCTCAGTCCTAGGACCCCTCCTGTTCGGCATATACTTCTCAGAGGTACAGGCAAGCAAAGGAGGACTATGGCTGACCAAGTTAGCAGACGATTTCAAACTAGGGGTTATAATTGACTCTCCGGCTGACACAGACATCCTCCAAAAGGGTCTCACTGAGACAGATACCTGGTGTCAAAACCATGGCCTCAAGCTAAATGCCAAAAAGTGCATAGTCATCCCCTTTGGAAAAAACAAAGTACCACCAAACTACCACATAGGTGGCAGCTCCCTAAATATGGAAGACGTAATAAGGGATCTGGGGACCCAAGTAGATAGTAACCTCTCCTTTGATAATCACACTGCCAAAGTGGTTAGAAAATACTTCTATGTGGCCCACCTAATCACAAAAGGGTTTGCATCCAGATTGAAAGAAGTCATTGGGCCCCTCTACGCTTCACTCATCTGACCCATCATAGAGTACAATGCCCCATTTGGGATGTACCTTACAAGACACCTGCAACAACTGGAAAGACCACAGAAGTACCTTACCAAGAGGATCACTGGCCTCAAGCAGATGCCCAATGCAGCTCGACTGAAGAAACTCTAGCTGTACTCGGTTGCATCCCACCTATTCAGAGGTGATCTCTGCCTGACATACAAGGCTATGTCCAACCCAGAATTGATGGACATGCTCCACCTAAAGAAAACCATATCCCCTAGAGCCACACACTCGAGGGATCTAAACCTCACCACAACAATAAATAGGATGTGCTGGAGGGATAGATTCCTGTCCCAGAAACTTCCCATGATCGGGAACAAGATTCCAATCTACATTAGGCAGAGCTCCTAGCTAACCCTCTTCAAGAGAAACCTTGACGAGTGGATGGGAAACAGAAAGTTTACCCCAGGGGTCACTTCAATGGCTCTGCTGGACAGAGGCACAGGGAACTAATCTAAGGGGGTGGTGAAAGCCGAAACATTCCGGCTAGGCTTATAAATGCCTTCGAGTAGACTGCCTAGTACCTACCTATGAACCTAGTAAATAGGTGTGATGCTACAATCCAACATGTGATGGCACTGCATATTCAAGCTTCAGAGAAAAAAATGCCAGATTATGAAGAGTAAATAAAACAAAGCCAATCAATGACCCATGAAGGAGGGCCATTAATGTTAGATCTGCCTCTAAAGAGGAAAGACCCTTTTGTTGACAATACCAACATAATCATTTCCATTTTAACATTTAATATGTCAGATGAAGATTTAGAAGAAAAGAGTGCAGAAACTTGTTGGGGGTCCTGTTTTAATTGTGATCACACCTAGGATCCTCTGCATCTGAAAAAGAGATGAACAACTGATCAGACTTCCTGAAGAATTTGGTTCTATGTAGATAAAAATGATTCTGCCTATGCATATCGCACAAATGCAGGGTGTATTCACCTTCGTTTTGAATGTTAGGAAAACAGACCAGAATATTAATGGACTGATTAATGTTTCCCTCCTTAGCCACCTTAGGTAAAAAAGAAGGATTAGTATGCAGGGTCACTCTGTCCTTGTGGAAAATCAAATATAGAAATTTTACAGAAATGGCATGAAGTTCAGACACTCTTTTAAATGCAATAGCTACTAAAAACAGAGTCTTCCAGAAAGAAATCTCAAACTCACAGTCACTGAAGGTTCGAAGGGCAGATGGAACAAAGCTTGCAAAATCATAATCAGATCCCATGCGGAAGTAGGATCTTTCACCAGAGGTCGGAGCAGGAAAATACTCCCAACAGGAGAAGCAAGGGATAAGGATTCGCAACCAGTGTGTAAAAAGGATATAGCAGCTAGCTTCACTTTGACAGTGGAATAACTAGTGTCATCTCTGAAAAGGGACACTAAAAAGTCTAGAATGACTGCCAGTGGAGCTGTAAAGGGATCCATCTGTTTCTGTTCAGCTCCAAAAGAAAATCTTTTCCATGTACTCTTGTTAATTTTGTGCATTTAAGACCTATGTGAGGAGACCAAAACTTCTCGAATGGGGGAAGTGAGCCTGGGAAACCTTGCTATCATCGAAAGTAAAGAAACCATGCGGTTAGTTTCAGGCCCTGTATGTCTGGGTGTGGATGTCCGATAGATGAGAAAGCAGATATGGACCTGGATCCAGTCACACTGGAGGGCAAACCAGGTGAGACCAAAGAAAGGTGAACCAGGTTTGTTGAGGCCAAAAAAGGGCAATGAGGATTACTTTGCTCCGCAACCTGAGACCTTTCTGTAGAAACTTGGGAATCAATGGTATAGGAGGAAAGGCATACAGAAGATCAGAGGGCCAAGCATGGACTAGAGGGATCAAAGCAAAATACCCGCTGCATTTGTTGCTGAAAGGGGGTGCAAAGAGACTGCAGCAAGGATGACCCCATTTCTGGAAGATCATATCTGTCACTGACTGATTCAGGGACCACTCATGATGCATGAGTAATACTCAGCTGAGCCTACTGGCTAATATGTGGGACTCCCCAGAATGTGCGTTCCTACCAGAAAGCGGTTGGTAGAAATCGCCCACTGCCACACTCTCACTGCTTCTCGACATAGGGGGTAAGACCTGGTCCTGCCCTGTTTGTTGATGTACCAAACCACTGACATATTGTTTACACAGCTGATAAACAGATATAACAGTGGGCCTGCTGTAAATACATTAACATACTCTTCCTTCTCACAAACCACTGCTACTGTAGGGTTACCAGGCAAAGTGGACTGGCATCTCAATGATTACATAACTCCAGTGAAGGACCAGGTAGGTGATCTTGTCTAGTGTTTAAACCTTCATTCAATTCACTTTAATATTTCCATCTCTTATTTACCTAATAAGGACAGGACCAAACTTCCCTTGAAGCCATACTGTGTGGCTACTTCCCGGGTTTAGTTTGTGTACTTTGGTATAATGTGAGTTTTGCCTCGTAATATGAACATTTCAACAACAATCCTGCCCCTTCAACTTCACTGCAGCTTCAACATTTATTACAGCTTGTTCTGTTATTTCAGAAGTAACAAAAATAGTGCTGATAATTATGAACTAGCAGGTCACTGCATTGTTTCATATGGTGTTGCCCCATTTAATGAAGGACGTTTAATAAACTTTTACCTGCAAATGTTGTTTCAGACAGTCTCTCTCTTTTTTTCTTTCTCTCTCTCTCACATACACACACACCACACACGCACACACGTGTGTGTGTGTGTGTGTGTGTGTGTGTGTGTGTGTGTGTGTGTGTGTGTGTGTGTGTGTGTGTGTGTGTAAAATATGCATATAATTTTATGATTCAGAATTTCAACTACTGCATCAACTCTCTGTCTACTTGAAATCAGTATACTAATGACCTAATAAGAGCTGTAATAATTTTAAGATTTTTACACATAATTTAAGTCCTGCAGAAAAAACTGCATTGATTGGACTAAAACAATCTGAAAGGGGAGGAACAAGTAGAGATAAAGCTATATAAACCTAGAGCATTGATTTATTTGGTACATGAATCATTGTAAAGGAGGAACCTTATTATAGTTAAGCAATCCCGTTTCACCGTCTGTTATAAATCGATCCTGTGTTATTTTTTTAAACAACTGGATGAATTTTTGATACACTCAGTAGAAAAGGGTATTATATCTAGTATTCTTAAAAAATAAAATAATCGGTGGTTTTAGAGCGTGTGTGCATGACTTTTTATCTACTACCAAATATTCACAAACAGATCAGTCGTATACCAGGTACACCTATTGTCTCAGAAGAGGCAAGTTAACAGAACCAATTTCATTTATTTCAGGAAAAATGCCTGTCTCTATTACTTCATGTAAGAGCCTGTATAAAGTAAATCACACATTTTCTTCAACTTCCAAATGACTTGCATATTGAGTAACATTAAATATTCTTCTGTACTTTAGGTGTATGCTCATTACATATTAGTATTCCACATGAAGCAGATGTTATGGCCTTACGTAACTTCTTGAAACAAACTGATCTACACATCAGAAATTCAACACTCTTTTGCTTAGACTTTTAGATATGGTACATATAAATGTTTTTTTCATTTTTAAGGGAACTGTTACTACCACATTAACAAAATGGGGCTGCTTTTGTCCCAACGTATGTCAATTTTGATGGTGATATTTTAAGTTTTGATATATTTATGACTCAAACAGGAACTTTTTTAAATCAGTTTGAATTGTGGTAGAGATACCTAGATGATTGTTGGCCTCTATGGAGGGGAATGATGAGCTAAATAAAGGAACAAGTTAGACATTTAAATGAAAACTCATTTAATATTTTCTTCACTCTTTTCAGCAATTTGTTTTGCATTTCAATATGTAGATGTACAGCTGTGTAAATTAATAAATGGGTCAGTGTGAACTTATCATTCATTTGACATTTGTTGACCTGGTTCATCTGACTGGGAAGCAGCCCTTTTTCAGCGGTGGCCTGAGGAGAAAAACTCGCAAAAGTACAAGTAACAAAGGTATTCACATGACTGAGTTTTAGCTAAAATTACAATAATTACAATATGTATGAGATGTGTGTTGAAACAACAACTAGAAAACGGTCACTAAACTGAAAACATAATACAGTACAAAGTTTCACACAATAGTAAGCAGAATACAGAAAATACAGATAAGTTTGTAAGACATTAAGTAACAAATATATTATTTTTTCCAACATCTTTACAAAATTTCCATATGTGACAAAAGCAATCTTACATTTATATAAATGAAAAACATACAAAATGAAATCACTTTAGTTGTAAATAGTTTTGTATCTCAGACACCATTGAAACAACTGTAGTTGTAAACATTACTAATCACTTATAAACATTCTAGTCACTGGCAGTTAAGCATTGCATAGCTCATTCAAATCCTGCCGCTTAAATCTCATTCCTGCTCTGCATATACTTTTCCCACAATTCACATTTTTTTCTGTGTAAGTAACAAATATATTATTAACGTATAATATAAACAGGAGATATGCCCAAGGCAACAGCCAATTTCTAGGACTACAGCTGTGGAAGAATTTACAATAAATGACTTTATTAGAAGCAGAGTCAGAGACAGGCAGGAGAAAAGGTTGCTGCAACAGTATTATAGGAGGGGAGGGGAATTAAGTTGGGTCACTGCATAAGCTTCTACATATAGATAACCCTCTACAAAAATGCCCACTTATTTAGTAACATTTGTCATACTCAGCATATGACAAAACATTCCCCATTCTCAGCTTTTAAGAATAAAATGTATATGCAGTGATATATCCACACATAAATAGAATGTAGCCTTGTTAATACATTAGATTTCAGCAAAGGAGATAAAATAATCAACCCTTAAAGAAGACAGGAGATCTAGTGCACAAAAATACAGGAAACACGTGATACAGTATAAATCAATGGCAGAAACTGATATATAAAGTTTAGATTTTATAGCTTCATAGGTAGGTACTGGGCTATTGGCCCTAGGGCCTATATAAGCCTATCCAAAAAGGTACCCTGACTTTTGCCACCCAAGAAAATTATTTACCTGTGCCCCCTGTCGAGCAGAGCCACAAAAGTGATCCCCAGGGTGAATTTCCTATTTCCCATCCAATCATCAAAATTTTTCTTGAAGAGTGCTAATGAGGAGCTTTGTTTGATACAGATAGGTAGTTTGTTCCAGAGTATGTGAAGTCTCTGGGACAGGAATCTGTCCCTCCAGCATGTTCTGTTTATTGTAGTGACAAGGTTTAGGTCCCTAGAGCGTGTAACTTGGAGGGATTGGGATTTCTTTAAGTGGAGCATGTCCAACAGCTCTGGGTTTGACATAGATTTGTATGTTAGGCAGAGATCGCCTCTGAGTAGGCGATATGTGACGGAGTAAAGCTGGAGTTTTTTGAGACGGTCTGCATAGGCCATCTGTTTGAGGCCAGTAATCCTCTTTGTGAGGTATTTCTGCGGCCTTTCCAGCTGTTGTAGATGTCTTTTGAGGTACATACCAAAAGGGGCATTGTACTCTATAATGGGTCTAATGAGTGACGAGTAGAGGGGAACACTGACCTCTTTTTTCCTGGATGAGAAACCTTTTGCGATGAGGTGTGCCCACGTAGAAGGATTTCCTGACTACTGTGGAGATATGATTATCAAAGAAGAGACTACTGTCCACCTGTGTCCCAAGGTCTCTTATCACACTTTAGCTGTTAAGTAGACTCACCTATGTGGTAGTTCATGGGTACAGAGTTTTTACCAAAAGGAATGACAATGCACTTTTTGGCACTGAGCTTGAGGTCATGGCTTTGACACCAGGCATCTGTCTCACTGAGGCCTTTTTGTAGGATGTCCACATTGTTACGAGTTTTGATTATGGCTCCTAGTTTGCTGTCATCTGCAAACTTCATTAGCCAAAGACCTTCTGTGTTAGCCTGTACTCCAGAGAAGTAGATACCAAACAGGAGAGGACCCAGGACTTAACCCTGTGGTACTCTACTTGTCACTGGTCTGAAGTTGGATTTCGAGTCTTCTACTTTCACAGTGTGGGTTCTGTCAGTGAGCCAGTTGGCAACCCATCTTGTGACATAGGGATTTATGCCTAGTTTACTGAGTTTATCTATAATTCCAGAGTGGGGGATGGTGTTGAAAGCCTTGGCGAGATCTAGATAGGCTGTGTGAACCACCTTACCCTCAACTACGGCTTTGGTGACTGCTTCAAAGAAGTCTATCAGGTTTAGGAAACATGATCTGCCTTTTACAAACCTGAACTGGGTTGGGTCCACAGTTTGGAGATTACCAGTGTCGTTGTTTATAATTCCTTGATGATACGTTCCATGGCTTTGCAGACCATGCTCATCAGGCTAATGGGGCGGTAGTTCCCTGGGTCCGTGGTGGACCCCCTTTGTGGAGTGGAATAACTGTCGCTGTGCGCCATTCAGTGGGCACAAAGCCTGAGGTGAGACTATGCTTGAACATGGTACTTAGGTGGGGTGCCAGTTCATTCTGTAGTTCATGTAGAATGCAGCCTGGGATGTTGTCAGGTCCCATGGATGCTGTGTTCTTGGCTTTGGAGAGTGTGGTTTTTACCTGCGATTACAGGAACTTTGCATTCTTCCGGTATAGAGATGGGCCTTTTAGCAGGTGAGAGGGGGGTAAAGTTAGCACTGAATCTATCTGCCAGGATGTTGGCAATATCAGTCGGTTCTGTATATTTAGTGCTATTGTGCTGTAACTCAGAGCAGATCTGTGTTGCCATTGAGATTCTTGACATAGCTATAGAATGCTTTGTAGTTGTCTTTAGAAACAGTGGCAAGTTTGTTTTCGTAACTAACTTTGGAGGATTTTATGAGGGATCTCAGCTGCTTACTCAAGCTGAGCAGGGAGTTCCTCCAATCATGGGATTTTACTCTCTTTTGCAGCAGTTTCTTTCTTCTTTTGTAGAATTTGCTTATGGCAGGGGACCACCAGATTGGCTTCCTTTTTTGGGGGGATAGCATCTTGGTTCTGTTAGGGACAGCACGATCCATACACTTGCGTAAGTACCTATAAAGTGCATTTGTGTAAGATTCAGCAGTCATACCTCTATTGTCCATCTGCATAGGTGTCGTGAAGTTTGCCACTTCTGCCTTAAGAAGCGTGAAGTTGGCTTTGGAGAAATTTTTTACGGTGCTTTCCTTAATGGCAGGTGGGGGTGGGATGTGGATGTCTAGGGTAATTAGCTTGTGGTCGGATCTGACCAACGAGAAATTGACCTCTGGTGTGGAACATCAGTCGCCCTTGTTGATAATGACCAGGTCTAAGATATTGCTGCCCCTGGTGGGGGTGTGGATAAGTTGATCCAAGGTGTTGGAATTTATGAATTCCAGAAAACGTTGAGCAAAAGAGTTGGTACATGAGTAGTTTTCCCAGTTAGTAGTGGGGTAGTTGAAATCACCCATTATTAGGGTGTTAGATTGTACCCTAATATTTTCCAGTGTGTCAAGAAATGAGGAGTGGGAATCCTGGGGCATGGTGGGGGATCTGTAGCAAGCTACAATCTGGATTGTGGTCTTGCCCAGAGTTAGTTGTACTTGAATAATCTCGGATGCATTATGCTCAGCAACTAGCCTGGAGGTGTGGATATCCTTAATGAATATGGACACACCTCCACCTACCTCCACCTTTAGTGTTTCGGTCCAGGTTAGGTGGCCGAAAGGTGTGGTATGAATTATAGCCTGGTAATGCAGGGGTGGTCTCTGTCACTGCACAGATGACGATGTTCTCCAATTTAATGAGTGCCTAGAGTGAGTGCATTTTGAGGTTTAGACTTCTAGCATTGAGCAGCATTACCCTCAAATTTTGCTTGCTTGTACCTGACAGTGGAGAATTTGTCATTTGAGCCTTGCCTAAAAAAGGCACTATAGGGGTGGCAAGAGCCTTAGCCAGTATCCGGAATCCGAGAGGTGCAGGCCATCTCGGGCAAAGCATCGTGCTCTGTCGATCATGTCATCCCAGGAAGATAGATACTGGATCCCTTTAGAATGACACCAGAAGCTTAGCCAATTTCTGTTAACATATGAGACCAACACTTAAAATAAAAGCAGAACTTCAAAAATACTGGCATTTTTTATAGTAAAACAAATTTTAGTACAGTGATAAAAAAAAATATTTTGCTGATAAAAACGCAAAAAGCACTAACCAAAACTTGTCATCTTTTAAACATTCTGTAGCTAGTCAGTCTGAACATGTTGATTCACCTAAGGGATATCTTCTATATGGAAACTGCACTTTTCATAAATATATTCACAAAACACAATTTTTGCTTCCACTCACACATACAAGACTTATGAAATAAGTTGAGCAACTTGTTTTATCAAATGAATTATTTATATGGCTGTCTGCACCTGCAGTACATTTTATTTTGGCCAGACTAGGTAGGGGTCCCTGGAAGCAATGTCTACCTGACATTTAAGCAATGTATGTATATACTAGGGATAGATGTGCTTTATGCACATATTTTTTAGTACAGTCTACGGTAAGGTTTGTTTTTACAGGAATTGATACAATTAATTTGTTAACCACTCAGAAATCTATATGTTAAAAAATTCTAAATCAAAAGGAGCAATTCTGGGGAATCAGTTTAGGAGCCCTTTACCCAGTGGGACTTAATGAAATGTTCTAAATGATTGAATCAGCTTAGAATATTTGTTTCACATAATTTTGTTGTGTTATATTTATTAAAATGGATAATAGGTGCCATTGCTTCTGACTTTGGTTGGCTTATTTACATATTACTTTTTTGACATTATTGCAATGAATTAAAATAATATATAATATTTATATTTCATATTATATTATATAGTTATAAATGCATAGGTTTACGCTTTACTTTCGGAAGTTATTTGTATAATGGTAAATAATGCTTATTTTTTAAATTTATGCTACTTTGGATATTTGTTTATCAGTCATCATCTCCACCATTTGCAAGCAGTGCGACATGAGGTTGATACCTCTGTGCTACCTACAGTTGTGAATGTTTCCTTTATTCTTGGACATTGGTATTAGAACACTTATTCTTCAGTCATTTGGGATGCACCTTTCACTCCATACAGTGATGAGTAGAACCATTTCTCCACTAAGTCACCCAACACCTTGATCATATCTGCCTTGATTTTATCTGAGTTTGCTGCTTTCCCCGACTTAGTTTTCCTTGGTGCAGTGCTTACTACCTCTAGTGTGAGTTTATTTTTCCCTTTCATTGTAGGAGGCACATGAGATAAAACAGCATCTGTGGATTTTTCTTCACATTTGTCATCTGTCTTTACTTAACTTCATGTTATTTTGTCTCACCTGACAAACTTCACGTTGTTTTGTCTTAACTTGTTAAGTAATTTCTTTAGCTTCATCTCATATCGACAAACAACTCTACCATCAGTGATGCTCAGGCTATCAGTGATTCATGCCACGGCCTACTTAAATACTTCTAGTATTGCTGTGATTCTGACATTCTCAGGAATCTATATCCTCCAAGTGAAGTATTAAATGTACATATCCTTGAATGGTCTGCTCCAGTATGATTTGTCAAAAGTCCTGGCTCACATCAAGCATGGAGAAATACTTAGCTGTAGACAACATGGAGACAACTTCCTCAGTTGCCCTTAAAGGAGAGAGTTTCCTCAGAATACTTGTTTGTTTCCTTAGCTAGGAAGGGTAATGTTCTGTTTACTGACAGATTTTATTCCCAGACAAGGCTATCAGTGGAAGATATTGTGATGCATTTCTCATGCACCTTAGCTGGGAAGAGTTATGTGGTATTTACAAAGAAGATTTTGTGATACATTTCTCATGTATCTTAGTTGCAGAGGGTTATTTGGTATTTACAAACAGATTTGATTCCTAAACTAGGCTAACAATAGAATATGTTGCGATACATTTGTTATGTATCTTAGCTGGGAAGGGTTATGTTTTATTTACATACCAGATTTTATTCCCAGAGAAGGCTATCAGTGAAAGATGTTGTGATACATTTCTCGGACACTTTAGCTGGGAAGGGTTATGTGGTATTTACAAACAGAAGTTATTTCCAGGCAAGTCTACCAGTGGAAGGTACTGTGATACAATTCTGCTTAGTTGTAAAGGGTTATGTGGCATCCACAAACTGATTTTATTCCCAGACTAGGCTAGCATTGTTGTGTACCTTAGCTGAGAATGGTTATGTGGTGCTGACAGACCAGTTTTATTCTAGCCCCAAGTTTATGCTGCATCTGCAGAGCTGTCAGGCACGTCTATATTACATGACTGAAACCTTAGTTATCGAACACCTAAAGGTCGATCACAAAATATTGAACCCTTAAGATCGAAAATGGCCATTTCCACACAGGGAAACAATGCCGTTGGCCAAATTAAAAAAAAAAAAAAATTATAAACAGAAATAAAGTGGGGGGCTTCACCTCCCACACCCCCTGATGTGGGGGGCTGTGCCCCTCACAACTCCATAACTAAATATACCAACTTCAAGATCGCTCTACAGTGGAGAAAGAACAAAATCTGCGTAACAGCCAAACGACTCGTTTCCCTGTGTGGAAACGGCCATTCGCATGTTTTCAGACTTCAACATTTTGTGATTGACCTTTAGGTGTTCGATAACCTAAGGTTTCGATCATGTAATAGGGAACCCTGTCAGGCAGATTTTTGTGGAATGGTAGATGGAACTACATCAGGTATGCAACCATAGTTTTAGGAGGATTGTTTAAATGTTGGTGACATCATTGGTTATATGTCTTCCAACTGTCCTAAACTTCAAACAATGTGGCGTTTCAACCCAAAAGCAAAATAAACTGTGTATATGCTGACCACTGTATATAAGGATCAAAAGGGATCATGTGGCAAAAGACATGATGGCAGCCAGAAGCTAAAACAGAGCTGTATTTAACTCTTTTCTAATCTACCAAAAGAAAGGAGATAGATACAACCACTGTAAGTATATAGTGAAATTTGTACAGTAGATTCAGGGATCATACAACAAACATAACACCAAGTCTGACATCATTGCTGACAGAGATCTTTTGGGTAGACACTTTCCAGCTAAGGTACCACCAACCAAAAAACCAGCAATAACAAGAATGTGTATAGTCTGCTCATAGAAAAGTATGCCTGCAGGGATATAAAGAGAAACAGAGATACATATGGGGGAGCATCAGAAACACAATACTATTGTCTAGACTGCAGAGTTGTCATGTGTGCTGGAACATCTTTTAAAGAACCACACAAAAAAGTATAGAACTCAAAACACATACTAGAGACCTCCTACGTCTCCTTATCTGAGTAAGATCTCTTACATACAGCTAACAAATCCAGCACTTCAAAGGACTTCTATTGGCATAATTTGAAATAATTTCACCAGGCAAATCACCATTTCGGTTTCTACACATATGGTGATGCCTGTACTCCATGTACTGACAAAGACATTGGCCCTGATCCTAAAAGATTTGCTCTCAGTGTAAGTGAGCACTTACACTGACAGCAGGCTGAGATGTGGTGCTTTGGAATCTGTCCACTGGTATAAGCCTGTTTAAAGATAGGCCTTACACTGAAGTAATTCACTTACACTGACAACAAGCCTTTTCGAATTAGGACAGACTTACACGGAGAGCAACTCTTTTGGAATATGGCCTATTATGCTGTCCTTTAAATCAGGATTGAGAGAAGTGAACATTTTGGGGGTAGAAAGGCATTTATGAGTGTGTTTTCTAACAACATACCTTACTGAATACCCTGTATTTTTATTTTGAACTGCTTTATGTGAACTGATAAATGGTTTCTTATATGCAGCTACAAAATCCAGAATTTTGGACTGTTTTGTTTGCATAATATGGCATTCCACATGGGAGCTATTTGACATCTGCTGAAAAAATGGGATAAAATAATGTCCAGAATGTATATGCAGTAAATTTTCATTACACCAAAGTAATGAATTATAAATATTTCAACAGTCTTGTTAACATTTCTTTTACTATGTATAGGGTGAGGCCTGCAATGTACAAAGACAGTGTGCTGCCTATAAATCTGGATTGCGAAACAGTGAAATTCTTAAGGGTAAATGGCATTATTTTTATTTATTTGTATCAAAGAACCTTATTAGAATTTCATATTTTTTACTGTAGTCTGCCTTAAGGGATCTGACACAAAAAATGCTTATTTTCACCTAATAAATATAGCATTTCTGAAAACTTTTGTTGTCAGTCTGATATTATACATAGTTTTCACCGGGTGGGAGGGCTTTTTAGCATTTGCTTAAAAGGCTTGGAGAAATTAATGCCCAGAACATATATGCACTATGTTCTCATTACACCAGAAAAAAAAAATTTAAATATTTCACAAGGCAAGGCAACAGTTCTGCTACTTTACAGAGCAAGGGTCCCCAACTCAAATAACCATGAGAATTATATGAGGGCTAGTTCACTCGGCTGAGGGTCATAATCTCTAAAACAAAAAGAAAGTTATTGCAGCTGGGTATGTAATGACACAGATATACTGCTACCCTTTAAATCACAATTGATAAACAGTGATATCCTTGGGGTAGAATGAGATTCCTGTGTGTGCTTTGTATCTTATTAGAAGTCCTTGATTTTTTATTGTTAATTCCCTTACTGGAACTGACACATGGCCTGTTACAAGTACATTAGCATTTCTGAGGGCTTTTGTTGTCACACTCTGGCATTATGCCTGGTTTCTACTTGGGGCTACTTTACATATTTTGCAAATTGTGGATGAAACTAATTTCCAGACCATATGCATCAACTGTTATAATATCAGAAGTAAAAATTCTATATATTTTACATGGAAAATGTACACATATTTTTCATTTGTGATATGCTCAGGCTAAAATACCATGCTTTCAAATGGTTTAATAGTGTGATCAAATTCAATAGTATGCTGCACTGAAACCCCTGAGGGTAGAACAAAATTCTTAGTTGGGATTTTTTAGTTGAATAACCTGTTGCTATTACCTGAAAGTTTCACAATGAAATCTTAAAAGGAAACTGAGATGTTGTCTGTAATATAGAGATAACCCAGTTTTGTTGGTGTATATGAGTTAACTGTCAGTGTTTAACTTTTTGCATTATACTCACTTTTTATTGGAAGTGTTGGTTTAAAATTCTGTATCATGGGCAAAACACAGTAATAGCCTAGAATACTCCTTAACTAAGTTGCAATTACATAATAATAATAATAATATTAATAATAATAATAATAATAATCCAATGTATTTCAAAAGAAAAAAGTATTTTTTCACTTGTAACGTGTTGAGACTATAGTGCCATGCTTTCAAGCAGCTAATGCTGTGGGGTCATATTCAGAAGTGTGCTCCTATGAAACACTTGAGGATGCAACAGCAGACATAAATGTATATTACAGCTGAAAACCCTTTGGTTATTCCTGAAAGTTCCATAGTAAAACCTCATAGAAGGACTAACATTTGGCATATACAGATTCCCAGATTCAACGCTTCATTTGATTTAATCTGTCACCATCTAACATTTTGCTTTATATTCAGTTTCCATCAGGGATTTTGTACATTCCTTCTTTTCAGTATGTAGAATATTGTAAGGATATAGAATACATCTGTCCTATGCTGTCATTACACCAAAAATAAAAATTTTGTTCAAACTGAATATAGAATTTTTTTGTCATTAGAATTTACTCGTATGCAATACAGAAAAGGTACAGTTTTGTACCTACCATAAATGTAGATGTTCGAGGATCCACATTGCTGCAGTCCTAACTATTGGGTAGTCCGCTGTCCAGTCGGCCCGAATACCAAAGTATATGGCTGACGTCGGTCACGGCGCATTAGACTGACGTCAGTACGTCAGGGTACTAATGCGCATGACCGACGTCATATCCTCAGTCTTTTCTTGCCCCAGATGTCAGAAGACCCTAAAAAGACAAGGCCAAAACCAAAACACACCAAACATACCTGCACCAAAAATATATACAATATATACAAAGGTACCAGAATATAATCTCACCTACACAACCACCCCTAAACACAGAGAGGAAGGAGGGAGGGTAAATTGGACTGCAGCAATGTGGATCCTCGAACATCTACATTTATGGTAGGTACAAAACTGTACTATGTTCTTCATTCCACATTGCTGCAGTCCTAACTATTGGGTAGAATCCCAAAGCAGAGGTAAGGGAGGCTGGCAAATCATAAGGAAGCAGGAGCTGATAACATGCCTTGCAAAATAGCTGTGGCAAAACCAGCCCTAGACTTAGAGTAGAGAGGAAGGTGGTAATGCTTAGAGAAAGTATGCACTGAACTCCAAGTAGCTGCCTCCAAAATATCCTTAGTTGCCACCCCCCTTAGAAATGCTGTTGAAGTGGCAGTAGCCCTAGTGGAATGAGGCCTAATCCCCACTGGAATCTCTTTGCCATGATGGGAATAACAAAATGCAATGCAAAACCCAATCCACCTAGAAATAGTTTGTTTTGACACAGGCTTGCCCTGAACTCAAAGCAAAAGAAACAAACAACTGCTGAGACTGTCTAAAATCCTTAGTCCTGCTTAAATAATAACGCAATTGCCTGTGTACATCTAAAGTGTGCAAAATCTTTTCCCCTTTATTTTGGGGATCTGCATAAAAAGTAGGCAAATGAATAGTTTGGTTTAAAGCCACACTAGAAACCACCTTAGGCATAAAGGAAGGATTAGTTCGTAATGATACCCTATTCTTATGAAAAATCAAAAAGGCTCAACCGCCATAAGGGCCTGTAACTCAGAAACCCTTCTTGCAGAAGTAATGGCCAACAAAAAAGCAGTCTTCCAAGACAAGTATTTCAGGTCAGCAGTAGCTGCAGGCTCAAAAGGTTGTAGAGTAAGTTTCTCCAACACAAAATTGAGATCCCAAGCAGGAGTAGGAGCTCTCGTGGGGGTCTTATATTCTTTGCCCCCCTAAGAAATTGCTTGAACAAAGGATGTGAAAACAATGGTGGGTCACAATCATAGTGAGCTGAAATTGCTGCAGCATGAATCTTAATGGAAGAGAAAGACAAACCTTTGTCCAATAACTCAGTAAGATATTGAAGAGCCACACTCAAATTAGGCTCCGAAATCTCCAAATTCTTTGCTGCAGTCCAAAATAAAAATCTCTTCCATTTTTCTGCGTACACTTTCCTTGTACTAGGTCTTCTTGCTTCCATAATCACATTTAAAACTTGTTGAGGAAGTTGAGACCTGCTGTCTTTCAAAACAGAATATGCCAGGCTGTTAGATGAAGAGTTTGAAGCTTGACATTGAGCAGATGACCGTCCCTCTGAGACAATAGGTGTGGAATCAAGGGTAAAGGCCATGGAGGCTTCCTTACCAGACTCCTCAGTAATGGGTACCAGTGCTGCGAGGCCAATCTGGAGCTATTAAAATCATCCTTGGCTTGTCTTGTCTGACCTTTAGAAGCACCTTTGAGAGAAGAGGCAGAGGTGGAAAAGCATACACATGAAGATTTTTCCAACTGAAAGAAAGAGCATCCACTTTCCAAGCTGTGTGATGAAATCCCTTAGGTGCAAAACTTTGGCAGCTGGTGGTTTAGTGGAGAAGCGAACAGATCTATGTCTGGAGTTCCCCATGACACTGTCAATTTTGAAATACATGAAGATCCAGTTTCCACTCGTGGGGATCCATGATTTGTCTGCTTAACACATCTGCTAAGGAGTTCTGTGCTCCGGCAGAAACCTTGCCTGAAGAGTTAGTTGCAAGCTGAGCGCAGTCTCCCATAAAATCATTGCTTGCCTGCACAATGGGTAAGAATGTGTTCCCCTTGTTTGTTGATGTACCACATGACAGTTGTGTTGTCTGTTAGAATCAACACCTGCCCTGGAAGAAGTAACTCCTTGAAAGCCATTAATGCAAACTGGACTGCTAACATCTCTTTCATGTTGATATGTAGATGCTGTAGTCTGGCAGGCCACTTGTCTTGTATCCACTTTCCATCTAGATGAGCTCCCAAGCAATGTCTGAGGCATCTGTCGTTAGAATCTGACTTGCCTCTGGCGGGTCACAGAGAGTCCCTTGTTTAGGTGACATTCCTGAGCCCACCACAAAAATTCCTTTTGAATGCAAGGTATTATTTGAATGACAGTGTCCAAATCCTGGCAGTGCTGTGTCCATAGATTTTGAGATACCATTGTAGCTTCCTCATATGCAGTTTGGCATTGGGAAGCACCAGAATACAAGATGCCATGAACCCTAAGGCTTGAAGGACTGTCCTTGCAGTCAGCCGGACTGAAGAGATAATTGATGGAAGTAACTGGAAAGATTCTTTTGTTTGTCCGGGGTTAAAAAGGCCATCTGGGCTGCTGTATTCAGTCTCACACCCAGAAAGCACATGTCTTGAGAGGGTACTAGACTGGACTTTATTTCGTTCACAGAATACCCTAGGCATCTTAGCACTGCTATGACATATTCCAAATGCTGTAGAAGGTCTTCCTTTTCTTGAGCCAGAATCAGGCAGTCGTCCAAGTAAGGATAGATTTGAATTCCTTTTAGCCTGAAGTAAGCTATCACTGGAGCCAGAACCTTTGTGAATACTCTGGGCAGTAGATAAGCCAAAGGGCAATGCAGAGAACTGATAATGAGAATTTCCAGCTCGAAACGCAGATACTTTCTGCAACTTAGTCTTATAGGCACATGAAGGTAAGCTTCCTTGAGATCTAAAGTTACCATCCAGTGATCTTTGCCCAGCAGAGGTAAAAGCTGTTGTAACGTCAACATTTTGAACTTTGGAATGTCCAGATAAGTGTTGAGGATAGATAAATCCAAAATTGGTCTCCACGTGTTCCCCTTCTTTGGTACCAGGAACAGGCGAGAATAAAATCCTAGGCCCCTTTCTGGCACAGGAACTGACTGAATGGCTCCTATTTGGAGTAACAGAGAAATTTGTTTGCGAGCCTCTGTTCTTTGTAGAGGAGGAATGTCTGGCATGCCTTTGAAAGGAGGCAAGGTATGGAAATAAAACCTGTAACCGTGGTGAATGATATCCAGAACCCATTTGTCTTGGGTAATTAAATCCCAATTTTCTTTGAAAAGAGACAGTCTTCCTCCTAGAGGTGCCGCCAGGCGAGAATGTACTGGCAGCCGAAAAGGCAGGTCATTGGGTCTGCTTACGAAAGGACTGACCCCTGCCCTCACCAGAAGTCTGAGCAGGTGAACTCCCTGTCCTAGGCCTAAAAGAACCTTGAGCTCTGCCCCTACCACGTCTAGACCTACCCCTAGACTGGGAATCATAAGCAGGATAAGTCCACCCCTTAGTAGGCCAATTTCTACTAAACTTCGGAGGCTGCACCTGCAAAAAATCCTTAACAGTTTGCATAGACTTAGCCTTGTCCTCCATTTTCTTTAAAACTGCTTCCACAGGCGAACCAAACAACACATCAGACTGTAAAGGAGCATCCAAAATCCTTGTCTTAACATGCTCAGCTAAGTTCTGATCTCTCAACCAGGCGTGCCTCGAAGAACAGAACCAGTGGCAGCCACCCTCGAGGAGGCCTGCACAGCATCAAAACCACACTGCAAAGAATGCTTTCCCACTTGTTCAGAAACATGAACTAAATCCTGCAGCTCTTTACACTCAATACCTTCAGCCAGAGCATCCACCTTAGACTTCAATTGTGAAAGGAGATAATTCTGATATTTTAACATATGAAACTGACAATTCAACGCCCTCATGGCTAAAGTGGAAGAAGTGTACACTTTCTTTCCCCATCTATCCAAAGCCCTTGCCTCTTCATCAGGAGGAACAGGATTTTTAACCACAGAAGCCTTCACACCTTTAGGCCCCTGAGAGACAGTTTCTGGGTCCGCCCTAGGACTCTTAAAAGATACTTATGGGCTTCAGGCACCCTATAGTACCTATCCGGTTTAACTGGGGCAGGAGGCAAAGAATCAGGATTTAGTGAAGCCTCTGCAAAACATCTTCTACAACATTCAGAACAGGAGGTATAGCTAAAGGCCTATGCTGGGGTAAAACAAGAATTCTCTAAGCCTCTTCCTGGAATCAGAGAAATCTTGACCTTCCCATTTAAAATGCTCCCTCATGGAATGCAGGGTCTCTGAAAAGAAAAATCCTCAGGAGGCGAAGCTGAAGGAGTAGAATCATCCACATCAGAATCAGAATAAGGAAGATACTCCTGCAAGTCCTCAGCAGAAGACTCAGAAGCCTCCGAACATTGCTCAAAACTCTCAAACTCAGGTTCCACCCTAGGCCTCTTATCAGGAGGGGGCATAGAACCTCTAATCATAGTAATCAAATCCTCTGCCATTTTTAGCATATGCTTCTTAGGCAAAGACCCTGAAACACTAGGAGAAACCCCACAGAAGCTAAAGTAGGCCTGCCTCTTAAAGAAGCCTTGGCAACAGAAGGAGGCCCTAACCACCTTAGGAAGAGAAGGAAGAACAGCCACCTGAGAAGCCCCTTCAGCCTGGCCTACTTCCTGAGAGGACACATCCTGCAACAATACAGTTTCTCCCTGAGACTCCAAAGAAACTCCTGGCAGAACCTCCGGCTCCACTGAGCCCTCTAAAGAACCGGCGTCCGGGACTGTCGGTTCTTCCCTCTAACCGCTGCTTTGTCCTTGCGCTTTTGGCTGAAGCGGGCGTCGGAGCATCCGACGGCATTTTATAATTACAACGCTTCCCAAACACTAACCTGGCACAGTCTAACCTTCTCTTAATAGTGCGTTTGTTAAATCTAGCACAAGAGCGGCATCCAACAACGTCGTGCTCAGGCCCTAAACAAGGTATACACAAAGTATGGTAATCCCTATGAGGTATCTGTTTCCCACAAGAAATACAGTTATTCACTTTTTCTGACATCCGGTTAAATACTGAGGCAAGAAAAACCAAAATATTCCCAACGGGTACTTAGCCAACTTTGATTCGGTCTGAAACTCTGACTTCAGAAACTTTCAGAACGCCAACCTGCACTCGCAAAATTGCTTCTGCATCGGACCATGCGGCAAAAAAGACTCAGGATATGACGTCGGTCATGCGCATTAGTACCCTGACGTACTGACGTCAGTCTAATGCGCCGTGACCGACGTCAGCCATATACTTTGGTATTCGGGCCGACTGGACAGCGGACTACCCAATAGTTAGGACTGCAGCAATGTGGAATGAAGAACATCTACATGAAGGTAAAGTTGTTTTTTTCTTTATAATTGAAATCAGGCTATAGTTGAGGGTGATGACATATTATTCTGTGGAATCTGGTGTAATATTCCATACAGTTACAGAGATAAGTACCTTTAGTGCTAGTTATCCTCAGTAGTCATATAATACAATTTGTATGGTCTGTTTTGGTTCCCAACAGAAATGTACATTTTCTGAGGCTGACAAAATATGTAGATGTACAAGTGAGTAAATTAAAAGATTGGTCTGTGTGAACTTCTACATAAAGATAACCCTCTACAAAAATGGGCTTTTATTTAGGAACATTTGCCATACTCAGCAGGAGAAAACCATGTGCTGCCCCACATCTGGGTTACCCTTATGGGTTCTGTTCTTAATGTTATACTCTGACATCATACATTGCAGCTTGAGAACTGGTGAGGAAAAAATGCATGAGGCTATGTAAGGGTAGATTGAGGATGAAAGAGAAGCTTTTGGAAAGAAAGGAAATAAAGTCTGCATTTGACTTTGGGTGATTTGTATAACTTAGTGAATGGCAGGTAGTATTAAAGGAAAGGATTGAGAAAGAGATATATATCGCAGAAGAAAAATTGTGATGATGTCATTGAAAGATATCATGAGACTCTTCAAGAAAATAAGAAAAACAAAGAAATAGAGAAATTTGTAAAAATATAAAGAAATTGTTAAGCTGAATCAAAAGTTTGCAAGTAAGAGTAGAAAAGAGGAGCTATGACTTCTGTTAAGTTAAAAGGTGAAACAGGAGGATGGATTTGTAGGATAAATGAACCATAGGAAAGCCGGGTAGTTTGTGAACAGAATAATATTATGAAGGTGAGGGAATGTTTAAAAAGTCTGTATAACACTTCACAAGTGAACAGGGCAAGAGGACAAATGGTAAAGCTTTGGGGGAAACAAAAAATACATAAGTACAAGGATTAAGAGATGAGATAACTTGGTCTTTAAAAAATACAGACAGGCAGTCCCAGAAGATGGAATGCCTGACAGTAATTTTTAGAGCTTTTACGGCTAGATATTTTAGCTTGTGTAATAACCAAATGCTTTGAGGAAGGGATTAAAAATAAAAGCCTGTGAGTATAGTATTTTTTGGAAGAAGGATGATAGCAGACATTGCTAATTGGAGAGCAGTGACATTAATGAATTTGGAATATAATTTACTTGCTGCAAATTAGATTTAGTGAAATATTACATAAAACTATGTAAGTGCATGAGGTAGTGAAAGGGGGATACATTAATGTATTGTTATTAAGACTTGTACATAATAACAGAGAGGCATAGGTTAAACTGACAATGAATGAATAGATAGGAGATGGGATTACAGTGAGAAAGGAGTCAGACAATGATGCCTATGAAGTCTTGTTTATCTTAATAATTAATATGATATTGTTACTAGTAGTGGTGCTGTGGTAGCGTTGTCGCCTCACAGCAAGACGTTGTCCCGTTCGATTCTCAGCTAGAGCGTCTTCTGTGTGGAGGCATGCTTGAATGGGCGTGCCTTCGTTGAAGGTTGTGCATCAGGGCTGGTAACTCGGCACGTAAAAATCCACTACCAAACATTAGCGGACTGGAGTTCCACTGTGGCGAAAGACACAACAACAAGTAAAAGTAAACAAATGTGAGAAATTGAGATAAGAGAGGGGATAACATGCCCAGTAATGCTGAATTATGCAAATAGTTTAGTAGTAAAGGGAAAAAATTGTTCCATGCATTATACACTTGGTATTATGGGTGGGCAAGCCTGGGATATTTTAAAAAAGGCACAGCCTCAACAGAAGTAAGAGTCTAACTTAGTTTTTAGAGCCTGTTATGAACTTAGACAGAGCTAACAATGAAAAATGTGTAAAAAATATAATAAATGCTGGGGATGCCACATGTGTCCTTAGGAATGTACACTGTTGGTATGATGCCGGGACTCAAACTGGCCAGTGGCTGAAGTCACAAGTATCATGCTATGCAGTTATCACCATCAATGCAGGATTATAACTGCAGGGCTTTTTAGAAAGAATTAGATTATAAACCGACTTCTATTTTAGTTTTACTATACAACAACATAATTATATTTCTGTATGTATTTTGAGGTCAGGTCAGGGGCATCTGTAATGCTTTTTCCTAAACTTTGACTAGTTAGAGATTTGAAATACATAGTTCATTCATGTCCTACCTCTGAACCTGTCAGCACTTAAATTTTTAATATATCAGGGATCTACAACAAATCTGTACCCCCAGCTTATTAAGAAATAGTTTAGAATTTGCCCACCTGTGCAAAGACAACACAAAGTGCTGCTATCATGGTCACTACAGCAAATTCAGAAGTGTAGAATACGACACTAAGACTAAACCTCAGCCAGTTCTGAGAAAAGCCAAGTGTGAACTACTTTACATTCAGTCTCCAACCAATCAAACAAGAGCACTGATAACATATTTTTATATTAGGCTGAGATCTGTGAAACTGGGGACACAAAAAGGAAATGAGAAGAAAAATAAAATATATAGCTACTGTAGATCTTATTACTTAACCAAATGCATAAGCGACTGTGTTTTTTATGGGCCACATTTCGTTATTTGTAAATGCAGTGATAATGCTAAAGAAATCATATGCCTTACCACAGCACTATTTTTCTTCCTCGGTCTGGCAGACCTAAAGTAAAACGAATTCTGTGTGCCAGTTGGAGACCACTGCATAGAAGGATGCATCTGAGACCATAAGTATAATGATATGTGAGATATTATAAGCAGTTCATGTTTGGAGAACAGGTATTTAAGACAAATTCTCCATATAGTAACCAGTACATGCATGCTGATCTCAATATGCCTAGAGAAGAGCAAAAGATGAAGAAAACAGAGTCTGTCCAGGGGTGTCCAGGTTATCCCCTGACTTGAACAGATTCCTCTACATCAGTGTTACTCTCTTATGAAAATAGGCTCCACTCTGACACAAAATGAACACAAGGTGGCCACTCAGACATTCCAGTTACCCCCCACCCCCACCCTTATCTTCAGTCAGAATCCAGGTTGCTCTCTAACATGAAGTGAATACCTGATGGCTACACAGACATGCCAATTATTCCCTCCTCATCTTCAGTCAGAGTTAGAAGTCACCCTGAAATCTTTTTTGATCAACATTCCAGTGTCTTTTGCAGGAGAAAGGTATCACCATCTCTTTGCACATCTCCTGGCCACTTACATACCAGTGCTCTTTTCTTCCTACCAGATCTCTTTAACTGCCCCCTTTAAGATTTTAGCCAATCACAGTGTATAGCTGACATGACCAGAACTAAGAGAGAGCAATTAAAACCTTTGTTTGGTCTGAATAAGGCATATAAAAAAACGTGAAAAATTGCTGCTTGTTTATTTCTAGCTTGTTAATTTCCTAGTTCAAGATGACCTTGGCTTGCCTACCTTTAGTTGGTATGGGGCAGGCACAGGAGAAACTTTTACAGTTAGGGTTAAATTTAAATAAAAAAGAAAAGTAAGAGATGGGGCAGAAAACTGTCAGGACATTTTTTGAGTAAGAAAAAATCTTATGAATTTCAGGAGATAATGCAAGAAAATTACAGGCAAAATTCAAATGTGGAAGCAATTCATATAACACATAAGAAGAAGGCTTATTTGATTACATAGGGAGTGCTTCTGAGCTGCTCCAATGGTGAAGAAGAATTCTTCCCCAACCCAATTCAAGTGCAACTTGGACAATTGCATGGGGAACAGGAAATTCATTCCTGGCTTGGCACCTATGTCGCTAATGGACACAGGCAACCTGCAAATGGTTCATCTCCCAGGCCCCTGCTTGTAAAGGTTTCATCTCCCAAACCACTACTTACACTTAAACAAGGGTATCAGAACTTGTCAGAGATGTGGGATGCATAGCTAGGCTTAAAAAGGCCCTTGGATGGCTAGGCTTAAAAAGGCCCTTGTGGTCATTAGCCTAGTAAACACCTATGAACTTATAAACCTATATTGTCAGTTTGAATCACAACAGTCCTCAGAGGTAGAAAACTATCGAGTTCATGCAGTGCTAGAAGAACCGCTCTCATCTCCAGTACATTGATATGAAACTTGGTCTCTTCAGTCATCCACGTGCCTCAGACTATCTAACCCAGACAATGCTCCCTCACCTAAGCTGGGAGGCATCCATGGTCAATGTGGTGTTCAGGGATGGTAGAACAAATGGGCATCCTTGAGTAACTTCTGCAGAGTAAAGGCACCAAAGCAGAGATTCCTTGCACACATGAGACAGTTTAATGGGAAAATTCAGGGGATTCCTGAGAAGTGACCACTGGACGCTAACATCCATTGTAATATCTGCATAAGAAAAACATGCCGTGGGCTGAAGGGTTACAGTGGCCACCACTGAGCCTAATGCTCTGAGAACTAAGCTGGCTGGAATGGTCATAATTTGGCTGATGTGAAATTTTAAGTTTGATACCTGTCTGTCGTTAGGTAAGCATAACATATCCTTGTGTCCTGGCAGGCCCCAATGAAATCTATGGCTTGTACAGAGTCCAGCTGAGACTTCTGTATGTTGATGGTTAACTCCAGGACTGAGGCCAACTTGAGAAAGCAATCCCTGGCCTGAAGGAGCAGATGCCTCTTTCCAGTAGTCATAAGCCAGTCGTCCAGATAAGGAAATATCTGATAACCCTGCGATTAGAGATGAGCTGCAACCACTGCTAGACATTTAGTGAACCCCCTGAAGGCCATGGTGAAGCCAAATGTAACCCCCTGAACTGGGTAGTGACTGGCTCACAGCCTGAAATGCCTACCTATTTTTATATGGTAGTACATGTTCTTTAGGTTTACAGAGCACATCCAATTGCCCATCTTCAGAAGAAGTAAGATGGACTAAATCGTGACAATTTTGAACTTCGTGTGCTTCACTGACTTGTTCAGACAGGTCCGATTCAGGATATGTTATACGTCCCTGTCTTCTTTGGTACTAAAAATAATCTGATCCTAATCCGATTTGATCAGGGGGACCACTTGGATGCCTGTTTTTTTGCAGCAACTTTTTTATTTCTTGGGCCACATCCTCCCTTTGACTGGGTGGAACACTGGAGAGGTGATGACTGTTCAGGATCACTGGAAAGGCTTGGACTGGAAAGTTTCTCCCAACCCCTGATTTTTGCGTCTCACCTCGGCCATGTGGGTGGCATCTCCCATTTTGACTATATCCCCCTCTGCCCTGGGGGGAAAAGTCTTCTTGAGGATCATGGAAAGGACCCTGCATCTTCCAAAACCACGTCTTCTTACTCCCATGCTGATTCCTGGAAAAGGTCTTTTGTGGTGTAGAAAAATGGATTCCTATGGCAGACATGGTCTTACCATCCTTTTCACTCTGGGATAAAGTGTCTCAGACTGTGGGCCCAGGCAAGGTGGAGTCTTGAAAGGGGGCATTAATAAAGGACTGTTTGAAAGGCTCGTCAAAATCCAGGCATACTATCTTATGGCAATGCCGGAACTGGCTACCCTTGAAGTACCCTCCACAGCATTTGAGATTAACCTCATGGACATGTTGGCTAAAGAATGTAGGGTGGCCAGCCTGAAGGAAAAGGACTCCTGTTCCTTGGCAGACATTGACCCTGGGACTGAGCTAGAAAGTTCCTTGACTAAGTCCCTCTGCAGCCTGGTAAAACGCGACAAATAGTTCAATCCCCTTAGCGTAAAAGTAGATGACGTGTAAACTCTTCTGCCAAACCTGTCCAACACCAGGGATTCTCTATTTGGGTGATAGACAGAGGATCTTTTCTGAGCCGTGACTGCCACAACAATCAATACATCTATGAGGATACCCTTGGTGCAGAATGATTTGTCAACAGGGGCACTTAAAATCTTGTCTGCACATTTAGGAACAGGTTCCACTGTATCCAATTCCTTCCAAGCCCTCGATGACACCAGCTGAATACTAGACGGGCTGGACCCGAAAGCCTTCCACAGTACCGATTCCTCCGGGGAACAGTTTTGGGAGGAATAGCCACCTCTCTGGGGATGGATTTCAAGGATGTCTCCATAGCAGACCTCATCAGTTGGTGAATTTGGAGATCTTTCTCCTTCCAAAAAATCAATATCCGTAGTGAGTAATTCCACAGGGGAATAAATGTGCCTCCTTTTACACACCTCTTCTGAGGGACCTCCTCTGCAAGATGATCCAGGTAGGTGTCAGAAGAAGCTAGGGATCCACTGAGGGAAGAGTGTGGAGGCTTTCCAGGGCCAGATGTCCATGTGGCAGCTTAAAGACCTCAGACACAAGTCCAGTATGAGGAGGGGGAGGTTCAGTGTAGGCAAGGGCCAAAGGTTTCCTAGGAATGCAGAGAACCCTCTGCACCACCTCAAAAGTGGAAGGGCTCTGAGCCAACTGGAGCTGTCCCATCACAGTCAAGACCACTGGAGCAGATATCTCCCAAAGAGCTCGAGCCTCCCGTTCCGAGGGAGGAGTCAGAGTCAAGCTGTCAAAGGCCAAAGCTCTGAAGGGAAGAGACAGCTCTGACAACTTCAGAGTCAACATCAACCCCATGGAACTGACCTCGATGCTACAGCTCTGAGACACACTTGGGACTGAAGCAGATGGAGCTGAGCAGGTTAAGGAGAAATTTGGGGAGGGTGATCTCTATTGGCTCTGACACCCCAGCACTGGGAACCAATGGGAGCAAATACTATAAAACCAAAGGTCAGATTGGAGAAAGTGTTCCTGGCTGGAACAGGGAAACTGTCACAGATCAAGATATGGACGGATCAGACACAAGCCCCATTTGGATCTGTGTTTTGAAGCAATTTCAGTATTCCAGATATACTACAAATGTTTAAGTGCTCTGCAAGGAAACAGAAACTGTTGTATGTTATTCACTGTCAGAGGATTAGAGAGTTATACACAAAATTGAATCAAATGGCAAAAGTGACTGAGACGAAGTTATAAAATACAAATGAAAACACTGTGCATCATAGGTATGATATGGAACACACATTCACTGAGACGAAACAAATAATTTTAATGTGCTTACTATGGAAAATATGGACTGAAATGTTATGATTTTGGTAGGACTAGCTGGGATCCCAATAAGTTATGTGACAATGAAATTTGCACATACCCATTTATAAACATTAAATTGTTTTCTTGGATGTGCCTTAATGAAGTGAATTTAAACAAAATCCCCATAAACTTCTCAGTAAGCTTTTCGAGACTTCTAATATCCATCTGGAGTATCACTGATTCATACAAATTACACTTTAGCTCAAAGTCTCATCTGAAAAATGGCACACTCAGAAGTGCAGTACTTTCATTACACTGTACTACAGTGTCAGTATCAGAACATGAATCCAAGCAATTGGTGTAGCAGTACAACTCACAGTCTTCTGATTTTCCTGCTTTGAAGGTGAGCATGCTATCTGTTGAGCCACTGATGCTGGTATGCTGCACCTTCCAAGATTTCAGGTCATCCCCATTCCATATCCAGTGCCTCCATCACTGGAAACTGCATTTAGCAAGTTATTGCCTGGTGAGAGTAGGGGGTGTTGTTATTGTTCTGGCTGAAATTTGCTACTGATGGCAAGGGCAATCTTGTCATTTAATTGGCCTGTGTGCTCTGGTTTGTTCTTTAAACTCATGGTGTCTGTGAATGTCACTGTTCTACTCAGACAGACTGCTACTATGGGAGGACAACTGAGGATATATAGTCAGACTTTACCTCAGAACCAAATTTCACTATATCCGGGAAGTCATGCATATCCACAGTATGGTTGTGCACTGTTGATAAATGATTACAGCAGTTACTGCACCATCTGGTTCAGTAAAAAAAAAAAACTATCAATTGGTGACACCTCTGGCATTTACTTACTTACTAGGCTCTGTTCTACGGAACCAAGAGTATTCAGTTGGGCAAACTCGCACACTCCTGTGGACTTGTACACAGACAATCGCAGATACAACAGAGAGGCTGCGTGCACCTAAGAACACTTACTTGCAGAGAGACATGTCACTTAGGGTTGAGTTCCTTCTTGCTGCAGGCATTCTATCAGTTTTTTCTTTCACTGCTTCAAGCTATGGGCATTCTGAGCCTAAGTCTTAGCTTTTCTATTATCTCTAAATTTCTATTAAAACTGTGGTTGGGCATCTGAGCCAATTTATAGATGCTGTCTTCAAACAAAATCCATTACTAACTGCAGTTGTTTTTACTGTCTTTTGCACTCATTATTTGTTGTCTGCTTCAGGCATTCCCAGCCTGAGTCCAGTCATGTCTGTAGAGTGC
Source organism: Protopterus annectens (assembly GCF_019279795.1). Classification (NCBI taxonomy): domain Eukaryota; kingdom Metazoa; phylum Chordata; order Ceratodontiformes; family Protopteridae; genus Protopterus; species Protopterus annectens. Next base: position 654,451,971 of record NC_056731.1, read on the forward strand.
TGTCTCATCACTGTATTATGCCACTGAGGTGGTACTTGAGCCAAATCATTTGTACTAAGCTACTGTAGCATCAAGCCATGTTGACAGTCATTACTTCATATATCCGTTAGTTGCTGCAACACTATTACTTACCTTTGTACCCTTCATTTATTTACACTGTACTTGTATAACTGTAACTCTGGTGCCCTGGCTCATTGTCCATCCTAGTGTTTTACTATATAGACCCTTCCTACAAATTCATTTCATTAGCATTCATTAGTTCGCCCAATTTCACCAGGCACTAAATATCATGAAGTCATAGTCTCACTATCTGTTGCCAGCCTAATAGCAATAGGAAAATTGAGGCAATGCACTAACTGCCTCAACATTACAGATAAATGTTTGATTTTTCCTATAAATTATTCCATATGGGAGAGCTGCATGTATCTACTAACCTTAGACTGCAACCTCTCTACAAAAAAGGTAGACTGCAATCAGTTTGTTGTCAGTTTCACCATCCACCTCACATAACCATACACAACTTTTTCGGCACAAACAAATAAGTCTTGTTATGCTAAGACACTTAAAAAGTCCCTACGTAAAACAAAAAGACTTCCTAGATGAAGGTTTGGTAAACAGGACATTCTGTGTCACAGTAACAGGCAAACATCATACACAGAAACTATAAAAAACATGGCTACAAAAAAGGGTCACTCAGCTGGCAAGCCAAAGCCCTCAAGGCAGCAAAGGTGAGAAAGTGCATCTGGTAACACCTCAGTCATAAATGACTCCATAGTCAGCTTCACAGAAATGTATCAATCATCAGGCTGAGCAAGCACAGAGTAAAAATTTATTGGCTCTCAGGTGCCAGAATCTGCAGTGTCACTAAGGCCCCGAAGTTCATTAACATGACACGGTCATTGTACAAGTGGGAGTGAATGACTTACGACATACCTCCTTAGATTATATGAAGAGGGACATGATGGAGCTCTCAGCATACATGTACACACACACACACACACACACACACACACACACACACACACACACACACACACACAAGGCCGGCACAGATTTACCTGCTGTGTCCTCTTCTGTCCAGAATATAAAGTAGTTATCACTGCCATCACTCTACAAACAGTTACTCTAAGGCCCTTAACAAGGGTGTCCAACTCTACTGTACTCTTAATACTAATACGAATGGAAGTAGTTGACCAAGACAGCTAGGCCTTCTGGAGTGGCCCACACAGTGTCACCAAATAAATATGTGCAAATACCCTCAGAGGTTAAATGCTTTCTACAAGGACCACCCACAACAAAAGTTCTAAATATATTTAATAATAAATAATAGAATAAAGCATATAAATATTGAATATATACATAGAGTAAACCAGAGTTCAAATCACGGGAAATACTGAAAATAACATTGATGGACAGACTCATACAAATAAAGAAAAATAATCTCTAAACTAAGCTTGACTATATTCTGGCTGAATCTAGGATAATAACTATTCCTAACTTACTTGAAAGAGCAAGGAAAAATGATATACATGAGCAGTCTTTCTAGTCAGGTTCCCCAAAACAGAATACTCACTCATCAGAGATTACTCCCTGTAAAATATAATATCCAAGATGCCTTGCAGAATGACCTCATCTGGTCACATAAGTTCTTACAGTATCTCCCTTTGAAGCTGAGACAGGAATTTAACATAGATGGCTACAATACACATCTACAGTGGATTTAAAAAGTTTACACACCCCCTGTTAAAATGCCAGGTTTTTGTGATATAAAAGTGAGACCACAATAAATCATTTCAAAATTTTTCCCACCTTGAATGTGACCTATAACCCGTACAAATCAATTGAAAAACAAACAAATCTGTTAGGGGAAAAAATATAAAAACATAAAAAATGTACAATAATATGGGTTGCATAAGTGTGCACACCCTTAAAATAATATTTTGTTGAAGCACCTTTTGATTTAATTACAGCATTCAGTCTTCTTAAGTAGGAGTCTATCAGCATGGCACATCTTGACTTGGCAATATTAGCCCACTCTTTCTTGCAAAAGTACTCCAAATCTGTCAGATTGCGAGGACACTTCTTGTGCAAAGCGCTCTTCAGGTCACCCCACCAATTTTCTATTGGATTTAGGTCTGGGCTCTGGCTGGGCCACTCCAAAACTTTAATTTTCTTCTGGTGAAGCCATTCTTTTGTTGATTTGGATGTATGCTTGGGGTCATTGTCGTGTTGAAAGGTGAAATCCCTCTTCATCTTCAGCTTTCTAGTAGATGCCTGAAGGTTTTAGGCCAAAAGTGACTGGTATTTGGAACTGTTCATAATTCCCTCCACCTTGACTAAAGCCCCAGTTCCAACTGAAGAAAAGCAACCCCAAAGCATAATACTGCCACCACCATGTTTCATTGTGGGGATGGTGTTCTTTTGGTGATGCAAAGTGTTGTTTTTGTGCCAAACGTACCGTTTGGAATTGTGGCCAAAAAATTCAACCTTGGTCTCATCAGACCATAACACATTTTCCCACATGCTTTTGGGAGACTTGATGTATGGTTTTGCAAATTTTAGCTGGGCCTGGATGTTTTTCTGTGTAAGAAAAGGCTTCTGTCTTGCAACCCTACACCATAGCCCAGGCATACGGAGAATACAGGAGATTGTTGTTACATGTAGTACACATCCAGTACTTGCCAGAAATTCTTGCAGCTCCTTCAGTGTTGCTGGAGGTCTCTTGGCAGCCTCCCTAACCAGTTTTCGTCTTTGTCTTTTCATCAATTTTGGAGGGATGTCCAGTTCTTTGCAACATCACTGCTGTCCCATATTTTCTCCACTTTTTGATAACTGTCTTCACTGTGTTCCATGGTATATCCAATGCTGTGGAAATTTTTTGTACCATTCTCCTGACTGATAACTTTCAACAATGACATCCTTTGATACTTTGTAAGCTCTCTGCGAACCACAGCTTTTGCTGTAGCAGGCAACTGAGTAAATGTCAGGAAAATCCTACTAGGACAGCTGAACTTTATTTGGGGTTAATCAGAGTCTCTTTAATTGATGGCAGGTATGTACCCAAGAAGACTGAATGTTGTAATTAAATCAAATGGTGCTTCAACAAAGTATTAGTTTAGGGGTGTACACACGCAACCAGCTTACTGTAAATTTTTTATTTTTTCCCCTAACAGATTTGTTTGTTTTTCAATTGAATTGTACAGGTTATAGGTCACATTAAAGGTGGGAAAAGTTTTGAAATGATTTATTGTGGTCTCATTTTTTTATATCACAAAAACCTGGCATTTTAACAGGGTTGTGTAAACTTTTTATATCCACTGTAAATGTTTATGACAATGCCTGTGGCTTCCCCTCTTTTTACTGAGTTAACGAACAAAGATTTCTTACTGACCCACCATTTCCGGTCCTATTCAGCACTGTGGGGTACCTTTTTAATAGTTTAACAGCTCATTTACATTACCCTTATTTTTCTTAGAGTAAGCTAGCTGGTTAACCTCTGCTGTCCCAGTATCCTCTATTAAAACATATACATGTAATTCAGTTACAATAATACATGTACATTTCTTTTCATTCCAGCAGGGTGCACTGTTGATGCATCTTAACACAAGCAAACCTCACAAATACATTTTCAGCACAAGCATCTGTACAAATCAGTTTGATATACAAATGGCATATAATTACTTAGAAAATTCTAGCTAGCTGTGTTGGCACAAGTCATACATCCACTTCCCTACTTCTCCTGACATGGCTGGCGGTACCTCCTATCGTCATATCCTCCATATCCTTTTCACAAAAAGCAGTACCACAACACACAACTGTTCCCTCTCCATGTCACCCACAGTCAATGTGGCACATCTAAATAAAGTGATATCTCTTCCTATTATTCATAAAACTATTCTCATACCCATAAAAGCAAATGTGATGCCCCATAGATCAACAAAGAACTCAGAAATAAAATAAAATAAAATACTCCAAAAGTAAGTATGACTTGAGAATTGCCACCTCTGTTAAGTATGACAATAAAGTCTTCTTCAGCTATTTCAGAAACCTTAGAAGCAATGGCTAGCAATGATCAGAGCTAATATTCAACAACAATAATAACAGCATCTTACTCATCCTCTGAGGAAACAGACAGATGATGGAGGACAAACGCAGCTCTAATATTACTCCCCCATCTCCCCCCAACTTTCCTTAACTTATTATCACACCTACACCACTCCCTTTGATCACTTCCAAGCATGTTCTGAATGCTTTCTCCAAAGCCAAATACACTAGTTCCATGGGATCTGACAATCTGCCATGCTGCCTTCTTGTCAGCACCAAACACTGTCTGGTAGGCTCACTACTAAGCCTCTTCAACCTCAGCCTGTCCAATGGATTCATGCCAGAGGAAAGGAGAATTAAGATAATTATCCCATTCCAAGAAAAGGCATCCACTACTGATCCAAGAAACTGTAGACATATAAACCTCACCAGCCTTGTCTGCAAAGCAATGGAATTAATCATGATGGAACTTATTAACAAGGACACAAGTGGTCTACAAGCCCTAGACCCAAGCCTGTTTGGGACTGTAAAAGGTAGATCTTGCCTCCTGAGCCTGGAGGGATTCTTTGAAAACAATCAGTGATGTAGATTGGGTCATATTACCTGACTGGACCTAGCCAAGGCCTTTGATACCATCCCACATTCTGGTATTATCGGCAAACTAATCAACCTAAATGTAACCCCTCCCCCCATGTTACCTGCTGGATAGGAAACTGGTTAATAGACAGAATGCAATCTATTAGTGTAGGAGGCACACTCTCCTTGAAAAGAGAAGTTACCATCAATGCCCACCAAGGATCAGTTCTAGGAACACTTCTGTTTGGTATTTAGTCCTCTGATGTCAAGGCTGAGAGATTCCCTGTATCAGCTTATCCCTTCTTCTGCTTCCTCATCCAGTTGTTGTCAAGACATAAAACAAACACTCGCAGCAAAATGCTGGTAAAAAGATGTTTAAAAAACAATGTCAAGAATGTCCCAAAAATAAACCAGGGACCCCCTTCCAAAAAAAAAACAAAAACAAAGGACAGTCAAATGGTTCAGAATGACTGTGTAAGAGACCTCCCCCCCTTCTATTCTGGCAGTCCTTTCTCCCTTCCACAAAGTCTGAATATTCATTTCTCTCTTTGGTAATAGACTGTTTCAGACAAATGGGTTCCAAGACTGATTCAGCAGGGTTACAGATAGCAGTGAAAAGAAATCACTTCTTTCCAAGGAATTATTCCATGTTCACCTGACCAAACTCCTCTTTTTCCCCCTGCCCTTCAGCACATGCTTTCTCAGGGGGCAATAGAAACAGTTCCGTTTTCCCAGTTGGGAAGGGTTTTTTATTTAAGAATGTTTCTGGTGCCAAAGAAAGAAAATGTCTGGAGACCAGTTCTGGACCTTTTTTTACTAAACCATCTTATGATAGTGCCCAAGTTCAAAATTGCTTTTCCTACACAAACTCTTTCTTCATTTGAGTTTTTTTTGTAACCTTAGAGATAAAAGATGCTTATCATCACATTTGCATCCATCCGGACTTCTGACGTTTCTTAAGGATTTGTCTGTCTGGAATACGTCATCAGTTCTCTTCCTTACCCTTTGGGGTATCCATTGCTCTAACAGTGTTCACAAAGCGTTTAGCTCCTATTATAGTCCATTGTGGACTACAGGGTATCCACATTTTTCCACATTTAAATGACTTGCACATCTTTGCAAAGTTTTTTTCAAAGCATCAAGAATTTCTCACTTGGGTTAGAGATCTTCTATGCAGGCTAGGATTCCAAGAGAATATTTAGAAGTCTTTTTTGACTCCATCACACAGTTCTGTGTTCCAGTGGTGTTTCTTAGGCATCTCAGTTCAAATAGCTTTTCTTTCGCAGGATAAAAGTAGATCTGTATCTAGATGTATTCCTGAGCTTTTCCACTCAGATTACTGTGTCAGCGAGGTAATTCCCTGTTACTCTAGGTCTCATCACATATATGTTTATCATGATTCCTCTGGCTAGATTCCATATGAGAAAAATTTAGCGATACCTAAAATATCAGTGGTCCCAACATCAACACCTCCTGACATTTCAGATTCCAGTTTTGGAGTTTGCAAGAATGGGTATTCATTGATACACAGAGCGATTTTATCAGAAAACAGGGCTCCCATTTTCCCTTCCAACTCCAGCACAGTCTGTAACAACAAACTCAGACTTTGCTTGGGGAAAAGATTCTTTAGGGGGAAAAATGCAGGGTCTCTGGAACAGAAAAGAAAGACTAAAGCACATAAACATAAAAGATATGTTGACACTTATAAATGCTCTCAGCAGTGTGAATCATCTATTGTCCCCAGGATCGCTACAAATGTTTATAGACACAGTGATGTAGTACATAAATGAACAATGAGAACCAGATTCTACCCTTTGTACAGACTAGCCACATTTTCAGTACAATCTCACTCTACAGGCATCTTACATATTGTCAGAGCAAAGTTTTGTGGAGGCAAGCTGAGCAGGACCAAGGCAGACCTTCACAAATGGGAGGTGAGTCATGGGGTCTTCAAGGAATTGCACTAGATGCGGCGAACACACCTGATAAGATATTTTTGCCTCCAGTCCCAACAATGAGTTGGCAAAACAGATGCTTCTTCTTTTCAAAGTTCTTGTATGCTTTTCCACCCATTCTACTAATATCCAGGGTCATTCTGAAGATTCAGAAGGACTCTTCACAGATCATTGTGGTGACCACCTTCTGTCCCCAGCAACAGCGATTCTACCTTCTATTGGAAATGATTACCTACTCACAAGACAGGGGAAGTTTGATACATTCCATCTCCAAACATCTGCAGCCAACTGCCTGTATAAAAGAATCGTAATACCTTTTAGGTACCTACTTTCTGAGGTCATGCAGCAGGTAAGAAAAATTGCTAATAGAAAATTATATATTACTAAGTGGAAAAGATTTTCTAGTTGGTGCCAAGACAAGAACCAGAACCCTTTCAGAACTAGTGTTTCCCTGGTTTTACAGTATTTGTGAGTCACTTTAGCCTGGCCTGTCTTACTCGTCCATTAAGGTTCATTTGACGTCTATTTCAGCATGTCAGCCCATAGATTCCCCCCCTTTCAATATAATCTCATGTGAAAATATGTTGTTGAAAGTGGTACTTCATACCAAGCCTCCTAGCAAACAGCTAGCTATTCTTGAGATCTTAATTTTGTCTTTTTAAAATTAACTATTGCTCCATTTGAACCAGCTTGTGAGGCTGACTTGAGGTTCTTAATATAAAAACAGTGTCACTGATTGCTCTGGTCTCTGCAAGAGAAGCTTCTATTTGAAGGTTCTTATGGTGGGTCAACCTTATCTAATTTTTGCAAAGATAAGGTATGCTTAAGAACTAACTCTTCACTTATGCCTAAAGTGGTAACCGAGTTTACTTTATGCCAAGCTATCCATCACCTTTTCTTCTTCTAGAACCTAAAAAACAAGAAAACCAATGCTCTGTACTTTGGATGTCCACAGGCAGCTTGGGTACTATCGTAATGGAACTAAATCTTTTAGGAACTCTGATAGAATGTTTCTTTCTTATAAAGGTAAAAACAAAAAACAACCCATGCCAAAGTATACTACTGCCAAATGGTTGTCTCATGCTATCACCTTTTATTACACCCACAACATCAAGGCAATTCCAGGCAAGGTAAAGGCTCATTCTACCAGCCCCCTGGCATCATCTGTGTTGTTTGGAAAGGGTTGGATTCTAGAAGTATACTAGAAGCAGAAATTTGATCATCTGTACATATCTTTACAAAGCACTACAAACTAGATTCCTTCTCCAGATCTAGGACAGTCTTTGTTAGGATCATTCTCAAGTGGCTCCTAAGAACCTCATCCTTTCTCATCCCAGTCAGTCTAAGCTATGGTAGTCTACACATATAGCTATGTCTACTACAGCAGTGATTAGTATGATGAACATATTACAGTTGTCTAAGTAAACTTACATCAGTAGATATTTGAATGATCGCTGATGCAGTAACAATTCCCTCCTTCCTTTGATTCACCCTTATTTTTTGTACTTTTTGTTGTTAGAGTGAGGACATCTAATTTTAGTTTCCTAGTATTGACCTTTTTGGGGCTCTAGCCTCCCTATTTCAGTTGACTGAAATCTCTGAAGAGTTTGGCACTCAGACCACTGTTTCTTGAACTCAACTTGAGCTGACTAGTGATTTGGGTACATGGAAGGTGCACTTGTAGCTTTGGAAACTGGCTGGCTAATATATCCTGTGCAGGATATAACTCTATAGCTTATGCTACAGAAGCAGGGATCAATATGAAAAGCAGGGATCAATATGAAGAGCATGGAAAGATATGGAACTAGTCTCCAAAAATCATTTTTTTCTTTGGCACCAGAAACATTCTTGAATATAAGTAAAGGGATTCCCATTGCCATCTGTATCTGTGACGAATCACTTCCAGAAACCATTTTTCTGAAAACATCTGTTGAAAAACAGCGAGAGAGAGAGAGTTTTGGGAAGGATTGGGAAGTACCTCCTTTCTTACTGGCAACATCCTTCTATTGCTTTTTAAAAGTCTGCTTGCCAGCAGTTTGTTGTGCCTGCTTATTTTGTTTTTTGTAAAAATCTGTAAAGGTAGCTTTAAACCTGCTGAAAAACTTGGAAGAGGAAGACTGAAAAATCTGAGAAATCCCCTAAATCAACTTCCCTTTCTCATCACATTCCTTAAGGAACTCTGCAGTAGATTATACAAAGACTACCTCTCTGCCTATGGGAGAATTCAAGATGTCAGCTTTAACATCCGTGGGAAAGTTTTGAGTACACAAACAAGCAAACCTCCTCATAACCATTCCAGTGGGAGCAGCCCCGGCTAGTGGCTTTTCAAAGAGTAGGTAGCCACCTGATATACAAAAGCAGCAAGAGTACACAATGCAGTTTTTTCTTCAGATGAGGGAAATGTGCATTTATGTTCCTTGTGTTCTCAAAAGAGGCAAGCATAAACTTTAACATATGAGCTTTTCAAATGAGAAGTCTAAAAATAAGTATTTCTGAAGAATACATATTTTTCCCAAAATCTATCAAATGCTTTCACATATTTGTGAAACCAGGAGTTACTTGAATTAAACAGACATTTACCAGCAACTGCACTTACCAGAGAAATCACTGCTGGGTCTGATCTGGGGGTTACAAAATAAAAACTTGTAAGACTGAGGAACTTTATACAATCCATCTTCTTTCCTGGGGGTAGCAGGCTGGTTGTCAGGTAAGTTGCAGACTGTAACAAATGCATCCTCTAATGCTGAAAGAACTGGGGGAATTGGTGTAGGTTCATGAAATTAAAAAAGTAGCAAATCATAACATTTCTTCAGAGAAAGTGGAATGAATGTCATTATTTTCCCACAACTGATTCTTTCTTGAAACAGCTTCAGAAAAAATAGAACCCTTCAAAGACACCAGCAGAGGCCACACTATCCTGAGAATCTCAATTAGAAATCTGAGGAGAAAAAAAAAACTGAAGTTGTCCATTCACAATCATTTTGTGGTTCAATATCTTGAATTGCTTCAGAAAATGAAGAATCCCTTTTTTCTCTTGCCAGAAACAGCACTGGAAGGGTCAAGACCCTAAGCCTAACCCGGAGCTAAGCCCAATAAATCACACATGTCCAGAGCAACTGAAGCCAGAAACAAAATATTTCCACCTTTATGCTTCTTTTTCACAGAAATTTCTGAAGAAGCAGATCCAATTTTGCTAGACAAAACCTCCACTGGGATGGATAGTCCAGCATGGCTAGTCAGAGAGTTATTTCCTGCTCCTTTTCCCAGGACTAATCAGAGTGGTTCTTCCTTGCTCTCCAAGGACATTCCAGTAGCCCCAGAGTCTAACTTCTGGTCCATGGTGGCTGTAGGGACTACACCAGAGGGAGCCAAGGAAAAAAGGTGAATGGTCTGAGGAATCAGAAATGGCCACAGCAGAGTCATCCAACTGCATCTGAGACAGTTTAGCAGTCTACTGTTGTTGCAAAAGATGTTTAATAATTTTTGTCTATTCGTGGGTGGAAGAAGGAAGAACTAAGAACTGGTAGGCTGTTCCATGGTAATGCCAAAAAAGATGCCCAATTCCTAGGGAAGCTTGGCATCAATAGTTGGTAAAACAGGTAAGTAGTGAAAAGTCACTTTTCTCACCAAAAACACAGTCTAAAGCACTTTAAATACTCACTCCAGTTCACAAAAGTAAAATAATGCAATTTTACCAATGAAAAATTAGTTTTTAAAGATGTTTTCCTCACAAAAAGTAATGCTCCTGTTTAAAAGTTACTAAAAGTCATGTGACAGTAAATCCATTTTCTCAGGATAAAATAATTAATTTTACAAACAGTCCCCCCCCCCATGAAGGGACCTTATCTGCACAACGATGGAAAACATTAGCCAGACATCAAAAGCCCACAAGAGTATTGCACTTCAGAACACGGAAATTCCTGAAGGGCTTGTTGCCCAAACCATTATTTTCCTTCAAGCGAATTATTGGGGCATATGGAATACACCCCTGAAGCTTTGGAAGTTCACCAGCTGCTGTATCTTGTGCAGGATATAACCCCTTACAGCCAAGATTGTAGAAGAAGTGATCAGTATGATGGACATGCAGTATTACTTTAAAAGGGTTGAACATCTTTAGTACTAGTCAGCCTCATGGCACATGTCTAAAATGCTGACCTAAAAGGAAGTGAAAGAGTAAGTGGAGATAGATAAAATGCAAAAGGAGGAAGTATGTCAAAGGATTTGATGATGCCTGAACATTTCACAATGTTGATTTATACCAACAAACCCCTATGGATTAGTCACAAGTACTTTGGCCCTTACTACTGAGAACTGTGCCTTAGTTAATCTCGCTTGGATTGTTGATGGACTCTAGATAAGGCTGGGGAACAATGACTGCAGCTATTGTAGTGAACTGTGTACTGTACAGCCCACTTGGGAAGACAGGATATGAGAACTATAAAGACCACTGATGCCAATGGCCCCAGAAAGTGCAGTAAAATGCATACATGCACCCATTTGCTACAGCATCTAGATGCCAGATCCCTAAGTTAATGGGCCTCTAAACAGGGAGAAAGTCATGGCCATGGAGAGAGACGGGAAGTGCTCCAACGAAAAGAGTATGCTGTGCCAAAAGCAAGAAGAACCTCTGATAATGACACCCCCCCCCCCCCACGCAAAAATCTGAGCCACAGCCAATGCAGGGAAACCATGCATGAAGGCCTTAGGTTACTACTTATCCAAATAACAGAACATCAGAAACCTGATCAGATGCAAGGCCTCCAAAAACATGGCCAGCATCTCATGAAAATCTCTGGGGGCACTGAGAAAGCCAGAAGGCAGTACACTTTTCAGAAAATGATGCCTAGCCAAAGCAAAATACATGAATAATCTATGTATTCCCAAAAACAGTTCTGCCACAAGACATCCATCATGTCAATCAATATCATCCAAACACCATGCAGGAGCAGTGGCAACAAAATTAGTAGAGTGACAATGGGAACTTTCCCACAATGGACATGAAGATTCAAGCAGCTCAGACACATAATTAGTCAGAATGTCCCAGCTTCCTATAGACTACAAAATGATTCAAGTAAAACCCTTTTGTACAAGACTCACTGGCACCCTTAGCAAGCAGACTGTGAATGCATCGTAAGGTACTCTTACACCAAATTCTTATCCATAGAAGGATGTGCCAGAGGTAACCCAAGCAATTCCAGAATAATGCCCTTTTCTAAGATAGACAGCACCCATATATCTCAGGTAAAAGCCCTTGGACCAGTGGTAAACTTAAAGAACTGCCTCTTTACAAGCACAGCTCAAGGGGAGTATACAGGTCTGTTGATTGCCCAAATGGGCAAAAGTCCTTCTAGGGACTTTGACAGAAGACCAAGGAAGATATGGTAACCTAGGTCATGGCAAATCATCACTGATGCCCTGCAGCTTTGTTCCTCCTGAAGAACTGGGATGTGAAAGAAAAAGGAGGACAGAGAGGACCTATGCATATCCTCCACCATGGAATATGTCTTGCCTGTCTTTTAGAAATCTGTGGTCTCCTGTGATGGCTACTCAGAAAAAAATCTCACCCTTAAATTGAAAAGCCAGGGCAGACTAGGGTAGCTTCATCATTAAACAAGAACAGCTGGCATTCAGAGGCAGGTACTAGTGGCCTTAGTCCTGGTCAGTGTATCTACAGAGTCAAAGATACAACAAATCACACAATAGCCAGTTAACACTACAGTACTGAGGGGTAATTCAACAGCCTTCACTCATCAACAATCTGGAAGGGTGGAGAATTTTGCTAAGAAATATAGCATAAGTAATTAACAGCCCATAGATCCAAGCTTTTGTACCTACCATAAATGTAGATGTTCGAGTGTATTCACTGCTGCAGTCATTACACTTGGATTATCCTGCCGTCAGGTGGTCCCGCAGTCGGCCAGAGTTCCAAAGTCTTTGTCCGGCGTCAGTTGCTATCGCTTCTTCCCTGACGTCAGTGCGCCAGGGGTATATAAGATGCAGCCAACGCCATTTTCTTCAGTTTTTCTTGCCCCAGATGCCAGGTGCCCCAAATAGGTAGGAAATACATACTGGTAATAAAACATACATAAAAAATAAAAACAATACCTTCAGTTACAAGTAAATACACCACATAGGTTGTATAGGGTAGAAAGGTATAGATACGTCCCAGCTAAGAAAGATGGGATGGAGGGAGGGCAACCTGGACTGCAGCAGTGAATACACTCGAACATCTACATTTATGGTAGGTACAAAACTGTACTATGTTCGTATTTCACTGCTGCAGTCATTACACTTGGGTTGAATCCCAAAGCTGAGGTTGGGTGGCTGGGTCTATAAAGGATTTGGGGTGGCTATGAGGCCCTTCAGTACTGCACTGGGAAAGCCAGCTCTGGATTTAGAGTAAAGAGGCAAGTGGTAATGCTTGGTAAAGGTGTGCACTGAATTCCAAGTTGCAGCTTCCAAAATATCCTTGGTAGGTAACTCCTCTAAGGTAGGCAGTTGAAGTGGCTATCGTCCTGGTGGAATGTGGCCTAATGTTGCTAGGTACAGTTTTTCCATGCTGTGTGTAGCAGAAACGGATACAGTGTCCTATCCATTTTGAAATGGTCTGCTTTGAAATAGCCTTTCCCTGTGATCCTGCAGCATATGCTACAAACAATTGCTCAGTTTTCCTGCAAGCAGCGTAACTGCCTGTGTATGTCCAATGAGTGCAGAAGTCTCTCCCCTTTATTCTGGGGATTTGGATAAAATGTTGGCAAGTGAATAGTTTGGTTAAGAGCCACACTGGATACCACCTTTGGCATAAATGTAGGGTTGGTTCTTAAAGAAACCCTGTCCTGATGAAAAATGATGAAAGGTTCCACTGCCATTAGTGCCTGTAACTCTGAGACTCTTCGTGCTGAGGTTATTGCCAGAAGCAGAGCAATTTTCCATGACACATATTTTAATTCTGCTGAATTGGCTGGCTCAAAAGGAGGTAAAGTTAGTTTTTCCAAAACAAAGCTGAGTTCCCAAGTTGGTGTTGGTGCTCTCCAGGGCGGTCTTATGTTTTTAGCCCCTCTGAGGTACTGTTTCAATAATGGATGAGAGAAAATAGGAGGATCTGTGTTGTAATGAGCTGAGATGGCAGAGGCGTGGATCTTAATGGATGAAAAGGATAGGCCTTTGTCCAGCATCTCAGTTAAGTATTGCAATATCTGAGGAATATTTGGAACAAGAGGGTCCAAGCTTTGAGCCTGGTTCCAGAAGCAGAATCTCTTCCACTTTTCTGAATAGGATTTCCTGGTGCTGGGCCTCCTGGCCTCCAAAATGACATCCATAACAGCTTTAGAGAGAGGTGTTGGCTGCTTGGCTAAGTAATCTGTCATGCAGCCAGGTTTGCGGTTTTGAGCTGGCTGTGCAGGATCTGATTGTTTTGTTGAGTCAGAAGATGAGGAATTTGAGGTAAAATCCATGCTGGACCTTGAGCCAAGTTCTTTAAGATTGGGTACCAGTGCTGGCGTAGCCAGTCTGGGGCAATCAAGATCATTTTTGGCCTTTCTTGTCTGGCTTTTAGGAGTACCTTTGAAAGGAGAGGCAGTGGTGGGAAGGCATAAACTTTTAGGGTTTTCCAGCTGAACGAGAGATCATCCATTTTCCATGCTTGTGTGTGGTAAGTCCTTGTGCAGAATTTCTGTAGTTGGCAGTTCAGAGGGGAGGCAAAGAGATCTATGCCTGGGCACCCCCATTTTTGTGTTATCATGCTGAATACTTGTGGATTTAATTTCCACTCGTGAGGATCCATGATGTTTCTGCTTAAGTCGTCTGCCAGAGTATTTTTCTTTCCTGGCAGGAATTGTGCTTGCAGATGTACTTGATAGGTCAGTGCTGTGTTCCACAAAGTCATGGCTTGTCTGCAGAGGGGATAGGAATGAGTGCCCCCTTGCTTGTTTATGTACCACATAACTGTGGTGTTGTCCGTCTTTAGTAATAGTTGTCCTGGATGCAGAAGGTCCCTGAAAGCTGTTAGGGCATTTTGTGCAGCTAGCATCTCTTTTTGATTAACGTGAAGATGCATTTGGTCTGCGGCCCACTTGCCCTGAATACATTCTCCTGCCATGTGTGCTCCCCAGGTGTAATCCAAAGCATCTGTTGTTAGTGTCTGCCTGGCTGTGGGTAAAGTGAAAGGCTGTCCCTTGTTGTGGTGACATGCCTGTTCCCACCATCGAAACTCCTGTTGTAGGCAGGGAATAAGTGGAATTACTGTTTCCAAACTGTGACAGTGTTGAGTCCAAACACTTTTTAGATACCATTGTAGTTTCCTCATATGCAGTCTGGCATATGGTATTAGTAGTATGCAGGACGCCATGAACCCCGAGTTGGGTTTTTGTTGCCATCAATTGAAAGTACTGAGCCAGTTGTCTTTGCTTGTCTGGCGAGAGATAAGCCATCTGGGCCGTTGTATTTAAGCTGGCACCCAGGAATATTATCTCTTGTGAGGACACTATTTTTGACTTCTTTTCGTTTACTGTGTACCCTAGGCAAATTAGTAATCTTTTTACAAATGCCAGATGCTTTAGAAGAATGTCCTTGCTCTCTGCTTGAATAAGACAGTCGTCCAAGTAGGGATATATTTGAATTCCTTTTTGTCTGCAAAATGCAATTACTGGTGCCAGGCATTTTGTG
Source organism: Protopterus annectens (assembly GCF_019279795.1). Lineage (NCBI taxonomy): Eukaryota > Metazoa > Chordata > Ceratodontiformes > Protopteridae > Protopterus > Protopterus annectens. The sequence continues at coordinate 654,467,210 of NC_056731.1, forward strand.
AAGACCCTGGGCGCAGTAGATAAGCCAAAGGGCAGTGCACAGAATTGGTAATGCATTGTGCCAGCTATGAATCTGAGGTATCTTCTGCAATTTTGTCTGATTGGGACATGCAGGTATGCCTCTGAGGTCCAAAGTAACAAGCCAAGCCTTCTTGCCCAGCATGGGGAGAAGTTGCTGTAGTGTCAGAATTTTGAATTTCGGAACATTCACATTAGTATTTAGAGTAGATAGGTCCAGTATGGGTCTCCAGGCTTTGTCCTTTCTGGGGACCAAGAAAAGTCTTGAGTAAAATCCTTGTCTTTGTTCCTGTTGTGGCACTTTTTGAATAGCTCTCATGTCCATGAGAGCTGTAATTTGTTTTTGTGCCTCTGCCCATTGATTTTGTGGCAGGTCTGGCATTCCTTTTGGCCTTGGTAGGGTGTGAAAGTGGAACCTGTAACCTTGAGACACAATATTCAGAACCCATTTGTCTTGGGTGATCGTATGCCAATTTTGTGAAAAGAGTGCTAGTTTTCCCCCTAAGGGAGCGGCCAAAAGGTGCTTGGCATTTGAAGGGGGAAGTCATTGGGACTGGTTCCTATAAGGTTGTGACTTGTCTTCTCCTCCTTTTGGGGTTGAGGCACCCCACTGTCGTGGTCTGTAAGAACCTTGGGGCTGAGATCTGTCTCATGGGCATCTGTATCTGCCCCTTTGTGGTCTGTCTGACACTGGAAAGGACCAATTTTTAGAAGGCCAATTTCTGCTAAATCGAGGTGGCTGCACCTGTAAGAAATCCTTCACTGTTTGCACAGATTTTGCCTTATCCTCCATTTTCTTTAATACCTCTTCTGCCTTAACACCAAACAAGATATCATGCTGTAAAGGAGCATCCAATAATTTTGCCTTAACGTGATCAGGTAAACCTTGTTCTTTTAACCAAGAACGCCTTCGAATCACAGATCCTGTAACTGCGGCTCTACAAGAAGCCTCTAATAAATCAAAACCACATTGCAGAGTATGTTTTCCCACTTGTTCAGCTGCATGTAATAAATCCTGCATTTCCTTATAGTCAGGACCTTCTGAGCTTGTAAGCATTTTCTGTTTTAACAGAGACATTAAATATTGTTGGTATTTAAGCATGTGGAACTGGCAATTTAAAGTCCTTACTGCTAAAGTTGCAGAAGCGTAAACTTTCTTCCCCCATCTATCTAATGCTCTAAAATCCCTGTCAGAGGGAACTGGATTTTTAGCAGTGGAAGCCTTTACCCCTTTGGGACCCTTGGAAATAGTTTCTGGGTCTGCAGCAGGGTTTTTATAAGGAAATTTGTGAGAGTCAGGGACTCTGTAGTACCTATCTGGCTTGACTGGTGCAGGGGGCAAATAATCAGGGGTTAAACTGGATTCAGAGAACACATCATCCACAATATCTAACACAGGCAGAATAGCAAGGGGCCTGTGCTGAGGCAATAAAAGAATATCTTTGAGCCTTTTTTTGGATTCTGAATAATCCTGGCTCTCCCAATGGAAATGCTCCCTCATGGTATGTAAAGTTTCCCCAAAAGAGTAATCCTCAGGAGGAGGCTGAAGGGATTGATTATTCAGCATCAGAGTCCTCATAGGGGGGTAAAGAATATCCCTGGTCTGAAGAGGAATCAGAAGAAATGGAAACCTGGTCAGATTAATCATAGTCTGTATCCTTCCTAGGCCTTTTATCAGGAGGGGGATGGGAACCCCTGATCAGAGTAATTAGGTCTTCTGCCATTTTGAGCATCTGTTTTTTAGGCATGGAGGCCTGTCCATGTGAATGCTGAACTTGTTTCTTTGTCTTTAATGGAGTAAGCTGTGAAGGTCTGAAAACACCCTCAGAAGCCGATGCCTGCTCAGTGGCTCCGGATCCATCTGAGGGGTTAATTTCCGTAGGCCCGATACCTTGAGTTTCCAGAGGCCTAGTAATCTCCATGTGGGAGTCGGCCTGTGGCTCTGAGGTAGCGGGTGTCAGGGGCTGCAAAAGCGCCTCACTGAGAACCAGCGACTGGCCTAGAAGAGGCTTCGTCATCGGTTTTGGACCTCGGATGCCTGTCCTTATCTTTGTCTTTGCGTTTTTTGTGTATTCCGGTCGTCGGTTGTTCCGAAGGTATGGTATAATTGAACCTTCGGCCAAAATAATGGCGAGCACAATCAAACCAACGTTTAATAGTGCGCTTGCTAAATCTAGCATAAAAACAACAACTAGTGACGTTGTGGTCTTGGCCTAGGCATGGAATACAGTAAGAATGAAAATCCTTATGAGGTATTTGCTTTCCACAAGAAATGCAATTATTAGCTTTTATTGACATCGGTCTGAGGTAAGAAAAAGTTTCCCCAATGGGGTACTTAGCTTTATTGAAGACTTCGGTTCTGAAATTCGAATTCGAAAATCTTAGGAGTCGGCCGACCGACACTTGCGAACTGCTTTTGCTTCAGGCACCGCGCGGCAAGAAAGACTGAAGAAAATGGCGTCAGCTGCATCTTATACACCCCTGGCGCACTGACGTCAGGGAAGAAGCGAAAGCAACTGACACTGGACTAAGACTTTGGAACTCTGGCCGACTGCGGGACCGCCTGACGGCAGGATAACCCAAGTGTAATGACCGCAGCAGTGAAACACAATGAACATCTGTACCACTGGATTATCCTTGTCTTGAGAGACAGAAATCAACCAAATACTGTGGCTTCTGAAACTTACGCTGGACAAAGAACTCAATTTTAGAGCATAACACTCAAATAGACCAAAAACAGAAAAGGAAAGTATCATTCAGCAAACATATTACATCAGAACAGCACTTAACTAAAACATCCCATTACTGCGAAAAGTGTTAATTTGACAGCTTTTCATCTACATATTCCATGCAGGAGCAAACTCATACATCCCCTCTCTAACATAAATGAGTCTCAGTTTACTGCATTACAGGAAAAATGGTAACTTCTTTGATGTATATACTCAGGAGATGGAATACTTTCACCAAATCAGGTTTAAAGAAAGGATTAATGCAAATCTTACAAAGAAAAACAGCTATTGTTATTTTAGGGTATTTGGTCAGAAGAGGAGTCCACTTTAAAGGTGCTCTACATAACTGGTCAGGACAGTTAGGCAATGTACTATTTGTCAATTATACAATAATTGACTTAGGATGCTTGGCCAACAATCCTGGTCATCACTGTTACTGTTGCAAATGGCCAATTCGCTTTCACCTAAGGTGCACTGACCCTGAACTCAGATACTGTTTCCCATAATAAACAATTATGTCAGCAGTTTTGCAACATTTTTTTATAAAAGAAATGAATGAAATGACAGGCGGTGCAGTTGCCTTTTCTACACTCAGTGTTCAATCTCCTTACATGCTGAAGGAGCAAAGTCTCAACAGCACATAAGGCATCTACATGTTCAAGGGGAGACATAACCCGGTGTCCTTCTTCTTCCAAACAAAGATTTAAGCAATTTCAACAAAAGAAGAGAAAAAAAAATGAAGGTCACTATAGAGTGTATTTTAGGAGACAGAAGAACTCTTCAAGAAGACGACTAGATGGAGACAAAAATTCACTATTTCCTTACAAGAACTTATGCAACCTCAGATTCAGAGACAACTGAACTACTGGGGAGGGATCTCTAAAAGAAAGCATCCAGGGGCAAGTACTCCCAAAGAAGTGTCCAGACTGTGATCATGTGTCATGTGTCCTAGTAGAAACAAGCTTATACCTGGCACCAGAACTCAAAACCAGCAGGTGCCTGCATCCAACATAGGTGGGAAACTTATCTTATCTCTGATTCATGTATTCCACTTAGTAGATGGGCAGTGCGATGGTAAGGATCTGAGTCTCAACAGGGCACAATTGTGACACTCCTTCCTCACTTATACAACAGACAACCTAAAAAAAAAAAAAAAAATATATATATATATATATATATATATATATATATATATATATATCATCCTCTTCTCTGAATCAGAAGATTTGAAATGCAGTTGGCTCAAGTTTTCTCAATCAGTAATCCTCAGAATGAGATAATTAGCAGTCTAACTGGATTTCAACTTTCTATTTGATTTTTGTATTAAATGAACGTACCACGTAGGTGCCCATGTTTCCTTCAAGTGTGACCTGCTCAACTAGTGTAAGATCGACATCCTCCTTGAGGGATTTCAAACTTTTCTTGACCTTTTTGCTATTCCTCTTTTGAAGCCAATATGGCAGAAGTGCTTCAACAAACTGGTTTATGATCTGTGACGTGATCAATAGAGTGGCCAGGCTCTGAAACATAAAAAATATAGGTATGTAATTAAAAAGCAACAGTAGCACACAACTATATCATGGAAAAATACAGTTACTCTTCATAATAGCAGATGTTGAAAATATGATCAGTGAATGCAATAATTAATTATATGAATGTAAAACAGCAAGAGGTGGATGTCAGTCTCACGGCCTAATCTTTCAGGTGTGTAATGGCAACTTCTGTCCATGACTACTATAGGGAGACTGGCTATAAAGCAGAGTACACCAAATAATATAAGTAAAAAGGAGAGCATAAGGCAGATTAGATTTCAGCGTATTACAACTGTTTCACAGTTCTGGGTATATTATCTGTACGCCAAAGGCAAAGAAGTTTGTAAAAGTTACCAGTTAAACTAAAAGTTTTCAAGCATTACCAGCTCTTCCAAGCTGATTTTTTTCTCAAGCGTTACCAGCTTAACTAAAATGTTTAAGCATTACCAGCTTAACAGCATCATATAATCGACCAAGGCTACCAAGAAGGATGGCATAGCTATGGGCACATCATGTGCGAATAGCTACGCCAACCTCGTAATGGCTAATTGGGAAAACAAACACTTATTTGGGTTGGAATCTTATCAACAATATGTTGCATTTTATGTTCGGTTTGTGGATGATTTGTTCCTTATTTGGAAATCGGATCATGAACAGTTAAAAATCTTTGTTCAAGAGATTAATTCACTAACTGGATTTTTAAAATTTACAATGACAGCATCTCAGGAGTATATATCATACTTAGATGTATTTGTTGAGAAAATAATGGATGGGTACTTAAACACTGGAGTTCATCGCAAGGCATGTCATAGGAGTTCATACTTGCACAGGTCTAGCATGCACCCTAATTACATTTTTAAAAATGTGATTAGGGGGCAGGCTATGCGTATGTAACTCAACCGATATAGGGTATAATCAAGAAATTAAAACAACAATTTGTTCAGAGATCTTACAAAACACGAGAGATAGATGAAGCCCTTGTTGACCTCGAGGAGTTAAGAAAAGGTAGAGCATATCCATTTTTTGCTGATCAGCGACAAATAGTGGCAAATGGTGCAGAAAGAAATAGTGGTAACCCCGGACATATGAAAGTAGGCATATACTATACACAAGATGTAGATGAAATTAGGGACGCATATAGTAAGTATTGGGAACTCCTACAGGTGGACACTGCCATCTCAGAAGTGGTAGGAAAGGATCCCAAATTCATTTACAAAAATAAGTTGAATCTATACAGAATGTTATGTGGCCAAAATAGAGTTAATTATAAGAATAATAGCAAGAAAGAGACAGTTAACACTAAACCATGTGGAAGATGTAAATTTTGTGACACTATAGATGAATCAGCAACGTTCACACACCCAGTAACTCAAGAATTGTTTAAATTCTACTGTGAGGCAGACTGTGAAACTACACACGTGGTATATTTAGCCACGTGCCAGTTATGCCCAGCTTTTTATGTGGGCAAGACAGATAGACGGCTTAGAGATAGAGTAAGGGAGCATCTCTATAACATCAGGATAAATTCAGAGAAAAATGCACTGTCTAAACATGTAGCGTCTACCTCTATCGAACACAAATTTAAGTTCAGAGCTGTGTATGTCAATAAACCCACTATACGTAGAGGTACTATACGCAATACCACTGAATGTAATGAAAGTAAGTGGATAATTAAACTTAGGGCGGATCGTGAACCTGGACTTAATGATAGGGTCCCCATTAAACCTATTTTGAAAAACAGAAGAATAAAAGTTAAATGAATTGATAAGTTTTTGCTTATTATACATTTGATATGAAACCAGCGAATACAATAAATTTTAGATTATATATATATTTTGTGATAAGCATTACACATGTAAGTAAAGTGTATTGATTACTATATACATATATAAATACGTTAGATAAATAAGTAAGGAATAGTCGACAGTACAATGATGTGTTGTTAGGTATATATTATATAATGAAATTTAGTGACGTAATTATAAGTGCACCATTGAGCCTTAAAAATTTTTGATATGAATTTTCAGTTAGTAGAAAGAAATGTTTCTTACACTATAATCTAACAATATATATATATTTTTATAAAAGTTTCTTACAAAAGTTTTTTAAAAGTTTTTAGTGTGAGTACTGCTAAAAATGTTTACCTATTTATTAATTCATTTTATCTTTACTTTAAAATAATATTGTGACATCTCATTATTTTAGTATGTAATATATGCCCGCTTTTAATATGGCTAACTATTCAGTTTTAGTGCACATTGTCGTTTGTATCAGATTATATGTGTATTATCAATTTGATTTATATATAAAAATTATAATACTCATTTCTAGGTTTGATATATAGAGTTAAATAATTCAAAACATCTATCTTACATTGCATATAAATATAGCTTTCACATACTGATTTAGCATATATAAAAGTGCGTGAAAAGCGCTAAAATGTATACAAGTGAAATAGTTGATTTACTCTATGTATATATGTAGTCATTTTAACCTGGAGCATGTTTGTAATTTTTATTAAGAATGATTATGTTTTTATTGCAACTTTTGCATATTGATGTTTTTTTAATATAACACACATAATAACGCGTAAGCGAGAAAAATATGGGTGAAGTGATGTATTAATTAAAGGAAGTGACGTTAATTTGAATTATACTATAAATTCATTTGAAATGCATATCAGTTATAAGTGGCCTGATGAAGCCAACGGGTGAAAGCGCTTGTAATCTGTTGCATTTTAAATAAATATAAGGTTCTTGGATTACTATCTTGGTCGATCCGTTTTTTGTTGGTGAAACAAGGTGAAACGAACGTTGCTGTTTTCAAATAGGGGATTTATTGGCCGAGAAGTGGAACGCTGTTGAAATCTCACTGTTTGGAATACTAGCTTGGAAGACTTGGTCGATTATATGATGCTGTTAAGCTGGTAATGCTTAAACATTTTAGTTAAGCTGGTAACACTTGAGAACAAAATCAGCTTGGAAGAGCTGGTAATGCTTGAAAACTTTTAGTTTAACTGGTAACTTTTAGAAACTTCTTTGCCTTTGGCGTACAGATAATATACCCAGAACTGTGAAACAGTTGTAATACGCTGAAATCTAATCTGCCTTACGCTCTCCTTATTACTTTTATTTAATCACTTTGCTTTCAAAGGAGTGCATTTAAACAGCCAATATTTACATTTACACCAAATAATATGTTTATACCCAAGAGCTGGCAAGCAATGGGAATGGCTAAAGAAGAGTTAACATCTGCACTATAACAAAACAGTAAGCATAAAAAGTTACTTTCTCAACAAAAAAGTGAAGTCTCAACAGCATATCATACACAAAACCTGCCCGACGAAAAATATGTGCAAGGTGATAGAGATGGAGAAAGGAAGGGAGCTTGCCCTATAATTTTCATCATGAGGAACAATGCTGTTGGAATTTGCAATATAAATGGGAAAGTGCCAAGCAGTTTACCCTCAGCTCCCCATAATGGATGAATGGTTTACAAACAGCCAAGTCAAATTATTTTACAGCTCTTGAGCATCCAATTTGGAAGCTGCACATCCAACGAGAAGCAAGCATCCTTAATACTTTAAATAAATATATTTTTTGGAGTATGATGCAGGGATAGCTACAGACATGTTGGACTGAGCCACAACTGACATAGTCAGAGGAGTTTTGTTAAGTTTGTCATAACAAAACATAATGTAATGACTGACAATTTGAAAATATCTGGACAGTGATAGGTGGCATTGTTTTCCTTTCTTAAATGATACAAACTGATCAGAATGTCTAACCATTATGTCCTCTACTTGGTTGGCTAAGTTGTTTCAGTGAAGTTTGCAAATTTTCTGAGCACCTTCACAGTATAAAAAGTACAAATGTGTAAGTAACTTATCTCAACAGTAAGTGCTCAACCAGATCATATGTTGCTGCAGTCCTTACAACTGAGACTTAGGTGTTAAGTGTCCCACATGTTTGGCCAGCTTATAAAGCTCAGGATCCTTCCTTCTTTGTGCAGTATAAGTCCAACCCATGTTATGATCAAGTGTGCCATCATAAGAAAGGAGCCTATCAACACAATTTTATAGCTTTCTTGTCCAGAACCCCTTATAAGGCCCTTGATGAAAAGGTTTAGATAAACAGAAAAGGGAGGTACGTAGCTTGGAAAGGATTAACACAGCACTGCAAGATCAAAGAAAGGAAAACATTAAAACAAAGGAGAGTATAAATATTCCTCCCAACCACTGCCTAGAGCTGAGCAGAACCAAGATCTCAGGAACTCAGAAATGGTGGGAAAAGGAAAACCAAGGTATGCACCAGCCAAAAGAAGTCTGAAGGTACTTGGAAAATTTGGTGAGGTCGATGAGTTGGAGACAGCAGTGCAATAATGATCTATTCAAAAATCTACTATCATGGCAAGTTACCAATGCAGTCGTACTATGGTCTTTATTTAGATCACTGTTGCTGCAGTCATTACAACAGGAATGATTTCCAGAGCTTTACAGTGCAAGGGTGGTGACCTGGGATTCAGCATGCTCTGTAAAATAACCTTAGCAAAGCCCACCATAGCCCTGGAGTGAATGTTCAGCCTGTAATATTTGGAGAACATGTCAAAAAATGTCCAATGTTAGTTTCCAGAATAGCTTGAGTGTCAGCACCTTTAACAGAATGCTACTGTGGCTACAGTGCCCCATGGCACTAGTAGTTTTGACTGGACCTAACAGGAATTTCTCCTGAGAGGAGCAGCAATACTGCATGCACTGGGAGAGCCATTCAGATATAGTTTGCTTGGCCACTGGCTCATCCTTTTCTTTTCAGAAAAGGAGATGAACAAATGGTTGTTTTTTTTCTAAACTCCATGGTTTTATCTGGATAGTATCAAAGTTATCTGAGGACATCCAGGTTATGGAGGATTCTCTCATTTATTTTGTCGGTTGGGAAGAAGGATGTTAACCGAATGGTCTGACTATACATGGATTCTTTCACTACTTTGGTCATTATCGAAGGGCTGGTTTCTTAGGTGCACCCTTTCCTTTTGAAGGACTAGGAAAGAGATTCTATGCACAACAAGGCCCTGTACTTCAGATGCTCTCTTAGATGACATGACTGCCACCAGCAGGGCAGTTTCCAGGCTAGAAATCTGACATATACAGTTGCAGCTGATTCAAAAGGGGCCTTCTACACCATAGTTTGGGTCCTGGGAGGAACTGCTCTTTTTCGTGGGAGGTCTAAGATGTAGGACTCCTTTCAGAAATGGTTTTACTGGTCTCAAGCTATCCAAACATGGATCTAATGGGAATGAGGAAGAAATGGCAGCAGATCAACTTTAACGAATGTATACGCCAAGCCGTTCGTAAACAGCTCACTGATATATTGGAGGATCAGAGTGTTGCCAATAAACTTTGGGCTCTGTCCTCTGCTTTGGAACCAGTGGGAAAACGTTTTCCATTTGGATTTCCTAGTGTCTGGCTTCCTAGCCTTCCAATAATGCTGAATACATCCCTAGAACACGGTGCCTAAAATGCATCAGAATAAGAATAACCCATACATTGAGCTAATGTGTCATCAGACTTAAGTGTATTAGGGACTCTATGTCAAGTGTTTGAAGACCCACTGTTGCTGGCAGTACATAATACATCACCCTGGATGTTTGCATTATCAAAGGGAAAAAGTGCTGACTGGGCAAATGGTACTATTACGATCTTCCTGGGTGTTTTTTACCTTGTTTTCTGTATCACAGGAGGAATACAGGAAAAAAAAGAATGCAAAGAGAAACCAACATGGTCAGTCTATGGAGAAGGCATTTGTTATCCAAGTTCCTTTGCAAAGAATGCTTAAGCAGAACACATTTGGCCTGTTTGTTTTCTTGTGATCCAAACAGATCTGTCTGAGGAAAATCCCATCTGCACACTAGTTGGATGAAGACATCACTATGCAACATCTACTCGTGTTGGTCTGACTTCTATCTGCTTAGTTCGTCTGCCACAATATTTTGCTCTGACAGTATATACACCACTGTGAGAGACAATCTACATTCCAGTGCCATTTTCCAGAAAGTGGCTGATAATTTGTACAGGATGTAGGATCCCGTACCCCTTATTTGTTGATGCACAACATCACTGTATTGTTGTCTGTTACTACTTGCAGTATATCTTCTATCCATATCTGAGTCCCTGAATCACAGCAAACATTTATTTTCTGTTTCTATGTTTTTCCTGTGTGGAGTATCCCACACTGCATATATTTGTAGGTTTTGAGTGAATAGTCTCCAGGTTGTGTCCCAAGCATTTGTTGTGATTGACTGTTTGGGACTTTCCTGAGTAAAAGAAAGTCGTTAAGTTGAGGCTGCTGTTCTTGGACTTCCACTCTTGCTCTTTGGCAATGCAGGGGAGAACTGGAATTGTTTGCTCCAGTAGCTGTGAGTGCTGAACCCATGCAGATATCAGATGCCACTGTAACTTTCTCATGTTGAGTCCATCACATATATCATAAGGATGGAGGATGCTGTTTGTCCTATAGCACTGAGTTACTCTTTGGTGTGGACTGTTTCTGGGCTGCTAATTACCAGGCTTCATTTTTGTAGGTTCAAAGTGAACCCCAGCTTGTGAAGGAGATCCATACAACATGTCAAGAGTCTGTTTGCTTTCCCTCATGATGAAGCCTGAATGAGGCACCCTCCTAATATGGGAAGATATAAAATGCCCTTGATCCTGAAAAAGGCAATTATCAATGCTAGTCATTTTGTAAAGACCATGGGCACAGTAGACAGACCAAAATGCAATGAGATAAATTGACAGCACCAGCCCCCTGCAAATAATATAAAGAGAAGCCTGGGATCCCAGCAAATGGGTATATGAAAGAAGTCCAGGATGACCATTAAAGCTCTGTAGTGTAGGAGGGCAAGCAGAGTTTAAAACGACAATATCTTGAGTTTAGATATTTTTAGAAAGGTGTTCAGCCTTGAAATGTCAAGGACAAGTTTCCAAGTGCCTTGTTTCCTTGGAAAAAGAAAGAACCTGTAACAGAGCAATCTTCCTTGGTCTTGGACAGGAAAATTGCTCTGTTCAGGTTCTTTCTTGTTCCAAGAAAGAAAGAACCTGTAACACAGTATTTTTCCTTGGTCTTAGACAGGAACTGTATGGCTTCCTTGGTCTTGGGAAGGAATCTTCTGTAAGATTACTGCTGATTAGTCTAGCACTTAGAGCAGAGGATTAAGGCTGTGCAGTGTTAATGAAGTGCTTCCTGTACTCTAGAGTTTGATCCCCTTTGCCTCCATTTACCTGCTGCATGACTCTGCAGGTTACCTAACCATGCAGGCCATCTGGACTGCATGCCTAGCAATCACCCAAGAGCCTGTGCTATAAGAGGTCTGAAATGACAGTCTGTGTTACACTATCTTGGTATTTTGGAACCCAGAGTATTCCTGCCACATGATGAATCTTTTCCCACTGTAGTCTCTATCCTGACATGATTGATCTGCAAAATACAAGAGACTTTTGTCATGAGTTTCCATTCTGAAAGACAGATAGACAGTCTGACACTTTGCTGGAAGGACAGGAGAGGGAGGTTGTGCTGACTTGGGGTTGGGAGGGAAGCTATATAGTCAAGGCTGCTCCTTATTACAGGATGGCTCTTACCCTCCCCAGACTTCCCTTTAAAGTCATCTGCCATCTTGTCTTAAAATGGCTTTTCTTTCCTTTGCACTGTTTATTATTATCCTGTTTGTCACAAAAGGGCCAGGCTTGGAAGGGTATCGGGTAATTTCTGTCATACGGTGGCATGGGTGGCTTCACATCCTGCACAACCATTCCCCTTTCCTCTATTCTCTTGAAGAATTCACAAGCTAGGCACCCACTCAAACAGCAGGTCCTTGTCAAAAGGGGGCATTAACAAGCTATGCCCTGATATCCTCTTACAGAGGTTACAGCCTCAGCCTGACAAGTCTACCAAAAACAGAGCCCTGTAGCTACTGCTCTGGATGCTGTATCAACAGCATCATAACAACACGTAATACAGAGTTTTGCCACCTGGCTAGCAGTTAGTGTGAGCTCTAACAATTTAATCCTTTGATCAGTATCAGACAACTCCACAATCTTCTCTCCTAGGTAGTCCAGCAGTAGCATCTGGAACCTGACCATGTGTGTCTGGTATTTATTAGATCTGAAGGACAGAGTAGGAGACATATTGACCTTCTTCCCATTTATAACCAAAGCACTGTTGCCCTTGTTACTTGAAGAGTAATAAGGAAAGCAAGAACCAACTCTGTCTTTTTTTCTGTAGCCATGGGCCCTGCAGCTGGATTCGCCACTGGATTCCTATACAAGTACTTATTATTTTTATTTATTTATTTATTTTACATTTGTTGATTGGGATTGTCCGACTGAGCTGAACAGCTCTTTTTCAGCAGAGGCCCAGGGAGAAATGCTCCAACATATTGTACAGTTTTCATTATAAATTAGTATTAAACAGCAGTGTTACAGGATTATTACAAGGCATTAAGCAGCAATACAGTGTTATACAGTGTCAATAATCAGGAGTATAGCAAAACTATTTCAAGATGTATAAAAAGTATTAGTGTCTTTATAACATACAGAATCTACCTGATTTCTTACATGCACAGGGTTGAGAGTCAAGTTCCCTGAAGGCTGACAAAAAAGCATTCTCCAAAGCTTCTAGAATAGGAAGACTAGTCACAGCTTTAGCTGCATTCACGCTCAGTAAATCAAAGTACCTTTAGGAGCATCAGATGCTATATTCTCACTTACAGAAATCCTTCATCCTGGTAAGAGTTTATGCACAGCAGACCTCCTCAGAGGAAGAGTCAGAGGAGAGGCGTGTTTAGAGTTAGAATCATATAAAAGAGGGAAAGACATCTGAGTGGAATAATCTAGTTCCCCCCACTTCACTTTCTTTTGAGTCCCCTACTTAGGTTGGAGAGTGGTGCCTCTTAATTTTGAAGTAAAGTACTCCTAACACCGAAGATTCAGTGCCTGGCTGCTGGGTTTGCACAGTCTTCAGTAGGCCTTGGAACATGCTGAACCATTATTTAGAAAGAAGGAGAAGAACTGAAAGACCCACCAGGTGCCTGCTTAGAGGACATGTGCCAGGAATCAAGGGAGGAAGATGTCTTACTTTTTGGGTCTTTTTTCAGTGAGTTATCTGCCATGGGATTTCTACTCTTTGTGCAGAAAGGTCAGGCTTCAATTCTAAACCTTCAAACTCCTCCTAATCCAAATGGTAGAGCTCCTGCTTTCCCCCTCAGCAATAGCCATATGGGCCTCTTTCACAAGGAAGAGCCTTGCAATGGATCAGTCTGGTTGTAAATGCATGGTTCTTCAGACATGGCAGCCTACAAAGGGGGATCACCAGAGGACTGAGGAAGTGTATATATCCAATCCAAGGCACCTCACTTGAACCAACACCCTTGGACTAATTTAAACACTGGGGACCTGCACTGTGTCTCCTGTTGCACTTTCTGCCATCTAGCCAGATTTTAATTTGAAGGAGTGACTGAAGGACAAAGACGGCCTGGATAGGTCAGCATTGCAGACAGACCTCTATTCTCTTCCATTCAAAGTATCTGTGTAGGGATTGCAACCTACTTAGCAATGTTTTGGGAGTGAAGCCACAGCCCCTGTGATAATCCTCATGAAGGATTTGCCTACCACAGCCATAACTCCTTTTTTTGGCATTAAAAGCAAGTCAAATCCAGTAAAAAAACAGCAAAATGCATTGAAAAATTATCATTAGCAAACACTAAAATATAGGGTTTTCCAATGGGAACTCTATGCTTCTGAGCTCCAAACCATTGAACCATGCGGAGGACAGTAATGCTGCTCATGGAACTGACTACAAATTGGCATCTGCACTCGTGAACCGAGGCAAGACAGTTCTAAAATGACATGTGTGTGCCATCTTACACTGGCAAGCTTAGCTGTACCAGAACACCTAGATGTATGCTGAGCAAAGTGGAAATGATCTTCGACTCAAAAAATTTGGGCCAGATGTAGCGGAATCCCCAGCAGCTAAATTGCACCAGTAAGGATTAATACCATCTAAATGAAGAACGCTGCTCCCCCGCCCCCCCCCCCCCATTTTTTTTTTTTTACTCTCTTAGAAAGAAAGACAAGTATCTGGGTGGATGCTTCAAAAGAAAGTTCAAAGTCCAGCTTAGGCAAAAAAGAAGGGATTGCTTTTTAAAGTCTGAACCCACCCCCCCCCCCATGTTATTAAGTAAAACTAAATATAGTTCTTTACGTGTTAAACCTGTACTTCAGAAATGCTTCTGGATGAAGCAGTTGCTATAAAGAAAACTGTTTTCCATGAGAAGTACTTCAAGACTACTGCACTAACAGGCTCTAAAAAGAGACAAAGTTAATTTCTAAATAAAAAATGCCAAGTTTCACACATAAAAGAAGCCGGGGGAGGGGGGGGGGGGTCAAAAATGAAAAATCTCTTTCAACCTTGCAAATATGACAGACAACTGAACTTTAGTGATGGAATAGACCAATGAAGTCTTCTAAAAGGTAAAAAGATATTGTAACATCTGAAAAACTGCATCTGTTGCTGTTTCTTAACCTTGATCTTCACACTAAAAAGTATCCTCCATTTATACACGAATGATTTTCTCATGGTGAGACTTTTTTGATATTTGTCTTTAATTGTAAAAGGCAGACAGCTACCATTAAAAAAACACGTACTAAACTTACATTTGCCTCAGTAAAGACAGCCATAAAGCAAACTTTCAGAGAAAAGGCATCAGGCATTACTATTAAGTCAAGACACAGCATAAATAAAGTAGAGAGCTTGGTGAGAACACATTATTATGAATCCTGTAGGTAAGTACAGCATGAGATTCCAATGTACTTTAAGTCAAAACACCATTGGGCTAAAGACTGTCCAGACAGAGGCAAACAACTTACAATGTTGTTGTTGTCTTTCGGCTTTTCCCGGTTAGGGGAAAAAACAAAAAAATATTCTTGTTCTCCTAACTTTCCTGGCTAGTTGTTCCAGTGATCAGGTTTTGCTGATCCCTGGGCTTTGTCTTGGTTCCTGTACTTCTCCATTTTCTTTGTTTGGTCAGGGGGAAGTTTCTTTACTCACCAGTGGGAGTGGGGAGTACTGAGCTGCCTGTTTGTCCTCAGAGGAGTGGTTTAAGACAGTAACTTGTAATTCATTGGCCATTGGGTCATTTCCTGCCTTTTCCAGCACCCTGCTATAAAGCACGCTTTGGCGGGCTTTTCTGGCTGTAGAGAACTCAGCACAGCTCCTCGTGGTATCCAGCAGAGTTCCTAAAGGAGCAGAGAACAGAAAAAGCATCTTTCCAGATTTTAAGTATTTTTTCTTGCATTTTTCGACCATTTGTGTTATTCGACGACTGTTTCTGTCTATTTTATAGTGGTATTACCTGTTTTTCCTGTTTTTATAAGCTTTAATTGTTGGTTGCACTTCTTAGTTTAAGTTTGCTTAAAAGTTAAACTACAGGCTAATACACTCAAGTGTACTAGCTTTTGATACCATTTAATCGAAAAGCAAAGCATTTATTGTGTTTTCTGTTCTGTCTGTGAAAAAAATTTGAAAAAAAAAAAAATATTCTTGTTCTCCTAACTTTCCTGGCTAGTTGTTCCAGTGATCAGGTTTTGCTGATCCCTGGGCTTTGTCTTGGTTCCTGTACTTCTCCATTTTCTTTGTTTGGTCAGGGGGAAGTTTCTTTACTCAGCAGTGGGAGTGGGTAGTACTGAGCTGCCTGTTTGTCCTCAGAGGAGTGGTTTAAGACAGTAACTTGTAATTCATTGGCCATTTTGGGTCATTTCCTGCCTTTTCCAGCCCCCTGCTATAAAGCACGCTTTAGCGCGGAGTTGCCACTAGAGCAGCATCGGGCAGCGCCGGTTTAACAAGGTTAAACTTTTTCTGGCTCCATAAAGTCTGTTCTTCAATTTTTCCCTTAGTAACTACTTGCTCTACTAGTAACCTAAACAGTATATCCCTTAACTAAAAAGCGCAGCACTTGTTCCTAAAAGTTTTCTTCCTTGCAGGTTAAGCACTCCTATATTATACAAAGTCCCTCACTTTCGAAACCCCCCCAGGAGTACCCACTTCTTTACTAAGTCCTCTCTTATTCAGTCTCATACCTAACTTCTTAAATTTCTAGCATGTCAAAGGGCCAGATGCTGGCGTCCTCTCCTGCCCAGTTGGTGAATCTGGGAATATTGAGGCAATGTTACAATTGCCTCATGTACACAGACAACCCTCTCCTCCTCCCACATAACACAAATACTTGCGAGAGATGCAGCTATTTAGCCAAACTGGAGGCTGAGCTCTCTCAACTCAGGACTGGCAAGACCAGACAAGAGGAGAAGGCAACTACACACACCACAAAACCAGCCTCACATAATGCTACCACACCACTGAATCAAACACATAAACACACAAAGACTTACTCGGAGGCTCTGAGTAAAAATTTACCTAAACAGCAGAGGCCTCCAAAGCAGACACCCAAGCAACTGCTACCACAAGACACCCCACAAGCAACACATAAACCACAAAATCAGTGTGCAAAGCAGTCACAGCCCTTAAGGCCAAATACAACACCAAACATACTTGTCATAGGTGACTCCATAGTCAAGACACACTGACATCCCACTCACCAGGCTGAACAAGGAGAGGGTCACAGTAAGCTGCCTATCGGGCGCTAGAATTCGCCACATAACACAAGCACTCTGGTCACTCCATGGCAAGTACAAATATGACACAGTCATTGTCCATGCTGGTGTGAACGACCTGAGACGCACCTCCCTGGACTACATGAAAAGAGACATAGAGGAGCTCTCTGATTATGCAGCCCAGGCAGGTATGACCCTGACCTTGAGCAGTATCCTTCCTTCACCAAGAATGATACCACAATATAGAGACAAGATGACCAGCTTTAACAATTGGCTTACCTCCTGGTGTCATTCAAAGGGGATCCAGTGTCTGTCTGCCTGGGATGACATGCTTGACAAGCCACGCTGCTTCGCAAGGGACGGCTTGCACCTGTCACCCCTGGGATTCCGGATATTGGCTAAGGCTCTTGCCACCCCCATAGTGCCTTTTGTAAGCAAGGCTCAAATTCTAAACCTACCACCCTAGAAAACAAAAATGAGAAGAAACTGAGGGTAATGCTGCTCAATGCCAGAAGTCTAAATCTCAAAATGCACGCACTCGAGGCCCTTCTCAGTATGGAGAACATCGATGTCTGTGCTGTAACTGAAACCTGGTTCAAGGCTCCTGAGAGCACCCCGGCACTATCAGGTTTTACCTCATAGCATGCGTTCCGGCCCCAAAACCTGGACCACACCACAAAAGGAGGGGGTGTATCCATATTCATAAAGGATACCCACACCTCCAGGTTGGTGGCAACGCACAAGCTCGGAAACCATCCAGGTGCAACTAACCATAGGCAAAACTGCTCTACAATTTGTAGCATGCTACAGGCCACCCTCTCAAACTCAGGAGCCCCACACAGCCTTCCTGAAGACACTGGAGGGTATAAATGTATTTCCAAACACCATCATATTGGGTGACTTCAACTACCCGAATATAGACTGGGAACATTACTCAAGCCCTAACTCTCTAGCTCAACGGTTCCTGGAGTTTATAAATTCAAATGCCATGGAACAACTAGTCACTGTTCCCATGAGAGGAGAAAATATATTAGATCTCATTATCACAAACATGGGGACAAAATGCTCCGCACCGGAAGTATATCCCTCATTGGTGAGATTTGATCATAAACTAATCTCACTGGAAATCCACATCCCGCCCCCACCCCAAACAAAAAAGATCACAGTGAAGAACTTCTCTAAAGCAAACTTCACACTACTCAAGACTGGTGTGGTATCCTTCAAGGCCCCTGAGCCAGAGGAAACCACAACCCAAGCTGCGGAAGCCCTTACAAATGCCTTCTATGAACACCTCCAGGACTGCATGGATCAGGCAATCCCAAATAAAACCAAGACTCTTTCCACCAAGGGCAAACGTCCAGTCTGGTGGACCCCAGCCATTAACAAACTTTACAATAAGAGGAGAAAGTTATTACATGATAAAACAAAATCCATAAAAGGGAAGTCACCCCTGATCATTCTTAGTAAAAAAATATGAGCACTCATAAAATCAACTAAGGCCAGTTTTGAGAGAAAAATTGCCATGGAATCAAAAGACAATCATAAGGCCTTTTTCAGCTATGTTAGGAACCTGGGTGGAAACTCCCAGATATGCTCAGAATTAGTCCAAAATGATACAAAAATCACTGAACGCACAGACATTGCCAACATACTGGCAGACAGGTTCAGTGCAAACTTCACCCCCCTCTCCCCCCCTAAAGGAGAGATAACTATCCCAGCAGAGTGTAGCCTCCCAGACATCTCAAATGCGCAGGTGAAAGCTGCTCTCTCTAAAGCTAAAAACACAGCATCAATGGGACCGGATGGTGTCCCCGGCTGTGTGCTACATCAGCTCAATGAGGAACTAAACCCGCACATAAGGCAGCTGTTTAATCTCAGCCTTATCACAGGATACGTGCCCAAGGAGTGGCGTATGGCAACTGTGGTCCCACTCCACAAAGGCAGAGCCTCTACGGACCCTGGTAATTACCGCCCCATAAGCTTAACAAGTCTAGTCTGCAAAGCTATGGAGAGGATCATAATGGAGCTCATAAACAGAGATATAGGGGACTTGCAGACATTGGACCCGTCCCAGTTTGGCTTTGTCAAGTGCAGATCATGCCTTTTGAACTTGGTCAACTTCTTCGAGACAGTCACCAAGGCCATTGATGAGGGAAAGGCAGTCCATACAGCCTACCTTGACCTTGCAAAAGCTTTCGACACAATACCCCACTCGGGTATTGTAGAAAAACTTACCAACTTAAATATAAACCCATATGTCACAAGATGGGTTGCAAACTGGCTTAAGGACAAAACCCACAGGGTTAGAGTTGCTGGCGCTATGTCAGACTCCAAGCCGGTCACAAGTGGTGTCCCACAGGGCTCAGTCCTTGGCCCCCTATTGTTCGGCATCTACTTCTCAGAAGTACAGGCCAACATGGGAGGACTTTGGCTGACAAAGTTTGCAGATGACTGCAAACTGGGCGCCATAGTGGAAAGTGCATCAGACACGGATATCCTTCAGAGAGGACTCATGGAAACTGATAGCTGGTGCCAGAGCCACGGCCTGAAGTTAAACGCCAAAAAATGTATAGTCATACCATTCGGGAAAAACAAGGTAACCCCAAGCTACCATATAGGTGGCAATCCTCTAAGCACAGAAGTGGTTATCAGGGACCTGGGGACACAGGTTGACAGTGGCCTTTCTTTTGACACCCACGTTGCTAAAGTGGTTAGAAAAACCTTCTACATTGCCCATCTGATCATGAAGGGTTTCACATCCAGATCTAGTGAGGTCATTGTTCCCCTGTACTCTTCACTTATCAGACCAATGATCGAGCACAATGCCCCATTCGGGATGTATCTCACCCGACATCTGCAGCAATTGGAGAGACCCCAAAAGTCCCTCACCAACAGGATAAAGGGACTCCAAAATCTGTCATATGCTGCCAGATTGAAGAAACTCCAGCTCTATTCAGTCGCATACCGTCTGCTCAGAGGTGACATGTGCCTGACATACAAGGCCATGTCCAACCAGGAATTAATGGACATGCTCCACCTCAAAAAATCCAAATCCACCAGAACCACTAGAGCAAGCGACTTAAACCTTAGCACGGATATAAATAGGACATGCTGGAGGGATAGCTTTATCACTCAGAGACTCCCTATGCTGTGGAATAAAATCCTGGTCCATGTGAGGCAGAGCACCTCGCTGGCTCTGTTCAAGAGAAATCTTGACCTGTGGATGGGAGATCGTAGGTTTACCCCGGGAATCATCTCTGTGTCACTGCTGGACAGAGGCACAACAAACTAATGGGCACAGTATTTTTTTCATATAAGGGGTGGCGTAAGCCACAAAACTCTGGGCTAGACTTATAAATGCCTTAGGGCAGATAGTCTAGTATAAACCTATGAACCTATAATGATTGGCAGTAGATTTTCACGAACGCCGAGGTGCCAGCTCGACGTTCAACCTTCAACGAAGGCACGTCCATTTACGCATGTCTACTGAATGCCCACCCAACCACGGGGAGGACATGCAGACTCCACACAGATGGCACTCCAGCCGAGAATCGAATGGGAGAACCTCTTGCTGTGAGGCAACAATGCTACCGTTGCACAATAATGGAGGAAAACACAACATCTGACAAAGCAGAAGAATGCAATATAACTTTACTTAGCTGGTTTCAAATGCAGAGATGTCTGCAGTAAAATCTTTTTTTTGTCAGTGACTGAAACAGTATGTATGGTTTCTAGAGAAAATGGTTAGGCAGGTATATCTACAAATTGAGTCAGAGTGAAGTGAAAATGATGTTGAAAACTGATAAGTCACAGCAGTATGACTTTCAGATTTAGAGATGGAAAAGTACTATATCATGCAAAGAGACTGAAAATAGCCATAAAAATAGTACACACTAAGTACAATGTTGAAACAGAAGTGGTTTCTGTTGAAATGCCTTACTAAGATGTTCTGAAAAAAAAATTCAGAATGTGAAAAAGCAGTGGCATTTAAACCGAGTCTTAAATTTAATAGCTCTGGGCATTACTGTATTAATTCACTCAAGCCTAAAATGCCTTTTTGTATACTTTCAATACACATCATTACCTTCACCAGAACATTTTGGGGTTTGTCTTCTTTAATTAAGTGACTTACCAGCTAATAATAGGCAGTATTAGAATGGGCAAGGAGTTATTAACAAAGAGATACTAGGATTCTTGGACAAGGATGTCCTGCAGTAGAGAAATTAATCTTTGTTGTGTATTATTCATATTTTCATACTTATAGGTTCATAGGTGTTTATGTTCATATTTTCATAACTGAGACCTATATTTTGTTGAGGTATATGGTGTGAAACACCAATGTGGGATACAGGACAATTCACTAAGAATGCTGGTTTATACTGGTTTATATCACACTATGCTAGAAATATTGCTACTTATTTCTAATTAATTATGAAAATAAGCAATATATCCATATGTTGTCAATACTTCAAAAACTAAGTGACTTATGAACTGTTGCATAACATTAACAGAAACCTTAGATGTTCTTGAAGAAAACTTTCCATTAATACTTTCATTGCAAGTTTCACATCTTGAGAGATATCCAGCATTACTTAGGTTCATAGGTTCATACTAGGCTATCTGCCCTAGGGCATTTATAAGCCTAGCCAGAGTATGTTTGGCTTTCGCCACCCATTTTAAATTAATTTTGTTATGCCCTTTTTCGAGGTTAGTATACTGTGCCTCTGTCTAACAGTGACACAGAAGTGATACCTGGGGTAAACCTACGATCTCCCATCCACTCATCAAGATTCCTCTTGAAGACAGTCAATGAGGGACTCTGCCTAACCTGGACTGGGATTTTATTCCAGAGTGAAGGGAGCCTCTGGGTTATGAATCTGTCCCTCCAACATGTCCTACTTATTTCAGTGCTGAGGTTTAAGTCTCTCGAGCGCGTAGCTCGATGGGATTTGGATTTTTTGAGGTGCAGCATGTCCCTTAATTCCGGGTTGGACATGGCTTTATACGTCAGGCACAGATCGCCTCTGAGCAGGCGGTATGCCACTGAGTAGAGCTGGAGTTTCTTTAACCGGGCAGCATATGGCATCTGTTTGAGCCCTTTGATCCTCTTGGTGAGGTACTTTTGGGGTCTTTCCAGTTGCTGCAGGTGTTTGGTAAGGTACATCCCAATAGGGGCATTGTACTTGATTATGGGCCTGATGAGGGATGAGTAAAGAGGCACGATGACCTCCCCTGATCTATATGTGAATCCCTTCATGATTAGGTGGGCTATATAAAATGTTTTTCTAACCACTTTGGCCACGTGGTTGTCAAATGAGAGATTGCTATCAACTTGGGTCCCCAGGTCCCTAATTACTTCTTCTGTACTTAATGGATTACCACCTATGTGGTAATTTGTGGGCACTTTGTTTTTGCCAAATGGGATGACTATACACTTTTTGTTGTTTAGCTTGAGGCCATGGCTCTGGCACTAGTTGTCTATTTCTATGAGGCCCTTTTGGAGGATGCTTGTGTCAGCTGGAGAGTCGATTATGGCACCCAGTTTGCAGTCATCTGCGAACTTGGTCAGCCATAGTCCTTCTGTGTTGGCTTGTACCTCCGAGAAATATATACCAAACAAGAGAGGCCCCAGGACTGAGCCTTGTGGGACACCACTTGTAACTGGTTTGGAGTCTGACATGGCTCCAGCAATTCTAACCATGTGGGTTCTGACCTTGAGCCAGTTTGCAACCCATTTAGTGACATATGGGTTTATATTTAAGCTGGTGAGCTTATCTATAATGCCCGAGTGGGGTATTGTATCGAAGGCTTTTGCGAGGTCCAGGTAGGCTGTGTGGACCACCTTCCCTTCGTCAATGGCCTTGGTGACGGTTTCAAAGAAGTCGACCAGGTTTAAGAGGCAGGGTCTGCCCTTAACAAAGCCGAACTGGGTAGGATCCAGTGTCTGTAGGTCCCCAATATCTTTATTTATGAGGTCCATGATGATCCTTTCCATAGCTTTGCAAACCAAGCTAGTCAGGCTTATGAGGCGATAGTTTCCAGGGTCCGTTGAGGCACCACCTTTGTGGAGAGGGACCTATTGCTGTACGCCACTCTTTGGGTACATATCCTGTAGTAAGGCTGAGATTGAACAGTAGTTTTATGTTTGGGTTTAGCTCTTCTTGGAGTTCATGTAGGACGCAGCCCGGGACACCGTCTGGTCCCATTGATGCTGTGTTTTTTGCTTTGGAGAGGGTGGCTCTTACCTGAGCATCTGAGATGTGAGGGGGGCAGCACCCTACTGGGATAGATATTTGCCCTTTTGGTGGGGAGGGGGGGGAGAAGTTTGCGCTGAACCTGTCAGCTAGGATGTTGGCAATGTCTGTGGGTTCAGTGTATTTTTTGTCATTTTGGACTAATTCTGAGCATATCTGGGAATTCCCACCCAGGTTCCTAACATAACTAAAGAAAGCCTTGTGATTATCCTTAGTGTCCTGTGCAATTTTTCTCTCGAAGCTGGCCTTAGACGATTTTATGAGTGCCCGTAGTTTTTTGCTAATACAGATCAGAGATGCCTTCCCTTTTTGGGATTTTGCTCTATCATGTAGTAGCTTCCTCCTTCTATTGTATAGTTTGTTTATGGCTGGGGTCCACCAGACAGGACATCTGCCTTTGGAGGATTGGGTCTTGGTTTTATTTGGGATTGCATGATCCATGCATTCTTGAAGGTGTTCATAGAATGCATTTATAAAGGATTCTGCTGTCTGGGTTGTATTTTCCACTGGCCCGGGGGCTTTGAAGGATTCCACCTCGGTTTTGAGGAGTGTGAAATTTGCTTTAGAGAAGTTTTTCACTGTGGTTTTCTGGGCAGGGTTGGGGTCGGGATGTGAATATCCAGTTGGATTAGTTTATGGTCTGATCTTACCAGTGAGGGATACACTTCTGGTCTGGAGCATAGAGTCCCCATGTTGGTGATGATCAGGTCCAGTATGTTTTCCCCTCTTGTGGGAGTGGTAACAAGATGTTCCATAGCATTTGAGTTTATGAATTCTAGGAACCTTTGGGCTAGGGTGTTGGAGCTAGAGTAATGCTCCCAGTCTATGTTTTGGTAGTTGAAGTCGCCCAATATAATGGTGTTTGGAGAGACCTTCATATTTTCCAGTGTTCTCAGGAAGGCCGAGTGGGGTTCCTGGGTTTGGGAGGGTGGTCTGTAGCAGGCTATGAACTGGAAGGCAGTTTTACCCACTGTTAGTTGCACATGGATAGTTTCTGATGCTTCGTGCTGTGCCACCAACCTGGAGGTGTGGGTATCTTTGATGAATATTGATACTCCCCCTCCTTTTGTAGTTCGGTCCAAGTTTTGGGGCCGAAAAGTATGGTATGAGGTATAACCTGGTAGTGCTGGGGTGCTCTTGGGAGCCCTGAACCAGGTTTCTGTTACTGCACAGATATCGATGTTCTCCATGCTAAGGAGAGTTTGGAGTGGTTGCATCTTGAGGTTTAGACTTCTGGCGTTGAGTAGCATTACTCTTAGTTTCTTATCCCTTGTGATACCTATGGAAGTGGGTTTGTCTTTTGAGCCTTGCCTAAAAAAGGCACTAGGGGGGTAGCAAGAGCCTTTGCCAATATCCGAAAGCCCAGGGGTGACAGGTGCAAGCCGTCCTTAGCAAAGCATTGTGGCTTGTTGAGCATATCATCCCAGGCTGACAGGCATTGGATCCCCTTTGAATGACACCAATACTTAAGCCAATTGTTGAAATTGATCATCTTGTCTTCATATTGTGGCATCAATCTTGGTGAGGGTAAGATGCTACTCAAGGTCAGGGTCATACCGGCCTGGGCTACATGCTCAGAGAGCTCCTCTATGTCTCTTTTCATGTAGTCCAGGGAGGTACGTCTCAGGTCATTCACACCAGCATGGACAATGACTGAGTTATATTTGTACTTGCCTTGGAGTGACCTGAGTGCTTGTGTTATGTGGCGGATCCTAGCGCCCAACAGGCTGCTCACCATGACCTTCTCCTTGTTCAGCCAGGTGAGCGGGACGTCAGTGTGCCTGACGATAGAGTCACCTACTACAAGTGTATCAGTTGTGTTGTTTAGCCTTAAGGGCTGTGGCTGTTCGGCACACTGGCTTTGTGAGCTATGTGTTGCACGTGTTTTGTTTTGGGGTAGCGGTTGCTTAGGTGTCTGCTTTGGAGGTCTCTGCTGCTTAGGCAGATCTTTATTTAGAGTCTCCGAGTATGTTTTTGTGTGATTATGTGTTTGGTTTGCTGTCGTGGTAGGTCTAAGTGAGACTGGAATTGTAGTGAGTGTGGTTTCCTTGTCCTCCTGACTGGTTATGCCAGTACTGAGTTGAGAGAGCTTAGCCTCCAGTTTGGCTATATGGTTGCATCTCTCACACGTGTTGGAATTTGTTGGGAGGAGGAGAGGGTTGTCTGTGTACACGAGGCAGTTGTAACATTGCCTCAAGATTCCCAGATTCACCAGCTGGACCGGAGAGGAGATTGACAACTGACCTTTGGACATGCTGGATAAGTATTGGGAATTCCTTTATAATTGAAAACAAGGGCCAATGGGGAAGAAGGTACTCAAGGGGAGTTTGTGAGGGTGTCGTGCTTTTAATTTTTTAGTGCTGACTTATATAATTGCTTAGTGAGCAAGTGCCAGGTAACCTAAGTGCAATGTGTTACAGGTAACTTAAATGCAAAAATGACAAACAGTAACTTTCTTTCAAGTGAAACAAGGAAATAAGTACAGTAAGCAATGCAGATATCACTAGGGATCCACAGAAGCGCTGAAAAGCCGCATTTTAGGTGGAATTAGCGTTCCAGGGAAATAACAAGCAAACAAACAGCAAGCATACAAACAAAGCTAGATTCAGCAGGCCTAGATATAGTCTATGCTACAGCAAACAAGGTGTACCATTTTCAGTAAGAAACAGTTCAAATATGCAGGCACTATAAACCTTTAACCAGAAATCCCCAGCTCAGAAGGGCAGAGTCCAGCCTCTCCGCCCACAAGAGTGCAGACCACGCACTTGTACTGCTAATTATACAATTAAAAAAAAAGAAGTTGTGTACTTACCATAATAGCTCTCCATCTGTGTTATCCATTTTCATTCTTCCTTAACCACTGTATTTGGATCTGATCCGATCCTCAGATCCAATTTGGCCATCACTATAGCTTATGGCCAATTGAAACTCTCAAGCTCCTCCCTACCCATAAAGCACCAATCTCTAACACAGCACAGATCTTGTTTACTACATGACAAAAATACTATTTGAATAATGTTTCTAACAAAGGAAGCAGTATATGGAGATCCATTCCAGACACACTGGTTTCTTAACAGCATCTAATTCTTCCAGAAGTCCATGATGACAAAGGTCGGGGGTTGCCAGGTGGGAAGTTGAGTGTCACATAGGGAGAATACTGCCAGCTGAGCTATCTGGAATTTTGTAAATAATTCTATGGCATTTGTGAATATTGATATGATTTATACCGAATTGTATGTTATGTATTGAGTATCAAGAATGCAACCACAGCATTCCCTGCTGGAACAGAGAAGATTAACTTACAAAACTTCAACAAAAGAAGTTGAAATTAAGTGCTTTATGATTGTGCTACAAAAGTTACTTTCAATGCAGCAAGGAGACAGGATGTCTAGAACCAGCTTATCTTCTGCACTGTTTTGTAAGTGTTTTATTGTTTTATGTCTTCTGGCAACTGCAAAGATCTGAGAGATATGTATTTCTCACACAGATATATTAAATTCTGTTAAGTTTCTGTTTAGCCTGGGAACTGAAGTCAGATGACAAAGAGTGACATCATCCAAGCTAACCCAGCAGTAAAATGTGATATTAATTTAAGAACTCTCTCAGCGATAGACTGTGTATTTTGTATTTTGTCTTGGACATAGCAAGAACATCCACTTAACATCAACATCTGCACTTGCCTGTCTGTAAGTAAGACTGAGGGCACAGTATCTCTTTTAGATATAGATAGGAATATAGTAAAGATTAGCTTAGATGTTTAATGTATTTATTTGAGACTGCCCTGCAATGTTGTTTTAAAATATTTTCTGATTCTGAATTCTGAAGTAACTGTGTTTGTTTTCTGAGTATTGTCTTGTTCTTTTATTATTTATTATTAAATATATTTAAACCTATCTTTGTGGCTGATATCTGTGAGACATATTTGAGCTCTTGGGTACTTGCATATGTATTTGGTGATACTGTACAGGCCACTCTTAAATGGCCTGGTGCTTGGTCAAAACTACCATTTGGATAACAGTGACATTACATTGAGGAAGAATGAAAATGGACAAAACAGATGGAATGTTATGGTAAGTACAGAACTTCTTTATCAGATGTTGTCAATTTTCATTCATTCATTTCTCAGCCATTAGGATAGGGTCCCCAGCTACCTTACATCCCAGCTGGACTCTAAAGAAGGATATTCCTGAGCACAGTTGAACCAAAATCTGTTCTTCCCTTTGATACCGGATCCCATTTATAATGAGTAATAAAAGTATGAGGATTAGTCCAAGTAGCAGCTGCACATATGTCATCC
Organism: Protopterus annectens; assembly: GCF_019279795.1. Lineage (NCBI taxonomy): Eukaryota > Metazoa > Chordata > Ceratodontiformes > Protopteridae > Protopterus > Protopterus annectens. The sequence goes on from NC_056731.1 coordinate 654,494,694, forward strand.
ATGGAATGATTGGATAAAAATACTGACAAGGTTGCCATTGATCTTGTATAATGAGCATTTAAAGGTTTTGGTAATGAAATGCCCGATTTATTATAAACAAAGCCAATGCAGTCCACAATCCATTTTGTTAATGTCACTTTTTACAGACTTGCCCAATTTGTTATCTGCAAAGGACACAAACAGTAGATCAGATTTTCTAATGTCTTTTGTTTTGTGTAAGCTGAAATGCAGCTGTCTATGAATGTCAAGTAAACGTAACATTTACTCACTTCAGTTGTCAAATTTTGGGAAGAATACAGGCGAGTTAATAGATTGATTGATATTGAATTCTGACACCGCCTTAGATAGAAAGGAAGGGTTGGTTCTTAATGTCACCCTATCCTTATAGGAAATCAAGTAAGGAGTTTTAGAGGATTCTCCTGGAAGAGGTAATGACCACTAGAAATAAGGTCTTCCAGGTCAAAAATTTAAGATCACATTTTGCAAGTGATTTGAAGTGGGGATGGATTAAGGCTTGCAAAACAATGTTCAAATCCCAAGGAGGAGTAGGATCTTTATAAAGGTGGTCTAAGTTAAACAGTACCTCTTAGAAAGGCCTTACATATCTTAGAAGCTAGGGAAGAACTTACAACTCCTACATGGAAGTTAGAGATTGGTGCTAATTGAATTTTAATGTAGAGGAGCTAGCTCCCTTATTAAAAATTTCTGCTAAAAATTCTGGTGCACTTTGTGTAGGGGCAGAAAAGGCATCAATATATTTTTGATGGGCCCAATAAACACATCTCTTCTACTTACTCTTTTAGATTTTCCAAGTGGAAGCTTTATGGAAAGACAAAAGTATATGACAGACAGGGGAGGAGAGTATAGGTTGTCTGGCTATTAACAGAAGTAAAGAAACCACACTGTCAGCTTTAGATTTGCGATATTCAGGTGAACTATACCTGTCGGGTGAGACAGGAGGTCTGGAAATGGATCAACAATCTCCAAGGCGGGTATATTAGATAAGGCCAAAGGAAGGGGAAACAAACCGGAGGAGGCCACTAAGGTGCAATGAGGATGACTTTGCTCTTCAACCCTGCAGCTTTCTGTAGGAATTTGGGAATCAATGGGGTTGGTGGGTAAGCATAGAAAAGACCGGAGGGACAATCAGGGATCATCCCTCCGTGACTCCCCCGTTGGGAGGATTAGGGCAAAGAACCTGCTGCATGTGTTGTTTAGGAGACATGCAAAAAGATCGCAGAAAGGCTGGCCCCATTGCTGGAAAATTGCCTCTGCTACGTTTTGTTGACAGACCACCCGTGAGGTAGAAGAATGGATCAGCTCAATTTGTCCACTATCACAGTGGACTTCCCCAGAATGTGCATTCTAATCAGAAAGTGGCTGGATGAGATTGCCCACTGCCACACTCTGAGGGCTTCTCGACACAAGGGATAAGACCTGGTTCCTCCTCGTTTGTTGATGTACCAAACTACTGACGTATTCTCCATTTGGATTGCAACTGTTCCCAGAGGTAGACCATCTTTTTTAAGGCTTGCAACACTAAAATCACTGCTTCCATCTCCAGAACATTTATATACAGGAACAGTAAAGAAGAACACATGCATCCAGAAAGGGGAGAAAGGACCCATCAGCCAAAGGGTAAGAAAACAGATACCAAGAAGGGAGGAAAGAAGGAGGAACAAAATGACTGCAACAGTGAAAAGTGTTGTGATAAGTTCCTGCACATCTACTATGTCTTTCATTTTCACTGTTGCAGTATTTCTTAGTAAAGGGAGAGTACAAAAGCTGCTGTAGAAGATGTGAGGCGGAAGCAACTCATGAGTTCTCAAAAACAAAAAACAAAAAAACATGAAGGATTGCCCTGGATAATCCAGCTCTGGCCCTAGACACTTCATCTAACTTGTAATTTTTAGTAAAGGTATGCAAAGAAGGCCAAGTAGTTTCCAAAATGAATCTGGCATCCAGACCCTTGAAAACAGCACTAACTAGAAGATGATACCACCCTGGTAGAATGAGCATGAACTGGAGAAGAAAGCTGCTTACCATGAAAAGAATAACAAAAGAAATGGCCTTACAAATCCAAGAGGAGGAGAGTTGCTTTGAAACAGCTAAAACCAATCTCTTGACAAGAAAAGAAACAAAATGTTCTCCAGATTTCCTTACATCTTTAGTCTTATCCAAATAATATTTGAGCTGTCTATGCAAATCTAAAGTATGTAGAATCCTCTCACCAGATCTGAGGTGAAGAGGAAACAATAAGGAACATGAGTGGAATTGATTTAAGAGCAAGTCATTGAACACCATAGGAATAAAAAAACAGCTTGGTGTGAAGAGGAATTCTCTATGAAAAAAACAAAAAAAAGGGGGGGGGGGGACTGCCATGAGGGTGTGGAGTACACAGACTGTCTTAGCAGATTTAAGAACCACCAACAAAATAGCCTTCCAACTACAGAATTGCAAAGCAAAAGAAGCTGCAGGCACAATAGGAAGGTGAGTCAACTTTAACCGAACAAAACTGAGGTCCCAGGAAGGCAAAATGGTCTTTCTCTGGAACCTAATGTGAAGAACACCTTTCAAAATTGTTTATCTTCAAATCTAAAGGAAAGTAGCAGATCCAAAGGAAGACTAGCAGAAATGGCTGACAAATTACCTTTAGCAGATGAATATGCCAGCCCAGAATTGAACTCACACAGATAAAAAAGAGCAGTAGGAATATCCACTAAAAGAGGGTCCTGTTCATGCCTGTGAAACCAAAAATAAAATTGGTTTAGTAGTGGGCCTTGTGACCTCCTCCAGAGCCCAAAGCACATCATCACAAAACTGGTGTCAAAAAGGAATCAAAACCCTATCACACACAGAGTCAAATGTAGGGTGGGCAGATAAGGGCTAATGAGAGAGCCCTTGTCCTATGTTGGGAGATCTATCCTGTGAGGAACTTGTGACGACTGCCCTTGGCCAGATGAAACAGAAGGGGGGCACTGATGTCTGGTTCAAAAGGGAATTACCAACTAGATTTTGGGCCTGTCCCACGTGATCTTTTGTAAAACCCTGGGCAACAGAGAAAGGTGGGGCATATGAGAACATCCCCCTCCAAAAACAATACATTGAGGACTTGGCATTCTGGAAAAGAACCTGGGAAGTTGCCTGTTTAGAGGGGAAGCAAAAAGATCTTCTTGAGGAGAACTCCACCGATGGATAATGTCCAGCAAGACCTCCTAGTGAAGCATCCATTCATGAGGAGCTGTCCTGAACTTGCTTAGGTTGTCTGCCATTAGGTTGTGTTTTGAGCAAATGTACACTGCCTAAAGGATCAGATGATGGCAGTATGACTTTGTGCCCCCTTTGCTTGTTTATGTACCACATAACAGTGGTGTTGTCTGTAAAAACCCTGAGAAGACCAGGAACTCAGAGGAAATGCAGAGCTTGAAAAGCTAAGAGCAGAGACCTCATCCTTTTGACACTGATATCATCCCCCAGTTGTTGGGGAGACCAAACTCCTTGAAGCCTGCTGTTGTTGCAAGAATCCTTCTAACCCCGACTTGAGGCATCTGTATACAGTTCCTGTGTGGAGGAAGGAGCTCAAAAGGGCATAATTGAATTCAGAGATATCTGATGAATCCACCATGGAAATTCCTGTTTGAGACAAGGCAACAGAGAAATGGAATTGACAATGTTGGAGCCAAATTATATTTAGACATCACTGAAGGCTCATCATGTGGAGTCTGGTGAAAGGAACCATAGGAATGGTGGAAGCCATGTACGCAGAGACCACAGAAACTTTCTTGCAGACACCACTTGTAAAGAAAGAAGAGACTGAAAGTAAGCTGTCAAGAAGGTGACCTTGGGAAGAGGAAGAAAGGCCATCATAGGCAAGGTCAAAATCCTGCATCCCAGGAAATGTTGATCCTGTGAAGGGATCTGAAAAAATTGGTTGAGACTGATGGTGAACCCCACACTATGAAGCAGAAGCAAGGTAAAGTCAAGATTCTAAAGAAGAAGCTGTCAGAAAGGAGCTTAAATGAGGTCATCCAGATAGGGAAAAATCTAGATACCATGAAGCCTGCTGGAAACTATGACCAGAGCTAGACATTTAGTAAAGACTTTCGGAGCTGTACAAAGACCAAAAGGCAAAGTAGAGAACTGATAATTTGAGAAAGAAACATAAAAACATAAACAATTCCTGAAGATAGGATGACTAGGAATATGGAGATAAGTATCCTTCAAGTCCAAAGAGACCAAGCAGGCCTGAGGAAGAAGCAAGGGAAACAGGGAATGGAGAGACATCTTAAAAGAGGGCATTTTCAGAAATGTGTTGAGAAATGAAAGATCCATAATGGACCTACAAGAGTCCTCCTTTATGGGAATTCCTGGAATAAAAACCTATGTCTCTCTAGGGAGGGAGGAACAGGTTGAATACTTCCCTGTGTTAAATGGCCTTGAAGAATGGGAGAAAAAAGGAAATTGGCAATGTGGAGGTTGAGGAATCCATGAAAAGAGTGGAAGGGATTTCCAAACCATGAAGTAATCATTTTGAAGTAAGGACAAACCCAGGAATCCATGGTAATCTTCTGCCAGATGGAATAGGACAAAGTTAACCTGAGGGAAAGAGGACTCTGGCTGAGGGCTAAGGAAGAATGAATGTCAAATAAAAGCACGTAGGGAAGAACGAATGTCAAATAGAAGCAACTTTGTCAGACAAAGAGATATCCTGACCTCTAGAATCCTGAGAAGGTTTATCAGAAACACCCTTTTTGAAGATCTCTTACCTCTTAAAGAAGGCTTCAGTTGCCTATGCACAATGGAGTACTTGGAACAATAATTCCTTTGACAATTAGGGAAAAGGGAAAGAAAAATCTGTTTGAGGTCCTGCACAACCTTCCCTTTATCTTGTAATGTTAGCAGCTTATGGCTCTGAAAGCCAGGGTGTCCACGGTATATACTTTTGTAAGCATACCTATCCATAGCCCTACTATCATTGACAGAAGGGGGAAGTTTGGAAGAAGACAGTAATTTGGATGGTTTATCAGCAGAAAGAGAAATGACTGCAAGGTTGGATTAGGGATTCTTATATCTGAACTTTTAAAGATTGGGCACCTTGTAAAACCTACCATGTTTCTTAGGTGCAGGAAGTTGGCACTTAGGAGCCTCAGAAGCAGCAGGAAAAAGTAACCAAAAGGGACTTCCAACACAGGAGAGACTGTAGAAGGCCTGAAAGAGTTGGTTTGTAAGAGGGCAGGAACTCTCACGCTGAAAGTATTCCATCATTTTTACAAAGGTGTCTCCATTGGAGAGATTCTCATTAGTTGGGAGAAGCAGTAGCCTCATTCTCTGACTGGATTTCAGAAGAATATGCTAGGGACCATTCCCCAGAATCCAATCTGACATCTTCTTCCAAAGAATCAGATCCCTAAGCCTTTTAGAGGGAGTAGAAGAAAAAAGAACAACTAAAGGCACATATAACTGGAGGGGGGGGGCTTAAAAAGACCCTGACTGATTTCCTGCTTCTCTTAACAAGGATCCTTGGCTACAGGACTTATATGCTTGGACTTCTACTTTTTCTTAAGAGGAACATTTGCTCTAACAAGCGTAGATGGTTCAGGTGTCTAAAATTATCATTTTAAACTTCTTCTTAAGAGGTGGCTGAACATCTGGGTGGGTAGATTCAGAAGCCATAATTCCCTTCACTATCAACTTCAGATGTTACTTTTCTAAGTAAACAGAAAGGGAGAAAAATCCACTATGAAGGGTCTTAGGTACAAAAGCCTGATGAAAAGCAAGCCGAGTGTGACTGTGGTCTGTACCTAGGCAGAAAAGGCACTTGCCATGTTTATCTTATGGGCAATCTGCCTCCCACAGTCACATTTTCTCTTTCTAGATGACATGTAAAATGGTAAACTAACAAAATGAAAGGAAAGAACAAATGGAAAGAAAGAAAAGTCCTCAGTGATGTACTTATCTGCTGTAGGCTCGGTAGCTGAAACAACTTTGCAGCAATCAGACTGGTGGCAATGAAGTTCTGAGGATTAGGCACTCAAATGTTGTTTATGTATCTTATGTCCTGGATGTAGGACATACATCTTACATACAGTTCTTGGAATGGCCCCAGGCTTTCATTTGCTGGTAGGATGTATGGTGATCCTCGGTGGGATATTCCTTTAGTAAGGAATACTGCAACAATGACAAGGAAGGACATCTTTGCTGCTTCCCTGCAATGGCCTGCCCTCTGGTTACCCAAGAGGTAATCAAATATGGAAAGGAAGTGGCACATGTATATGCCCTGATCTTGCAACCAGTGCGTCAATCTGTAAAACGTGGGCATGCAACAACATAACAATAAAATTCAGGTGTGTGAAAAACTGTAGCTCTGAAATGAGAACATGCAAGTGGTAGCTGATAGGTATAGGGGGCTAAAAATTGCATGTTTTCATGGGGGTTGTTGTTGTCTCACTTCTTTGATATTCGATGTTTAACTCTTACCCTAGAAGTTTTCTCTTTGCCTAATAAGTGTTAGTCATATATCTGTGTATTTATTTCTGCTCAATAGCTGAGCTGTTTGGCTGGCTGCTATCTACCTGCAATCAACTGAAGTACAAGCTGATTTAAGTATACTTTGTTCTGCACTTGCATTGTTTTAAAGATAGTACTACATGTTACTTATTTGTTTCACTGAATATTAATTGAATATTGTGGTCTTGCTGGAGTTATTTTCGCACCCTTCCTCCCTGTTCTTGTTGTGATATTAATCTCGGTGGCTTTGGAATTGCCCGCCCATCCTGTAAATTTGTGTCTGAACTTTCCTCCTAGGCTCATCTCATTTGCTCAATAAACTGAGTACAGTGACATCATATTCTGATTTCACTAGTCAATCATAAAGTAGAATGGAGCAGGCAAATGTTTATATGAACATACCAAAATTTTATTGTAATCCAAGGTTAAAACTGTAGAATATCCAAATTTATAAGCGCTTTCGTCTCCTTTTTAAATAAGTTGAAGAGACTTCATCAGATACAATTAGTAACTTTCATCACCTGAATTTAAAAGAAGAAATTCAAATTACATCACATCCTAGAGCAGTCAACACACATTCATTTAAAGCCATAGTATACTTAAAATTGTCATTACTTCCACAACACCGTGAAAGTTGTTAAAACCATTAAAAATACTTTTAAAATACTTCATGAATTTTAAAATCACTACCTATCTACAATTATATTAATAACTTAACATTTAAATAAATTTAAATAAATAAATCCATGTGGTAATAAATATAAATAAATACCTAAAATATTGGAAAACATATATAAGTATAAATAAATATTAATTCAAACAGTGCATATATGAATACGTTTGTTACACTAAGAAAGTTAGAAAGTGTATTTTTAACATCTATTCAGGGCTTTAATTTTCAAGAGATTACTAATAGACAAATTATCATTAAGCCCTGGCCAATACATGGCGTTCAGTTTGATCTGCCATCCTAGTTCCAATTTGTCAAGCTGGTAAGACCATGCTCTACCTCTTGCACTAATCATTACAGTGTCTAATATAATGAATTTAAAAGCATGGTCTGGGTAAGCCATAATATGTTTTGCTAAGGCGCTCCCTTCCCATAGATCACGTATGTTTCTGAGATGTTCCCCTATTCTGTTTTTAAATTTGCGCTCAGTCTTGCCCACGTAAAAACATAGCCATAAATTACAAACAGCGCAATATACAACCCTCTCAGTTGTACATGAAAATCTACCTCTCAGCCAAATTCTAACTCCATTTATTGTGACATTGTTATTAATTTCCATAATGTTCGGGCAGAACTTGCATCTCCCACATTTATGCATGTGTCCTTGAAGATACTCTTCCTGTCATCTATCAAACATATTTTTAAGACACTGTCCTTTCTTATATGTGCAAATAGGAGCGTTCCCCAAAATGTCTCTCGTTTCTTTGTCACTCCTAATAATTTCCCAATTTTTTATTAAAATGTTGTTAATATAGTGTGCTTCATTATTGAAAGTAGTCAAAAAAATATTTTCATAAATCTTTTCATTCACTGGTGTTGTGGCCATGGTTATGTTAGTGTTGGCTTCATTCCTATTGTCATCTCCACTATTAATTACTTGATTTATGTTACTTATCTGGTATTCAACATTTTGGCTCCTGTCTTCTAGAATGGGAGTAAAGTGCCCAGATTGTCTTTTGTCATTAACTTCTTGCATAATCTTATCAATTAGACTAATAGAATAACCTCTCCTAAGGAACATACATTTCAGTAAGTTGCATTCCTCTACATAGTCATCCCAAAGGGTCGTGATCTGGACTGCACGGACAAATTGCCCTTTCAGTACAGCTCGCTTTTGTTTAAAAGGATGACAACTGCAGAAATGTAAAAAACTATTAGAGTAGGTTTCTTTTCTAAATATTCTAGCTAGAAATCTATTCTCAGTTTCATCTTTTAGTAAGTGAACATCTAAGTATGCTATATGTGTATCACTGACAGTATGTGTAAACCTCAAGAAACTGGTTGTTTCATTGATAAATGCAAGAGAGTTATCCAAGACGTCTCTGGGCCCTTCCCATAATATAAACAAGTCATCCAGGTAACGCATATATGTTTTACAATATTGAAAATAGTTGGAAGTTTTAAGGTGTTGTTTCTCCCACATCAACATGACAATATTTGCATATAGGCCTCCACATGTGGAGCCCATTGCTACTCCTTCCTTTTCAATTCTGATTTTAGATACTCCTACCAGTCCCATCTCTTCAGCTCTATCCACTGTGTACAGAGAGAGCATTTAAGAAGGACAACCCCTGCAGTTTCTTAATATTGATCTATTCCATCCCTCTCCATTAACAAAAACAAATTATGTATACTTTATTCAGCTGCTCCTACTGTAACTGTCTTCTACCTTCTTTATTACTTTAGTTTGCTGCTCTGTGTGGTCTTAAGTGTTCAAGTGCTCTTATTCTGCACTTATTGCTGCTTATTAGTAGCTTGATTAAATTTACATGCTATTCTAAGTATCTTAGTTTTATAGAGCTGCGGTGGTGCACCAATAGCATTGTCGCCTCACAGAAAGAGGTTCTCCTGTTCGATTCTCGGCTGGAGCACCTTCTGTGTAGAGTCTGCATGTCCTCCCCGCAGTCGAGTGGCATTCGAAAGACATGCGTGAATGGACGTGCCTTCGTTGAAGGTTGGGTGTCGGGCTGGCACCTCGGCACCGTAAAAATCTACTGCCAATCATTAGCAGACCGGAGTTCCGCTGTGGCGACCCCTAACCGGGAAAAGCCGAAAGAAGAACAACAACATTCAAAGTATCTTAGTTTTGGTTTTAGCACTTGTGCTTCAGGCTAGTTATTTTACATTTAGGGTTTTTGTGGACAAACCTTGCTCTCCCCAAGTCCACCAAGTATTCAGAGCACTGTGTCTGGACAATTCCCATCAGTTTCCCCTGCCAGTCTGGTCGACACGACCATGCTGAGACAGTGTAGCAACTGCCTCATGTTCACGGACAGTCCCCTTGTTGGTGTAAATGACATGAGACGTACCTCCCTAAACTATTAGAACACAGACATGATTGAGCTCTCAGAGTATGTACTCCAGGCAGGTGAGACCCTAGAAGACCTGAGCAGCATCCTACCTTCACCAAGAATGAAGCCATAATACCAACAAAAAATGATTGATCAACAATTGGCTTAGTTTCTGGTGTCTTTCCAAGGGGATCCAGTACCTGTTTGCCTGGGACGACATAGTTGACAGGCATCAATGCTTTGCCAGTGATGGCCTCCACCTGTTACCCCTGGGGTTCCAGATCTTGGCCAAGGCTCTTGCCTCCCTCACTGTGCCCTTTGTAGGCTATGTCCCAAAGAGAAATCTTCCAACATGAAAGATCTGTCAAAAAGCAAACTGAAGGTCATGCTGCTCAATGCTAGGAGCCTTAATCTGAAAATGGACTCACTGGAGGCTCTCCTCACATTAGAAGATGCTGATGTCTGCACAGTCATGGAAACTTAGTTCAAGGCTGTGGAGAGCACCCCTGCCTTACCAGGCTATACCTCATTCCACACTTTCTGATGCCAAAATGAGGTTAGAAAGACTAAGGGTGGTGGAGTCTCTATCTTCATTAAAGGTAGGCACACCTTCATCCCCAAGAAGGGGAGATAACATACTGGACTTGGTTCTTACCAACATGAGTGACCACTGCATCACTCCCATAGTATGTTCTTCCCCGGTGAGATCAGATCAACAGTCTGTCTCATTCGAAGTTTCTATCCCATTCAACCCCTCCCCAGCCATAACCAGGCTAAAAAAACTTCTCAAAAGCTGACTACACCCTACTAAGGGGGGGGGGTATATCAGCAGCTTCACACCATCGCTCCCCTCAGAGGATGTAGACAACTATGCTGAACAGTACACCAGTGCAGTATACAAGCACCTGTACAAGTGCATGGACTCAGCCATACTTAACAGAACTAAAATCTGCTTCTCAAGGAAACACAAACCTGTCTGGTGGACATCCTCTATCAACAGGCTTTACAACAAAAGGAAGAAACTGTTGTCCAAGGGATAAAGGAACAAATTTCAAATTGGAAAATCTCCCTCCTCTGCCTCAACAAGCAAATTAGATCAGGAGTGAAAAACTCCAAAGCCAGTTATGAGTTGAAACTAGCCTCCAAAACAAAGGGAAACCACAAGTCCTTCTTCAGTTATGTTAGGAACCTCCATGCTAAAGCCCAAGTTTGTTCCGAATTACTACTTAATGGTACCACTTAACACTGATCCTGCTGACTTGACCAACCTGCTAGCTGATAGGTTCTGGGCAAACTTCACCCCCTTATTGCCCCCACCCAAGGACCAGTTGACATCCCCGATACTTGTCCCACACCTCAAATCTCCACAGATCAAGTGTTAAAGGCCCTATCCAAGGCAAAGAACACAGCTTCCATGGGACCTGATAATATCCCAGGCTGTATTCTGCACCAGCTCCAGCAAGAACTAGCTTTGCCATTGAGAACCCTATTCAACCACAGCCTAATTACAGGCTTCATGCCAGCAGAGTGGTGAACCGCCATTGTCATCCCCTTGCACAAAGGTGGTGCCACTACTGACCCAGGAAACTATCGCCCCATTAGCTTGACAAGTCTGATCTGTAAAACCATGGAGCATATTATTATGGATCTCATAAACAAGGACATAGGCAATCTCCAAACACTCGACCCCACCTAATTCAGATTCGTCAGTTGCAGATCTTGCCTATTGAACCTAGTTAAGTTCTTTGAGACTGTCACCAAGGCTCTGGATGAGGGAAAGTCAGTACATACAGCTTACCTTGACCTGGCCAAGGCCTTTGACACAATCCCCCACTAAGGCATCATCAAAAAGCTAACACAACTTGGTGTTAATCCCTATCTCATCAGATGGGTGGCCAACTGGCTCACAGATAGGACACACAAGGTCAAAACAGGCACCACCACATCCGTCAGCAGACCTGTCACTAGTGGTGTTCCCCAGAGATTTGCCCTTGGACCCCTACTTTTTGGCATCTATTTCTCAGAGGTCCAGGCAAAGACAAAGGGCCTGTGGCTGACCAGATTTGCAGATGACTGTAAGTTGGGTGCTGTCATTGATTCCCCAAGTGATGTTAACATACTGCAAGAGGGTCTCACAGCTGTGAATAACTGGTACCAAAGTCATGGCCTTAAGTTAAATGCAAAAAAAATGTATTATCATACCATCTGGCAAAAACACGGCCCCTACTGATTACAACATCAAAAGCAACCCCTTAAGCACACAACCCGTGGTGAGAGACCTGGGTACTCAGGTTGACAACAATCTCACATTCGACCATCATGTGGCGGCAGTGGTCAGAAAAGCCTTTTACTTGGGTCACCTTCTATGTAAAGGGATTGCATCCAGAAAAAAGGAGGTTATTACCTCTCTGTATTCCTTCCTCCTCATTAAACCTATAATTGAGTATAACACCCCGTTTGGTATGTACCTCTCCAAACACCTGCACCAACTGTAAAAGCCACTGAAATACCTCACAAAGAAAATCCATGGCCTCCAACACCTGTCCTATGCGAACAGGCTCAAATCACTATCACTTTACTCGGTATCATACAGATTGCTCAAAGGTGATGTGTCTCACCTACAAGGCGATATTGGATCCTGTCCTACTAGAGATGTTCCATATCTGTAACTCTAACTCCTCACGCATTACTCACTTGATAGGCCTAAATCTAATATGCAACATCAACAAAACCTGCTGGAGAGACAGGTTTGTCTCCCAGAGGCTGCCCCTTCTCTGGAATAGACTTCCCATACAGGTCAAATAGAGTACCTCGCTGACCCTCTTCAAGCGGAACCTTGATGAGTGGATGGGAAACCAGAAATTTGTCCCAGGGACACCTTTGTCCCTCACTGACAGGGGCGACAGGTGCTGACTGAGGTTTCTTTTTTTTGGGGATAAACTCTTGGCTATTCTTGTAAGCGCCCCAGGGCCATTAGCCTAGCAACCTCCTACGATCCTATGATAAGCTATACACTGTAAGTGTGCATGAATAATAGTAACTGCTTCTGCAATTTAGGGATCTGTTGTAGTTAAATACTGGTGCAGCATTCAGTACACATACCTTTTATACTGTATGTCACATGCTATCATTGTTGTGACTCCACTTCGGTTGGCAAAAAGAGATAAAATGCTTCCTTCCTCCTCTTCACACTCGAAGTAGAGCATGATGGTCAAAGACAACACAAATTATTTAATTTTAATATCAACAGCGTAATTTCACTATTTGCACTTGGAGCTAGACTCTGGCCTCTTTTTCATCTGAGTCTTCTCTCCAATCACTATGCCTGCCTTATCCACTGCCTCAAATTGATTTTCTATTTGCCTCAACTCAAAATAAATGCAGGCAAAAGAGACAAGAAGTTATCTCTTGTGGCTTGAGCTGTGAAGGGTTTTACCTACTATTAACTCCGTAAGGTATTACCACCATGCCACTCTGCAGCATAAGAATAAACATGATTCTGTGAGCAAGCAAGACCCTGTGGTATCTTGCTGTAAATATCACAAAAAGCCAGCACCAGAAGGCAATGTAGATATATATTTATTCCATCATGCTTACAGAACAGAGTGTGAATCAGACTGGTTCTGTCAATGATCTGGATTCTTCAGGTGGAATATAGAACAGTACACATGTAAGTGTTTAAATATACTTAAAAAATATGTGACATGGTACAAACCATTCAAATTTCATTTTGCTCAATACAATGTTAAATAATAAATGATGCAAGGAGAATTAAAGGATGTTATATACAGCCCAATATTAGAAGAAAAGGCAAAATATTGCAAAGTACACATAAAAAGAAATGTATTAAAATCTTCAGATTGATACTACTTTACAAAAGTTGGGGCATTCCAGGAAAGTACACAAACTTACTATACATCCAAGGTATGCAGTAACCTTTCTCCTTCATTTTTAGGTTCAGGAAATAAATAGGGAGATGGATAGTTTGGCTTAAAATAAACTCAGATCCCTCTTTAGGCATAAAAAAGGATTAGTTCAAAGAAACCCTATGCTTGTGGAAAATGAGGCAGGTTTATCATAAGAGCTTGCAACTTAGATACCATCTTGCAGAGGTCAGAGCAATCAGTAAAACTGTATTCCATGTTAAGAACTAAGTCAGCCAGATTAGCTGGTTCAAATGGAGCATGTTTTAGCTTCTTCAACACAAAATTAAGATTCCAAGGAGGGCCCCACCAGCTTTCTTGGATGCCTCTTATGCAAAATCCTTTTCAAAAATGTTTTGATGTGAGAATGCACTGAAAGAGAAGGATCCATGGGCAGGCATACTGAAATGGCTGATAAATGAACTTTGACAGAGCAGCAAGAAAGAGCATAGAATGGTAATTTACATAAATATTGTAAAACAGAGAACAACCAGCTCTGAACAGGTGTTGGTTATGTTGTTACCAATTACAAAGCCACCATTTGGTAGTATACGATTTTCTAGTAGCAGGCTGCGTCCATTAGTACCTGCTGCATGTCATCAGTAAACAGGTGACTAAAGAGAATTAACTCTATCATTCAGGCAGTCAACTGAAGTTCACTGATGTTGGAGTGTATCAAACAACTCTGTTCTTGTGTGAGTAGATCCAGTCTGTGAGGAAGCTTGTGGTAACTGCCCTTGGTCATTTCCAAAAGAAAGGAGAACCATGGTTCCCTGAGACAGAAGGAAGTCACCACAATGATCTTCTGGTATTCCTTCAGAATCTTCAGAAGTGCCCTGGATATCAGTGGAATAGGTAGAAAGGCATACAAGGAGCACTCCTCCCCATGAAAAGAAATTGTTTCTTCTTCCAGGTCTTCTTGCACAGAGTCCTGCATCTTCCCAGCTGACTTTTCAGACTGGAAGCAAACAGGTCTACTTTATGAATTCCTCAAAGATGGATCAAATCTTGGAAGATCCCCTGCTCTAGTTTTAATTTGTGAGGGTCTGCCCTTTTCCTGCTCAGCCTGTTTGCCACACAGTTTTGCTCTGATGGAATGTAGGATGTCTGTAGATTGAGACTGTGCTGTAAAGCTATATCCCAAGCTAACATGGCTAGTCAGCAAAAGGGGTAAATGATTCCTCATTGCTTGTCAATGTACCACATGACTATTGTATTGTTAAACAACTTGAAGAGGTCCAGGGAACCAAACATAGTTTAGAGAGTTGAATGCCTCGATCAGGGCAGGCATATCTCGTTTACATTTATATGCCCTCATCTGTCCTTGGGGTCCCACTCACTTTCCAACTTAATCCCTTAAACTGCTCTTCAAGCAAAGTCTGGGGGTTCTGCAGTGAGTGACTGCTTTGGAACAGGGCGGGAGAAGGACAGACCTGGGTTTAGGGACATCCGTTGTCTCCACCAAGAGATTTACCTTTTGCCAAATCCCAGCACTGGGATCTGAAAAGACAAGTGGCATTTGTGCTGAGGCCAATCAGACGTCAGATACCATTGTATTTTTCTCATGTGGAGTTTTACCAGTTGTATCATGAAAATCACAGAAGTCATGAGACCCAAAATCCTAAGGTATTCCCTTGCAGTGCCTGAAGTCTGAGTTTTTCCTGTAGAAAAAAAGCCTCTTTCAACTGTGGTGTCTAGCTGACATTCCAGAAACACAATCCTATGAGGAGTCAAGAAAGACTTTTGAATGTTCTCTTGGAATCTCATCTTGTGTAAGAGATCTCCCACCCAAGAAAGAGATTCCTGACACTTTGAAAATGATTCTGCAAAGATAAGCAAGCATAAATATGGAAAATCTGGATACCCTGTAGCCTGCAATGAGCTATAACTGCAGCTAAATACTTTGTGAATGTTCTTGGTGTAGCGGATAATCCAAAGGGTAAGGCAGAAAACTGATAATGCGATTCAAACACACAAAACCATAAGAAATGCCTAAAGTCTGGATGAATAGGAATGTCACGATATGTATCTTTTTAATCTAATGTTACGAGGAAAGTTGAATGAGGAAAACAGGTACCAAGTTGTGAAGTGGCATTATTTTACATTTGGGCACTATCTTGAACAGGCTTAGGAAAAAAAGATCCAGAACTGGACTCAACATTTTCTTTCTCTGGCACTAAAACCAGCCTTGAATACAACTCCTATCCCACCTGGGAAGGGGGGAACAGCATGTGATGAGCATGGTGAAACAAGAATCTAGTCTGGAGGATGAGGAATTACCCCCTAGAAAGGAGGAATTTCCTCCCATTGCCATCCATAACCTTGATGAATAATCTTCAGAACCCATTTGTCTGAATCTATCTGTTGCCAAAGAGAAAAAGGGAAATCCATACTTTCTGGAAATAAAAAAGAGGGGGCTGCCAGGGTGAGAGGGGGGGATCCAAAGTCTCTTAAATAGTCATTCTGACTTATTGTACTGTCTTTGGCTTCAGGAGATTCCTGAATTTTTTCTTGGAATCAACTTGATTAAATACCTGTTTAACCTATGTAAAACTCCAAACACCAAAATAAAAAACTAATTGTTACACTTTATCCAGTCCACAAACAACTCATTTTCATCAAACCACCAAAAACAATTTAATATTAAAAAATTTAAAATACATAACATATAAAATTTTACAAATCAATAATAAGCTCTTTCGTTTATTATACAAATTAAAAGAAACTTCATCAGATAAAAGCCAGTCTCGTCTCATTCATCTCTTTATAAAGCAACAAAAAGTAAGTATGTTATTAGAGAGCAGTTACACACCCCCAAAAAACAACCAAGCAACTTCTTCTAAGCCATACTAACCATCCACATCAATCCAGCATGCTCAGTAGTTATTCACAGAATACTCGTATAATCAATGAAACTCAAAAAAGATCTTTTTATATAATCAAATAAAACTACTTGCTTTATTGGTTCTTTTTTTGGGGTGCGTAACTGCTTTCTAATAATGTAGTTACGTTTTCTTGCTTTATAAAGAGATGAATAAGACAAAGCTGGCTTTTATCTGATGAAGTTTCTTTTAATTTCTATAAGAAACAAAGGCGCTTATTATTGATTTGTAAAATTTTATATGTTACGTATTTTACGTTTTTTAATATTAAATAAATAGTTTTTGGTGGTTTGACGAAAATGGGTAGTTTGTGGACTGGATAAAGTATAAATGTCTGTTTACCTGTATTTTGATGAAACTGTTTATTTTTGTTTCTTTTCCAAAACTGGGTAAGGAGTTACAAAATCCCTTGGAAAACTTGGAAAAGGAGGACTGAAAAATCTTAGAGATTTCTTGTATCATCGTACTCCTTTCTTCACACTTTTTGATCACCTCTGCAGCAGAGGGCCCAAAAAAATAAAGTTATGTAGTCACCAATAATATATATCTGTGTTGTCCATTTTTATTCTTCCTAAATTACTGAGTATCGGACCTGACCTCAGACCTAACTCAGTCACATTTACTAGACACTTGGATCCAACTCTCGAGCTCCTCCTTTTACCCATAATGCCCCATCAACCTGCTATACCTCAGATTGAGTTTGCTGCCTTTTAAGCTATAGGAGGAACTAACCATAGGTTAAGACAAAGTAAAACTTGTAGTAGAAGTAGGGTTCAAGCCTAGACCAGACATTCCACAATAACCATAAGGTCACTCCAGGAGTCAATAGGAAGGGGGATGGAGGGAGGGAGTTGAGGAAAAATGAAAATGGACAACACAGATTCATAGTTATGGTGAGTACATAACCTTAATATCTGATGTTGTTATTTTCATTCATTCCTTAACTACTGGGACAGAATCCAGAGCTATGTGTACCTTGTGTGGTCCTCATGAAAGGATATTCTGGAGTACTGCAGAACTAAAGGCAGCCGAGCTCCTAGAAGTTAAATCTAATTTGGAATGAGCATTAGACCAGATAGCTGCTGCACATATGTCATCAATAGAAGTTCTAGACCAAAAGTCAGAAGATTTAGCCATGGTTCTGGTGGAGTATGCTTTAAGGGACCGGGGAAGGGACAGGCCTTGTTGACTGTAAACAAAGGGAATGCAATCAGTAAGTCATTTGGTTAGGGTAATTTCAGAAAAAGGTAAGCCCAATTCTTTTGGGGAAAATAGACAAACAATTGCTCTGATTTTCTGAAATCGTTTGTTCTATAGAGACAAAAATGTAGTTGCCTATGTACAGCCAAAATATGGAGAATTTATTCTCCTTTGTTAGCAAAGTTGGAAAGGAAAACAGGCAAATTAATGACTTGATTAATATTCATATCAGGGGCTACGTTAGACAAAAAAGATGGACTGGTCTGCAAGGTAACCCTTGTCTTTGTGAAAAATGAGATAAAAAGATTTAGAAGACACACCCTAGAGTTCAGAAACTCATTTTACAGATGTAATGGACACTAGAAAGGCAGTTTTCCAGGATACAATTTTCAAATCAGATTTAGCTGATGATTCAAAGGGTTTCTGAGTTAACCCTTGCAGCACAACTGTTAAATCCCATGGAGAGGTGAGGTCCTTCATTGGGGGCCTAAGCAAGAAAGTACATTTGAGAAATGCCTTCCACAATTTTGAAGAAGGTAATAAGGAAGTGTTTTCATCTGAATGAAAATTAGATATCGTTGCAACTGCACTTTGATAGTAGAGAAACTAGCTCCTTCTTGAAAAGTAGATGCTAAAAACTCTAGGACAGCAGAGGTAGGAGCAGTGAAGGGGTCCAGTTCTCTCTGTTGGGCCCTAACAGAGAATCCTTTCCATTTACTTTTATAGATCTTTCTAGTAATGGCCTTGTGGGGAGATAGAAGTATCTGTTGGATTGGGGTGGAAAGCCTTGGCTGCCTAACTATCAGTGAAACTGGAGAAACCATGCGGTCAACTTGAGCCCTATAATGTCTGGATGATCCATTCCTGTGGGATGAGAGAGAAGGTCTGGACGGGGATCCAGTATCCATGGTGGATAGAGAAGGTGAGACCACAGAAAGGGCAACCACACTTGACAAAGCCAGGAAAGGGCAATGAGAATAACCATGCTCTTTAACCGAAGTATTGGGGGATAAGTATAAATGAGACGGGATGGCCAAAGGTGGACTAGAGCATCTCTCAGTGACTAACCTGCTGCACTTGTTGTTGTGAGAAGATGCAAATATATTGCAGCTAGACTGACCCCATCTCAGAAAATTGTCTCTGCCACTGACTGATTGAGAGACCACTTTTGAGACATCAGAATGAAACTGCTGAGTTTGTCCACTAGCACATTAGATTTCCCCAGTATGTGCACTACCATATAAAAGAGGTTGGAGGAGATCACCCACTGCCACACTCTCATTTTCTCTCGACAAAGGGGATAAGATTGGGTCCCCCCTTTCTGTTGTTGTATCAAACCACAGACATGTTCTTGATTCGATTTGCAATCATCCCAAAAGGAAAGGCATCCTAGAAGGCCTGCAGCACCAGGAAGACCACTCTCATCTCTACTACACTGATGTGCAAACTGGTCTCTTCTGGGAACCACATGCCTTGGACGGTCTGTTACCCACACCAGTTGGAAGGTGCCCGGGTTGCCATGGCTACTTGGGGCAGTAGTACAACAGGGTGGCCTTGTGAAACCTTGTTCGACTGAATCCACCAACGTAGATGGTCTTTGCATACTCGAGTTAGTTAGATTGGAAAGGACAAGGGATGTTGAAGAACTGACCACTGAACAGCTAGAGTCGACTGAAAAATGCACATATATAAACAGGCCATAGAAAATAAAATTATGGCAGATGTCATTGACCCTAGGACCTGAAGAATAAATCTGTCTGGGGGAGAAGGGTGTGCAATATTTTGCTCCACTTGATACCTGATGGCCCATATTCAATGTGGTGGAAGAAAGGCTATCGACTGACTGTGTTCAACTGAATACCTATGAACTCCAGGCTCTGAAGAGAGTGAA
Source organism: Protopterus annectens (assembly GCF_019279795.1). Lineage (NCBI taxonomy): Eukaryota > Metazoa > Chordata > Ceratodontiformes > Protopteridae > Protopterus > Protopterus annectens. The sequence continues at coordinate 654,514,118 of NC_056731.1, forward strand.
GATGAAACTTGCAGATGCTGACTGAGATGCCTAGAGACTGACATAACTGGCGCAACAGTACCTGGATTTCTCTAGAAGATGCTTGGTTGGGGTGGTGAGGAGCCAGTCATCTAGGTATGGAAACACTCAGAATCCCAGCAGTCTCAGGTGAGCTGCTACCACATGCCATACATTTGGTAAAAATCCTGAGGCAGTGGTGAGACGAAAAGGCAGGGCTCTGAACTGGTAGTGACTGGTCCCCAGCCAAAAGCACAAAAATCTTTGAGAATGTTTGTTCATCTTGATGTGATAGTACGGATCCTGAAGATCGATGGAGCACTCAGTTATCCTTGTATAGAAATAGTAGAATGGACTGAACCATGATCGTTTAAATCTTTGACTTCTTCACAACTTAATTCATTTTCTTAAATCCAGAATTGGTCTCAGGTCCCTGGTTTTCTTTGACACTAAAAATAATCTTGAATAAGTTCTGATTCCTTTCTGGTCTGGTGGTGCTTCCTGGATGACTCTTTTGTCTAGCAGATTTTGAATTTCTTGAGCTGCTGCCTTCCTCTAACTGGGTGAGATGTTGGGAAGCCTTTTTACTTTGGTTGGGGAAATCAGGGAAATGGTATGAAATAACCTCTGGATATGACTTTTAGCGCCAAGGAATCTTATGTTATTGATGGCCAGGCATCTGGGTGAAGAGAGACAAGCATCCTCCCAACTGCCTCTAGAGGTTGGGCAGTTGGGCAATTTTTCAGGAACACTGAAAGGGTTTATCCAAATAAGAATCTTGGAAACCCTGTGTTGGCAGTCCTCCCCCTGATGCGAGGACAGCATCTTCCATTTGAACTCACCCCTTTGCCTCTGGGAGAGATATTGCCATGTGAGTCCTGAAAAGGACCCTGGGACTTATAGAACCACATTTTCTTGCCTGCTCTGTGATTCCTAGAAAAGGATCATTGAGGAGTAGAAAAGCGTATCCCTATGGCAAACAGGGTCTTTCCATCCTTTTCACTCCGAGAAAGCATTTTCCTAACAGTAGGGCCAAACAAAGTGATTACATTAAAGGAAGCATTGAAAGAAGACTTGAAAGGTTCTGCAAAGTTGCACAAGTGCATCCAGGCATGTCTCCTAATGGCTATGCCTGAATCAGCTGCCCATGAGATACCCTCCACAGCATGGGAAATTAGCCTCATGTATGCATTAGAGATGGATAAGACAGTGGCCAGTTGTGAAGACGACTTATTGTAGTCCTACATGGGCATGGGCATGGAAAGAGATTTGGAAAGCTCCTTAGTCAAATCCTACTGTAGTCTAGTGAAAGCAATTCAGAGACAGTAAGGCAAAGGTAGCTGACACAAAAACACACTTCCCAAATCTGTCCAGTGCTATGGACTCTCTGTTAGGGGGATGAACAGAGGAGCGCTGCTCTGCCAGCTCCTTTTTCGTGGCTGCCATTAAAAACAACATCATCAGCAGGAACTCCCTTGCACCAGTGTAGCCTGTCCTTGGAGGGGGGGGGGAGGCAAGAAACTTGTCAGGATGATGGGGGAGGGGCTCTACAGTATCCAATCCCTTCCACATCCACTGATAGACTAGATCTATAAACTCATCTGTTGAGGAAGTCACCTAAGATGTAGACAGGCAGGACCGAAAAGCATCCAGGAACACTGGCTGCTCCTGGATGGGGGTATCAGAGGACCATCACCTTTGTCCTTGAGAATATCTAAGATGCCTCTGAAGGAGATGACATCCAGTGGAGATATGGAGAACCCTCCCCTTCCTCAAGTCCATATCTTCAGTGAGAGACTCTTGAAAGGGGTCTATGTGTCTTCTCTTGCACACTGTCTCACAGGGGAACCTCCTTAGTGGGATGGTCTGGAGAGGTATATGAATAGAGGAGAAAGTCCTTAAGGGGGACTGTCTGGACGCTTGATGGAGCTGGCTGCCCCTGTGAAATAGGTCTGAGAAGATCAGAGCTTGGACTAAAAGGAGGCAGCACTGTAGGACCCAAAAAGGAAAGATTAGTTGAATCTCTCATAAGAGAGAAGACTCTCTCCACTATCTCAAAAGCAGAAGGACTGGGAGATGTTATAGTTGGTCACACCTGAGCCAAAGCTCCTGATGCCACCATGCACCAAACCTGCCTGGACCCGAGCTGTCCAATGCTGAAGCTGCAAGGAGCAAGGACAGCTCAGACTACCTCGGAGTGAAACCCAGCTCCCTGGACTCACTGCCGATGCTTTGGCAATGTAACTCATCCTAGTCCAAAGGAGTCAGCAATGAACAAGTCTGGGAAGTGGTCAAAGTCAAAGATCTATTTGTCTTCGGATCCAATGTCAATACTCTCTGGTTTCTTGGATCCAAAGGCTCCAAAATCACCAGTCGGATCAGAGAACAAGAAATCACAACATGGGAAATAGAAGGAAGGCTCACAGATCCAATGGGAGACGGGATAAGCCCCATCTGAATCGGCTTCTGAAAGGCTCCTTAAGGACCTAATGGAGGAAGTGGTGGACTGAGTTGAGACTTTCTCCTTGTGGTCTCCTGAAGCAAAGGAGAATGGAGCTGAAGAAAAAAGAAGTTATGTCTTACCATAACGTTCCATCTGAGTTGTTGATCTTCTTCCAGTCATCACTGATGGGTGCGGTTCCGAGCCCTTGGAACCGAGTCGGCCTTATACCAAGCTTGCGTGCACTAAAAACTCTCAAGCTAAGCTGCTACCCACAATGCCCTTCACTCAGTTACCTCAGATCGAGTTTGCATGCAACATATAGAAGAACCAGAAAGTCAGAGGCCATCTCTGCCCAGAAACCCTGAAACACCACAAGACCCGGAAGATCCGCCAGGAGCCTTTGGTGGGGGTCAGTGGGAGGATGTGATGACTTGAAGAAAATCAACAACTCAGATGAAACATAGTGGTAAGACACAACTTCTTTATCTGAAGTTGTTAATCTTCTTCATATTCATCACTGATGGGACAGAATCCCAAGCTACTTGGAGAACCTGGGTGGCCCTTATAGAAGAACATTCCTGAGAACCATTGAACCAAAGGCCGCTCTTCCCCTGGAGATCAGATCCAATTTGTAATGCTTGATAAAGGTATGGGGTTTAGCCCAAATGGCAGCTGCACAGATGTCATCCATGGAGGCGGCCCTAGAGTGGAAGGCAACCGATGCTGCAATAGCTCTAGTTGAATGAGCTTTGATGTGACCAGGCTTAGATTAATTCGTAAGCGAATATGAAAAGATAATGTAATCTCTGAGCCATTTTGACAAGGTAACTTTCGATACTGCACCTCCCATTCTAGGGCCCGCCAAGGAGATGAAAAGTTAGTCCGACTTGCGAAAGGACTTGGTTCTGTCCAGGCAGAAATGTAATTGTCTATGAACATCCAATGAATGTAGGCAGTATTCTCCCTTGTTTGAATAATTTGGAAAGAATACATGGAGCTCAATGGATTGATTAATAGAAATGTCGGAAATCACCTTGGGAAGAAAGGATGGGTTAGTACGAAGTGATACTCTGACCTTATGGACAAGGGCTCTTGATACATAAGACTTGCAACTCAGACATTCATCTGGCTGAAGTGACTGCCACCAGAAATAAAGATTTCCATGACAGGAATTTTAGATCACATGTAGCAGCAGGCTCAAAAGGGGGTAGAGAGAGAGAATGGAGAACCCGGGAGCGATTCCATGCCTCCACCGGCTGTCTGATTTGAGGTCTGCTGTGGAATATTCCCTTGAGGAAGTTCTAGCAAAGGTGGGTGGAAATAAGCGGAACTCCATCTGACCCATTACGGAAGTTGGAAACAGCTGCTAAATGGACTCAAATGGTGGAAGCTGATGCACTATTGTCGAACAGCTCAGCAAGATAATGAAGAATACTAATTACAGGAGCTGAGAATGGATCTAGCTTCTGATTATGTGACCAAATTGAGAATCTTTTCCATTTGTCTCTGTAAAGTTTTCTGGTGGATGGTTTATGTGAGGCCAGGATAATATCACGGATGGATGAAGAAAGGGTTTCCTGCCTGGCAACTAACAAAAGTGGAAAATCCCAGCTGTCAGCTTGAGAGTGGACAGATTTGGGGGGGTCAGCCCTTGTGGATGAGATATGAGGTCCTGACAAGTGTCTAGGATCCAAGGAGGTTGTAACAGATGAGGTCGGAGGAAGGGAAACCACACATGATGATGCCAGAACGGGGCAATGAGGATCACTTTGCTTCTCAACTGAAAAGCTTTCTTTAGAAAAAGAGGGATCAGGGGAATCAGAGGATAAGAATAAAGGAGACCCCCAGGGCAAATCTTGAATCAAAGCATCTCTCAGTGACTCCCCGTGAGGGGGAAAGAGGGCAAAGTAGTTGCTGCATTTTGTGTTTGAGAGGGATTGAGAGACCACTCATGAGGACGGAAGATGCATCTGCTTAGTCTGTCTGCAATTACGTTGCAATCAGAAAGCGGTTGGAAGCTATCGCCCACTGCCAAATTCTCATGGCTTTGCAACATAGGGGGTAGGATTTGGTCCCTCCTTGTTTGTTTATGTACCAGACAACGGACATGTTCCCCGACTGGATAGCAATCGTTCCGGATGGAAGGAGCAGGTGGAAAGCTTGCAATGCCAATAGCACCGCTCTTAACTACAGGATATTTATATGCAAGTTGACCTCTATACTGGACCATGTCCCCTGGACTAACTTTCCCTGGAAGTGGCCCCACCACCCTATCAGAGATGCTTCCGTGGTCACCGTGGTGCTGTGTTAGTGATCCTGGAAGGGACGACCCAAAGATTTTCGTTTGTACTCATCCACCAGAGGAGATCTTGTTTGCAGGTGTTGGTGATGAGGATCTATGAGCGCAGGTGGTGAATATTGGATATCCACTGGGACTGAAGAAGCCATTGTAGCAGTCTCATGTGTAATCTGGCTAGGGGAACAATTGGGATGGCTGCAGCCATAGACCCCAGAGCCAGGAGAACTTCCCTTGCAGACACCTTTCTTTGACAGAGTATCACTTGAACTTGTGCCCTTAATCTCTGAAGCCTGTGAGGAGGAAGAGAGACCAGACTTGATTGAGTGTTGTGTTGAATATTGCCCCTATGAATTCCAATTGTTGTGAGGGCTGAAGGTTGGATTTTTCCCAGTGGATGGTGATGCCCAGCGACACCGCTATTACTAGAGTGTGGCGGAGGGCCCTGACCAGAAGGCGCTTGGTGGGGGTGGAGAGGAGCCAATCGTCTAGATAAGGAAACACCTGTAATCCCTCAAGTCTCAGATGAGCTGTGACCGCTGCTAGGCATTTCGTGAACACTCTGGGGGGCTGTCGAGAGAATGAATGGCAGGGCTCTGAATTGGTAGTGATTGGCTCCCAGCCGGAGGCGAAGGAGACTCCTGGAATGCTTGCCCATCTTGATGTGGTAATACGCAACCAGCAGGTCTAACGAACACATCCAAACACCCTCCTGTAGAAAGGGAAGGATGTTCTGAATCGTGACCATGCGGAACTTGGTCTGAACTACTGATTTATTTAGCTGGCTAAGATCCAAAATGGGCCTCCAGTCCCCGGTCTTCTTTGGCACCAAAAAGAATCTTGAGTAGAACCCTGATCTGCACTGGTCTGGGGGGACCCGTTGAATGACTCGTTTTTGAAATAGCTTTCATATCTCAGAAGCTGCCTCCTCCCTTTGATTGGGTGGAACATCGGGAAGGGAATTCAGTGGTCTTGGATAAGATATTAGGGGGATGTGATAGCCTCTGGTAATTATTATCTGCACTCACTGATCGTTTGTAATAGAGAGCCAGGCAGCTTGATGCAGAGAGAAACGCACCCTGACTGCTTCCAGAGGAAAGCAATCAGGCAGCACGTCAGGAGTACTGATACAGTCTTCCCGAGAAGGACTCTCTGGAGTTCTGATTCCGGGGACCCCCTTTGCCCCGAAAGGGATGCCTTCCATTATTGGAACCCTCTCTGCCTCGGGAGGAGTCCTCACCACGTGCATCATGGAAAGGACCTCGAGACTTCTTGTGCCACATCTTGCCACTCCTCTGGTTCCTGGAGAAGGAACACTGAGGTTTGGAAAAGCGTAGGTCCATGGCAGACAAGGTCTTCCCATCCTGTTCGCACCTGGCTAATGTATCCTTGGCACCAAACAGAGCGGATGATTCGATAGGGGTGTTTAAAATGGAAAGCTTGAAGGAATCCGCGAGGTCACAAATGCACATCCCAGGCATGGTGTCTCATGACTACGCCTACACCCGCAGCTCTAGCTGCTCCTTCAGTTGCGTGGGACAGCAACCTCATGGAAAAATTGGATATTGACTCCAGGGTGGCAAGTTGGGAAGCAACTTTATCACGTGCCCAGTCCGCAAAAGAGTTCAGTGATGAGATTTCTCTGGAGCCTCGTAAAATGTGCCTGAGACCTGACTGCAAAGGTCGCTGACACAAAAACTCGCTTGCCTAACCTCTCCATCACCCGTGACTCTCTATTGGGCGGGTGAACAGCAGGACTTTCCTCCGCAAGGTCCTTTTTCATGGCTGCCGCCACTACCATAGTGTCTATTGGCAAACCTCTAGATCAATGGGGTTGATCCTCTGGAGGGGGGAGAGTATTTTATCTGATCTCCTGGGAATGGCCTCAACGGTGTCAGGGTTATTCCACGCCCGTTGCATGATAAGCCTGACAAACTCATCAGTGGGGGGTCAACCAAGAAGCAGAGGGCCAAGAGTGGAAGGCCTGCAGGAATATGGACTCCTCTGAGGAAGGATTGGTGAGCTTCCAGTCACCCCTCTGTTTCAAGATTTCCAGGATGTCTCCACATGAGACATCGTCAGGGGGCGACTATGGGGATCCTTCCCCATCATCGTAGTCTGTATCTTCCATGAGGGACTCCTCTGGGGAGTCCATGTGTTTCCTCTTACACACCCATTTCTGAGGGGGTTCTTTGGTGGGAGCATCCGAAGAAGACTCAGAAAGGGAAATACCCTGAAAAGGGGTTTCCTGGGCCTTGCGCTCTTGGAGTTCTGGGGGGGGGTGGCCTTTGACAGCTGCGGCTCAGCAGGCACTGGTGGGATGATCGATGTAGGAGGATTGCTGGAAGCAAGCACCCTCTCCATCACCTGGAAAGCAGGCCCACCTGAAGAGGAATGGGAGCCCATAACCGAAGAAGACAATTTTGGTACCGGGGTCAAACCCCGCTCCACATGGTCCGCCTCCGGTGACGAAGCCTCAAGCAAACTTGGGGCGGGAGTCACCCTCGGACCCAAAGATGGAATCGGCAACACAGCTGGGACCGTGGTCGGAACTGAGGGTTCCACCCTCCCAAGCATGAGATTGAGGAAGGGTGGGTTCTGACAGAGCAGACACCCAAAGGGACCTCGGAGCCTCAGACACTGTCGTTGTTGGCACCTAGCAAAGGGGTCCTCTTGTAGACGTCGGGTTCATAAGCCTCGGAACCGAGGGATCCAATGGAGGAGAGTATGTAGGTGTTGCCAGTGTAATAGACCCAAAGCCCAGAGTGGGATGGGGTCTAAGAAAATTTGTAATTCCCTTGGCGGTCAGCAGCTGATTAAAAAGGCACACAACATCCAATTCTGAAAGGCTCCTGGTGGACCTTACTGATGCCCCTGAGGGGGAATCAGGCCAGTCCAAAAAGGGACGGAAGGCTTGTCCAGCAAAAAGATCTGCAGACACAGAGTACTGGGTTCGTGGTGTGTCACAGAATGGCACCGATGATTCCAATTTGGAAACCGGCAACAAAGGAATGATCGGAGCTGAGAATATCCTCTACAGTACAGAAAAAAAAGGGAGAGAATCAGAGAAAAAGTACCAACAATGGTACTGACAGCTACCTTACATAGAAAAGAAAGTAGAAGTTGAACCTAATGTAAAGAAAACTAAAAAACAGGTAAGGGAGGTAGGTGATCAGAGAAGAACAAGATGTTTAATAGAAAAAAAATTAGAAAATGAACTCACAGAAAAAGGATATAACAGCCAAAAAGCTCTCAGAGAAGGATCTATGCCTGTAGAGATATGGTGGCATGAAATCTGAGGTATAGCAAGTTGACTGGGGCATTATGGGCAAAGGAGGAGCTCAAGAATTGATCTGACACTCTAGTAAATGCGTCCAAGTCAGATCTGAGGTCAGATCCATTACCCAATAGTTGAGGAATGAATGAAAAAGACAACCATCAGATCTAAATCTCTATCCAACGGTGAATTTAACATCTCTTTTTTAGCATCATCTGGAAGGTTATGTGTACCGGCCATGCAAAATTCCTCAAAACACTACCATTGGCCATAGTCTTACAGGAGGTTTCAACAGAGTCGTACACAACATTGCATACAATGAGTAGTGACTTGAACAATAGAAGAAAATAAATTATTTAAAGCCAAGTTTTCCTCGCAAGATAAAACTGCAGATAAAACATTCCTCATACTTTCAGAATTAGTTAGAACACATGTAAACATTTCAGCCTGACAATTCAAAATTTGGAAAATCAAAGTTGCAGAAGCATACACTTTTTCCCCACACTTATCAATAATCTTCCCTTTATTAACAGCGACAGTAAGATTGGAATTAACTAAGTGTTTTAGCAGCTGAATGATTAACTGAAGCTGGAGATGCTGGATCAGTTTGGGAAGAGTATATAAAAACTTAAAATATTGAGGGCCTTTATACATTCTATCTGCCTTTATGGGCAGCTGGCTGTTGATCAAGAAAACTGCAGGCAGTAACACACACACATCCTCCACTGCTGACAGAAATGGAGGAATAGATGAAGGTTCTGGAAATTCCTTCTGTAACAGCTCAAAGTATTTTCTGTGGGACTGAAAAACCTCAGTGTTCTCCCACTGAAAACAGTGGCACATTCTAGAAATAGTCTCAGAGAAAGATAAATGCCCACATGGAGAGTCAGAAACTGAGCTCTCCCCTAAGTCTAAATCAGAAATCTGAGGAGAAAACCCTGTATCTGTACCTTCATCCTCCTTTCCAGATGCAAAATCTCTAATCTCTTTAGAAAAAGAAGCATTCTTTCTCTTACCAGAAACTACTTTATAAGAAGGATCCATAACCTGAATTAAAACCAGAGTCAAAGATAAACAGCTCCTGTTTTAAAGTACAGTATCATGACAGTCTGTTAAAACACAAATTTCTAACTTTAAAATAACTTTCCAGAAGACGAAAGTATTAATTTAAAAAAAAAGAAAAAGGAACCCCCTCCCCCACTCCAAAGAGTGCTTACCTGCCCAGAAAAGGAAGAGCATAAATTGACCTTTGACCCTTGAAAGCCACAGAGGAATGCACTCTTCAGCAGCAGTAAAGCTGTGAAGGGCTTGGTGCCCAAACTTGTATTTTAGTTAGCTTAGTTCAAGATGCCAGACAGTTTGGGCACATGTATGGTGCCCTGAAGCTTTGGAAGCTGGCCAGCTGGTATATATTTGCAAGATATAACCCATATAGCTTAGGCTACTACAGCAGTGATCAATAAAGAACATAATGTTTTTTCCTGTAAAAAGGCTAGCTAAAATTTTAGCTCCCTGCATTAATGACCCTAGAGGAACTTTAGGGGACAACCTTTGGTCGAGTCTCTTTCCTTTCAAATACATACAGAAAGAATAGTTGTGTAAAATCTTACCATAACCATAGATGTCCTTCTCTTTAGTGCTGCAGTATTCTTTACATGTGTGAAGTCCTCTGCCCAACGTCCCGACATCCGGCCAGTATACAACAGCTTTTAGCTACTGCAAGTATGTGGGACATTGCACATATGTACTGACATCGTCAGCTATAAAAGGACATCTGCATGTACAATCCTTAGAACCGAAATGCCCGAGAAGGAAAACCCAAGCTAAGGAACAATAAAAAAAATCCAAGGAAGGAACAAAATGTAGAGGGGAAGGTGGGAGGGTCAGAATACTTCAACATAGACGAGGACTTCTATGGTTATGGTAAGATTTTACACAACTATTCTATGTCCTTCTATTCAATGCTGCAGTTTCATAAAATGTGGGAGAATACCAAAGCTTAGTAGGAACCCTGGGACGAGGAAGTAGCAGAGTAACGTTGATCTGAAGAGTTTTCATCAAAGCCATGGAGAATGGCGATAGCAAACCCTGCTCAATCTAGAAATGGTGTCCAACTTGTAATGTTTGGTGAAAGTGTGCACAGAAAACCATATAGCAGCCTCCAAAATAGAATTAGTATCCAGGCCTTTAACGAATACTCCTGAGGAAGCCACAGATCTAGTGGCATGAGCCCTAACAGGTGCAGCAAGAGACTTACTATGGAAATCATAGCAAAACAAGATAGCATTGGAGATGCAAGAAGAAACTGTCTGTTTGGAAACAGGCAAACCCAGAGCCCCAGGAAGGAAAGAAACAAAGAGCTGATCAGATTTTCTTAGATTCTAAGTCTAGTCTAAGCCTTAGTCTTAGAATCTAAGTTGTCTGTGTACATCCAAGGTATCCAAGATCCTTTCACTAGATGACTGAAGACAAGGGAAGAAGGTGGGCAATTGAACAGATTGATTAACAGACACCTCATTTACCACCTTAGGCATAAAAGAAAGATTGGTACGCAATGAAACCCTGTCCATGTGGAAAACCAAGAAAGGTGAGTAAGCCATCAACGCCTGAAGCTCTGAAACTCTCCTAGCAGATGTCAAGGCTAAAAAAAGCACTGTCTTCCAAGTACAAAACTTTAAAGAAGCTGAGGCTGCAGGTTCAAAAGGAGACACAGTAAGCTTCTCTATAACATAGCTCAAATCCCAAGGAGGTGGAACAGTTTTCCTTGCAGGTTTAACAATGTAGAACAACTTTAAAAAAAGTTTTACCTCCAATCTGGATGTTAAAGGTGGGCATAATGGTAGACATGCAGAAATAGCTAACAAGTGAACTTTTACTGATGAGTAAGACAAGCCACTGTTAAGCAATTCACACAAGTAAGAAAGAACTGCTGGAAAATCCACTGAAAAAGGATCCAGATTACTTGGAAGACACCAGATGGAAAACCTCTTCCATTTGATAAGTAAGACTTTCTAGTACTGGGTTTTCTGGCCTCCTGCACAACCCTAAGCACGTCCTATGAAAAAAGGTGGCTGAAAGGAATCAAAAGTTGATCACCCACAGGGTCAGTTGTAAGGCTGACAAATGTGGAAGCAGAGACCCCTTGTCTTGTGTGAGCAGTTCCACACTGTGAGGTAACTTTTGATGACTGTCCTTGGTTAAATGCAGAAGAAGAGGGAACCAATGTTGTCTTGGCCAAAAGGGGGTCACCAGCAAGATTTTTGAATGAGAGGAAAGGGGAGGATGCATAAAGAAACATCCTCTTCCATTTGAAGGATAGGACATCCACCTTCCAAGCCAGAGGATGTGGGAGTCTGACACAAAATAGAGGAAGCTGTCTGTTCAGAGGGGAGGCAAACAGATCCAAAAAAGGTGTGCCCCACTAGTGGACCAAGTCCAAAAACACATCCCTGTGAAGCATCCTTTCGTGGGATTGAGTCATGGACCTGCTTAAAGTGTCTGCCACAATGTTTTGAGTGGAAGAAATGTAAACCACAAGAAAAGTCACCTTGTACTATACTGCCAATTCCCATGCCATGACAGCTAACCTGCAAAGAAGGTAAGACTTCACCCCCCCCCATATGTTTATAAACCAGAGAACAGTGATGTTGTCTGTAAACACTTTCAGAGGGCCTGGAAGAAAAAGAGGATGAAAGGCCTGTAAAGCCAGAATCAGAGCCCTCGTTTCCTTGATGTTGATATGCTCTCTCCTTTGAGATGGAGACCAAAGGCCCTGATCCTTCTTGGAAGCAAATGTTGCTCCCCAACTGTGTCTGAGGTGTCTGTGAACAGATGTTGAGATGTATAGGGCAGAAAGAGGAAGAGCAGGATTCACAATAAGCTGCTAAATTCACCAGAGAAGCTCTGTTTTTAGACAGGGTAGGAGAAGAATCACAAAGTCGAGCGGGTGAGCATGCTGTGTCCAAATTGACTTTACATACCACTGAAATTTCCTCATGTGGAGTTTTGCAAAAGGCATCATGGGAATTGTGGAAGCTGTGAATCCAAGAAGTGTTTGAAACTCCTTGACTGTAATTGAGGGGAGAGGCAGTAGCTTTTCCAGAAAAGCAGAGAGGAACTGAACTTTTTCAGCAGTTCTGAACCTGCACCCTAGGAAGATGTGAAAATGTGATGGGCTCAGAAAGGATTTCTTGAAATTTATGGAGAAACCTAGACTTGGAAGAAGATGAATGGCCACCTGCAGGCTTTGAGACAACTGTTCTGACAGATGAGCCAGAAAAAGATTGTCCAAGTATTGATATACCTGGATACCCTTGACTCTCAAGAAGGCAATCACAATGGCCAAGCACTTTGTGAACTCCCTCGGGGAGTGGAAAGATCAAAAGGCAAGGCAGAAACTGAAAGTGCAAAGAACCCACAAAGAAATGTAGACATTTCCTGTACAAAAGGTGGATGGGGATATGTAAATAAGCATCTTTGATGTCTAGAGATGGCATGTAAGACTGAGGAGAAATCAGAAAAAACAGTTTGTAAAGACAGTATGCAGAAAGATGTCACTTCTAGAAAAGTGTTTAAGTGGGAGAAATCTAGGATTGGTCTCCAAGGACCATCCTTTCTGGGAACCAGAAACATCCTTGAGTAAAACCCTCTGCCTCTCTGATCCATAGGCACATGCTGAATTGTGCATTGCGAAAGTAACTGAGTTAGAACCCCTGGAAACAAATTCAGTTGACTTGAAGTCAGAGGTGGAATTCTCATGAAAGAAGGGAGACTTTTCCAAGTCATGAAGTATCCTTGTTGAATAATGGACAGAACCCAGGGATCCTGAGTGATCCTTGCCCAAGCTGGAAAAGAGAAAGATAGATGAAAAGGTAGAGGGGTAAGACTTAGAAGAGACTGCTGGTGGTCATAGAGAGCTAGGCCTGGCTTAAAAGGGCTGCTGAGTGGAAGGACCAGAAGCAGTAGATTTAGATTGTGGAGGCCTTCTACAGACTTTTTAGGCCTGGAACAGAGGCAGTCGACAAACCAACTGGTCTCCTAACAAAAGATGTGTTAGGAAAATTCCTATGGAACTCAAGAACAGGAGAAATGAACAGGTGCTTCAAATCTTGAAGTTCCTTTCCTTTTTCTTGCAGAGATTTAAATAAGTCTGCAACCGCAGAACCAAAAAGAGCTGACTTATCTAAAAGAGTATCTAACAATTTTGCTTTAATGTCATCTGGCAATGGTTGAATCCCCACCAGGAATGTCTCCTAAGTACAAAACCAGATGCAGCAGCTCTGGATGATGACTCAACAGCATCATAGCTGCACTTAATGGAATATGTAGCTACTTGTGAAGAAACTGTCAAAAGAGACAAAACCTGAGTTTTAGTCTCAGAGTCTGGTAGTTGAGCAAGAGCTTGGAAAACCTGGGAAAGTAGAACCAATGAATACCTAGACATATGAGTTTGGTAATTCATTGCTCTGATCGCTAATGTGGAGGAAGTGTAAACCTTTTTACCAAGTCTCTCAAGAATGCTGCTCTTCTTATCAGATGGAAGAAGTTTAGAAGATGGAGATAACTGGGAAGACTTGTCAGAAGCTATGGAAATAGCTGGATCAACTGAAGGACACTTATAGAAGCATTTGCAATCATCAGGCACCTTGTAGACTCTGTAAGGCCTCTTGTGGGCAGGAGCCTGAGAGTCAGGGATCTTAGAAGAAACTAAAGCATCCAGGAAAGCTGGCAGGACTGGAGGCACAGCAGAAGGTGAAGTAATTTCCATTTGCAAAAGATCATAATACCTTTTTTGCACTTCAGAAATTTGAGAACAGTCCCATTTAAAAAATTCCCTCATTTTGTAATAGTTTCACCAAAAGAAATCTCTTCTACAGGGGAATCACTCCCATTAGATTCCTCACTGGAGATGCATATTCTAAAGGTGATGTAATTTGTGTAGAATATGCTAAGGAATCCTCTTCAGAGGAAGAGTCACCACTATCATCAGAGAAAACCTGTTCCCCAACCCTTTGAACAGGAGAAGATGTAAAAAAAAAAGAACAGAAGTAGCAGAGGAAGGTTTTAAAGTCATCAGAGCCTTAATTAAACCCTAACAGAAAGCATCCCAGTCAGACTGAGGAGTGGAAGGGGCCTGAGAGTGTCAAGTCTTTTCATTTTTCTTAACATGCATTTCAGCATGAGGAGAAGTAGAGCCTGACATAGGCGTAACTTCTGGAATAGTCTCTGGCTGATCCCTATCCAGGGTGGAAGGAATGTCCCTGGGCCCTTCAAGCGCAGCGAGCTACGGTTCTCCTAGTCCACCCTAAATGGATGTCTGCACTGCCTCTGAGGACGTGTCTAGGTCAGATTTCTCAGCGGCTTCCAATGAGGTACCCATCGAGAAAACAGACTCGACCTCCGAACACAACACAGGATTTTCACTGACCTCAAGGGATACTTCTGAAGTAAGAGGTGCAGCCAAAGAGGACTCAGGCCTAGGCTTGCTAACATTCCTCTTCAAAACCGGTTCAGCCAAAAGACCCTCCAGAACCCTTCATAAATTCTTTAGCCAGATGTTTAAGACGTTGATTCTCTAAGTAGAGATTTAAAGCAGATAGTCAGCTATGCAAAGTTTTAGGAACAAAGGCCTGACAAATAGAACAGGAGCAGATCGTGATTGGGGTCTAGGCAGAAAAGACAAAGGTCATGGCTATCTTTATGTGGAATCTGCCTTCCAGACCTAAACTTGCCCTTCCTGGATGACGTGAACTAATTATAGAAGACAGTAGCAAAGAAATAAATCCCCAACGTGGCACTTATCTAAAAGCTGTTCTCCAAGAAGGGCTGACACAGATAAACAACTGGTGCCAGGGCCATGGGCTAAAACTAAACGCCAAGAAATGCATAATAGTATCCTTTAGGAAGTCATCCACCCATGTGAACTATCATACTGACAACATACCCCTTAGAGTTAACCCAGTAGTCAGGAACTTAGTGATACACAGACAGTAATCTAGCCTTTGACCATCACATGTCTACAGTAGTGAGGAAATTATTCTATGCTGCGCAACTTATAAACTAAGGTATGATATCTAGGTCCAGGGAAGTCATTGTTCCACTGTATTTGGCATTCATCAGACCTATTATTGTGTACAATGCCCCCTTTGGTATGTACCTAACCAGGCATATTCAACAACTGGAACGTCCACAGAGGTTTATCATTAAAAGAAAACAGGGTGTAAGTAAAATGACCTATGCAGACTGGCTCAGGGTCCTATCTTTGTATTCTGTCTTCCACAGGATTTTGAGGGGAGATTTATGCCTGGCATAGGCATAAAGGGCATTGCCAGACTCCACTCTGATGGACCTCCTGCATATCCACAAAACAAACAGCACCAGAATTACCCATTCTAATGACTTATACCTTGCCTGTGATATAAATAGGACCTGTTGGAGAGACAGGAATGTATCCGAGAGACTACTCCGTCTCTGGAACAGGTTCTCCCATCCATGTTAAGAAGTGTTCTTTCCTAGCCCCATGCAAGTGTAACTTGGACAAGTGGATGGGAAACAGGAAATTCATCCTTGGATTGGCATCTGTGTCTCAAATGGACACAGACAACTTGTAAATGGTTCATCTACCAGGCCCCTGCTTGTAAATGTTTAATCTCCCAAGCCTCTGCTTACACTTATCAAGGGTAAGAGAACTTGAAAGAGATTTGGAATACATGGCTAGGCTTAAAAAGGCCCTTGTGGTCATTAGCCTAATATAAACCTATGAACCCGTACACTCAAGCTTAGGGAAGTCAGTATTGAAAACCTAGGATGAATCCCCTCACCAAAGGCAGTTGTTGTGGATTCATATCTAATGCTCATGTTGTCAACTGCTTAAGGCAAGTCCAAGACCGACCCCTTACTAGTGAAGGGGAGGCTCATGTGGAAGGTGAGGCTGATTCATGAGTGGACTAAGATGAGGAGGTTTTGATTGATGTCTGCCTGCCATATCCCTTACTTTCTCCCATTCATTCAACAAATGACCTGAGATTGTGGAAAGGATATTACAGTTGAGTAAGCTGCACTTACCATAACACTAGATGTTCAAATTCCTCACTGCTGCAGTAGCCTTTAGGCTTTATGGATTCTGTCCTACCCTGAAAACAACAGCCAGCCAACTTCACAAATCTCCAACCCCCTCCATGTCTCCAGTCAGGCTGCTGACTGATTAACCCCTTGGAGGGAAATCAGTGCAAGAGACAAGAAAAAACCTTCAGGACTTCCTTGCCCAAAAGTGGAAAGGAGGTATACTCATCCTGAAAGGGAAGAAAGGAGGTATACTCATCCTGAAAGGGAAGAACGGAGGTATACTCATCCTGAAAGGGAGGAAAGGAGGTATACTCATCCTGAAAGCTTTAAGTCTATAAAGTACTGGGAAATGTCTTCATAACATCCAAACAAAAATAACTATATACAGAAAAAGGGGGTGGTGGGATAGTGCGGCAGCTGTAGCAGTGAGGAATTTGAACATTTACTGTTATGATAATTGCAACTTAAACTGGACTACTGTCGTCATTCACACTGCTCCCTATCCCTATGTGGATTGATTACCAAAGCCAAACCAACCTTGATAGAGGCTGGATATGAGCTCAGGAGTCATTGAAAAATGAGCCATGTAAATTTAAAACTGGATTGAGTTTATGATGCCTTATAAAAAAGATAATGACGACAAAGAAAACTGCCTCTAGGATGCTTCTATGGTCCACTTTTTTTCAACGTGCATTCAGAAAAGGCATGGCTCTAATAGAATGCACCTTAGTGGTGCCTAGAAGAAAATTTACCAATGTGGAGGAAAAACAGTATGCATAGCCAAGGACAACTATCTACAGGTGGTCTATTTGGAGACAGGATGTCCTTAAAAAGTCCCAAACAATAAATAAATAAATAAAATAAATAGCTGAACAGCTTTCTTAAAGGGATAGTTATGCAAAGATAGTACCTGAGATGTCTGAGGATGTCCAGAGCACTTTTTGTTAAGCTATGAATTACTTTGAGCATAAATGGGGGATTTGTACTTAATGCCACACTATTTGTGAGAAATGCCAAAAAAGGTTCCCTTACCATAAGAGCTTGCCACTCAGATACTTACACTGGAGGCATCAGAGCTCAAAGAAAATCAGATTTTAAAGTAATGACCCATTAGCAGCTCAAACAGCAGATTCAAACAGGAGACAAAGATAACATTTTTTCCAACTCACAATTTAAAATAACAATAAGGTGGCATTTTTACTAAGTGGCTTTAATAGGTAAACTCCTTTTCTAAAATGTTTCACTAGTAACAAAGAGAAATGAGGTGGATCAATGGGCAGAGTTGCTGACATGGCTGATAAATGCCCCTTATCACAGGAGGAAACAGTCACTACATAGTAACTCACACAAATACCGAGGAATCAGTGGTAATAATCTCCCCAACTGTGAAATCCCAGATTTCATAAACAGCAGGATTTAATGCCTCCTTAGTATCTGCTGCCTAGCCATAAGAAATAAGATGCCTCTAAGGTATCAAAAAAGAATCATCCAGGAAGTCTGTTAAAGTTGTATAAGACTTGGGGGGGGGGGGGTATCAAACTCCCCCTGTGTTGTGTAAACTGATTCAGTTGCTAAGAAGGCTTGTGGTAATTGCCCTTGGCCAAACTAAAGCAAAAGGGAAAACCAATCTTGCCTGGGTCACAAGGGGGTCACCACAAAAGTGTAAGAAAAGTCCTTCTGAAATATTAGAATGACCATTGAAAAAAACAGTGGAAAGGCTGCAAAAACATACAGGAATATTCCTGTAAAAGAGAACAGCAAGGCCCCTGTTCTCCAGGCCTGTAAGCAAGGAAACCTGGAGTAAAACTTGTTTAACTGTCTCTTCTGAAAGGAGGCTAAAATAACTATTTGAAGTGTTCCTCACATTTGGATCAGTTCCTGGAAGACCTCAAAATTCAATTTCCATTTGTGAATATCTTTCCAGGCCCTTCTTAGCTTGTCTGCCACTATACTCTATTCTGACAAAACATAAGATGTTTGGAAAGTTACCGGTGCTACATAGCTAACTTCCAGTCCATCCTAGCCAGCTTGCTGGTCCCAGTTAGTCAATGTGCCATAGCACAATAGTAAAGTCTATAAGCACCTTCCAGGGTCCCAGAAGCCACAGTTGATGAAGAGATTTTATAACATGGTACATAGCTCAGATCGGTTTGACATATATCATAGGCCTGGCACTTTTTTTTCTCCCATTGAAACTGCAATTCAAGTAAAATCTCACACATCCATGATTACAGATTTAGTTGAAATGTGAGGAGAAAGTCAGGAAACATGGAATCAAAGCCATAATTGTCTCCACTTATGCAGTTCCTACTATATAAAGCCTAAAAAGGAAAATAAAATTCCAAAGTAACAGAAAGTTAGTTCTTTGTGAACCTGAACCTCTATGATATATGCAACCTGGCACAAGGACATCTGAGAAATATGCAGAAGTCTGGGATTGACAGGAGAAATTTATGACAGTTTTTAGAAAAATAATCACCTGACTCTAAAATAAGTATGCATTTTATATGGAAGTATCTGCAAACCAACTTAGAAACCCCAACCTGATTGACAAAGTCAAGGAGGGCATTTGTACCTTTATCCGGAAATCCAGAAAAAAAAAAGAGGAAAGTATAATTTTAAGGAAAGTCTCCTGC
Organism: Protopterus annectens; assembly: GCF_019279795.1. Taxonomy (NCBI): domain Eukaryota; kingdom Metazoa; phylum Chordata; order Ceratodontiformes; family Protopteridae; genus Protopterus; species Protopterus annectens. The sequence goes on from NC_056731.1 coordinate 654,532,831, forward strand.
TATTTGGATAAAAAAGTTCCTCAACACAGAGAAACAGAATATTTGGGTATGCGAAAGTGAAGATAAGCATATTTTAAAATGTAAGTAACTTGAAAGAGGAATATTAAAAACTGACCCAGAAGGGCTGGGAACAGAAACTTTGACACTTTCCCAAACAATCTGAGAGGGAAAATGACTAGAACTGGTCTCAAGGAACCAGGAAAATTATGTAATATAAAATTCCACACATAGCCTTAGTCCTTGAGAAGTTGAAGAAAAATTATCTTAACAAACCTGGAGAGGCAAGATTTCTTGCCACAACAGGAAACTCTATAGTATCCATCTGCCATATACAGACTGAACATTGGGAAAAAAAGATCATTGCAGTTAGAAATATAAAACTTTTTCCAAGGCTGGCTATATGGAAAGAATAAAAGTATAAAATGGGACCTTGACTTGCACTAAAACGTAGTAACTCCTCTATTTAGACGAAACAGGCATTTGTTCCCCCAAAAAATCTGTGCCATTCTCCTAAAAATGGTCTGAAAGGAATCAAACTCTTCTTGTGAGATGGAGAGAATGTCCTATTTTCAGACCCACAGTCCTGGTACATGAAAACAAAAGGTGAGGAAACTGTGTCAAAATACGTCAGAAATCTTTGACAAATTTCATCAGAGATTTCAGAATCAGTCCACCAAACAGCTAAGGATCTTAAATTTCTAGGACCTACTGTTGTAATAAGTAGAGTCTAAGGTAAGAGTGTTCCACAAGGACATTAATTATCTCCTTAACAATCAAAATTTTTTACGTCTAAAATCCTTGGAGTAAGACTGACCTGGGGATGGAAGCTACCGGACAAGAGGTTTCATTGCCTAACTACGCCAAACAGAATCTCTCTCAGTTACTTCCTGCAATAGCCGCAGAGGATATATCTGACCTTCGCCGAACAGCAACACAACAGGAACTAGGTGTGACCTGAGGAGGAGGACCCAAGGAACATCAGAAGGCCAATGAATTCCCCTTCAGTGGTAGAGACATAGATTTAGCCCAGTGAAACTGCAAGGATTTTATTGTGGCAATTTCTTATAGGTACATCAGGAGAAAAAGATAGCAGAACAGTAGAAAATATTTCATGCTGAGCATGAGGAAGATGCCTGACTGCTAATAAACAGTGTTGGAAAGATTTGCTTGGAAGAAAAGTTATCACAAAGTGTACACAAGCAACACATTGTTGCACTTTAGTTCCCTGAATAGTCCCCAAAAAAAGTAAATTTACAACCAGTACATACTATCCCTGTTCGTACTCTAGAAATTACATTAATAGTACTCTGATAGGGTCTAAATTGAATCACCGAACGCTTAAAAAAGCGAATGCTGATTCATCGACCCCATCTAAGCGAAAGCTTACAATCTCGAACACATAGAACAGCGATTTTTTTCCCAGGGAAAAAAATTGCTGTTCTGAGAACCACACACACAACACATACACACCACAAACTATTTCTAATGCGGGGGGCTTTGCCCCCCCACTCCCCCTACTTAAATATACCAACTCTGAGACCGCACTACAGTAACGAAGAAGGCAAAATACCAAAGACTGCCAAGAGATTTCTTTCCTAGGGAAAGAATTTGCTTATTTGCCGCTTTTGTATTTTGCCATTTAGCACTATAACGTTCAATCAAGACGTATTCGAAAGAACGCATCTTCGATCAGCTAATAGGGAACCCTCTGACAGGAAAAAAGAAATTATGTAAATACCATAATGTTCCATCTGTGCTGTCCATTTTTATTCTTCCTAAACAGTTGGGTTTGGATCCGATTTGGCTGTTATTTTATATCCTGGCCATTCAAAAGCTCAAGCTCCTCCCTTACCCATAATAAACCAACCCCTAACACATCTGAGATCTTCTTTGCTAGTTTACATAATGTAAGAAATATTATCATAATATCCCTAGTAGATGAAGCCATTATTTGGAGCTCAACAAAAGAAAGAGTGGTGTCCTTATAAGTTCTCGTTCTTCCACAAATCAAATGTTAAAAAGGTTGGGGGACAGTGGGAGAGGAGTTGAAGAAGATTGAAAATGGACAACTCAGACGGAATGTTATGGTGAGTACATAACTTCTATATCTCATGTTCTCAATTTTCATTCATTCCTCAACAGTTGGGACAGAGTCCCCAGCTACCTAAAATCCTGGGTGGACTCTAAGGAAAGATATTCCTGAGCACAATTGAGCCAAAGGCTGCTCTTCCCCTTGAGACCAGATCCAATTTGGATTGAGTACTAAAGGTATGAGGATTGGCCCAAGTTGCAGCTGCACATATGTTACCATGGACCTAGATGAATGGGTTCTTAATGGTTTTGGTAAGGACGGACCCAACTTGTTGTACACAAATGATATACAATCCATCGGTCATCTGCTAAAGTTACCTTTGCATCTGTTTTACTCAAGTTATAATCTGCAAATGAGACAAATAATTGATCAGTCTTTCTAATTTCTTTTGTTCTATGTAAGCAAAAATGTAATTGTCTGTGAACATCCAATAAGTGCACCATATACTCACCTTTGTTTGCAAATTTAGGAAAGAAATATAGCACATTAATTGACAGGCTGATGTTAAACTCTGACATCACCTTAGGAAGGAAAGATGGACTGGTTCATAATATTACTCTATCTCTGTGAAAAATTAAGTAGAGAGATTTAGAAGACAATGCTTGAAGTTCTGAAATCCTTCTAGCAGTGGTGATGGCTACCAAAAAAGATAGTCTTTCAGGTCAGAAACTTTAGATCACATTTTGCTGCTGGTTCAAAAGGAGAATGAATCAAGGCCTGCAGTACCAAATTTAAGTCCAATGCAGGAGTTGGATCTTTAGAAAGAAGTCTCAAAAGAAGGGTAACTCTCACGAAGGCCTTAAAAAGTTTAGATGAAGCCGGGGTGGAGTTCTCAAATCCAATGTGAAAATTAGCGATGGCTGCTAATTGAACTCTAATGGTTGAACAGCTAGCTCCTTTCACTGAAAACTGTCGCCATAAATACAGACACTTTATACAGGAGCAGAAAATGGGTCAATATGTCTCTCATGTGCCCAAAAACAAACTTCTTCCATTTACTTCTGTAAAGTTTTCTTGTAGAAACTTTATGGGAAGATAAAAGTATACAACGAACAGGGGACAAGAGCATAGGTTGTCTGGCTGTTAAAGGAAGTGGAGAAACCACGCTGTCATCTTTAGGTTTGAGATATCAAGGTGAAATCATGCCTGTTGGATGAGACAGGAGATCTGAAATCGGATCCAGAATCCAAGATGGGTAAATCAGATAAGGCCAAACAAAAACGGAACCAAATCTGTCGAAGACAGTAAGGTGTAATGAGGATGACTTTGCTCTTCAACCGAAAAACTTTCTGCAGAAATTTGGGGATAAATGGAGTTGGAGGATATGCATAGAGGAGACTGGGGAGCCAATTGTGTACTAGAACGTCCCTTGGTGATTCCCCTAGTGGGGAGATTAGGGCAAAGAAGCTGCTATACCTGTTGTTTAGGGGAGATGCAAAGAGATCACAACACTGGCCCCACTTGTGAAAAATCATTTCTGCCACCTTCATGTTGAGAGACTGCTCATGAGGTACTAGAATGGACCTACTCAGTTTGTCTACTATCTCACTGGACTTCCCCGTAATGTGCATTGCTATCAGAAACCGATTGGATGAGTTCACCCATTGCCACACACTGACGGCTTCTCAACATTAGGGGTAAGACCTGGTTCCTCCTTGTTTGTTGATGCACCAAACTACTGAAATATCTGTCTGAATCGTAATTGTCCCGAAAGGGAGAAAGTCATGGAAGGCCTGCAATGCTAAGAGCACTGCTCTTCTTTCCAGGTCATCGATATGTGTGTTGGCCTCTTCGAGGGATCAAGTGCCTTGAACTGTTTTCCCCACAAAGTGCCTCCCCACCCAATTTGAAATGTGTCCGTGGTCACTATGGTCATGGGCTGAGGGAATATGCCAGAATGGCCTTCTCGAACCTGATCTGATCAAATCCACTACCAAAGGTATCTTTTGCAAGCCGGAGTGATTCTTATTTGGGCTAATATGTGTTGGTAAAGAATAGGCCATTGTTTTGCTATCATCCATTGAAGAATTCTCATGTGAAATCTTGCTAGAGGAACTAGGACTATAGAAGCCAACATTTTGAGCCCAAGGCTTGTAGTGTCAATTGGGTTGAGGCTGTAGTACCGTGAATTATTTTTCTGACTTGAAATCTGACAGTTTGTTCTCTTGACAAAGGAAGAGAAGCTGTCATTGATACAATGTTGAAATTTGTTCCTATGAATTCCAATGTTTGAGATGGTTCTGAGATTTGTTGTAATTTATGGTTATCCTCAGATGGCAGCAAGTCTAGAGTACCTGATCTTGTGCTCTTATTAGTAGATGCCTCGTTAGGGCAGTAATGAGCCAGTCATCCAAGTCCAGAAACACTAGGAATCCCTGCAGTCTCAAGTGAGTTGCTACCACTGCCATGCATTTGGTGAACACCCTAGGGGCTGTGGTGAGGTCAAAGGGCAGTGCTCAGAACTGGTAATGACTGGCTCCCGGCCAGAAGCGTAGATACCTTCTGGATGTCTGCTCATTATGTGACAGTATGCATCTTGAAGGTCTATCAAGCACATCCAGTTATTCTTGCACAATAAGGGCAGAATGGACTGAGCCATGACCATCTGAAACTTTATGTGTCAAATCGATTCGTTCAAGTTGTTGAGATCTAAAATCGGTCTCCAGTCCAGATTCTATCTTGTCTGGTGGGATCTCTTGGATGACTCTTTTTCCTACAGTTTTTGTATTTCTAGTGCTGCTTCTTTCTTCTGATTGGGTGGAACATTGGGAAATTTGCATAGAGACGGAGGTGGAAGGGAAAAGGGAATTATATAACCTCTGAAAATAATCCTCTGCATCCACCAATCTTTTGTGATGTCTAACCTGCATCTTTGGTGCAGGGATAAATGACCCCCTATTGCTTCCAGAGGGGGACAATCGGGCCTCCTTTCAGAAGCACTGGTAGGGTCTATCAGGAGGGAATCTCTAGACCCTTGGTTCTGCAGGACTCCTCTGCCACGTGAGTAGCATCTTCCATTTGAGTCCCCACCTCTGGGGGAACTATCTCCATGTGGATCTTGAAAAGAACCCTGGTATGTCTTGAATCGCATTTAATTCCTCCTCACTGGTTCCTGGAGAAGGTCCTTTGAGGGGGTCTAAAAACATGCTTCCACTACAGTGAGGGTCTTTCCATCCTGCTCACACCTGGACAGTATGTCTTTCACTTTGGGGCAAAATAAGGAGTTTCAGTCAAAAGAAGAATTAATGAAAGAGGACTTGAAGGGCTCCGCAAAGTCACACAAGCGCATCCAGTCATGGCTCCTAATGGAAATGCCTGAACCCACTGCTCTTCAGGTATCTTGAGTTTCATGAGAAGATAAGCCTCATGGACAAATTAGAAATGGATTATAAGGTGGCCAACTGTGAGACCACACAAGCCTGAGTCTCAGCAGTAGTGGTCCCAGAAATGGATTTTGACAGCTACTTTATCAAGTTTCTCTGTAGTCTTGTAAAGTGTGCCAAGTAGTTTAGAGATCTGAGAGCAAAGGTCATTGAAAAATACACACTTCCCAAATCTGTCCAAAGCCCTAGAATCCCTGTTAGGGGGATGGACAGAGGAACTCTGCTCTGCAAGTTCCTTCTTGGTGGCTGCCATCATGACCATAGCATCTACGGGCACTCCCTTGCTCCAAAACTCCTTTCTTACAGGTGGCTCCAGAATTCGATCCGGTCTTTTGGGGATTGGCTCAATAGTGTCTGGATCCATCCATGCCCACCTAGAGATCAAGTCAATGAGCTCTTTGGCGGTTGGAGTCACCCACAAGGTAGAAGGGCCAGACCCAATGGCCTCCAAGAATACTGATTCCTCTGGGGAAAGGCTATCAGTAGACCAACAGCTCCTCTGCTTAAGAATCTCAAGGATGTCTCTGAATGAGACGTCTACAGGTGGTAATCTTGGGGACCCTTCCCTGTCATCAAAATCAGTATCTTTGGTGACGGACTCCTGAAGGGAACCCAGGTGCCTCCTCTTGCACTTCTGCCTAGGGACTTCTTTGGTGGGAATCCAGAGAAGTATTGGAAGACATGGTAATATCCTGCTGGGTAAGCAGAAGAGTTTGGGCTGAGGCTCAAGGCACAGAGGCACACGGGATCCAGAGGGGAGATCTGAGGGGGTACAGACAGTCCATCCTGCAGAAGCAAAGAACACTTTCTCCACCATCTCAAAGGCAGAACCCTCCAGGTAGAAGGAAGCCTACGGAGCCGAGAAGCCACGCTTCTGCCCCATCGGCTCCTTCTTCCCCGAAGGCAGTCCACTGAGGTAGAGGTTGGAGCTGAGCTGTCCAATGCTAATGCTCAATGGGGAAGAGATGACTCCAACAACTTCAGAGTAGAAACTAATGCCTCAGATCCAACAGGGGAGCTTCAGCTCCAAGAGTCATCTGGCTCCAAAACCATAAGAACCAGTGCACTCAGAGACAGCCTCTGAGCTGAAGATACTAAAATCTTCAAATCTGATCCAGATGGACCCAGGAGACTTGTATCCAAGGGCTGTGAAACAATACGTCAGATTGGAGAAGGAGCCAAAACTGGCAGAGTACTATAAAAGTACAACTGTGTACACTTACCATAAATGTAGATGCATGAGTGTATTCACTGCTGCAGTCATTACATTTGGGTAATCTGCTGGCAGGTTGCCCTCAGTCGGCCTGATTAACAAAGTCTTGGGTCCTGCGTTGGTTGCTGTCCCTTCTTCCATGACGTCAGGTCATCAGGGGTATAAAACATGCAGCCGACGCCATTACATCAGTTTTTCTTGCCCCAGGTGTCAGGTGCCCCCCAAATGGGGAGCAATATGTATATATATATATATATATATATATATATATATGTATGTATATAATTTAAAACACAAAAAATATATCTCCAAACAAAAGCAAATACACCAAAAAGGCTTTTAAGCATAGTAAAAGAAAGGAGAGGTATAGTAAAAGAAAAACAGGGGACTGGAGGGTGGGTAACCAGGACTGCAACAGTGAATACACTCGAACATCTACATTTATGGTAAGTGTACACAACTGTACTATGTTCTTCGTGTTTCACTGTTGCAGTCATTACATTTGGGTAGAATCCCAAAGCTATGATTGGGAGGATGGATTTATACAGCATTAGGAGCAGCTATAAGGCCCTGCAGGACAGCAGTGGCAAAGTCAGCTCTGGATTTAGAGAAAAGAGGTAAATGGCAATGTTTGGTGAATGTATGAACTGAGCTTCAGGTAGCAGCTTCTAGAATGTCTCTGATAGGAACCCCTCTGAGAAAGGCTGCAGAAGAAGATGCAGCCCTGGTGGAATGAGATCTGATCCCCTTGGGGATAGGTTTACCATGGTGCATATAGCAGAAATGAATACAATGGCTTATCCATTTGGAAATAGTCTGTTTTGAAATAGCCTTTCCCTCTGCCCCTGCAGCAAATGCCACCAATAGTTGTTCAGATTTTCTTAGAGATTTTGTCCTGTTTAAGTAGACTCTAAGTTGTCTGTGTACATCCAATGAATGCAGAATCCGCTCGCCCTTGTTCTGCGGACTGGGAAAGAAAGTTGGCAGATGAATAGTCTGATTAAGAACTACACTGGATACCACCTTAGACACGAAAGATGGATTGGTCCTGAGAGCCACCCTGTCCGGATGAAAAATAATGAAAGGCTCCACTGCCATAAGAGCCTGTAATTCTGAAATCCTTCTAGCTAAAGTGACTGCTAAAAGGAAAGCTGTTTTCCAGGAGAGAAATTTTAAGTCCGCAGTAGCAGCTGGCTCAAAAGGAGGGAGAGTGAATTTTTCCGAAACAAAACTGAGGTCCCATGCAGGAGTTGGCGCTCTCCTGGGAGGTCTTAAATTTTTGGCCTCTCTGAGATACTGCTTTGGCAGAGGATGAGAGAAGAGGGGAGGTTCTGTGTTGTAATGAGTTGAAATGGCAGACGCATGTATTTTTATGGAAGAAAAAGATAGGCCCTTGTGAAGCATCTCAGTTAAATATTGCAGAATCTGAGGAATATTGGGCATTGCTATGCTTATTCCTTGTGATTGGTTCCTGGCACAGAATCTTTTCCATTTGTTAGCATAAGATTCTCTAGTACTAGACCTTCTAGCCTCCAAAATGACATCCATCACAGGTTTGCTGAGGGATAGCAAGGGTGAAATTAGTTGATTAGCCACACTGCAAGATTCAAAGTTTGGAGATGAGTGTGCAGAATTTGGTAGTTCTGCTGAGACAGTAGGTAAGGTGTCTGAGGCAGGTGCCACGGAGGAAGGTGTGACACATTGCGCAGGAGTGGGTACCAGTGTTGGCAAGGCCAGTCTGGAGCAATCAGAATCATTTTTGGTTTGTCCTGTCTGACTTTTAGTAGAACTTTGGAGAGCAGAGGCAGAGGGGGAAAAGCATAGACTGATAGGTTTTTCCAGCTGAATGACAAAGCATCCACTTTCCGAGCTTTTTTGTGATGAATTCTTGTGCAGAATTTGTCCAACTGATAATTCTGGGGTGAGGCAAAAAGATCTATGTCTGGACTCCCACATTTGCGTGCCAACATGTTGAAAACTTGTGGTTCCAGTTTCCATCTGTGTGGGTCCATAAGATTTCTGCTTAGTTCATTTGCCAGAGTATTTAGCTTTCCTGGCAGGAATTGTGCTTATAGTTGTATTTGGTAGGTCAAGGCTGTGTTCCACAATGCCATGGCTAGTCTGCAAAGGGGGTAGGAATGTGTACCCCCCTGCTTGTTTATGTACCACATAACTGTGGTGTTGTCTGTCTTTATCATTAGTTGTCCTGGATGAAGGTAGTCCTTGAAGGCTGTCAGTGCATTCTGCACAGCTAGCATCTTTTTTCTGATTGATATGTAGGTGCATTTGATTTGGGCTCCATCTGCCCTAAATGCACTTTCCTGCCAGATGAGCCCCCCAAGCATAGTCTGATGCACCTGTAGTTAGGGTTTGGGCGGCAGGGGGTGGAGTGAATGGCAGTCCTTTGTTTTGTTAGCAGGCCTCTGCCCACCAGAGGAACTCTAGTTGCAGGCAAGGTATAATAGGAATCATTGTTTCCAGGCTGTGACAATGTTGGCTCCATAAACTTTTTAAGTACCACTGAAGTTTCTTCATATGCAGTCTTGCATAAGGCATTAGAAGAATGCAGGAGGCCATGAACCCCAAGGCTTGCAGAATTTGTCTTGCAGATAGCAGGGTTTTTGTGGCCACCTGTTTGAAGTAAGTCACTAATTGAATTTGCTTTTCTGGCATAAGGTAAGTCATCTGGGCAGTTGTATTCAAGCTTGCACCCAGGAATGCAGTTTTTTGAGAGGGTAGCAGTTGTGATTTCTTTTCGTTTATGGTGTACCCTAGACAAGTTAGAACCCTTTTTATAAACGCCAGATGCTTTAGAAGAATGTCTTTGTTTTCTGCCTGAATTAGACAATCATCCAGGTATGGATATATTTGAATATTTCTTTGCCTGCAAAATGAAATTACTGGAGCCAGACAGTTTGTGAAGACCCAGGGTGCAGTAGATAAGCCAAAGGGCAGTGCAGAGAACTGGTAATGGAAGCAGCCTGCTTTGAAGCGGAGGTATCTTCTGCAAGATTCCCTGATTGGGATATGCAGGTAAGCCTCTTTTAAGTCTAGAGTTACCAATCAGGCATCTTTGCCTAGCATAGGTAGTAACTGTTGAAGAGTCAGCATCTTGAATTTTGGAATGTGCAGGAATGTGTTTAGAGTGGATAAGTCCAGAATTGGACACCATGATTTGTCTTTTCTGAGTACCAGGAAAATTCTGGAATAGAAACCTTGTCCCTTTTCCTCTTCTGGTACTGGATGAATAGCCCCCATGTTCATGATGGACAAAACTTGTTTCTGGGCCTCTGCCCACTGATTTGGGGGCAGATCTGGCCATCCGTTTGGGATTGGCAACGTGTGGAAATGAAATCTATATCCCTGGGATACTATATTTAAAACCTATTTGTCCTGGGTAATAAGTTGCCAGTTTCATGCATGAAGTGCCAGTTTCCTCCCAACGGGGCGGCTAAGAGGTAAGTGCTTGGTGATTGTAGAGGGAAGTCATTGGGACTGTTTACCATAGGGAGGTGCCTTGTTGTTTCCATATCTGGAGGTGGAGGCACCCCATTGTTTTATTCTAAAAGTTCCTTGTGACTGAAACCTGGAGCCTTTGGAATGTCATGATTTGACTTGAGTGGCTCTTGAAGGGACTGGAAAGGACCAGTTCTTAGTAGGCCAGTGCCTACTAAATCTTAGAGATTGCACTTGTAAGAAATCGTTCACAGTTTGCACAGATTTAGCTTTATCTTCCATTTTTTTAACACTTCTTCAGCCTTATTACCAAAGAGACGGTCCTGTTGTAAAGGAGCATCCAACAATTTTGCTTTAACATGGTCAGGCAGAGTTTGCTCTTTGAGCCAAGCATGCCTTCTTGGCACAGATCCAGTTACAGCAGCCCTGCAAGAGGCCTCCAAGGAATCAAAAAACACATTGCAAAGTATGTTTTCCAACTTGTTCAGCTGAATGTAATAAATCCTGCAAATCTTTATTTTCCACACAGTCAGAGATTAACATAATTTTCTGTTTAAGTAGTCCCATGATATGCTGTTGATATTTAAGCATATGAAATTTACAGTTTAAACCCCTGATTGCCAAGGTTGCAGATGTGTAAACCTTCTTATCCCATCTATCCAGCGCCGTGGAATCTCTATCAGAAGGGGTAGGATTTTTAGTAGTAGAGGCCTTAATGCCCTTGGGACCCTGAGAAATGGTTTCAGGATCAGCAGTAGGATTTTTGAAAGGAATTTGTGGGAGTCAGGAACCCTGTAGTATCTGTTTGGTTTACTAGGAGCTGGAGACAGAGAATCAGGAGTCATACTAGATTCTGAAAAAACATCAACAATGTCTAGAACAGGAGGTATAGCCAAAGGCCTATGCTGAAAAAGAAGAAGAAAATCCCTAAGTCTCTTTTTAGATTTAGAGAAATCTTGACTTTCCCAGTGAAAATGTTCCCTTAAGGTATGTAAATTTTCTCCAAAAGAGAAATCCTCAGGGGGAGAAGCAGAAGGAATGGAATCTTCTGCTTCAGAGTCCTCATAAGTAGGTATAGATAAATCCTGTTCAGTAGAAGAATCAGAAGAAATAGAATCCTGATCAGAAGATTCATAAACAATGTCTTGCCTAGGCCTCTTAGCAGGAGGGGGTTGGCTACACCCTTGATCAAGATACTTAAATCTTCAGCCATTTTGATCATTTGCTTTTTAGGCATAGGGGCCTGCACACGTGGCCCAAGCGTCAGTTTTTTAGACATAGAAGTAGATTTTGGCCATAGTTTGGAAGATGGCGTCAGTTTAATATACAAATTTTTAGGCCTGAAAACACCCTCAGAAGCCGGTGCCTACACAGCAGCTCCAGACCCATCTAAGGTGGAGACATCCACGGGTTCAGTACATAAAGCATCTCGCCGCATATTGGACTCTGAATGGGTCTCAGTAGAGGCCTGCGAATCAAAAGTAGCGGGCATCAGGGGCTGCAAAAGTGCCTCACTGATTACTGGCAAACTAGCGAATGGCTTAGGAGAAGCGTCATCATCCGTTTTGGACCTCGATGGCTTGTCTCTGTCTTTTTCTTTGCGTTTTTTTAGGTATTCTGGTAGTCGGATTGCTAACCGACGTCATTTCTGGATAGTTAAATCATGAGCCAAAATATTTAGAAGCAAAAATGCACCAACGTTTAATAGTGCATTGATTAAATCTAGCACAAAATCAACAACAAGGTACGTTATGATCAGGGCCTAGCCAAGGAATACAGTACAAATGAAAATCTTTATGAGGTATTTGCTTCCCACAAGTAATGCAATTATTAACTTTTACTGACATCGTTAAGGAGCAAGAAACAGTTTCCCCAACGGAGTACTTAGCTTTTAGTTGAAGACTTTGTTTCTGAAACTCGAAAATGAAAATTTCAGGTGTCGGCCGACCGGCACTTGCGAACTGCTTCTGCTTCGGGCACTGCGCGGCAAGAAAGACTGATGTAATGGCATCGGCTGCATGTTTTATACCCCTGACGACCTGACGTCATGGAAGAAGGGACAACAACTGAAGCAGGATCCAAGACTTTGTTAATCAGGCCGACTGAGGGCAACCTGCCAACAGATTACCCAAATCTAATGACTGCAACAGTGAAACACAAAGAACATCAAGGACTTCCTGACTTGAAGGGGTTGGAGCCAGGAGAACTCCCATCTGTAGCTGTGGTGTGAGAAATTTCCTCATCATTATATCCACATCAGCCTCGGTCAGATTTCTGGAAGAATAAGAAGAAGTTACTAATGGGGACCTAGAGTGCCAGTGGGACTCAAGATATAGGGAAGGTACTCTACAGGATACCAGGTTAATGGAGGGGGAATACCTGGTCCTGGGAAAAGGCTTTGGATTCAAAAAGCTAAGATCCAAGGAAGCCGTTTTCGAAACCAATGCCGGCTGAGCTGAAGCAGTCTTTGGACCTGACTTTGTGTTTTTACCATGGTAGTTCCAAGGTAGGATCAGACAAAGAAGTTGAGGATCTGGAAGGCTCTGAAGGCTTAGCTGAAGGCTCCTTATTAACTCATAGTTTTAAGGCCTTGCAGATGGAACAATCTACCTGTAAATGGTCTGAACCCAAACAGCAGATGCACAAAGTGTGTACATCTGAGGCAGGCAACTTGTGCCTACATTTCTGGCACTTTTTAAAGTCAGATGGACTTTTCAGACAGTTTTAACAACAGAAAAAAATATTTAAAAAAATATATATTTTTTATTTCACTAACAGGCAAAAAGACAGAAAAACAAAAATACCAGCAATGGTAATTGTAATTATACTAAAAGCGTGCAAATAGGGGAAGAGGGAGAAAAGCTTACCTGCTATGGTTAAGAAGATTGCATTAAAATTGTGTAAAAGGGAGGTATTAGTGATAGGAAACCGTAAGAAATTTAAGATTTTTTACAGGAAATAAAGAAAAGAATCATCTTATCTTCCCACTCTACTCAAAAGCTCCAAATGCAAATGGAAAAGTAGCAAACAAGATCTGAGGTGTGTTAGGGGGTGGTGCACATTATGGGTAAGGGAGGAGCTCAAGAACTTTTTAGTGGCCACAAGCTATGTACTCACCATACTGTTCCATCTGTGTTGTCGATTTTCATTTTTTCCTCAACATATGGGTTCGGATCCAATCCCCCAGATCCAACTTGGCCACTAAAAAAGCTTGTGTCAACCAAAAAGCTCTCAAGCTCCCTACCCTACCCACGATGCATCTCTCCTAATCTCCTCAGATCTTGTTTGCTGCAAGTATATATTATAATATAATATAATATAATATTGAATAATAGATTTGAGGATTCCCTTAGAAATGGAAAAAACATTTCTGGCGTGCAGTATTAGTCAACTGACAAATTTTTGGTTCAACTTGCTCCTCTAGAACAAACAGGGACAGGGGGATGGAGGTGGGTTGTTGAAGAAAAAATGAAAATCGACAACACAGATGGAACGTTACGGTGAGTACATAATTTTTTATCTGATGTTGCCAACTTCCATTTTATCTTCAACATATGGGACAGAGTCCCCAGCTACCTTATTCCTGGGTGGCCTCATGGAAGGATATTCTTCAGAACCATCAAACCAAAGGAGGTTCTACCTCTGGAGACCAGACCCAATTTGTAATAAGTAATAAAGGTACTGGGGGTAGCTCAGGTGGCTGCTGCACAAATATCATCCATGGATGCACTGGACTGAAAGACTGAGGAAGTAGACATCACTCTAGTGGAATGAGCTCGAACAGTTCTGGGCAGTTCTAAACCTTGAGTCTTTTAAATAAAAAGTACATAATCTGTGATCTATTTGGCTAAGGTGACCTTGGACAGCAGAAGACCCAGTTTAGTCTCTGAGAAGGAAATAAAGAGTTGACTTTCTTTTCTTATCTCTTTAGTTCTGTGTAGATAAAAACACAATTGTCTGTGGACATTAAACAACTGCAATAAATACTTGCCTTTATTGTTAAAGTTTAGGATGAAAATCAGTAAATTAATCATCTGATTGATGGTGCTCTCTGAAACTATCTTCAACAGAAAGGATGGATTGGTACGTAAGCTAACTTGGTCTTTATGAAAGACTAAGTATGGCGGTTGGGATGATAAAGACTGGATCTCTGATATTCTTCTCACTGACTTGATGGCTACCAAGAAAATTGTTTTCCAAAAGAGAAACTTGAGCTGACAGGTAGCTGCTGGTTCGAAAGGAGGCTGTATAATTTTCCGTAAACCATATTTAGATCCCATGGTGGAGAAGGGTCTTTATAGGGAGGCTTCAGTAAGAGAGTTCCTCTCAAGAAAACCTTGCAGACCTTATGTGACGCAAGTGAGGAACCGTTAAACCCAATGTGGAAATTAGAAATTGCAGCTAACTGTACTTTGATTCTAGAGTGAGCAGCTCCCCATTGAACAACTGTGCCAAAAAATCCAAAACAGTGTGGACAGATGCCAAAAAGGGATCTATATTGTTTTGCTATGCCCAATACTCCCCCATTTACTGTTATACAGTTTCCTTGTAGACTGCTTATGGGATGATAGTAGAATATGAAGCACTGGAGAAGAGAGCAAAGGTTGTCTGGCTATCAACAGAACTGGAGATACCAAGCTGTCAACTTGAGTGTATGAATGTCCGGATGAGGCATTCCTGTCAGATGGGTCAGAATGTCTGAAGTTGGATTCAGAATCCATGGCTTCTTCCGTAAGTGAGACCAGATTTGTCAAGGCCTGTACAGGGCAACAAGGATTACTTCTTTCTTTAACCTGTTCACTTTCTGAGGAAACTTGGGTATCAATGGAGTTGGGGGAAAGGCATATAATAGACTGGAAGGCCAATCATGAGTGAGAGAGTCCCTCGGGGACTACCCCTTTGGGGGATCAGGGTAAAGTAACTGCTGCATTTTTGTTCAGAGGGGATGCAAACAGGTCACAGCAAGGCTAACCCCACTCTCAGAATATCGTTTCCACTACCTTCTGATTAAGGGACCACTCGTGAGGCATGGTAATAGATCTGCTCAACTTGTCTGCTATCATGCTTGACTTTCCTGGAATGTGCGTTGCCACCAGAAAGTGGTTGAAAGACATCGTCCACTTCCACACTCTCAGTGCTTCTCAACATAAGGGGTAAGATCTGGTTTCCCCTTGTTTGTTGATGTAACATACTACTGATGTGTTTTTTGACTGAATCGCAATCATTCCTAGAGGAGAGTATTTTGAAAGGCTTGCAGCGCTAGTAACACCACTCTCATCTCTGGGGCATTTATGTGTCAGTTGGCCTCTGCTGCAGACGATGTTCCTTGGACTGTTTTTCCCTGATAATGACCCCACACACACCCTATCTGGGAAGTGGCCATAGTCACCGCAACCTTGGGATGAGGGGGAAGAAATGGGCGACCTTGCATAAGTTAATCTGAGTGTAACCACCATGTAAAATCCTTCTTGCAAGTGTTTGTGATAGTTATTGGGACTAACATGGGTTGGTGAAGGATTTACCACTGTACTGTGAGCAACCATTGTAATATTTTCTTATGAAATCTGGCAAGTGGAACTAATACCTCTGTTGCCACTGAACCTAAGGCTTTTAGTACCATTCAAGCAGATACTATTGAGTTCTGTAGAAGTTTTTTGACCTGATCTCTTACGGTTATCACTCTTGAGGATGGAAGACATACTATCATTCTGACTGTGTTTAAGCTCGCTCCTACGAATTCCAATTCTTGAGTGGAATCTAGATCTGATTTTTCTTAGCTTACTGTAATCCCTAACAAATAACACATTTGAATAACCATGTCTCTTGCTTCTAAGAGTAGATGCCTAGTTGGGGTGGAGATGAGACAGTCATCTAAGTATAGAAATACCCGGAATCCTTACTGTCTCAAGTGAGCTGCCACTACTGTCATACATTTGGTAAACACTCTGGGGGTTGCTGTGAGGCCAAATGGCAGTAATCTGAACTGATAGTGACTGGTTCCCAGTTGGAAGTGTAAATGCCTTCTGGATTGCCTGTCAATGTTTATGTGGTAGTATGCATCCTGAAGGTCTATCGAGCACATCCAGTAATCCTTTTCCAAGAACGAAGAATGGACTGAACAGTGACCATCCGGAACTTGCTCTGCTGAACTGATTTGTTCAATTTTCTGAGATCCAAAATAGGCATCCAGTCCCATTTTTTTTTTTGGTACCAAAAACAACCATGAGTAAGTTCTGGATCCTCTCTGGTCTGTGGGGACTTCTTGGATGACTCTTTTGTCTAACAGCCTTTGAATCAGGATGGCTGCTTTCTCCCTCTGACTGGGTGGAACATCTAGGAGTTTTTTGCTTTGGGGAGGTAGATGGGCAAAGGGTATAAAGTATCCAATGGATAAGATCCTCTCCACCCAGGTATCACACCCAGGTATCATTTGTTACACTGAGTGCGGCATCTTCCATCACTGTCTCCCTCCCCCTGCCTCTGGGGGAACTTTCTCCAAGTGCGTGAGGAAAAGGCCCTTGTGATTTTTTGAACGCATCTTTCCACTGTTCCTTTGGTTGTTCGAGTAAGGTTTGTGAGGAGTGAAGAAATGAACACCCACAGCAGAAAGGGTCTTTCCATCCTTCTTGCAACTGGACAGCATTTCTTTGACTTTTGGTCCAAAAAGAGAAGTGCCATCAAATGGAGCATTGACAAACAAAGACTTGAAAGGCTCTGCAAAGTCAAAGAGGTGCATCCAGGTGTGTCTCCTCACAGAGATGCCAGAACTCACCTCTCTACATGTTCCTTTGGTTGCATGTGAGATCACCCTCATGGAGGAGTTTGCAATACCATGTAGGGTGGCCAGATTTGAGGTGAATGAATCCTGTACCTCTTCAGACACAGCTCCTGAGACAGTATCTGACAGCTCCTTGATATATTAATGACTAGACTGATGAGATAAATTATATTAGGCATACTGTAAATAGAGCACATTTAGGACAGTAAGTATCCTCAACAGGAAAGATTACTCAACCTCTTTTAAACATGATCATACTGATGACAACTTTGGAAGTCAAAATATGAGTGTTCAGCAATCTGTGGATTTAGAACATATAGAAGAAAATATAGAAAACAAGAAAGGGAGAAGTTCACAACAAATAGCAAAGAAGAAAATGAAACTGATTACTGTCTATAATACAAAGAGAAAATATACTAAGGACACTGCTTTGTTATGTAAAACCCAGATTACAGGGAATGATAACGTTGTTCAATAAGAAAATACTCAACAGAAAACTGAATCATTTTCCAACACAGACGGCAAAAAAGAGGAAAGGGGCAGATGAAAAGGAAGATATCAAAACTGAACTTGAAAGGATTAAAGAATGTTACTTCAAGAAAAAAAGAGGAGAGAGACTGAAGCTGACAACATGGCTCAACCTGGGGAAGTGCAAAGACAGCTAGATGAGAAATGTAATCTTGCAAATAAAATAAGGTGAATTAACCAGACTACCTGTGGTGCAGATCATTCCTTTGTAACATGTGACATTACTGAATTAGAAGTGGGAGATTCTATACTAGTAATTGGAGATTCAATTATTAGAGGAACATTAGCAGAGAGGATATTGAACATTGAATACTGTTATACTTGCCAGGAGCAAAAAGAGAGGCTATGACTAGAGCCTTAGAATTCCTTAATGTAAGGAATTATGGAGCTATGATGGTTCAAATTACTTCATTTTCAAGGACTCACTGACTGTTAGTAGGGAACTTACAGCCCTCTTAGCATAACTTGAACAGGTGTTAGGACATACTTTTCACAGATCACATAAAATACCTATTTTAAAGAAGTCTAATTTTAAAAAGTGAAAATATGTAGAACATTTAAGCCTAATTCTGGTCTCACATGTACTTAGACATGATGGAGTCCACTTGTCAGGACAAATGAAAAGTTTTTTGCAGCTGATGTATTACAATATTTGAATTAACGGTTCCACTTTATAATCTCGAAATACTGAAATCTCGAATTTCAGTACCTCAAGACCATGAAGTTGAATCCACAAAATACCAACAGCCCAAAACCGCGAAACTTCAAATCCCGAACACACAGCACACGCCACACACCACACATACATCACAATAACCACACTAAAAAAAAAAACACACAGAAACATAACACCACACATCCACAAACCTACACTGCAAATAAGCAAGGGGGGGCTAATCCCCCTACACTCCCCATGTGGGGGGCTGATCTCCCACATCCCCCATCTTATATATACTAACTCAGAGATCGCACAAACAGAAAAATACAGTAAACTCACACCCAGTCATTCTACAGTCCCTCCTGCGTACACACACACACACACACACACACACACACACACACACACACACACACACACACACCACACATATACAAACACCACCACATCCTACACTTACACACTCATACTTTCACTTGCCTACCCTAACCCACACTTACAACTTACAAACACACTCACATACACTCAAATTCCTACCCAAAACCCTTACAAAACACTCATTTACCTTAAATTCCACTTAAATCCACACACACCAGACACCATCCACACAAAACACTGCACGTAATGTAGCGTAAAGCCATAACCGCAAACTTAAGATATTCGGATTCGCAATTATGCACTTTTGTTATTTTGCAAATTCAACTTTATCGTCTTGAGATACAGAAATTTGAGGTTTCAGTATTTCGGAATTATAAAGTGGAACCAAAATAAACAGATAGGATTTTTTGCCAGGTCAGAAAATGAACAGTTCACAGTTAGCAAATTTTGATTTATCTGTGCTGGATCTTAATGATAGGGGTATTGGAAAATGTGCTACATTTGCATAAAACTGATGATGTTATTGTCTGTGAAACACGGTTAAAGAACAATGACTGGAAGCCAGTTCTGTCAGGGTATAATTGTTTTTACTGTAACAGACATCGTAACAAAAAGTTACATGGATGTGTTATGACAGGGATTAAAGAAAGCTATGATACTTAGCATTTGATTCTAACACCAATACTGTTGACTGTGTAACTGTGACAGACACAACTCTGGAACAGATTACTATTGTTGGAATGTATTGACCACTAAAATCAAGTGCTGATGACCTAGAGGAACTCATACATTTCTTTAATGAACTACAAGAAGTAAAAATAACAGTAGCGTGGGACTTAAATTTACCAGAAACAGACTGAAACAATGTTGATTTGACAATATTAGTGAGGAAATTATTTACAATATATGTTCGTGAACAGCAACTGCTACAGACTGTAAGCAAATGTACCGGGGGAATGGAATATACTTGACATTGTGTTACTTAAGAAAATGATTGTTATCTCATATCAAGTTTTACCACCTTTGATGCCCAGCGATCATGGGGGCTATAAAGGTTAAATTACTGCTAGATAATCTATACCAATGCACAGAAGATTAATAACAGCCCTGTATGAAAGCAATATTGTTGCATTCCATGGAAAGACAGCAGAAGGAATGTGGAAAGTTTTAAAAGGCAAACAATGAAAAAACACAAAACAAAGATGTTTAACATCAGCATTTAGGTACATCAGGTCAGGAGGATATAGTTTCATAAGAATATAAACAATACAAGAAATGGAAACAAAGTCTAATTACAACTTTGAAAACTGAAATAAACAAACTGAACAGGCAAATTAAACGTAGTATGACAAGATCAGGAAAATGTTGAAGAAAATGTATATAAAGATATTGAGCATAATATGAAACCATTTTACAGATATACAAGATATGGTAAAGTAAAAACATACAAATAGATAAACTGTGTGTAGATTCTAAAATTTATTCTCAAACACAGCAGATTATAAATATATTTACAAAATCTTATGCAAAATAGTTGGGCTTGACAAAGGGGATGATAAATTGTGCTAGTAACAACCAAGTAGCTTCAGACAATCACATTAAATGTGACTATTTTGAAAAACAACTATGCAAACTAGACCAAGAAAATGTACAGGAAGGAGATAGAATTAGTAATGATGACCTAAGCATACTTCAGCATGAACTTACAATACTATCACACCTGTTATTTCATTAGTTAATTTAAGTATGGAGATTGGGGACACACACTTATTAAACCTGTCTTTAAGGGGAAGATGAATAGGACACACCCAGAGTCATAAATATGCCTATGTTTACTTTTTTGCTGTAGAGAAACAATGAAGGTTATTTTGGATAAATTATTGCCATAACTGGAAAGGTTGAGACTTGAATTCATAGCTCAGCATACATCTGTTGAAAACAGATCTGTGACTACTTGTAACATGATGTTCTATAATAACATAATAACAGCTACAAATGAAATTGTGTGCTGTGATGTATTTTATATGGACTTATCTCAGCCTGTGACATAGTCATACACAAAACACTGCACTTTACATCAGAACAACTATGTATTAGTGTAATATTGACACAATGGATAGTTGCATGGCTTATAAATAAACATGGCAAGAATCATACAGCAACTGAATAGATGAAATTCTAGGTTTGGGGGTGTATAGGCCCATATTTGTATAAATTGTATCTTTCAGATCTATGTTTTTCAGCTGAGATGTTCTATAATCTGTACACAGATAACATGAAAATGGGTAAACTGAATACATATGTTACAGACAGGCCATGTGTGCAAAAGAAATTGACTAAACTGATATTTGGCACAGGATAATGATATGCTGAGAAATCCAAACATATAAGATTTGGAGGCATAAACTACAGGGTGACCATTTAATATGGCACACAGTGATTGAAACTGTAGTTACATTTATGGACCTGGGTAGATGGGTAGATCCAGCTTTGAGTTTTTCTGATTATAACAGCCAACGGGTTAATGAAATTTATATATAACTACAAGCTATATAAAAAGAAAAGTCTAGGAAATCAGAACTGATGAAATATTTGCCTGCAAGCTACATCAGGTCCAAACTAGAGAACAGAATAAAAACATGGAAACCTTATAAGAAAATTATCATGATTACATTGAAGACAGTACAACATAAACATACTAAAGAAATCCATGGATGTGAAAAAGTACAGTTGTGTAAGTTGAACTTACCATAAAAGCAGATATTCAAATGACCACTGCTGCAGTAGCCTTAACTATATGGGTTATATTCTGCCACGGATATAATAGCTAGCCAGCTTCCAAAACTTCAGGGAACTTTCCAAGTGCCAAACTGTCAAGCAGTTTGAGCTGAGATGAATAAAATACAACTCTGGACATGAAGCCCTTCAAAGCTTTCCAGCCAGCAGAGACAGAGAGGCTGAGCCCTAAAAGGACTATGCTAGGAACAACAAAAAATAAAAGTCCATACCCTGGCATAAAAAATGGAGAGTGGATGGACAGAGTGACTACTGCAGCACTGATCATTTAAACATCTACATCAACTTCAATTGAGGCAGCCCTTAAAATGGAGAACATTGACATCTATGCAGTGACAGAGACCTGGTTCAAAGCTCCAGAGAGCACCCCTGCATTACCAGGCTTCACTTCATACCACACCTTTCAGCCACCTAACCCAGAAAGAAGCACTAAGGGTGGAGGCGTGTCCATATTCATTAAGGATATCCACACCTCCAGGCTAGTTGCACAGCATAATGCATCTGAGATTATCCAAGTGCAACTAACTCTGGGCAAGACCGCAATCTAAATTGTAGCTTGCTACAGACCCCCCACCATGCCCCAGGATTCACACTCCTCATTTCTTGATACACTAGAAAGTATTAGAGTACAACCCAACACCCTAATAATGGGCAATTTCAACTACTCCACCATTAACTAGGAAAACTATTCATGTACCAACTCTTTTGCTCAACGTTTTTTAGAATTCATAAATTCCAACGCCTTGGATCAACTTATTCACACCCCCACCAGGGGCAGTAATATCCTAGACCTGGTCATTACCAACATGGGAAACCTGTGTTCCACACCAGAGGTCAATTCCTCGTTGGTCAGATCCGACCACAAGCTAATCAGCCTAGACATCTACATCCCACCCCAGCCCCAATTAGGGAAACCATCGTAAAAAACTTCTCCAAAGCCAACTTCACACTTCTTAAGACAGACGTGGCAAACTTCATGACACCCATGCAGATGGACAATAGAGGTATGACTGTCGAATCCTACACAAATGCACTTTATAAGCACTTACACGAATGCATGGATCATGCTTATCCCTAACAGAACCAAGATGTTATCCTCCAAAAAAAAGAAGTCAATCTGGTGGTCCTCTGCCATAAACAAACTCTACAACAGAAGAAAGAAACTGTTGCAAAAAAGAGTAAAATCCCATGACTGGAGGAACTCCCTGGTCAACCTCAGTAAGAAGCTGAGATCCCTCATAAAATACTCCAAAGCTAGTTACGAAAACAAAATTGTCAATGGCTCTAAAGACAACCACAAGGCATTCTATAGCTATGTCAAGAATATAAATGGGAACACTCAGATCTGCTCTAAGTTACAGCACAATGGCACTAAATATACAGAACCAATTGATATTGCCAACATCCTAGCAGATAGGCTCAGTGCTAACTTTACCCACCTCTCACCCCCTAGAGGGCCCATATCTATACCGGAAGAATGCAAAGTTCCTATAATCACGGCTGCACAGGTAAAAACACACTCTCCAAAGCCAAGAACACAGCATCCATGAGACCTGACAATATCCCAGGCTGCGTTCTACATGAACTACAGAATGAACTGGCACCCTATCCAAGTACCATGTTCAATCATTGCCTCACCTCAGGCTTTGTCCCCACTGAATGGCGCACCGCTACGGTTATCCCACTCCACAAAGGGGGAGCCACGACGGACCCCAGGAACTACCGCCCCATTAGCCTGACGAGCCTGGTCTGCAAGGCCATGAAACGTATCATTGTGGAACTTAAACAAAGACACTGGTAATCTCCAAACTCTGGACCCTACCCAGTTTGGATTTGTAAAAGGCAGATGTCTCCTAAACCTGATTGACTTATTTGAAGCAGTCATCAAAGCAATAGATGAGGGTAAAATGGTTCACACAGCTTATCTAGATCTCGCCAAGGCTTTCGACACCATCCCCCACTCTGGAATTATAGATAAGCTCACTAAACTAGGTATAAATCCCTATGTCACAAGATGGGTTGCCAACTGGCTCATGGACAGAACCCACACTGTGAACATAGCGGATTCCAAATCCGACATCAGACCAGTGACAAGTGGCGTAACACAGGGTTCAGTTCTGGATCCTCTCCTGTTTGGTACCTACTTCTCTGAAGTCAGATACACTAGCTTGGTTAAATGGACCAAGCATTAGCTTCTCTAATACAAAATTAAGATCCCAAGGAAGGGCCACCAGTTTACTTGGAGGCCTCTTATGCAAAACCCATTTTAAGAATATTTTGACATGTAACTGTCTTGAAAGAGGAAGATCCATGGGTGGTCATGCCTGAAATGGTCAGTAAATGAACCCTGACAGGGGAATAAGAAAGGACATAAAGTAAGTCACAAAAATATTACAAAACCATTGAACAATTAGCCCTGAATGGGTGCTGGTTATGTTGTTGGCACCAATTATAAAACATTTTCCATTTACTAATATATGAGTTTCAAGTATCAGTCTTTCTTGGCTCCATTAGTATCTGCTGCACAACCTCAGTAAGCAAGTACCTAAAAGGAATTAAGACCCTAAAATCCAGGCAGTCAGTTTCGGATGATTGATGTCAGAGTACATCAAACACCCCTGTTCTTGTGTGAGTAGATCCAGTTTGTGAGGAAGCTTGTGGTAATTGCTCTTGGCCATTTTATAGGTTCATAGGTTGGTACTAAGCTATCGGCCCTAAGTCCTATGCAAGCCTAGCCATAACAATTCCCTGGAAATTTTTTCCCACAATATTTACTTCTCTCAGCCCCTGTCTAGCAGGGTGACTGACATGATCTCCGGGGTGAATTTCTTATCTCCCATCCAATCGAGAGACCCAAGACTACTTTGGCCAGAAACAATGATCTCTAGGGATTCCTTCTGAATCTTCAGAAGTACGCTGGATATTAGTGGAAATGATGGAAAAGCATACAGGAACATTCCTGTCCAAACAAAAGAAAAGGTATCAGTCTTCCAGGACTTCATGAATAGAGTTTCTAATAGATCTAGTTTCTATTCGTGAGGGTCTGCCCTGGTCCTGCTCATTTTTTCTGCACATTATTTTTCTGACAGAATGCAGTATGCCAGTAAAGTTAGACGGTCCTGTGAAGCTATATCCCAGGTTAACATGGCTAGTTTGAAAAGGGGGTATGACCTATTTCCCCCTTGCTTGTTGATGTACCACATGAATGTGGTATTGTCTGAAACCACTTGAAGAGGTTCCAGGGATCAAAGATGATTCAGAGAGTTGAGTGGCTTGATCAGAGCAAGCAGCTCCTTGATATTTATGTGCTTGCATCAGTCCTTGATGTCCCACATCCCCTGCACTTTAATCCCACCTGAAACTGCTCCCCAGACTAAGTCTGAACTGTCCGTGATGACTGACTGCTTTGAATAAGGGAGTGAGAAATGGGCACCTGGTTCAAGGATGTCTGTTTTCTCCATCAAAAGATCTCTTTTCCTGACAAACTCCTGCACAGGGATTTGAAAAGATAAACAGTGCTGATCCCGGGACTGAAGATATTTCAGATATCACTGCAACTTTTGTCATGTTGAGCTTTGCCAGGGGTAACATGAATCATAGATGCCATGAAACCGAAAACCCTGATGAAATACATTGCAGTGACCGAAGTCTGAGTGGAAAACCTTTGAAATAGATCTGAACAGATCTATTTTTTCCAGTGGAAGAAAAGCTCTTTGAACTGAGCTGTCTAGCTGACATCCCAGGAACACAATCCTGAGAGGTGGAGTCAAGAGACTTTTGAATGTTCCCTTAGAATCTCAGCTTGTATAAGAGATCTTTCATGCAAGACAAGGAGATTCCTGACACTTTGAAAAAGACTCTGCAAGAATATAGAAAAAAGTGCATACCTTGCAGCCTGCACTGATCTGCAACTGAAGCTAGACACTTTGTAACACTCTTGGTGCAGTGGATATTCCAAAGGGTAAGGCAGAGAACTGATAATGTGTTCCAGACAGACAAAACTTTAATAAACTTGTGAAGTCTGGGTAATAAGGATGCAAAGAAGAACTGGTGGAAAGAAAAGAGTCCGATTTGGAGGAAGAGGGATGACCACCTGGAAAGGTGGAATTTTCTTCCACTGCCATCTGCAACCTTGATGAATGACTTTCAGAACCCATTTGTATGAAGCAATCTGCTGCCAAAGAAAATACTGGAGATTCAGAATTTCTAAAAGAAAAAAAGGGCCATGGTGAGAGGGGATTACAAGGTCTCTTGAATGGTCATTTAGACTTGTTGGACTGTCCTTGGTTTTGAGAGGTTCAAGACTTCTTTTTGGAACTCCCTTGCCATTTGTTTCTTAAACATCTGTTCACGTGAATTTTTTTGAGACTGTTTAATCTGTTTTTGCCAGACCTGAATGAGGAGACAGAAAGTGCTTTAGACAATTTGTAAAAGGAGGGCTGAAAATCTTACAGATTCCCTAGATCAGCTTCCCCCTTTCATCACACTTTTTGCTCACCTCTGCAGAAGGAGGGCCAAACACTAAATCTCTATCCAAAGGAGAATTTAAAATCTAATTTTTAACATCAACTGGGAGACTGGAAGGTTCTGAGAATGCAGCTATGCAAAACTCTAAAACAGTACCAGTGGCCATAGACTTGGAAGAACTATCAATAGAGTCATATAAACACAATGAAAAAAACATGAGCAGTGACCTGTGTAATAGAAAAACTAAGTTATTTAAGGCAGATTTCTCCTTAAAAGAAGGAACTGTAGACAAAACATTCCTCATACTTTCATGGTTTATCAGAACACACTTTAACACACGAGCCTGACAATTCAAAATTTTGAAAATAAAAGTTGCAAAAGTATACACTCTTTTCCCATGCCCAGCAATACTTTTCCCATCCTTATTAGAAAGAGTAGGATTGGCATTTAGTAAGTGTTTAACAGCAGTGAGATCAACTAAAGCTATAGCTGCTGGGTCAGGTTTGGGAACAGTGTACAAAATTTAAAAGAATGAGGAACTTTATACATCCTGTCTGCCTTTTTAGGGGCAGCTGTCTAACTAACAGGAAAATTGCAGGCAGTAACACATACATCCTCGACAGCAGACAGAACAGGACTAAAGAGTGTGAATGCTGGAAAATCGTTCTGTAACAACTCACAGTATTATCTGATGGACTGAGAAACCTCAGTGTTCTCTCACTGAAAACAGTGACATATTTTAGCAATAGTCCCACATAAAGAGACACCTCCACAGGGAGATTCAGACACTGAGGTCTCCTCAGAGTCTGAATCAGGAATCTAAGGAAAAAATATACATCATCTGTCCCTGCATCTTCCTCTTCAAATTCAGAATCTTAAACCTCTTCCAGAAAAGAGGAATCCCTTCTTCTTTTACCAGAAATTACTTTACAAAAAGGAGGAACAGCCTGAATTAAACCCTGAACCAGGCCCAGTAAATGAATCCTATTCAAAGAAATTTCAGGAAGAGTAGATACATGCTTGGATTTCTGTTTCTTTTTCGACAGGAAAAATTGGGCCAACTGTGTTACTAATGCCTGCAGCTGCTTCCCCAGGGATAGGTACAGCATTTGGACAACAGGGAAACCTTCCCTTTTCTATCTCCCAGGACCGGCAAGAGTGGTTCTCCCTTGCTCACTGTGGGACTGCAACAGCTACAGAGGATGTGGCTAACTCCCGGTCCACAGTGGCTGTAGGTACAATACCAGAAAGATCCATAGTAAAAGATGAGTGGTCTAAGATACAACAAATAGATTCAAAGGTTTATGGGCGTATACTAGGTTAATACCCACTAGGGCCATTGAAAGCCTAGCCGTGCAACTCAAATATGACCCACAAATTTGATTTATATTTGATTTATAGGGAGTGATTTACTGACAACCTCTGTCCATCAGAGCCTAAGAGCCAGACCAGGGGGTGAATTTTTAATTACGCATCCACTAGTCCAAGTTGCACTTAATAGGGGTAGGGAGGAACTCAGCTTTACATGGATGGGAAGCCTGTTACAGAGAATGGGAACTGTCTAAGAAACATATCTCTCTCCAACACCTCCTATTTATGTTGCAGTCAAAATTTAGGACTTTTAATCTAGTACTTCTGATGAGGGCAGCCACTGTGGTGCAGAGGTTAGCATTGCCACCTCACAGCAAGAGGTTCTCTGGTTCGATCCTCGGCCGGGGTGCCTTCTGTGCAGAGTCTGCATGTCTTCCCTGTGGTCACGTGGGTTTCCTCTGGGTGCTCTGGTTTCCTCCCACATCCCAAATACATGCTGTAGGTGGACTGGATGCTCTAAACTGGCCATAGGCATGAGTGCGTGCATGTGTGTGCCTTCTGTGGAAGGTTGGGCGCTGGGTTGGCAACTCAACACCGTAAAACTCCACTGCCAATCATGAGCAGACAGGTGATCCACTGTGGCGACCCCTAACCGGGAAAAGTCAAAAGAAGAATAATCGAGTACTTCTGATGCTGTTTGTATTGCAGATATAAAAAATAATCATCAAAACAGGGTCCAGAGATGCCTTGTATGCCAAGCAAAGATCACCTCTCAGAAGTCTGTAAGATACCAAGTAAAAAGACATGCCTTTCAGATAATCAGTGCAGAACATTATGTTTACTCCCGGTGTTCTTTTTGTAAGGAACCTTTGCAGACATTCCAGTTGCTGCATGCTTCTGGTCAGGTACAAACCAAAGTGAGCATTATACTCTAAGATGGACCTGATGAAGTCTAAATACAGTGGTATGATGACCTCATTGGACCTAGATGTCCTTTCTTATAAGCTCAGCAGCACAGAAGGAAATTCTTACTACCTCAGATGCATGTTGGTTGAAGGTTAAGTTACTATCTATAGGAGTTCTCAGATCCTTGACTAGTGAATCAGCTTTTAAGGGTGTTTTATTGATGACATAGTCACCTGCAGTGGAAGACTTCCCAAAAGGAACTATAATGCATTTCTTGATATTGAGCTTTAAGACATGGCTTTAGCAGCAAGTGTTTTTCTGTATTAGATCTTCCTGAAGAGTGTTATCCTGGTGGAATTCAATGACTGCTATCAGTCAGCAATCATCTGCAAAGTTGGTTTGTCTGAGGCCTTTGACATTGACTTTGACATCCAAGAAGAAGATGCTAAAGAGGAGTGGCCCTAGCACAGAGCTCTTGGGGACTCCCCTGGTGACAGACTCCTTTGTGGAGGTGGGCTCACAGATTCTAGCCTCCAGGGTTCAGTCAGTAAGCCAGCTAGCTATCCAGCATGTTATAAAGAGATTTATACCTAGTTACATAAATGTTTGGCAATGCCCTGTCAAATACCTTAGGCAGATATAGGTAGGCAGTATGCACAATTTTCTCCTCATGGATCACCTCAGTGACCCTCTTTAAAGAAGTACACTAAATTCAATAAGCATGATCTTCCTTTGACAAAGCCAGACTGGGGAGCATCCAGTGTCTGGAGGTCTCCTATGTCCTTGCTGATAACTTCCATGATAATTCTTTCCATGGCTTTGCAAATACGACTAGTTAGACTAATCTGTCTGTAATTTCCAGGCTCTGTTGAAGGTCCTCCCTTATGAAGGGGGATACTGCAGTCCTCCATTCACATGGCACAAAGCTTGTTTGAAGAGTACAGTTAAATAATGACTCCAGGGGTCCTGATAATTCATATTTTAGACTATTAAAGAGGCATAAAGCCATGGTGGTGCAGCGGTAGCGTTGTCGCCTCACAGCAAGAAGTTCTCCCGTTCGATTCTCAGCTGGAGCGCCTTCTGTGTGGAGTCTGCATGTCCTCCCCACGGTCGAGTGGCGTTCAAAAGACATGTGTGAATGGGCGGGACTTCGTTGAAGGTTGGGTGTTGGGCTGGCACCTCGGCACCATAAAAATCGACTGCCAATCATTAGCGGACCGGAGTTCCACAGTGGTGACCTCTAACCGGGAAAGGCCGAAAGAAAAACAAGACTATTAAAGAGGCATCCTGGGATGTTATTGGGGCCCATTGAGGCCATGTTCTTGGCTTTAGTGAATACAGCCAGTGCATGATGCTCCATAGTTATAGCTGGAGGGGTGATGTTTAAGGGTATTATTGTGGCAATGGCTAGGAGGTGAGAGGAGGTAAAGTTAGAACTGAACTTGTAAGCTAACAGGTTTGCTATATTGCCAGGCTCAGTGAATGTGGCACTATTAACCACCAGTTCAGCACACTGCCATGTGCTCCCCTTGAGGTTTCTGACTAGCTGTAGAAGGTCTTATGGTTATCTGTCACCTGGGAGGATACATTAAACTCAGACTTGTCTTTGCTTGACCTAATTAGTCCTCTTAGTTTCTTATTTATTTTGATGGGGGAGTTTGTATCTTTATAGGAATTACCCTTCCTGATTTTTGCTATAGTGTTTTTCCTTTTGTTGTATATCCTGTTTAATTTGGGATGCCACCAGATCAGTTTGTTTCTGGGGCAAGTTCTGGCCTTACGTCTAGAAGTTAAAGCTGTCTTTTTGTAGCCATTGACATTTTTGCACAGAGTTTCTGAGAGCAATTCACCATAGGCTTGTGTCTTCTCAGGGTTTGGAGGGGCACTGTATTTTGATAAACCACTTAATAATAGGTAATTTGCCTTGGAATAGTTCCTAACTGTCACTGATTTTAATGGGATTACAAAGTTGATTTTGAAGGAGACAGCTTTATGGTCAGACATTACCAAGGAGGATGAGGTGTGTGTGTGTGTGTGTGTGTGTGTGTGTGTGTGTGTGTGTGTGTGTGTGTGTGTGTGTGTGTGTGTGTGTAGCGTTTTCCCATATTTGTGAGCACAAGGTCCAGTATGTTGGAACCTGTAGAGGAGTATTCAGTATTTGGTCAAAGGTGTTTGTATTTATGAAGTTCATGAATCTCTGTGCCTGTAGATTTGAGGCCGCATAGAATTCTCAACCTACAGAGGGGTAATTAAAGTCTCCCGTGAGCAGGGTGTTACGTTGTATGGTAAGTGTCTCCAGTAGGTTCAAGTATGCATTGTGAGCTTCTTGGGACATGCAGGGTAACCTACAGCTGGCTAGGATATGGTACAGGATTTTGTCTATGGTGGTATGCACGTGGAGTAACTCCAGCATGTCATCCTGTTTGACCACCCTAGAAGTATGTTTATTATTGATGTACATTGTAAAACCACCACGTTTAGACCTTGTCTGTACAGCTACTGGTCTAAAAGTGTCGAAGGGACTGGAAATCCTTGCATTGCCGGTTTACTGTCTGCCACTTTAAACTATGTCTTGGTAACTGTACAGATGTCTATAGTCTCAAGTATGAGAAGAGCTTGGAGGGAAGTATAGGGTTTTTTTGTTTAGGATCAAGCAGTAACACCTTGAGGTTTTGTTGAGTTGATTTTGCTATGTCGGTAGGTTTGTCAATTTAGCATTGCCTAAAAAAGGTACGATGGGGAGGACAAAGCCTTAGCCAGCATTCGAAAGCCGAGAGGGGAAATATGCAAACCATCTTTAGCAAAGCAACATGGTCTATTGACCATGTATTCCCAAGCTGGAAACTATTGGATCCCCTTAGAATGACACTAGAAAGACAGACAGCTGTTGAAATCAATATTTTTTTGATGATATTGTTGCATCATCCGTGGTGATGATAACATGCTGCTTAGTGCCAGGCTCATATGAGTCTGAGCACATAGTCTGAAAACTCCAAAATGTTTCTCTTGCAGGGAGGGACATCTCTGGTCATTTACACCTACATGGACTATGATGGAATCATACTGGTACCTGTTTATAGGTAAGTACTAGGCTATCTACCCAAGGGCATTTGTAAGCCTAGCCAGAATGTGTTGGCTTTCACCACCCCCTTAGATTAGTTCCCTGTGCCCCTGTCCAGCAGAGCCACTGCAGTGATCCCCGGGGTAAATTTTCTGTTTCCCATCTACCCGTCAAGACTTCTCTTGAAGAGTGATAGTGAGGGGCTCTGCCTGATATATATTGGAATCCTGTTCCAGAGCATGGGGAGTCTCTGGGACAGGAATCTATCCCTCCAGCATGTCCTATTTATCGTTGTGGTGAGGTTTATATCTCTAGAGTGTGTGGCTCTCCAGGATTTGTTTTTTTTTATGTGGAGCATGTCCATCAATTCTGGATTGGACATGGCCTTGTATGTCAGACAGAGATCACCTCTGAGTAAGCGGTATACAACCGAGTACAGCTGGAGTTTCTTGAGTCGGGCTGCATAGGGCATCTGTTTGAGGTCAGTAATCCTCTTGGTGAGGTACTTTTGTGGTATTTCCAGCTGTTGCAGGTGTCTTGTAAGGTACATCCCAAATGGGGCATTGTATTCTATGATGGGTCTAATGAGTGATGAGTAGACAGGCACAATAACCTCTTTAGTTCTAGATGCAAACCCTTTTGTGATTAGGTGGCCCACATAGAAGGATTTTCTAACCACCTTGGCAATATGATTATCAAAGGAGAGATTACTATCTACTTGGATCCCCAGATCCCTTATTATATTTTCTGTATTTAGGGGACTACCACCTATGTGACAGTTTGTGGGTACTTTGTTTTTTCCAAAGAAGATGACTATGTACTTTTTGGCATTTAGTTTGAGGCCATGATTTTGACAGCAGGTATCCGTCTCAGTGAGACCCTTCTGGAGGGTGTCTGTATCAGCCGGAGAATCAATTATGGCCCCTAGTTTTCAGTCATCTGTGAACTTGGTCAGCAATAGTCCTCCTATGTTTGCCTGTACCTCTGAGAAGTATATACTGAACAGGAGGGGTCCTAGGACTGAGCCCTGGGGGATGCCACTTGTAACCAGTTTAGAGTCGGACATAGAGCCTGCAACTCTTACCATGTGGGTTCTACCCATGAGCCAGTTGGCAACCCATCTCATGACGTAGGGATTTATGTTCAAGCTGGTGAGCTTGTCTATAATATTAGAATGGGGAATGGTGATGTAATGACTTGACTACATGCATGATTTCGTGGATCCTGACTCCAGATAAGCAACTAACAGCTATCTTCTCTTTGCTCAGCCTGGTTAGAGGGGCATCAGTATACCTTACAATGGAGTCCACTATGATGAGTGCCCTGGGAAGTTTGTTTGTTTGCCTTAAGAGCTTAGTGTTTGGGCTCCAATGACTGTGACACTATGAGTGGTGTTAGTGTTTTTTCTGAGTGGCTTTGGGCTTACAGAGGCATAGCTTTGACAGAGGGTGGTCTAGTTGATCTCTGTTGTTTAGGAAGATTGCTTTTAAGTGCCTCAGCATATGTTAGTCTATGTGCTTGTTGTGTGCATAGTTTTGACAACCTGATGTGGATTTGCATGCGAGAGTTTAGTCTCCAGTGTCATTGTGTAATTACATTTCTTGCACATTGTGTCTGATTCTTTAAGTATTAAGTGGCTGTCAGTAAATGTAAGACAACTGCTACATTGTCTCAAGATGCATACATCTACCAAGCTGGCTACATAGAAGTTAGAAAATTGTTTATCTATAATGTCCAGTCCTTTGATTTGTGAGCTACAAGGGGGTGGGTGTTTTGGGGTTTGAAGGCTATTAAGGGTGCTTTGTTTGCATAGACTCACAGGGGTGCTTTAATGGGACAGATTAAGCTACACAGTACTAAATTCTATTAATTTTAATATTTATACAATACTAAATTCTGCTAAATCTGTAGTATTGCTACTTGAGGCCTAACTAGTTGCTCTAAGCTTGTAGATGCACGAAGTATTTGTGCCATATTGTTTCTTTACATGTTACAGTTTCAGTCTACAAAGAACATTTCTTTCTGTTGTACTGGGCACTGCTAACCTATGCAAACATGTGAAACTTATAGCAGCACTGAGGAAAACCCAGAAAAATAAATAATGAGCTTTCAGGTCAATAAAATGACTACATTATGACTCCTTTTGTGTATTTTCCAACTCAGATAGACCAGGCAAATACTTCCTGCCACAAGATGAATAAACGCAGGCCTCTTGATATAAAAACACAGTAGAAGAGATCCAGAAGTGCACTGCTAACACAAACCACTTAAACATATAGCCAGAAATCTCTTGCGAGGGTAATTTCAAAACAGTAACAGTGACAGGAAGAGCATTTTTTTACAAAACATTCAGTGAAATGCACACATAAAAGCAGGAAACAAAAGCAATCACTGAAAATAAGTAAATATAGCAATCAAAGGTACTTATATTTGCATGGATGGCAGTGAATACAAGTAAAATACTTCTGGAATACAGGTTAAGACCACAAGTTTTGTTGAGCTCCAGGAAAATGAACAGGAGACAGTATGTAGTAAAGAAGGTTAAGAAAAATACTGGTTTGCTGGGTGGGCACTTAGTATCATGGGTCTATGGAAAACAATGGGTGGAAAGAGTACATAAATAGCTTATATAACAGTAAACAGCAATGAAACAGGGGAGGGAGGAACTTTGGAAATCGGATAATCATAACGGGTGGAGGCCAGAGACACAACCTGTCACTGAATCTCACACTGACACAAATGTTATCCAGGAGAGGTTGACACAGACAAATAACTGGTGTCTGAGACATAGACTAAAACTAAATGCCATGAAATGCATAATAGTATCCTTTGGGAAGTCATCCATCCCTGGTAACTATCATATTGACAACACACCCCTTAGAGCTGACCCAGTAGTCAGGGACTTATGGACACACATAGATAGTGATCTGGCCTTTGATCATCACGTGTCTACAGTGGTGAGGAAATCATTCTGTGTTGCGCAACTTATAAACAAAGGTATGGCATCTAAGTCCAAGGAAGTAATTGTTTCACTGTATTCGGCATTCATCAGACCTGTCACTGAGTACAATGCTCTCTTTGGTATGTACCTAACCAGGCATATCCAACAAGTGGAATGTCCACAGGGGTTCCTCACTAAAAGAATACAGGGCGTAAGTAATACGTCTTATGCAGAACACCTCAAGGCCCTATGTCTGTATTCTGTCTCCTACAGGCATTTGAGGGGAGATCTATGTCTGGAATACAAGGCATTATCAGACCCCACTCTGATGAACCTCCTGCATATCCTCAAAACAGACAGCACCAGAATTACCCATTCTAAAGACTTAAACCTTGCATGTGATATAAATAAGACCTGCTGGAGAGATAGGTATGCATCCCAGAGACTACCCAATCTATGGAATAGGATACCCATCCATGTGAAGCAGAGTTCCTCCCCAGCCCAATTCAAAATTACCTTACTTGGATAGAAGGAAGTTTCTTTGCTCACCAGTGGGAGTGGGGAGCCTTGAGCAGCCTACCTGTCCCTGTAGGAACTGACCTCAGCACAAGAAGCTGTAGTAATTGGTTGTTTTGGACCATTTCTAGCTCTTTTGTAGTTCACTGTTTAAAATCCGCCTCTGGGCGTTTTTTTCTAGCTATACTGCTCAGACAAGCTCCTCGTGGTCCTGCAGAGTGGTCCTAGCTACAGGGAACTCAGAAAAGCGACTACTTTCTGGATTTAAGTATTTGTGCTTTTTTTTCCACTTGAAATAGCTTCTGTAGCTTACCCTGAACTAGCTTGAACTGCTTTTTAACTGTTTGCTGCATTATTTTAAAATCTGCACTTAAAGTTACATTTTAGTCAAATTTGATCGAAAGTTTGTTTGTTTGTTTGTTTGTTTAATTTAACTGTTGAGGCTTCCCACTAAAGTGTGCTAACCTGTGTAACTGATTTATCACTGTTTCTGCTTTTTCTGTGTGTTTCTATCAAAAAAACAAAAAAGGAATCCTTGTTGTCC
Source organism: Protopterus annectens (assembly GCF_019279795.1). Taxonomy (NCBI): domain Eukaryota; kingdom Metazoa; phylum Chordata; order Ceratodontiformes; family Protopteridae; genus Protopterus; species Protopterus annectens. The sequence goes on from NC_056731.1 coordinate 654,567,859, forward strand.
CACCTCTCCTCGACTAGTTTAGACCAGTTTACAGGCATTGCTGTATTCTGGGCTGTGGTGTATTTCCTGTGTTGTCCATTACCTTACTTGGATAGAAGGAAGTTTCTTTGCTCACCAGTGGGAGTGGGGAGCCTTGAGCAGCCTACCTGTCCCTGTAGGAAGTGACCTCAGCACAAGAAGCTGTAGTAATTGGTTGTTTTGGACCATTTCTAGCTCTTTTGTAGTTCACTGTTTAAAATCCGCCTCTGGGCGTTTTTTCTGGCTATACTGCTCAGACAAGCTCCTCGTGGTCCTGCAGAGTGGTCCTAGCTACAGGGAACTCAGAAAAGCGACTACTTTCTGGATTTAAGTATTTGTGCTTTTTTTTTCACTTGGAATAGCTTCTGTAGCTTACCCTGAACTAGCTTGAACTGTTTTTTAACTGTTTGCTGCATTATTTTAAAATCTGCACTTAAAGTTACATTTTAGTCGAATTTGATCTAAAGTTTGTTTGTTTGTTTAATTTAACTGTTGAGGCTGTCCACTAAAGTGTGCTAGCCTGTGTAACTGATTTATCACTGTTTCTGCTTTTTCTGTGTGTTTTTATAAAAAAAAATATATACAATAATCCTTGTTTTCCCGCCTCTCCTCGACTAGTTTAGACCAGTTTACAGGCATTGCTGTATTCTGGGCTGTGGTGTAGTTCCTGTGTTGTCCATTACCTTACTTGGATAGAAGGAAGTTTCTTTGCTCACCAGTGGGAGTGGGGAGCCTTGAGCAGCCTACCTGTTCCTGTAGGAAGTGACCTCAGCACAAGAAGCCGTAGTAATTGGTTGTTTTGGACCATTTCTAGCTCTTTTGTAGTTCACGGTTTAAAATCCGCGTTTGCACGGCTTTGTGCGGTTGTGCTCATAGCGCAGCACCGGTTAAACAAGGTTAAACTTCTTCTGGTTCCGCCAGGTCTGCTCTTCAGATTTTCCCTTAAGGAAGCTCTACTCTTAGTATAATCAGACTACTCACTATATTATAAGCCTAGAACTTGTTCTCAATACTTCTCTACTAAGTAAGCACTCTCGTACTAAGTAAAGCACTACATCTACTTACCACCCCTGTGAATATCCACTTCCCTTAAAGGTACAGCACTCCCTTATACTGTTCTAGCATGTCGAGTGGTAGATTACTGGTGTCCTCTCCAGTTCAGCTGGTCAGTCTGGGTATCTTGAGACAATGCTACAATTGTCTTATGTACACAGACAACCCTCTCCTCCTCCCAACAAACACAAATACATGTGAGAGATGCAACTATATAGCCAAACTGGAGGCTGAACTCTCTCAACTCAGGGCTGGCATGACCAGACAGGAGGAGATGGTAACCACACACACAACAATCCCAGTCCCACATAGACCTACCACAACTGCAAACCAAACACATAAAAACACAAAGACATACTCGGAGGCTCTAATTAAAAAACTTACCAAAACAACAGAGGCTCCCAAAGCAGACATCCAAAAATCCACCACCTCAAAACAAAACACATGCAACACATACTTCAATAAATCAGTGTGTCAACCAATCACAGCCCTTAAGGCCAAACACCATGCCTGATACACTAGTAATAGGTGACTCTATAGTCAGACACAGTGATGTCCCGCTGACCAGGCTGAACAAGGAGAGGGCGACTGTGAGCTGTCTATCGGGAGCTAGGATCCGCCACATAACACACGCACTCAAGTCACTCCAAAGCAAGTACAAATATGACTCCGTCATTGTCCATGCTGGTGTGAATGACCTGAGATGTACCTCCCTGGACTACATGAAAAGAGACATAGAGGAGCTCTCCAATTATGTAGCCCAGGCTTGTATGACCCTGACCAGCATCTTGCCCTCACCAAGAATGATACCACAATACAAAGACAAGATGATCAGCTTTAATAATTGGCTCAAGTACTGGTGTCATTCTAAGGGGATCCAATGTCTGTCTGCCTGGGATGACATGTTGGACAAGCCACGCTGCTTCGCAAGGGATGGCTTACACCTGTCACCACTGGGCTTCCGGATATTGGCTAAGGCTCCTGCCACCCCCATAGTGCCTTTTTTAGGCAAGGCTCAAAAGACAAACCCACCTCCTTAGTAAACAAAAATGGAAAAAAACTAAGGGTAATGCTGCTCAACTCCAGAAGTCTAAATCTCAAGATGCAGGCACTTGATGCACTCCTAAGCATGGAGAACATCGACGTCTGTGCAGTAACTGAAACCTGGTTCAAGGCTCCTGAGAGCACCCCAGCGCTACCAGGCTATACCTCGTATCATGCTTTTCGGCCGCAAAACCCGGGCCGAACCACAAAGGGAGGGGGAGTGTCCATATTCATCAAGGACACCCACACATCCAGGTTTGTAGCAACACATGAAGCATCAGAGACCATACAGGTGCAACTAACCATAGGCAAAACTGCTATACAACTGGTAGCATGTTACAGACCACCCTCCCAATCTCAAGAACCCCACTCAGCCTTCCTGAAGACATTGGAGGATATGAATGTATCACAAAATACCATCATACTGGGAGACTTCAACTACCCAAACATAGATTGGGTACATTATTCTAGCCCTAATACCCTAGCCCAAAGGTTCCTGGAATTCATAAATTCAAATGCACTGGAACAACTAGTCACCTCTCCCACTAGGGGAGATAATATACTAGACCTGATCACTACAAACATGGGGACAAAATGCTCCACACCGGAAGTATACCTCTCACAAGTGAGATCTGACCACAAACTAATCACCCTGGATATACATATCCCACCTCCACCCCCAGCACAAAAGACCACAGTGAAAAACTTCTCAAAAGCAGACTTCACTGTTCTTAAGACTGAGATGGTATCCTTTAAGCCCACTGTGCCAGTGGATACCACATCCCACAATGCCGAATCCTTCACAAATGCTTTCTATGGACATCTCCAAGAATGCATGGATCATGCAATCCCAAATAAATCCAAGTCCCTCTCCACCAAAGGCAAGCGTCCTGTCTGGTGGACCTCAGCCATTAACAAATTGTATAACAAAAGAAGGAAGCTACTGCACGTCAGAGCAAAATCCCATGAAGGGAAGACATCTCTGATCAACATTAGCAGAAAACTACGTTCTCTCATAAAAACATCCAAGGCCAACTCTGAGAGAAAAATCTCTAAGGCCTCTAAAGATAACCACAAAGCCTTCTTCAGCTATGTTAGAAACCTGGGCGGAAACACTCAGATATACTCAGAGTTGGTTCACAACAACAAAAAATACACTGAACCCACAGATATTGCCAACATTCTGGCTGACAGGTTCAGTGCAAATTTCTCCCCTCCCTCACCCCCAAAAGAAGAAATACTTATCCCAGCTGAATGTAATCTCCCTGTCATTTCAGATGTCCAAGTGGGAACCGCCCTAAACAAAGCTAAAAACACAGCATCAATGGGACCTGACGGTATCCCGGGTTGCGTGTTACGTGAACTCCAAGAGGAGCTAAACCCACACATAAAAATGCTATTTAACCTTAGCCTTACTTCGGGATATGTACCTGAACACTGGCGTACAGCAACAGTGGTCCCAACTCCACAAAGGGGGTGCCTCTACAGACCCTGGAAACTACCGCCCCATAAGCTTAACCAGCCTGGTCTGCAAAGCTATGGAAAGAATCATTATGGAACTCATAAACAGAGACATAGGGGACCTACAGACACTTGACCCCACCCAGTTCGGCTTTGTAAAGGGCAGATCCTGCCTTTTGAACCTGGTTGACTTTTTTGAAACAGTCACTAGAGCCATTGATGAGGGCAAAGCAGTCCATACAGCCTACCTGGACTTGGCTAAGGCCTTCGACACAATACTCCACTCAGGCATCATAGATAAGCTCAACAGCTTAAACGTAAACCCTTATGTCACTAGATGGGTTGCAAACTGGCTAAAGGACAGAACCCCATAAAGTTAAAATCGCTGGAGCAATGTCAGACTCAAAGCCAGTCACAAGTGGTGTCCCACAGGGATCTGTCCTGGGACCCCTCTTGTTCGGCATTTATTTCTCAGATGTTAAAGCAAACATGGGACGGCTGTGGCTGACAAAGTTCGCAGATGACTGCAAACTAGGCGCCATAGTCGATACACCAGCGGACACATACATCCTACAATAAGGCCTCACAGAAACGGACAACTGGTGCCGGAGTCACGGCCTTAAACTAAATGCCAAAAAATGTACAGTCATCCCCTTTGGGAAAAACAAAGTACCCACAAATTATCACATAGACAGCAACCCACTGAGTACAGAAAAAGTAATCAGAGACCTAGGGACCCAAGTCGACAGCGACCTCTCATTTGACACCCACATTGCCAAAGTGGTTAGAAAAACATTCTACCTTGCACACCTCATCATGAAGGGATTCACATCCAGATCCAAGGATGTCATTGTACCCCTATACTCCTCCCTCATCAGACCCATGATTGAGTACAATGCCCCACTTGGTATGTACCACACCCGGCATTTGCAACAGCTGGAGAGACCACAAAAGTACCTCACCAAGAGGATCAAGGGTCTCCAACATATGTCTTATTCTGCCAGACTAAAGAAACTTCAGCTCTATTCAGTAGCATACCGCCTGCTCAGAGGTGATCTCTGCCTGACGTACAAGGCCATGTCCAATCAGGATCTGATGGACATGCTCCACCTCAAAAAATCCAAATCCATCAGGACCACTAGAGCTAAACACTTAAACCTCAGCACAGGTATGAATAGGGCATGCTGGAGGGATAGATTTATAACCCAGAGGCTTCCCATGCTTTGGAACAAGATCCCAGTTCGTATTAGGCAGAGCCCCTCACTGACTCTCTTCAAGAGAACTCTTGATGAGTGGATGGGAGATCGTAAGTTTACCCCAGGGGTCACATCTGTGTCACTGCTAGACAGGGGCACAGTAAACTAATTCTATTATATAAGGGGACCTTCACTGTGTCACTACTAGACAGAGGCACAGTATTCTAAATTTATTCTGTACATTTTTTGTACCATTTCATGGGGTGGCAAAAGCCACATCACTATGGCTAGGCATACAAATGCCCCAGGGCAGATAGCCTAGTTCTATACTATGAAACTATGAAACTAAGTGCAACTTGGACAATTGGATGGGAATGGATGGGAATGGAAATTCATCCCTGGTTTGGCACCTATGTCTCTAATGGACACAGGTAACCTATAAATGATTCATCTACCAGGCCCATGCTTACACTTATCAAGGGTATCAGAACTTGTCAGAGATGTGGGATGCATGGCTAGGCTTAAAAAGGCCCTTATGGCCATTAGCGTAGGAAACACCTATGAACATCATTATAAAACAACAGCAAAAAGGTGAGAGATTTGGCAAATTTTCAAGGAATATGCAGGCTAGCTACAGAGTCTAGCAATCAAATACAGGCATTATTGGAGCTTTTTCAGAAACTTTAGCTTAATGTGTTAGTGGGGGATGGGAACACAGAATGCAAGCTGGAAAATGATAAGCAGAATATAAAAGGACTGAAGCAAAAACCAGAGCAGAGACCATTCTTTCACTATTGAACTTCTAATACAGTTTAAGGCACCAGACAATGCAGAATTTTACAGGTAACACTGTTTATGGAAAAAATGCAGTAATAAATTATTAAGGCACAAATGTAGTAGTAGTGTTACTTAGTTCTGCCAGAAACGGGAATTACACTACAAGACTTTGGCCCAGCAGTGTTTAAAATACAAATAGAAAGCTTTTACAAGTAATTTTACTTGTGGAAATAGTAGTGGAAAATAACTAAGGTCCCAACACAAACTAAAAAATGCAATCAGATGGAAGAGAGCAGAAAAGTACAAAGTAGTATCACCACACAGGTGACTAATTGCAAATTAAATATTTAAGAAGAATTGAAATAATTAAAATAATTCAATTATATTTCCTTTTTTTAAGCTAGTTACTCATAGCTCCATACCTCTCCATGTCTTGGAGAGACACTCGCCTGTGGCTGTGGCAAATTGTTTACCTGTTGTGGTGGTAAAGACTGTTTACTTAACTTTTTTTTTTTTGTGGCTAGAAGGAGGATCAACTATGGTGTCAGTAGTCTCAGAGGAAGACAAACAGCAATTGTCAGTAAAACAGCCAGTCCACAAAATATTTTTTTTGATAGAAAAAACGCTGTAAAAAGCACTTTACAACCCTATGTTAGCACCATAAAAAAAAATAGAAAATAAACACAATTTCTCCACAGAAAATAAGTATTCAGTTACTTTATACTACCTTTAAACTGACAGAAAAAACAATGATTTGTTTAAAAGTGCATTAGTCTTGGGACAGTCCATTAAAACACACCATTCCTGGCTTTAAAATAACTTTCCTGAAGAGAAAGTAATCAAGTATCAATAAAACTAAGAAACTGGAAGTTTTTTTCCTCCAAATGGAACTTATCTGCCCAGCAGAGGAATGCACAAGACATCCTTTGATCCTCAAAAAGCCACAGAGGAACATTCTCTTCGCTGGCAGTAAAGCTCTGAAGGGCTTTGCACCCAAACTTGTCTTTTAGTCAGCTCAGCTCAAGTTGCTTGACAGTTTGAATGAGTGGAAGGTTCCCTGAAGCTTTGAAATATGAGCAGTTATATATATGCTTGGCAGGATATAACCCACATAGTTACAGCTACTGCAGCAGTGATCAATATGATGCACATTTTAAGTTATTATGAAAGATTAAAATATCTGAACTTGTAGAGTGTCTCATACAGATATTTAACAGGAGATCTTAATCAGGTAGACAGGGCATTTAGCAACAACTACATCTGGGAATGTTTGGGATTATCAAAGAGTAGTAGAAAATCATCAGACAATATTTGTACTATATTATACAGGAATAAGAGATGTACTAATTGATTCCCTGAGACAGTAGCCGAGGCATGGACAAGACTACTAAATTATAATAACGCAAACACCAGTTTAGGTATTTTTAAAATAAACTTATTATGGGAATGATTATTTGGGTAGATTAGGAGGACAAAAGGGCATTACTGCCCAAACGTGTAATATGTGTGTGTATTTAACATGCACACATCCCCAAAACATACATGGTGATCTAGTCAATGTTGTTCTTCTTCTTTCGGCTTTTCCCAGTTAGGGGTCACCACGGTGGAACTCCAGTCTGCTAATGATTGGCAGTAGATTTTTACGGTCCCAACCTTCAACGAAGGCACGCCCATTCACGCATGTCTTTCGAACGTCACTCGACCGCGGGGAGGACATGCAGACTCCACACAGAAGGCGCTCCAGCCGAGAATCGAACGGGAGAACCTCTTGCTGTGAGGTGACAAATGCCCATTCATACACTTTGATCAGTTCACTTTCCTTGTGAAGTGATAAAAAATGTCATAGTATCTAATTACATCCAGATTTAGCCAAAGTAAATCATATATGTTTTTCATCCCAGTTTCAGCACACCCTCATTCTTAAAGGCAAAGATATACAACTTCGGCATGGGCCAGGAGTCAATCATAAGTATGAACCAAGATCTCAAGGTTAAAAAAAACAGAAAAAATACTTCCCTGAAGGTTGTAAGGTGAGGTGAAATGGTCATCTATTCATGTGCTTCAGATGATTCCTAAAGAATAATGACCATGTGATCATGCACTTCTCCAACCATAAGATTAATCATTTCCTTTTAACCTTTTCAACTCAAGAGTAACTCAACTATATGAAGGGGATGGAATCATTTAGTCTATGGGTCCTCATATATGCTTCTAGAAAGAACATAGCATTTCTTGTAAATGAATACTGTATTTACCTTGCATGACCCTGACTTCCTACTTACCTCAAATTATATGGCTTACATAGCAGAGGTTATTGGGGTACAGACTAAAGTAAATAAGAGAGAAAGAGAGAAGCTTGTCTTGGCCAAAACTATAAAATTCACTTTTCTTTTTTTTTTTTCCCCATTCGAGAGATGTGGCAATGGACACTACACTCCTCCAAGATCTTGGCTCATCTCTCCATCATTCAACACTGGACAAGTGGCACCAAGCTAACAAATATGTATAAAAGAAGCCCCCCTCAGAAAAAAATCTTTATTCTGAAGCCTGGATAAAGTCCATCCTGCTTAGTTCAAGAATGTGTTTTACTGAGGGCAAAGAGGGTCCACTGGATCCTGTCGAAGATTAGAACCTCTTTAGAAAGTATAAGAAATATGTCGACTACAAGGATGCAGGAGTGTTTATTCTGATTAAGAAATGATTCCAAGTCAGTTCCATGAACAATATCCTGCTGAGATGCATTGTGCTACCCTGAGATCTTTATTATGAAACTTTAGAAAATCAGTATTAGCTACATCTGTTATCATCAGGTAATGCAAAGCCATTATTAACAAACACAATCATACCCAACTCATAAATATGTCAGGACAGCCCCACAACTATATAACAAAGATAATGAATGGATTCAACCTTAGAGGATACACAAACTGCTTCTCAGTGTGGTGCACATCAGACTGTGTCACATCAATTTTGTTTAATGAGCAATTTCCTCTAATGAACATTTGCTGTTACTAGATTCCTTCATGCAACTAAACTTATCACCCACAGCATGCTGGATTTAACCCATCTATGATCACAGTACTATTACACCCTCATAAACTGGCAATATCATACAGGGCTTTGGTAATAACAAAGAGGTCCCTCGGCAGTCTGGTGTAGTCTGAGAGATGTCCTGAGTCAGTAGCGATGTTTACCCCATAAAATCAAATAATTTTTAAAGATATCAAGTATCTGCCCTGCATCCATAAACAAGACAACTACGCTTTTAAGCTCAAGGGATGCTTCTATGCCGCCATCTTCTATAAATACTGTGCGTCAGAGATTACCTGATCCCTTCATGGCAAGATGAATCAACATCACATGGTAAGCCTCTCCCACCTCAGCTGACACTTTACTAGCTGTTTCTGTTCTTTATTACAAGTCACTAGTGTAGAATATTACCCTTATGCAGCAGCTAGTTAGCCATGTTTGCTCCCTAAATAAGTGAACCCCTGGTTAACTCAGGTGCACAGACTGCGGGTCTTCAACTTCTTAAAGGATTAAAATGGCAAGGGTTTTGAACCTCTTCCTAATACAGCTTCACAATAAACACAATCTTCTGGTAACTAAGAGTGCACAGAGCTACTGACAAATGTTTGTCGCACAATACCAACAAAATGATACAGTTTCAAGGCAGTACAATGTGAATGTGAAAGCCAATCTACTGCAGGAAACAAAAACATGCCTAATATTTAAGAAGTTCTATAAAAAATGTCAAGCTAAAGTCTTTAAGCACAGCAAAGGAAGAATACTACAGGCTATGCATTAAGCATTTTCTGGAGGAATATGAACCACTTTAAGAGCCTAATCAAAGAGAGACAATATTAACCTGAACACACTAAGCTTGTTTAAAAGAAGTTACCCTGTTGCATCTGTCCTGTGTTCTACCAAAGACTTTAAAATTGAATGCATTTATCCACTACTGCCTAGTTAGAGCACAGTCAACCAATCTGTAAGATCAACCTCTTATTAACCTTAAAAGCCCATAAAACTAGGCTGTCCAGCCTGAATCTCTAGATCAGGTGACCCAGGCTTCCCTGCTAACTACAGACATGTTATCACATTTAAAAAAGTCTCAAAACTCTCTAAAACACTGAAAACATTATAACCAAGTAATTACTTAACTCATTCCCTCCAATAGAACTCTGGCATCTTGCACTGTAACTTCCAATGGATGAAGCCTATGCTTTTAGATAAAACCAAATTATAGCCTCACAATTTAGACAAATGTTCGTATCTCTGGAACTATAGGAGTTACTAAAGAATTATGTCTGTCTGAGACACTCCAAATCAGACTTGAGCTGTGGTGCTTTGCGTAAAGTACTGAGTTCTGTAGTCTGTGTACTTAGATAGGTAGAGGTTCTATTCTCACTGCAGTCAACTGGTGTGTGTGTGTGTGTGTGTGTGTGTGTGTGTGTGTGTGTGTGTGTGTGTGCGTGTGTGTTAGAGTGTTTGTGCTCTTGCTTGACATTACAGACAGCCTTTTACATCAGCATGTGGGACACTGGGTTTATCATATTCTCCTCAACAGACAATGCTGATGTCATCAGCTATATCTGATTTGTGGATGTGCATCATTCCCACTAGGGCAGGGTCAGACACTTGCCTGGAGGACAGGCAGAAATGAGCTCATCCTATATGATGCAGATTATAGTGACATGGCTTTGAGTCTATCCACATACATCATGGCATGGTTTGTAGGTCCCGTGTTTTCTTGGTGAGAAACCCTTGTGGTCTCTCCATCTGCTGCATGTGTCTGGTGAAGTGCATGCAAAAGAGAGCATTATACTACATTAGTGTTCTCGTAAGGTTCAAGCATACTGCTGTTATATAATCCTAAAATCTGAATATGATGGCATGACTTATGATATGCACAACATAGACTTTCAATAACAGTGCGAACACTTCGTGTTCAAAATTCAGACTGCTGTCTGGGTTTCATAGCATAGTGGGTCTGTTGTCAATGCTGTAATTAGCAGGGAATTCGACTTTTCAGAAGGACAAAACAAAGACATTTTTGCATTTATTTGTAGACCATGTGGCTTTGTCAGCAATCATTTGCCTGTGTTAGCCCCTCTTGTAGTATGTTATCGACATAGGTGGACTCAATGATTACACCTAGAATGCAAGAATCAGCAAATGTGGTAAGCCAAACGCCATAAACATTAGCCTGAACTATCGAAAAATAGATTCCAAACAGTAAAGGGCCAAGCACAGATACCTCATGCATGAATTGTGCCATCCCAAATAGAACCAAGATGTTCTCCTGTAAAAAAAAGAAGCCAATCTAGTGGTCCTCTGCCATAAACAAACTTTACAACAAAAGGAAGAAACTGTTGCAGAAAAAAGGAAAATCCCAGGATGCAAAAAAACTCCCTTACCAGCCTCAGTAAGAAGCTGAGATCCCTCATAAAATCCTCCAAAGCTAGTTACGAAAATAATATTGCCAAAGATTCCAAAGACAATCACAAATCAGTCTATAACTATGTCAAGAATCTAAATGGCAATGCTCAGATCTGCTCTGAGCTACAACAGAATGGCATTAAATATACTGATCCCAAGGATATTGCCAATATCCTGGCAGATCGATTCAGTGCCAACTTCACCCCCCTCTCACCCCCTAAATGGCCCATCTCAATACTGGAAGATTGCCAAATTCTGGTAATAATGGACAAACAGGTAAAAAACGCACTCTCCAAAGCTAAGAATACAGTATCCATGGGACCAGATGACATCCCAGGCTGTGTACTACATGAACTACAATATGAACTGGCACCTCACCTAAGTGTCATGTTTAATCATAGCCTCACCTCAGGCTTCATGCCCACTGAGTGGCGCACAGCTACAGTTATCCCACTTCACAAGGGGGGATCCACCTTGGATCCCGGGAACTACCGCCCCATCAGTCTGACGAGCCTGATCTGCAAGGCCATGGAACGTATTATCATGGAACTTATAAACAAAGACATTGGCAACCTTAAAACACTGGACCCCATTCAGTTTGGGTTCATGAAAGGCCAATCTTGTCTTCTAAACCTGATTGATTTATTCGAATCAGTCTCCAGAGCTGTGGACAAGGGTAAGACAGTCCACACAGCCTATCTGGACCTCACCAAGGCCTTTGACACCATCCCCCACTCTTGAATCATAGATAAACTTACTAAGCTGGGCATTAATCCCTACATCACTCAATGGGTTGCCAACTGGCTTACTGACAGAACCCACACTGTAAAAGTAGCTGACTCCAAATCCAGCTCCAGACAAGTGACAAGTGGAGTACCTCAGGGTTCAGTCCTGGGACCTCTCTTGTTTGGCATCTACTTCTCTAAAGTACAGGCCAACACTAAGGGACTCTGGCTAACAAAGTTCACAGATGACTGCAAACTAGGAGCCATTACTGAATCCCCAAATGATGTTGATACTCTACAAAAGGGCCTTACAGAAACGGATGCTTGGTGCCAGAGCCATGGGCTCAAGCTCAATGCCAAGAAATGTAGTTATCCCCTTTGGGAAAAACATGTACCCGTGAATTACCACATAGGTGGCAGTACACTAAACACCGAAAGTGTGATAAGAGCCTTAGGGACACAGGTGGACAGTGGTCTCACCTTCAATAACCACATCATCACAACAGTCAGGATATCCTTCTATGTGGCACACCTTATCACAAAGGGCTTTTCATCCTGAAAAAAGGAGGTCATTGTCCCACTGTACTCATCTCTCATTAGACCCATTATAGAATACAACGCCCCATTTGGTATGTACCTCTCAAGACATCAGCAACAACTGGAAAGGCCGCAGAAATACCTCACTAAAAGAATCACAGGCCTAAAGCAAATGCCCTATGCTGACTGCCTTAAAAAAACTCCAGCTATACTCTGTCGCATATCATCTACTCCGAGGTGATCTCTGCTTAACATATAAGGCCATGTCAGACCCAGAGCTGTTGGACATGCTACACTTAAAGAAATCCCAATCCCTCAGAGCCACATGCTCCTGGGATCTAAACCTCGTCATCACAATAAACAAAACATGCTGGAGGGATAGATTCCTGACCCAGAGACTCCCTAGACTCTGGAATAGACTGCCCATACATGTCAAGCACAGAGCCTCTTTGGCCCTCTTCAAAAGGAACCTTGATGACTGGATGGGAGAAAGGAAATTCACCCCGGGGATCACGTCAGTCGCCCTGCTAGACAGGAGTCCAGGGAAGTAAATAGTGTGGGAAGAAATAGCCAGAAAATTGTTATGGCTAGGCTTGTTTAGACCCTAGGGCCGATAGCCTAGTATCAACCTATGAACCTATGGAGTACAGCAAAGGTGACAGCTCTACTTGTACAGGTTGACTCACCATTTTTCACAGTATGTGTTCTGTCAGTGAGCCAACTGGTACCCATCTACTGACATAAACATTAATCCCAAGCTGGGAGAGTTTCTCAATGATACCTTCATGGGGTATTGTGTCCAAACCCTAGACCAGATCAGAATAAGCAATATGCACTCTCTTACCTTCATCCAGGCCTATCACAAAGAATCAATGGGCTGTGACATCACAGATCACAAATCATGTGACTCAGCACATACACCTTCCTGATACAGTTGAATATATACTTCAACACACCCTCTACATAGACTATGTTACTGTAGAAGAGTGTACATCAATATGCATCCATCTGAGTTGGGGGGGGGGGGTAGAACAATAGCTGATGTATGTATGTATAGATACATGCTGGCTCTCATCATGAAACTTTTATAAATGGCCACCAGTAATAACCCGGCTGTTTGAAAAAAACATGTGTGAATTGTTAACACTACATCGTGCCTGTTACATCTACCTGATGCCTTCAAACAGGTCATCGAGGGCATGTATGCCGACAATGCTATTTCTTTAAAACTTGACAAGCCCATGGCACTTGACACAAATTCGCACTGAGGTATTCACTCAACACTGTCAGATGAGGCCATACATAAACACATATATCAACAAGTGGGGAGACCACTGTATCACATACATTGCATGTAAATATGTTGAAATGTGTGAAGTGAACTATATCTTAGGTCCAGTAATCAGGTTCGTACAACAGTGGTGTCTGCTAGGCCCTTTCCTGTCCATTATTTAAGTCACAGACATTATGAATGACATACACATCCTGTATCCAAACAGCTGTCTGAAGAACTACAGATTGTGGGCAATCACTGACTCCAACTGTGATAGTAATATAATACAGACAGTATCAACGCAAAAAAGATTGCTTCCACAGCCATGACACCAGCTGCAAAGACATAAAAATATGGGATTTTTTTATAGCAGATAAAGAAACACACAACCCAAGTATAATCCAGACATCATACCCTATAATCAGACCAATAGGTATCTGGCCAGTGTACCTGGGTAGATGGTATGTGGAATGTCCTCCAGCATGTGGCCATAGTGCATACTACACCCTTGTATGTAACAACTACTGAGTATGTGAAGGATATCTATACTACAGGCCATAATACCTCACAACTTTCATCACACCAATAACGGAGTACAATGCACCCTTCTTCATGTACCTCCCTACACATCTTCCAGTGATGTGTAACTGAAGTGTACCACGTTTGCCACAGTGAGCTGTCACAGATCATATTGGTCATACCTAGGTATTCTTTTCATGGCATAAACATTACTGTTTGATGGTGCAGAACCCCCAGCAAGTTGTTACACCGATGCATGTCTGCTACCTGTTCTGGTGATGCACACAGTACATACATAGGTGTCTGACAACATTAATGGCATGGGTAACATTAGTGACAGTATGGATTGTGAAATACATATATATGCCATGCACAGCAATCATCCAGCCTGTATTGTTCATAATGTTGTATACAGGTATAGCAGTGTCCCTCCTAACACCTCCAGCAGATGTTGCGGTGCCAGGAAAGTGTGCATGATTACCCTCATAAAGTGTGGACATATCATAATAGTTGTACTGGTGTGTTTGTGCAGGATCATCTCTGATCACTCTAAATCATATATGTTATGTCAGAGGCATGAGATTACTGGTGGTTATTACTCTGATATTGTCCATGACTGTGTTTGCTTCTTTTAATGTTGTCCAGGAGCTGATACCTGTGTCCTACTTGCTGGATACCTCTGATGAGATTACACTCATATTCATGCAAATCAGTTTGCACGGCTTCATAATATGCACCCGATCCCAATTGCATGTAACATCGCTGACATATATTCATGTAAGGATGCCTATCTCACACAGGCATCCCCTCCACTGTTATGTCACACTGTAACCTTAACCTAGACATTTTTACTCTGCAGTCCCTACTGTACCAGATTGATATGTGACATGGCGTTGCTGCTACAATGGTCTTCCATTGAAATGCCCTCATCTGCTGTATATTAGGTTGTTTCACCTGTCCTCTTTCCCTGTGTTCCTTCCTACAGTTCATCTGTGTATCCATATTCAATACACATGGTTCCCCTGAGTGTCTATTTTACATGGCAATTCACGTACCCTTACAGATCATTTACACAACTTCAGTACAGAATGCCAGTAATGAGATTTCACAATAATCTGCACTGTAGATACACTGTCCTGTACTGTGTATGGACCATATACTTAACAATCATACCTCCCACCTGTCCAAATTTTTACACAATGTTCAGATTTTTCCCTTTGCATCTTTTGGTGTGTTCCTTATCAAATGTGTGGTTTTCTGCCATATCACTGGGATAATCTCAGGACTGATGTGACTCAATAATTACGTATATTTGAGTTTTAGACTTTAAATCCTTCAGAACATGTACCTTAACACAAACCTGTGGTTACTCTAGCACATTTTCAAAGAGCAAATATGTTAAATATGTCCCTGTTGCCATATTATGTTGGCCTTTTTCCAGATATCTTGTACTATGAGATTGAAAACCATCTGTTAAGCCACGGTGATCATTGTGGCATTATGCACAAAACCATGGACCTTCAATTCTCTGGTTTAAACCGGATTGTTACCCATGTTTTACTTACATGATTTCCTGGCTGGCAACTCTATTGCTTGTTTATGTTTAAAAGCTTTGCAAGGCATGAATATGCAATAATCACTGTTATGCACTGCTCATCACTGTGCACATATGTAAACTCCATCCATGTAGTAGGTTTCATGCGAATCCTACACAGAGTTTATTGAATTCCAGGGAAATATTTCTGAATTATTACTGTATTTACGAATAGGCAATATTAGACACTTACAGGCATAAGTAAGATGTACAAAGAGAAATGCCTGGAGGATTTAATGAATTAAGTATACTAAGCAGCCATACATTTTTCATCCAACTTCAAAGTTTAAAGCAACGCATAGCATTAGTAAAGCAGACTTGTCAACTGATACTTGAATCAAGGGTCTCAAATTCAAACAACGTAAGGGCCAAATACAACTTTCCTCCTCGACCAGGGGGCCACACCTCCCATTCAGTGGGTGTAGAAGTGCAAATGTGCTCCCCAATGCAAAGGTAAAGGATTTAAAACATTTAACCACTCTGGTATCTTCATTTTCACCTAGTTCATACTTTCATATTTGTATACTTTTTTGCCTCCCGTGCATGCTGATGATCAAACCTCCTTTCAGTAAGACATTACTCTGCCTGGTGGGCAGTATCTAGGTAGCCATGAGTGTGCTTTGTGCTCCAGTTGAGATCATGGCAATGACAGTATTTTTGACTTTATGGCCAAATCCCATCTGTGACGGTGACTTACTTCACTGTAAGGGCTGACAGAAATGTGTCAACAGGGATTACCATCACTGTCATGGGCAGCCATGCCTGTCTTCCCATCACCAGTTCACATCATGTTGGGCCCTCTGTTTTCCTGCCCCCCAAAGGGTATGCCCTCTGTTCTCCAGCCCCCCCTCCCCACAAAGTGTATTCCCATCCTTCCTACATGTGCATTCAGGCATCCAACTGCTAGATGAACTTCGGTCACCCAACTGTAGCCAAGGCTTTACTGCAGATGCAACAAATAGCACAATACATCTTACACTCCTCATATGTGAATTTATCTTTTGTTTACATACTACTGACACGAGTATCTGCTTTCTTTATTTTATTAGTGCCCTCTGGCTATTTACTTTACATTAAAATACTTTATTACAGGATCTTGCTCCCAGTCATAGAATACTACCATGCTTCTCAACTGTACATCTTTTATTGGTACTGACTCTTAACTTTGAATTACAGCCTGTTATCACCTACTTAGCTATCACAAACACAATTTCTGTGAATGCACCAGTGCAAGCACTATTTTTTGTGTGTACGTGTGTGTGTGTGGGGGGGTACAGCATGAGTATCAACAAGTCATAGTGCTGCAGACTACAGCCAAAGAAAGGAGGGAACCAGCATTCAAGTAGTGTGCAAACATGGAGAGCAGTGAAGGTACAGCCAACTTGTGTGTCACTCTTAATATTTTCTTTTTTTAAATTATAACTAAAATTGTCCGTCTCCAATAGTGAACAGCTCAAGACAGGAAAACAGTACAGTAACAGTGAGAGAAACAGAGACAGACACAGCCTCAGCCAGCCAATAGTGTAGGAGTGTGTGTGGTAAAAGTACCAGCTGACTGGTGGGAGCCATGTCAACAGCAGCAAGGCAAGCAGCAGCCATGGAAGAAGAGCCAAGGAGGTGCATGTGTCACTCACTGTAACTTCTTTCTTGATTTAAAATCTGTTGCTGCCTAAACATTAAAATACCTCAATACATTCAGACTTGAACTTGTAGTGAAAGAAGTAAGTCCCTTACTTGTTGTGAATATTTGGTGAAAGAAAGAAACATACTGAATTACACAAAAGAAGCACAATGGCTGTAGATATTAGATGGAATAGACAGGCAGACTGTTTCACTGTGACTCAATGTACCGGTTTCTTCAATCAAATACTTTACTTTGATTTGCAGGTAGACTGAATCACACTAAAGAAGCAGTGAGGCTGTGGCAGTATGATAGAAGAAACAAGTAGACTGAATCACACATGGAGAGATGCACCACTCTGTCATCAGGAAAATGTGAAGATTGCTACAAAAAAGTAAAAGTTTTTCTTTTTTGTTTTATTTCCTAACTGCTACTACTTTCTATATTTCAGTTTGTATGTATCTTTACTGTACTTCTTTTTACATTGTATTTTTGCATATGTCTTGGAACTTTTCTCCCCGGGCCTCTACTGAAAATGGACATATATCCAGTTAGACTAGCCCGGTCAACAAATGTAAAATAAAAAAAATAAAAATAAATACATGAAGTAATTAAACCTGATACTACCATTATGAACTGCTTTCTAGCTCGATACCTGGAGTGGGGCAGCTCTGTATTGACACATGGGAAGCACAGAAAAGGAGCACAAGGAGTTCATCCCACAATCCGAACTCTGCTGCATACAATATGCACAGTAAGCTGAAAGGAATTCAGTGTGCACAGGCAAACTTCTCCTCGGAGGGCAGCATATAGCAGAGCTCAAAAAAGCAACTGCAAAGAAGAGTGCTGTTACACAGGTATTGAGGGAAGGCTGCCCCACAGGATAGCAATCTCTCCAATTCTCTATTTTTAATTTCTCCAAGTGCTTTGGGTTTTTAATACCATGATGGGAATGGACCCCATTCCTAACTCAAAGTATTTAAAGTTCATGAAATCAGTATTGTTTCAAACTTTGATGTTAGCCAGAAGTGCTCTTCGCAGCACCCACAATGTACCCATTAACGACTCCTAAAATTCATACAGAGTTACATGTATCAATAACATATCTAAACACAGCTGTAAAGTTTTTTTTATTAGACCCATTGCTCCTTCTACTATAGGAACTGTCTGGGTATCCTTCCACACTGCCCTTGTTTCTGCCTGCAAATCCTAGTATTTTATGACTTTGACCAAACTAGTGGATTATTTTATGACTTTGTGTTTTTCTGTAGGTAAGACACTATAGTCACTGGGTGTAGCACATTCAATGATCAACACTACTTTTGCCTTCTTTTCATGGACTACTATATCTGGTTTTCTCACATCTATTTTTTGAACTGTTGGTAATTGGTGATCCCATGTAATATAAACTTCATAGTTTTCTATAATGCTTTGTGGCTCATATTTCACTGTTTTTCAGCTGCTTCAATATTATAATGTTTGCACAATCCCCAATGCAACAGTTTTGTCGCATTATTATGTCTTTAAGTACACAGTCCTCCTGCCATTAGTATATCACAACCAGCAGTAAAATGTGCAACTGTCCAATTCTGTTTTACAAAACCTACATTTCTCTGTTTCTCCCACACAACTGCTCCCACACAAATCTCCCACAAATGGAGTTTGAACTAATGTGTATGCAGTCTACTATTTTGGGCCATCAATATTAACTTTTTTCGTCACTTAGTTTAAATTCTCCTCTCCTAAACCATTTCTTCATTCAATCCTGATCAATATGAGGTTGTTCCAAAAGTTTTCTACACTTGCAACTGTATTTATGCATTTTCCACTTTTCTTGCCTTCTCATCTGATCCTTCACCTTATATACTTTCTTTTGTTTTTTGGCACGTTCAGTTGCTTCCTGATTTTTATCTACTTCTGGTTTGATTTCCATTCCCGCCTGACACCAATGTGCTTCTGCTAAACTAAGCAGGGAAGTCATCTTAGACTTACTCTCCTCATGTTTCAAAACTTTCACTACGTTTGGGTCTTGTGAGGTCCGCAGATATGTATGTGAGCATGAGGCATCCTTCTTGTTTTCCTGTCCAACTTATCCAACATCTTTAGAGGCCAGTCAAGCATGCCAAAACTGTAATTTAGGACAGGAAGAGCAAATTGGTTTATAGCTTGGACTTTGTTCCTAGATGTCAATGCTGTTTTTAGTATTAATTTTAGTCTTCTAAAATATTCCTTACTAAGTTTTTTTCACAATTGTTGATGTTTTATTGCTGATCTTTCATCAATTCCCAAATATATACACACTCTCTCTTGCTCAAGTTCTTTTACATCTCATTCCTGTCCCAAACTGATGTTTTCTTGGTGCTGCAGCCTTCTTGCTTTAAAGGTTGCTTTTGCACATTTATCAAGACCAAATGACATTCCTATATCATCTGATAAAATTTTGACCACTTGCAGTTGTACTTTGAATTCATCATCTGATGAACTATACCATTTTAAATCATCTACAAAAAGAAGATAAGAAGTCTTCACACTTTGTTTTTTTCCGGGAGCCAAATTGTATCCATGAAGTAATCTGTTGGCAACTTAATGGGTTAAGTGCAACACAAAAGATCAGCGGTGACAGAGTCACCCTGGAACATCCCCCTTTGAATTGTTATCCCTGAAATAATAATTTTTCCTTTACCATGGCTTAACTGCAAAGTGGTTTGCCACTGTTCCATGATCGCTGTAATGTAACCGCTCAGTGTACGTTGCATCTTATACATTTTTAAGCACTCTTGTTCATGAATGTGGGATGCTGTCAATTTTTTTTATAATTTATCCATGACACACTTAGATTCTTCCCCTTTTTACAGTCTTCCATTATGACTTTATAAAACAAGAAATGATCCATTGTTCCATATGACTTTCTTTTTGTTACTCTTTTGTTCTGTTACCACGATTGTTATTCTAAGTGACTATAAACTCTGTAGGCATCAATTCCAGTGTACAGTTTATATGTCACTGAAAAGCAAGTTATTGGAACTTTTTTGAACAGCTTGTAGGTTTGGTCTTAAGTAGGAGCATTGTTTTTCCTGTTGTTAATTAGGTTGGTGTCTGTTCGGGGTTCCCATACAAATAGATCCAACTTATGGCTACATTTTTTTATTTATTATTTTATTTATTTAACATTTGTTAACCGGGAAAGTCCGACTTAGAACAAAGACAATTTTCAGCAGAAACCCAGGGAGAACTGCTCCAGATGCATGGCTCTGTAATGTGGGCGGAAAACGGAGCACCTGGAGGAAACCCACACGAATGCAGGGAGGACATGCAGACTCCACACAGAGGGCACCCTAGCTGAGAATCGAACTGGAGAACCTCTTGCTGTGAAGTAACAATGCTACCACTGCACCACCGTGCCAGCCAATCTTCATGTACAGATGTTAATACTTTTAGCCAGAAGTTAGGTACTGCAATTGGGCCTGGGGATTTCCAATTAAGAGCTTTTCTTAAGTTTGCTTCAACTTCTCTAGTCATTACGTCATCCCATTTCACATCTTATACATTTGAACTTCTTATTCTTTCTTTTACTTCTATCCATTTAGCATCTTTGTTATGTTCCATAGGATCTTCATAGATATTTTTCCAAAATGTATACATTTCTTCTTTTTTTGGTAGTATTTCAGTTCCTTTTGCCTTGCTTCCCAATTCTCTAAAAAAACTTTTTTGGGTCATCAATAAATTGCTTTTTTTTTGTTCTTTTCCTTTATATTTATCTGCATATCTTCTAAGTTTCTTTGGCTGTGCTGATAGTTTTAGTTTACAATTTGTGATCGTGCATGATAGATCCTGATCTGTCTTGATACAGCACATTGCTTTTATCACATTTATTTTTCTGAGTATTTTTGTTGCTCTGTTCCCTATTCTATACTCTTCTAACAGTGATACCTCCTGTCTTAATTGCTTTATAGTTTACTCTATTCGATACTTCCATGATAGCATTTGATTTCTCCCCTTTCTTTCCCTTACTGCCCAATGTTTTTGTTGCAAGACTTTATCTCTTATTAATTTAGTTGCACAGTAATATATCCTATTTACTTCTGTTATATCACATGAATCTTTATGAACATTCCTAATTAGTGTTCATTTGTTTTATCAAACGTCTAACTTTTTGGGTTTTATTAACTTTCTGTAGTCTTCTTCTTTCATTGATCTTAATATCTCTGCCCATGTCTATTAAATCAAAAACTCTTCTCTTAGATCATCTCCTTCTAAACTGAGGACACATTCTTTGTTCTCCATTTCCTGCAGGCATTTTACAGAAAGTTCCACAGCATCTTCCTGTGCCACATTCTCTTCAGTTTCATCCTGTGTCATCCGATGCTTTTTCTTACAGGAACTCATTTGCCTATCACTCCACCACAACATTGACTGTGTCAGGGTTGCCACAGTTTTCTGTTCCTTCCTTTGCTATGTAACTCCAAATTAACTTTTATATTGATTTCCTGTGGAAGGCTCCAAAGTATCACCATATGGCAACTGATCAGAGGTTTCCCACTCCACTGATTTCTCTTTAATTTGAGGATCCATTGCTCTATCATGCTGCGATGTTATGAAAGTTAGAATTTCTACACTAAATCCTTCACTTTGCAGGTAATCCATAACCTCAGTTTCTATTTCTTTAACTTCTCCATTACTAATCCTCTTTTCCTCTTTGTTTTCTTATTTTTTTTATATTGCAAACGTTTCTATATCCGGACGCCTGTATTTCTCTTCAGATATCTTTGGTGTTGCTCTTTTTGTATTGATTACTTTTGCCTTTTCCTTTGCATAATTGTTGCACCATTCCATCTCCATATTTCTTCTTCTGATGTCTCCTGCTCCTCCTGTTTCTCTTTAGCTGGGGGACTCATTGTTCCATCATGTCGTGATACAACCTGTATTAAGCTTTTTAAGTAAATCCTTCACTTTGCAGGTATTCCATAACTTTAACTTCTACTTTTTAACTTATACTTCACTAATCTTCTGTTATTTTGTTCTTTATATTTTTACACTTCCTCAGTCGCTTCTTTTTCCAAATGCCCCAAGGTTTTTTGGTCTGTATAATGTTTGTCATAAATGAGTTGTATTAATGAACACAAAGTATTATTTGAAGCTTTTTTTTGTGCAAGTATTTTTATTTCCTCTAATTTCTCTCTTAATCTTTTTTGTATATCCTCTTTCTGGAAATTCTGGGCTTCTTCCATAATACTAACAATACATAATTTATTTCTTATCCTCAATAGTCCACACGGCTCTTTTTTTGGATCATAGAAAGTTACTAGTCTATTGGGCCCGAGGCCCTTATAAGCCTAGCCAAGAGTTTAGCCCATGCATGCACAAATCAGCACCTGATGCCCCTGTCAATTAGGGACAAGGATGGAATCCCAGGGATGTAGTTTCTATTTCCCATCCAGTTATCCAGACTGCGCTTAAAAAGGGGCAAAGAGGTACTCAGGTTAACGTGGAGAGGGAGTTTATTCCATAGACGGGGGAGTCTCTGGGACACAAACCTGTCCTGCCAGCAAGTCCTATTGATGTCACAGACCAGGTTGATGCACGTGTAAAGGTTACTCGAGTGCAGCTTGACTTGCAGATATGCAGCAGTCCCATCAAGGCGGGGTCCGAAATCGCCTTGTATCCCAGGCAAAGGTCACTGCTGAGGAGTCTGTATGAAACAGAGTAGAAGCATAAGGCTTTTAGCTTATCTGTGTGTGGTAGATTTTTGAGGCCCTGGATTCTCCTGGTGAGGAACCTCTGTGGTCTCTCCAACTGCTACATTTGCTTTGCGAGGTACATGCCGAATGGGGCATTGTACTTAATAATGGGCCTTATAAAGGAAGAATACAAAGATATTATGACCTCCTTGTCCCTGGATGAGATACCCTTATGTATGAGGTGGGCCATGTAGAAAGCTTTCCGTACAATGGAAGCAACATGGTGGTCAAAAGTCAGGCTGCTATCAATCTGGGTGTCCAACTCCCTCATGACTGACTGTGTGCTTAGAATGTTATTAATGTGATAATTTGTGGGGACATCTCTCTCTCCAAAGGGGATGATGATGCATTTTTTTTGTATTCAGCTTGAGGCCATGTTTCTGGTACCAGTCATTTGTTTGGGCGAGACCCTCTTGGAGGATGTCCACGTCACTAGGGGAACTGATGACAGCTCCCAACTTGCAGTCATCTGCAAACTTGGTCAGCCATAGCCCACTGGTTTTGGCCTGTACCTCAAGAAAAGTAGATCCCAAATAACAGAGGCCCCAAGACTGAACCCTGGAGTATGCCACTCGATATGGGTCTACTGCTTGAGGTGGCTTCCCCTATTTTGACTAGGTGGGTTCTATCAGTTAGCCAGTTGGCCACCCATCTGGTAACATACAGATCGATGCCTAGTTGAGAGAGTTTATCTATTATGCCCGAGTGGGGAATAGTGTCGAAGGCTTTGGCCAGGTCAAGGTAGGCAGTGTGCACTGTCTTCCCCTCATCCATGGCTTTGGTGACCGTCTGAAAAAAGTCGACCAAATTTAACAGACATGACCTCCCCTTGACGAAGCCAAACTGTGTAGGATCGAGTGTTTGGAGGTTGCCAATGTCCTTGTTTATGAGGTCCATGATAACCCATTCCATGGTCTTGCAGATCAGGCTAGTTAGGCTTATGGGTCTATAATTTCCCAGATCAGTGGATGCTTCACCTTTGTGTAAAGGGATGCCAGTGGCTGTCCTCCACTCAGCTGGGACAAAACCTGTACTCAGGCTTTGGTTGAATAGGGTGCCTAATGGTGCTGCAAGTTCCTGCCTGAGTTCATGTAGGATGCAGCCTGGGATGTTATCAGGTCCCATGGAGGCTGTATTTTTTTGCCATTGACAGAGCAGCGATGACCTGATCCCTAGATATAAGGGGAAGGAGGCAGGTACTGGGAATATCCTGATTTACTGACGGGGGGACAGAGGGGTGAAATTTTTGCTATATCTACAGCATTTGTATATGTGGTGTTCTTGACCATCAGTTCTGAACAGATCTGAGTGCTACCTTTGAGATTACGGACATATGTGAAGAAGGCCTTATGACTGTCTCTAGTAGATGTGGCCAATTTGGACTCGAAGTTTGCTTTGGAGGATGTCACTAGTGCTCTTATTTGCTTGTTTAGGCTAAAGAGATGCTTCCAGTTGAGCACCTGCTCCTTCTTGGTCCTGGTCAGCAATTTTTTTCTTCTATTATAGAGTTTATTTATTGCAGATGTCCACCAGACAGGTTTACTCTTCCTTGCAGATGATGATGTAGTCCTGTCAGGTATTTCTGATTCCTTGCATCTATATAAATGTTCGTATAGGAATTTGGTATAGTTTTGGATACTGGTGCCAGTTCCTAGAGAGGGGGAGGGGGCTATGAAGCTGTTTATACCATCCCTCAGAAGGCTGTAATCAGCTTTGGAGAAGTTTTTTTGATTGACCCTAGCTAGAGGGGGGTCGGTGGAGAAGGTGACTTCAAACATGACTGCTTTATGGTCAGATCTTATAAGAGAGGATGATACTGCAGAGATGCTGCAGTGGCTACTCATGTTGGTTAATACCACGTCTAAGATATTATCACCTCTTGTGGGGGTATCGACTAGCTGTCCCAAAGCATTTGCATTTACAAAATCGTGGAATCTCTGGGTATTTGTGTTCTGCCAAGAGTAATTCTTCCAGTTGATTGGGTAGTTAAAGTCACCCAGGATCAGGGTAAAGGGTTGAATCTTGACAGATTTAAAGAGGTCTAGATAGGCAGTTTGGGCATCTTGTGTCAAATTTAGGGGTCAGTAGCTAGCTATTGTTTGTGTAGGGGTCTTGTCAATAGTTAACTGCATCTGGAGTGTCTCCTGTGCGTCATACTGTTTGACCAGCCTGGAGGTCTGTATGTCTTTAACATATATTGAAGCTCCACCTCCTTTGGCTTTACTACTCACAGTTTGGGGTCTGAATGTATGATAGGATGAGTAACCAGGTAAGGCTGGGGTGATCTCCGCAGCTTTGAACCAGGTTTCTGTGATCACACAGATATCGGCATTTTCCAGGTTTAGGAATGCTTGCAATGAGTGCAGTTTCATGTTTAGACTCCTAGCATTTAGCAGCATGACCTTTAATTTGTGTTTTGTTGAAATTTTTATGTTGGTATTTTTAACCTCATCACTTTTCCTAAAAAAGGCACTATGGGGGAGGCAAGAGTCTTTGCCAGAATCCTGAAGCCAAGGTGAGACAGATGCAGGCCATCTCTGTCAAAGCATCGTGGTCTGTCAATCATATTTTTCCAGGCTGTCAGGTACTGGAACTCCCTGGAATGACACCAGAAACTAAGCCAGTTGTTAAAGTCAATCATTTTCTGCTTGTATTCAGGCATCATTCTGGGTCATGGTAAAATGCTGCTTAAGGCTAGGGACATACCTGCCTGGGACACATATTCAGCGAGTTCAATAATGAGGTAAGTCTCAAGTCATTCACACCAACATTGACTATGACAGAGTCAAACAGTACCTGTTGTTGAGAGACTTGAGTGCATGTGTGATATGGCGGATTTTGGCCCCTGACAGATAACTAACCGTGACTTAATCCTAATCCAGCCTGGTGAGAGGCACATCTGT
Organism: Protopterus annectens; assembly: GCF_019279795.1. Lineage (NCBI taxonomy): Eukaryota > Metazoa > Chordata > Ceratodontiformes > Protopteridae > Protopterus > Protopterus annectens. Next base: position 654,593,760 of record NC_056731.1, read on the forward strand.
GTGAATCACAATGGAGTCACCTATGACTAATATGTTGGGTTTATGGTTAAGCCTTTGTGGTTGTGAAACTGAGGTGTGTGAACTATGAGTGGTATGTGGTGTGGTGGGCTGTGGAGATCACGTGTGTATTTGCCTCCAAGGTTTTTGCCTCGGAGGTCTCCTTTGAGTATGTTTTTGTTTAGGACCTCCACAATTTCTGTGGACTACTACTTCATTCTACGAAAGGGGCGGCCATCCTCCCCTTGGCGTGGCTTAGCTCCATTGTAGGAATGTTTTTATGTCTTGAGGAATCTACACTGTAATTTTTTCCATTCTTGGCACCAGTGTGCCTACCAGGACTAGGCACTTTTTTGTCCTGGGTCTTGTGCACCCAGCTATCTTTTTTTATTTTTTTAACCTACTTCTGTCCATGATATATGCTATATAAAATACAGTATATACATCAGTGTCATATTGGTGAGATTTTGTGAAAAACAGGGTCCACCTTGTGAAGGTACTCACCAAGACTTGAGGAAGAATTCAATTTCAGTAATACTACTTTCCTTTGCTTGCTGATTTATCATCTCTCCATTCCCTGCTATGTGAGTCTTGCCATGGAGCTATATTTTCCTAATCTGAAGTTATGAAATTTTATGTTAAGGAATCCATAAAATAGAAAACTCTCTACTATTAATATTCTAATTCTTCATTCTTGATGCTCAACTGGCAACATGCACTGCGAAAATGACCCCTTATTAGTTCAGTGATGCCCCACAGCTGGGCAAAGAACAATGTAGAATCTGGAAGGGTCATACGTGGAGCAGTCACTCAAAATAACTCCAAAGGTCAACTTGTGGTCATATCAACAGTATCTTACAGGGACCATATATTACATGCTCAAGGGTAACATCTGGTCCCTTGGCCAGTAGTTTGAGAAGACTACCTTAAATGAATGCATGTATGAAGGGTTACTAATGTCTCTATATGCTTCTGGAAAGTCTCTATGTGAACTACCAAATACTGCATTTATTTTTATCCTTTTCACCAACAAGTATCAGCCATTTTTTGCTGGAAGTTTTCTTGTTCATGGATTATTTTTTTACTTTTTATTTTATTTGCATTTGTTTTTCAGGGTAAAGCACTGATCTCCACATACCTTTTTCACAAACAGCCCACGAGGGGTGTCTGCTTAAGTGATTTGTTCATAGTCACACAGTTGGGCAATTAAGGCTGACAGAATCAAACCTTGCACCTCTGGACCACAGGATTAACAGCATCTTAATCCTATAAACCAAATGCCAGACAGTCCTCTAAGCCAACAGCCAAATGATAATTGCACCACTGACAATGTACATCAGGATCTTAAACACCAACTATGTAAGCATGTTGTTCTTCTCTGCCAATCAATTCATTACCTAGCTACTAATAAGCAACATCTCTGAAATCAAGAAAAATGAAATGTCTACGGTGGCTGGAGAAAGAATAACAGGTTGATCAGAACTCTCCAAATGTGAAAGCCCAAAAACTATTAAAAAAGTCAGCAAAAGTTTTCAATTTGGGTAAAACTCAGTTACTGGCTACAGAAATTTAGACAAAGTGAAAATCAGCCAGAAAGAAAGAATAAAAGGCTCTGGTGGACAAACGTTGCAGATGTTGTGCAAAAAGCAGTTCAGGAAATGTAATTCATACAAAAAATAAATCAAATGCATTCATAAGTGTTTAAATGAGATGGTGTAGGATTACACATATTCAAATAACAAAAAGCTGGAAAAATAGAAGAACTTTAAGTAGCTATTCAAATGTTTTGAAAAAAAACTGCATAAATCAGAAACTGGAATGAAAAAATAAGGCTTGATGAACATTTGGTTTCTGAAGAAGAGCTGTTTAAAAAAATACTAGTTAGAAGATGAAGAGAAAATCTGAGATTTTTGATGCATCATTCAAACTACATGGAACTGACAGCAGTCATTTTAAGATGCTACAAATACACAACTGGACTGGTGTTCCAAAGCAGGGTTTGTTAACTGAGAGGGCACATTATGTGTAAGCTCCAAATATGGGCATCAAAAAAGTAGCAGAGACAGATCATTACTAAAGATTAAATCATACCACTAAAAATAAGCTGCTTTGGTTGTGTACAGGGATAAAGCCCTGACTATGACCTAGATGACCAGAGTTTGATTAGCAGCTCTAACAACTTACACAGTGGCCGGGGAGGGTGGCAACATGGGTATCTCCTGCTACAAGCTGTGGTGGAGGATGGGGATGTTGTCGGGAGAAGTGTTCCAAAGAGGAGTCATGGGTAGAGTGGACTGAATTGCTGCTGAAAAGTACAGTTTTGTACCTACCATAAATGTAGATGTTCGAGGATTCCCTTGCTGCAGTCCTGACAATTGGGTATAGTCCGCGTCCCCGTCGGCCCGAATACCAGAGTATAAGGCTGACGTCGGTCATGGCGCCTTAGACTGACGTCAGTACGTCAGGGTACTAATGCGCATGACCGACGTCATTTCCTCAGTCTTTTCTTGCCCCAGATGTCAGAAGACCCAAAAAGACAAGTCCCAAAACAACCTGCACCAAAAAACATGTACAATATATACAGTAATATATACAAAAAATATAAGCATGTAAACTCACCTACACAACCACCCTGAAACACAGAGGGGAAGGAGGGAGGGTAAATTGGACTGCAGCAAGGGAATCCTCGAACATCTACATTTATGGTAGGTACAAAACTGTACTATGTTCTTCGACTTCCCTTGCTGCAGTCCTGACAATTGGGTAGAATCCCAAAGCAGAGGTAAGGGAGGCTGGCAAATTATAAAGTAGCAGGAGCTGACAACATGCCTTGTAAAACAGCTGTGGCAAAACCAGCTCTAGTCTTAGAGTATATAGGCAGGTGATAATGCCTAGAGAAAGTATGCACTGAACTCCAAGTAGCTGCCTCCAGAATATCCTTAGTTGCCACCCCGTTAGAAATGCTGTTGAAGTGGCAGTAGCCCTAGTGGAATGAGGCCTAATCCCAGCTGGAACCTCTTTGCCATGATGGGAATAACAAAATGCAATGCAAAAGCCAATCCACCTAGAAATAGTTTGTTTTGACACAGGCTTGCCCTGTGAACTTAAAGCAAAAGAAACAAGTAACTGCTGAGACTGCCTAAAATCTTTAGTCCTGCTCAAATAATAACGCAATTGCCTGTGTACATCTAAAGTGTGTAAAATCTTTTCCCCTTTATTTTGAGGATCTGCAAAAAACGTAGGCAAATGAATAGTTTGGTTTAAAGCCACACTAGAAACCACCTTAGGCATAAAGGAAGGATTAGTACGTAATGATACCCTGTCCTTATGGAAAATCAAGAAGGGCTCTACTGCCATAAGGGCCTGCAACTCAGACACCCTTCTTGCAGAAGTAATAGCCAACAGAAAAGCAGTCTTCCATGACAAATATTTCAATTCAGCAGTAGCTGCAGGCTCAAAAGGTTGTAGAGTAAGTTTTTCCAACACAAAATTGAGATCCCAAGCAGGAGTAGGAGCTCTACGGGGGTCTTATATTCTTTGCCCCTCTAAGAAACTGCTTGAACAAAGGATGCGAAAACAAAGGTGGGTCACAATCATAGTGAGCTGAAATTGCTGCAGCATGAATCTTTATGGAAGAGAAAGACAAACCTTTGTCCAATAATTCAGTAAGATATTGAAGAGCCACACTCAAATTAGGCTCTGAAATCTCCAAATTCTTTGCTGTACTCCAAAATAAAAATCTCTTCCATTTTTCTGCGTACACTCTCCTAGTACTAGGCCTTCTAGCTTCCATAATCACATTTAAAACTTGTTGAGGAAGCTGAGACCTACCATGCTTCAACACAGAATATGCCAAGCCGTGAGATGAAGAGATTGAAGCTTGACATTGAGCAGATGACCGTCCTTCTGAGATAACAGATGAGGAATCAGAGGTAAAGGCCATGGAGGCTTCTTTACAAGACTCCTTAGAAGTGGGTACCAGTGTTGCCGAGGCCAATCTGGAGCTATCAAAATCATCCTTGGCCTGTCCTGTCTGACCTTTAGTAATACCTTTGGAAGAAGAGGTAGAGGTGGAAAGGCATAGACATGAAGGTTTTTCCAACTGAAAGACAGAGCATCCACTTTCCAAGCTGTGTGATGAAACCCCTTTGTGCAATACTTTGGCAGCTGGTGGTTTAGTGGAGAAGCGAACAGATCTATGTCTGGAGTTCCCCATGACACTGTCAATGTCTGAAATACATGAAGATCCAGTTTCCACTCGTGGGGATCCATGATTTGTCTGCTTAATACATCTGCTAGGAGTTCTGTGCTCCTGGCAGAAACCTTGCCTGAAGAGTCAGTTGCAGGCTTAACGCAGTCTCCCATAAAATCATTGCTTGCCTGCATAGAGGATAAGAATGTGTTCCCCCTTGCTTGTTGATGTACCACATGACAGTTGTGTTGTCTGTCAGAATCAACACCTGCCCTGGAAGAAGTAACTCCTTGAACGCCATCAATGCAAACTGGACTGCCAACATCTCCTTCATGTTGATATGTAGATGCTGTAGTCTGGCAGGCCACTTGTCTTGTATCCACTTTCCATTTAGATGAGCTCCCCAAGCAGTGTCCGAGGCATCTGTCGTTAAAATCTGACTCGCCTCTGGCCGGGTCACAGAGAGTCCCTTGTTTAGGTGACATTCCTGAGCCCACCACAAGAATTCCTTTTGAAGGCAAGGTATTATTTGAATGACAGTGTCCAAATCTTGGCAGTGCTGTGTCCATACATTTTTGAGATACCATTGCAGCTTCCTCATATGCAGTTTGGCATTGGGAAGCACCAGAATACAAGATGCCATGAACCCTAATGCTTGAAGGACTGTCCTTGCAGTCAGCACGGACTGATGAGATAGTTGATGGAAGTAAAGTGACAGACTCTTTTGTTTGTCCGGGGTTAAAAGGCCATCTGGGCTGCTGTATTCAGTCTCACACCCAGAAAGCACATGTCTTGAGAGGGTACTAGACTGGACTTTATTTCGCTCACAGAATACCCTAGGCATCTTAGCACTGCTATGACATATTCCAGATGCTGTAGAAGGTGTACCTTTTCTTGAGCCAGAATCAGGCAGTCGCCCAAGTAAGGATAAATTTGAATGCCTTGAAGCCTGAAGTAAGCTATCACTGGAGCCAGAACCTTTGTGAATACTCTGGGCAGTAGATAAGCCAAAGGGCAATGCAGAGAACTGATAATGAAAATCTCCAGTTCAAACCGCAAATACTTTCTGCAACTTAGCCTTATGGGCACATGAAGGTAAGCTTCCTTGAGATCCAAAGTTACCATCCAGTGATCCTTGCCCAGCAGAGGTAACAGTTGCTGTAACGCCAACATCTTGAACTTGGGAATGTCCAGATAAGTGTTGAGGATAGATAAATCCAAAATTGGTCTCCACGTGTTCCCCTTCTTTGGTACTAGGAACAGGCGAGAATAAAATCCAAGCCCCTTTCTGACACAGGGACTGGCTGAATAGCCCCTATCTGGAGTAACTGAGAAACTTGCTTGTGAGCCTCTTTTCTTTGTGGAGGAGGAACATCTGGCATGCCTTTGAAAGGGGGCATTGTGTGGAAATAAAATCTGTACCCGTGATGAATGATATCCAGCACCCATCTGTCTTGAGTGATTAAATCCCAATTTTCTTGGAAAAGAGACAATCTTCCTCCCAAAGGAGCTGCCAGACGAGAGTCCACTGGCAGCTGAAAAGGCAGGTCATTGGTTCTGCTTACGAAAGGACTGACCCCTGCCCTCACCAGAAGTCTGAGCAGGTGAACTGTCTGATCTAGGCCTAAACGAACCTTGAGCCCTGCCCCTACCACGTCTAGACCTACCCCTAGACTGGGAACCATAAGCAGGATATGTCCACCCCTTAGCAGGCCAATTTCTACTAAACTTGGAGGCTGCACCTGCAAAAATCTTTAACAGTCTGCATAGACTTAGCTTTGTCCTCCATTTTCTTTAAAACTGCTTCCACAGGCGGTCCAAACAACACATCAGACTGTAAAGGAGCATCCAAAATCCTGGTCTTAACATGCTCAGCTAAATTCTGATCCTTCAACCATGCATGTCTGCGAAGAACAGAACTAGTAGCAGCCACCCTCGAGGAGGCCTGAACAGCATCAAAACCACACTGCAAAGAATGCTTACCCACTTGTTCAGACACATGAACCAAATCCAGCAATTCTTTACACTCAATACCTTCCGCCAAAGCATCCACCTTAGATTTCAATTGTGAAAGGAGATAATTCTGATATTTCAGCATATGAAATTGACAATTCAACGCCTCATGGCTAGAGTGGAAGAAGTATATACTTTCTTACCCCACCTATCCAAAGCCCTTGCCTCTTTATCAGAGGGTACAGGATTTTTAACCACAGAAGCTTTAACACCTTTAGGCCCCTGAGAAACAGTTTCTGGGTCCGCCCTGGGACTCTTAAACAAATACTTATGAGCTTCGGGCACCCTATAATACCTATCAGGCTTAACAGGAGCAGGAGGCAAGGAATCAGGGTTCAGAGAAGCCTCTGCAAAACATCCTCCACCACATTCAACACAGGAGGAATAGCTAAGGGCCTATGCTGGGGCAAAACAAGAATTCCCTAAGCCTTTTCTGGAGTCAGAGTAATCTTGGCCTTCCCATTTAAAGTGCTCCCTCATGGAGTGAAGAGTCTCTGAAAATGAAAAATCCTCAGGAGGAGAAGCTGAAGGAGTGGAATCATCCACATCAGAATCAGAATAAGTAGGAAACTCTTGCAAGTCTTCCACAGAAGACTCTGAAGCCTGTGAACACTGTTCAAAACTATCAAACTCCTGTTCCACCCTAGGCCTCTTATCAGGTGGGGCATAGAACCTCTAATCAGAGTAATCAAATCTTCTGCCATTTTAAGCATATGTTTCTTAGGCACAGAGCCCGAAATGCTAGGAGAAGCCCCTACAGAAGCTGAACTTGGCCTTCCTCTAAAAGAAGCTTTGGCAACAGAAGGAGAGGCCCTAACTACCTTGGGAAGAGAGGGAAGAACAGTTACCTGAGAAGCCCCTCAGCCTGGCCTACTACGTGATAGGGCACATCCTGCAAGACTTTAGTATCTGCCTGAGACTCCATAGAGACTCCTGGCAAAACCTCTGGCTCCACTGAGCCTTCTAAAGGACCGACGTCCGGGACTGCCGGTTCCTCACCCCTAGACTTCACTGTTTTGTCCTTGCGCTTCTTAGATGAAGCAGGCGTCGGAGCATCCGACGGCATAGTATAATTGCAACGCTTTCCAAACACTAACCTAGCACAATCAAGCCTCCTCTTAATAGTGCGCTTGTTAAATCTAGCACAAGAGCGGCAACCAACAACGTCGTGCTCAGGCCCTAAACAAGGTATACACAATGTATGATAATCCCTATGCGGTATCTGCTTCCCACAAGAAATACAGTTATTCACTTTTCTGACATCCGGTTAAATACTGAGGCAAGAAAAAACCAAAATGTTCCCCAACGGGGTTACTTAGCCAACTCTGTATTCGGTCTGAAACTCCAGATTCGGAAAATCTCAGAACGCCAACCTGCACTCGCAAAATTGCTTCTGCATCGGACCATGCGGCAAAAAAGACTGAGGAAATGACGTCGGTCATGCGCATTAGTACCCTGACGTACTGACGTCAGTCTAAGGCGCCATGACCGACGTCAGCCTTATACTCTGGTATTCGGGCCGACGGGGACGCGGACTATACCCAATTGTCAGGACTGCAGCAAGGGAAGACGAAGAACATCAGGGAGATGCACCTCAATGCCCCCATTACACACCTCCCCTTTAAATGTACCCATGTTTTCACAGGGGAGTAGGTAGGTCATGCAAGAAAAAAAATCCGGATAGAAACAGAGACTCCTGAGCCCGTGGTACACCCTTAGGATCAACGACCAGCTCCAGTATACCAGAGAAGTCCATGAGTGGGAGTAAGGATTGGCTGGTAGACCAGGCATCAGTGTGCCCAGCCAGTAACATGACAGGATTGAGAACACAAAAAAAAAAATCATGCCCACAAAGAGTACTCTAACAATACAAAAATACAGTGCCTTCCACACATATAGGCTAACAGCAGCACAGACAGGGGCTAAAGGTGGAGGTGTCTTGATCTACGTTAGCAAGAAATACAACTCTAGGTTGGTTAAACAGTATGATGGCCTGGAGTTCACCAACATCCAAGTCTCCATAGACAAGGTTCCTTACTACATCTTGGCCAGATAACAGTCACCTTCAATGACCCACAAAACTCACATCAACCAAACACACTTTTCATTGGAGACTTTAACTACCCCTCCATAGACTGTGAAACGTATACTGCCTCTAACTCACAGGCATAACATTTCCTGGACTTTATCAACACAAACATCCTCATAGGTTTATAGGTTGGTACTAGGCTATTGGCCCTAGGGCCTATACAAGCCTAGCCATAACAATTCCCTGGATATTTCTTCCCACAATATTTACTTCCCTGGACCCCTGTCTAGCAGGATGACTGACATGATCCCCGAGCTGAATTTCCTATCTCCCATCCAGCTGTCAAGGTTCCTTTTGAACACGGCCAAGGAGGCGCTCTGCTTGACATGTATGGGCAGTCTATTCCAGAGTATTGCGAGTCTCTGTGTCAGGAACCTATCCCTCCAGCATGTTTTGTTCATTGTGATGACAAGGTTTAGATCCCTGGAGCATGTGCATCTGAGGGATTGGGATTTCTTTAAGTGGAGCATGTCCAACAGCTCAGGGTTTTACATGGCCTTGTATGTTAACCAGAGATCACCTCTGAGTAGACGATATGCCACAGAGTACATCTGGAGTTTTTTTAGACAGTCAGCATATAGCATCTGCTTTAGGCCTTTGATTCTTTTAGTGAGGTATTTCTGTGGCCTTTCCAGCTGTTGCAGATGTCTTGTGAGGTACATACCAAACAGGGCATAGTACACTATAATGGGTCTAATGAGGGATAAGTACAGTGGAACAATGACCTCCTTTTCTCTGGATGAAAAGCCCTTAGTGATGAGGTGTGCCACATAGAAAGATTTCCTGACTGTTGTGGCGATGTGGTTATCGAAGGTAAGACCACTGCCCACCTGTGTCCCTAAGTCTCTCATCACACTTTCGGTGTTTAGTGTACTGCCACCTATGTGGTAATTCATGGGTACATGTTTTTCCCAAAGGGAACTTGGCATTAAGCTTGAGCCCATGGCTCTGGCACCAAGGATCTGTTTCTGTAAGGTCCTTTTGTAGAATATCCACATTATTTGTGGATTCAATAATGGCTCCCAGTTTGCAGTCATCTGCAAACTTTGTTAGCCAGAGTCCCTTAGTGTTGGCCTGTACATCAGAGAAGTAGATGCTAAACAAGAGCGGTCCCAGGACTGAACCCTGAGATACTCCACTTGTCACCTGTCTGGAGCTGGATTTGGAGTCGGCTACTTTTACAGTCTGGGTTCTGTCAGTAAGCCAGTTGGCAACCCATCAAGTGACGTAGGGCTTTATGCCCAGCTTAGCAAGTTTATCTATGATTTCAGAGCAGGGGATGGTGTCAAAGGCCTTGGCGAGGCCCGGATAGGCTGTGTTGACCTCCTTACCCTCGTCCACAGCTCTGCAGACTGATTCAAAGAAGTCAATCAGGTTCACTAGACAAGATCGGCCCTTCATGAACCCAAACTGGATGGGGTCCAGTGTTTGAAGGTTGCCAATGTCTTTGTTTATAAGTTCCATGATAATGCGTTCCATGCCCTTGCAGATTAGGCTTGTCAGACTGATGGGACAGTAGTTTCCGGGATCCAAGGTGGATCCCCCTTTGTGGATTGGGATAACTGTAGCTGTGCACCACTCAGTGGGCACAAAGCCTGAGGTGACGCTATGATTAAACATGACACTTAGGTGAGGTGCCAGTTCATTTTGTAGTTCATGTAGCACACAGCCCGGGATGTCACCTGGTCCCATGGATGCTGTATCCTTAGCTTTGGAGAGTGCGGTTTTTAACTGTGTGTCTGTGATTACCGGAATTTGGCAATCTTTTGGTATTGAGATGGGCCCTTTAGGGGTTGAGAGGGGGGTGACGTTGGCACTAAATCAATCTGCCAGGATATTGGCAATATCCTTGGGATAAGTATATTTAATGTCATTCTGGTGTAGCTCAGAGCAGACCTGAGCATTGCCATTTAGAATCTTGACATAACTATAGAATGTCTTGTGGTTGTCTTTGGAATCTTTAACAATTTTATTTTCGTAACTTGCTTTGGAGGATTTTATGACGGATCTCAGCTTCTTACTGAGGTTGGTAAGGGAGTTTTTTTGCATCCCGGGATTTTACTCTTTTCTGCAACAGTTTCTTCCTTCTGTTGTAGTTTGTTTATGGCAGGGGACCAGCAGATTGGCTTCCTTTTTTTGGAGGAGAGTCCCATGGTTCTATTTGGGATGGCACGATTCATGCATGAGTGGATGTGCTCATACAGTGCCTTAGTGTAGGATTCAGCAGTCGAACTTTCAGCTCCCGTCTGCATGGGTGTCATGAAGTTTGTTACTTCTGACGTGAGCAGCATGAAGTTGGCTTTGGAGAAGTTTTTTACAGATGTTTCCTTACTGGGGGTGGGGTTGGGATGTGGATGTCAAGGGTGATTAGCTTATGGTAAGACCTGACCAATGAGGGGGTGACCACTGGTGTGGAGCATCTACCTCCCATGTTGGTAATGACCAGTTCTAGGATACTGGAGCCCCTGGTGGGACAATGGATTAGCTGATCCAGGGCATTGGAATTTATGAATTCCAAGAACCGTCGGGAAATGGTCTTGGTACACGAGTAGTTTTCCCAGTTAATGGCTGGGTAGTTGAAATCACCCAGTATTAGGGTGTTTGGTTGTATCTAAATATTTTCCAGTATGTTTAGAAAGGTGTAGTGAGAATCTTGGAGCATGGTGGGGGATCTGTAGCAAGCTACAATTTGGATTGTAGTTTTACCTATTGTTAGATGCACTTGAAGAATTTCAGATGCATTGTGTTGGGAAACTAGCCTGGAGGTGTGAATATCCTTGGTGAATATGGACACTCCTTCACATTTAGTGTTTCAGTCTTGGTTTGGTGGCCGAAAGATGTGGTAAGAGTTGTAGCCTGGTATTGCAGGGGTGCTCTCTGGAGCCTTGAACCAGGTCTCAGTTACTGCACAGATATCAATGTTCTCCATTTTTAGGAGTGCCTCGAGAGAATGCATTTTGAGGTTTAGACTTCTAGCATTGAGTAGCATTACCTTCAGATTTTGCATGCTTGTATCTGTTACGGTGGTGGTTTTGTCCTTTGAACCTTGCTAAAAAAGGCACTATAGGGGTGGCAAGAGCTTTAGCCAGTAATCTGAATCCCAGGGGTGACAGGTGCAGACCATCTCTGGCAAAGCCTTGTGGTTTGTCGATCATGTCATCCCAGGCACACAGATACTGAATCCCCTTTGAATGACACCAGAAGCTTAGCCAGTTGTTGAAGTCAATCATTTTGTCCTGTGGTATCATTCTGAGCGAAGGCAGGATGCTACTCAGGGCAAGGGTCATACCTGCCTGGGTCACATGATCCAAGAGCTCTTCCATGTCTCTTTTCATGTAGTCCGGGGAGGTACATCTCAAGTCATTCACTCCAACATGGACAATGACAGAGTCGTATATGTACTTGTTGTGGAGTGACTTGAGTGAATGCGTTATGTGGTGGATCCGGGCACCCAACAGGCAGCTGACTGTAATTTTCTCCTTGTTCAGCCTGGTGAATGGGACATCAGTGTGCCTGCCTGGACCATATAATGTGCACTTCAAACAGGATCAAACATACTGGACCTAGTACTCATCAACATGGGAGAGCTTTGCAAACCCCGTGCCCACATATCACATCCTCATCAATGAGGATGGCCCACAGAGCTGTCTCCCTTAAAATAAAAATCAACCTGGAAAACCCAACTAAATTTGTAAAAATCAGAAATTATTCTAAAGCAAACTATGTCCTATTAAGTGACAGTTTGTCAAAATTCACAGGTCCACCAAACCTGAAAACACAGCCACCTATGCAGAATTATTTAGAGAAATCCTGTACAAATATGTAAATGGCTGCAGTGCAGCTGACTTGTCTGCCAGACGTAAGCCCATCTCTAACACCAAAAACAAACCTCACTGGTGGAATCCTTACCTTAACATGGTATATAACAAAAGAAATAAAGTCATGTCCAAAACTCGGAAAGAGCAGTTTTCACAGAAGTAAGAGCTCTCTAATTAAACTAAACAAGAAACTAAGAGGTCTAATAAAGTAAAACAAGGCCAATTATGAGGCCAGGATAGCATCCCAGGCTAAGGATAATCACAAGGCCTTCTTCAGCTATGTCAGGAACCTTAAAGTTAACAGTCATTAGTGTGCAGAACTTGTGATAAATGGCACAACCTTCACTGACCGTGGTGACACAGTGAATCTACTGGCTGAAAAATTTAGCTCTAACTCCACACCCCCACTTCTACGTCACTACCCCATAAAATCCCTTCCAGCATATCCACCCATCTATCAGGAGGGTGGGGCTCACTAAGGCCAAAAATCCTGCTACAGAGGGCCTAGACAATATCCCTAGTTGCTGTAAAAAGCCTAAAATATGACCTAGTAGGACCACTTGAGGCACTCCTCAACTACATTTGAATAGAGGGCTGATCTTCATAAGGGCGGACCATCAATCAACCTCAGGAACTACAGATTCATAAGTCTGAAAAGTCTATATGCAAAGCAATGGAACAAATTATCATGGAAATTATCAACATGGACACTGGCAACCTACATGCACTAGCTACATCCCCGTCTGACTTTAAAGGAAAAGTTTTGCCTACTCAACCTGTTAAACTTCTTTGAGAGAATCACCAAGGCTATGGATGAGGGGAAAACAGTGTATACCGCCTACCTTGACCTGGCCAAGACATTTGATACAATACCCCACTCATGTATTGTTGACAAACTCTCAGAACCAGGCATAAATCCCTACTGTTTCTGTGCTTTTTTGAAGTTAGAGTTTCTGAAAACTCGATCTTCTGACATAGACCAATATATATATATGTGTGTGGGATGCGTACAGATGCTCGACTGCATTTTTCACCGAATCCCAATTTGGTGAACATACTTGCGTGAAAGTACTGTTCACCGAAGCAGCACTTTCACATAAGTATGCTTGTTGTTCAGGTCATACTACGGTGCAGTAAGGGAAAATTCCCTTTTCCCCACTGTAGTGCGACCTCGGAGTGAGAATACTAAAGTAGGGGAGTGCGGGGGGGGGGGTGCAGTGGGGCTTGCCACCCTGCATTCAAGTAGACTTTTTTTTTTAACGTACTTTAACAAAAGCGCTTTTTCGATGAAAGAGTGTGTTCATTGGTAATGGATTTGGGCTTTTGAACTTTTGTGCAAAAGTCTTAGATCTATATATATATATATATATATATATATATATATATATATATATATATATATATATATACACACACACATAGCATGTGTAACTATGGCTCTTTTTGAGTTGTAAATTATATATCAGTGAGTTGTACATATGTCACATAGTACTACATTATCACTTTATTGACAAATTAGTACTTTTTTATATAAGGGTGACAAATGAGGTGGGTTTCATTACATCCTTTCTAAAAGATGGTATATTTGATTTTGCTTTATCTTACAAATATGATATGATTATTATTATTTTTTAATCTTAACCTAACATGGAAAATCTGAAGCTAAAATTTAAAATCAAGTCCTTTTTTGAAAGATGCATTTATGTTTTTTTTTTTTTTGCCTACTATCAGCCAATATCCACCTCATCTTAAGGTTGCATACATAAAGATGAGCTTTTGAGAACTGCAAGACTTTGAAGTCTTTGATGTGATTTTTTTATGTTTAAGTACATCTTCACTATAAATGTTCTGCAACAAAAGGTAAAAAGTAGAAAATGTTTAGTGTTTTAAAAGTTTATTGGGGTGCACGTTTCACACCATTTGCAGAATTGTACAGTTCTGATCATGATGTAGCTAGGAAAATAGAACACCTTTCATACTCTAGTTACTAATTTTTATCAAGAGATACTAAGGAGTAGCCAAAAGGTGTATTTTATTACTCAGTTTAATGTTCTAGCGGCAGACTTGTTCTGTGTTGTTAAAAATAGACAATTTTTAATGGACTTTGCTATGAATACGATATTATGATGCTTTGTTTATTGGCACATTACCTTCTGTATGTTAATTGCTATGCATCAGGGGAATAAACGTTTTCTGTTTGGAAGTCTTTTTTTTTAAACAAGAAATATCTTTATTGAATTATCACTTATGACACAGGCGATCATAAATTTATATAAATGAAAAGAAACCATATTAACATATTTTCAGTTGCAAACATTATACATCACTTATAATCTTCTGTACAGTCACTGTCAGGCAAACATTACCTAGCTCATTCAATTCCTGCATTCCCTTAAACCTCACTCCTTCTCCAAAACATTATTCTGCATGTACTGTTCTCACACTTCCCATTTTTTCTATGTAATTTGCTCCTATCCTTTTCTAAACATCCCACTTCCAGATCTTTTATTTCTGTTAATGTATTAATTACTTCCAGTACAGTTGGTTTAGACTTTAATTTTCATTTTCTAGTAATTGCATTTTTTGCAGCTACCAGACTTAAACTCAGCAAGGCCTTACTATGTCTAGGCAATTCTGATCTGTATCACAGCTCTAAAAGAAATATTTCCTTAGTAACACCAATTTGATCACCCAGTATTCCTGACAGAGTAGACTGCAGGGAATTTTTAAACTCTGTCAACTCATTACACTCCCAACAAATATGTTCCTAATTACTTCTTTCTTCCCTATCACATCTCCAACATTTGTAATCTACCTTAGAAAAAATTCTTTGGAGTCTGCTTTGGTAAAAAAGTACCCATGCAAACACTTCCAAGCAAACATCCTAAACCTTCTAGTCTTTGTTACATATTTGGGATGCATACATATATCATCTTACTGTTTCTTTCTGAATTGCTTATCCAGTCTCTCTTCCCAGTCCTAACATTCTCTGTCTGATTCATATAGTTATCCTGCAATACTTTATATGCCCTACTAATTATTCCTTTTACCAGTAGCTTCTGTTCTAGATACTACTAAAAACTCTACCAATGCTGCTCTTTCACTTAGGATTCCCCTATTCCTTTCTCTTTGCCTATATTCTGATATCAATCCTTGACAGGGAAGGCAATTTCAAGCCTGCAGTCCAAATTAATTACTGGCCTCTTCCCATTCTATTACCATTCCTTCCCTATTTGCTCCCAAAACCTTGGTTCCCTGTACCCCTAATTGTGGTTATCCCTACTGGCAGAATCTCCTTTCTCCATTCCCAAGTTGGCTTAGTTTTTAGAATACATTCTGCTACTTTATGAATATAATATGGTTATTGTTATTCTACTTAAGGATATGCTGCCAAAATCCTAGTCTCTCCTTATCTTTTAGGCCTCCTCCTGTTTCATCATCATCCCTTTCAACTTTGACTTATAGCTTTCTGCTTGTGTTATTCAAATCAGGTAATCCCAAACTACTTTGTTCTCTTGGAAAGATCATCTTATCCTATTGACTCTTGCCATCTTCCCTTCCTAGATAAAATCCTTCAACTCTTTATTAATTGCTGTCCACAATTTCTTCTCTGGATGATAAAAATATACCTGACCTGTGTAAAAAAACAAAAGGGGCTAAAATTATTTTCACTACTTGAATCTTGATATCCATATCCATAAAACAGAGCTTCT
Source organism: Protopterus annectens (assembly GCF_019279795.1). Classification (NCBI taxonomy): domain Eukaryota; kingdom Metazoa; phylum Chordata; order Ceratodontiformes; family Protopteridae; genus Protopterus; species Protopterus annectens. The sequence continues at coordinate 654,609,582 of NC_056731.1, forward strand.
AATTTCTCATTGTTTGTATTATGTTTTGTTTAGACTCTTCCGACATATCCTTAGCTGCCATAACAGAGTCATTTTTAATCCATACTCCTAAGTAGTTCATTTTATCAAGTCCCCATAAATATGGATATTGCTGAACCAATTTGTGTATGGGTAGAGAGTTTACAACCATTATCTTTGTTTTATCTTCATTAATTTTGTATCCTTAAAAGACTTGAAACTGTCTCAGAAAGTTCCACAATACTGAAATGTTCTTTTCTGTTTTTATCACCTGCAAATAAAGGCAACTTTTCTTGATTAGTATACCAATTACATTCTTTAATTTCTGAGTCCTTACATTCTTTGCCAGTAGATCTAAATATGATGCAAATAACAGGACACCTCTGCTCAAACAGAACTATCAGAGTAAACCCCCACACTTTAATTTTTGCCTCTGATCCCAAACATATCCTCCTAATCATAGGTTCGTAGGTAGGTACTAGGCTATCTGCCCGAAGGCATTTATAAGCCTAGCTGGAATGTGTTGGCTTTTACCGCCTCCTTAGATTAGTTCCCTGTGCCTCTGTCCAGCAGACACTGAAGTCATCCCTGGTGTAAACTTTCTGTTGTAACCCGAAAGCGCTCATCCAGTTTGTATCGTATGGTATTTTGTTATTAAAATCTTTTACATAACCAGCAGTATCCAGCAGCGTTATTTTGCTTATCTTTGGACTTTCTGATACGTTTTGCTGGGTTTTGGCAGAGCAACGACCCTTTTGTCTTGGATTCTATATAATGTAGAAAAGAATCTTGTTCCAGAGCATGGGAAGTCTCTGGGACAGGAATCTATCCCTCCAGCATGTGCTATTTATTGTTGTGGTGAGGTTTAGATCCCTGGAGCATGTGGCTGGAGGAGATATGGTTTTCTTTAGGTGGAGCATGTCCATCAATTCTGGGTTGGACATGGCCTTGTATGTCAGGCAGAGATCACCTCTGGTATACAACCGAGTAAAGCTGGAGTTTCTTCAATCGAGCTGCACAGGACATCTTCTTGAGGCTTGGTGAGGTACTTCTGTGGTCTTTCCAGTTGTTGCAGGTGTCTTGTAAGGTACATCCCAAATGTGGCATTGTTCTCTATGATGGGTCTGATGAGTGATGCATAGAGGGGCCCAATGACCTCTTTCAATCTGGATGCAAACCCTTTTGTGATTAGGTGGGCCATACAGAAGGATGTTCTAACCACTTTGGCAATGTGATTCTCAAAGGAGAGGTTACTATCTACTTGGGTCCCCAGATCCCTTATTACATCTTCTGTATTTAGGGGGCTACCACCTATGTGATAGTTTGTGGGTGCTTTGTTTTTTCCAAAGGGGATGACTATGCACTTTTTGGCATTTAGCTTGAGGCCATGGTTTTGACACCAGGTATCTGTCTCAGTGAGACCCTTTTGGAGGATGTGTCAGCCGGAGAGTCAATTATAGCCCCTAGTTTGCAGTCATCTGCGAACGTGGTCAGCCATAGTCCTCCTGTACTTGCCTGTACCTCTGAGAAGTATATGCCGAACAGGAGGGGTCCTAGGACTGAGCCCTGGGGAACGCCACTTGTAACCGGTTTAGAGTCAGACCTAGCTCCCACAACTCTTACCATGTGGGTTCTGTCCATGAGCTAGTTGGCAACCTATCTCGTGACATAGGAGTTTATGTTCAGGCTGGTGAGCTTGTCTATAATACCTGAGGGGGGAATGGTGCCAAAGGCCTTTGCGAGGTCTAGGTAAGCTGTGTGGACCACCTTTCTCTCGTCTATAGCCTTGGTAACTGTCTCAAAGAAGTCCACCAGGTTTAGGAGGCATGATCTGCCCTTAAAGCCAAACTGGGTAGGGTCCAGTGTTTGGAGGTTCCCAATGTCTCTGTTAATGAGATCCATGATGATGTGCTCTATAGCTTTGCAGACCAAGCTAGTCAGGCTTATAGGGCAATAGTTCCCGGGGTCTGTCGTGGCTCCACCTTTGTGGAGCAGAATAACCGCTGCTGTGCGCCACTCTGAGGGCACATAGCCTGTGGAGAGGCTGAGTTTAAACAGTGTGCTTAGGTGAGGGGTTAGTTCATCTTTGATCTCGTGTAGGACACAGCCTGGGACACAGTCCTGTCCCATTGATGCTGTTTTTTGGCTTTGGAGAGGGCTGTTTTAACCTGAGTGTCTGTGATTTCAGGGGCACTACACTCTTCTGGTATAGTTATGGGCCCTTTTGGAGGTGAGAGGGGAGGATGAGGTTTGCACTGAACCTGTCTGCCAGGATGTTGGCTATATCAGTCGGTTCAGTGCATTTTTTGCCATTCTGTACTAACTCCTAGCAGATCTGAGAATTGGCACTTATATTCTTGACATAGCTAAAGAATGCCTTGTGGTTATCTTTGGAGTCCATGTCAATTTTTGTTTCGAAGCTAGACTTGGATGATTTTATGAGGGAACATAGTTTCTTGCTGATACTGATCAAGGATGTCTTCCCTTCCTGGGATTTTACTCTTTTCTGTACTAGTTTCCTCCTTCTATTGTATAGCTTGTTTATGGCAGGGGCCCACCAGACTGGTTTCCTTTTCTTGGAGGAGTGAGTCTTGGTTTTGTTTGGGATAGCATGATCCATGCATTCTTGTTGGTGCCCGTAGAGTGCATTAGTAAAGGATTTTGCAGCTTGGACAGCGTTATCCTTTAGCATGGGGGCTTTGAAACTTTCCACCTCGGTCTTAAGTAACCTGAAGTTTGTTTCTGAAAAGTTTTTCACGGTGGTTTCTTTGACCAGGGGTGGTGGCGAAATGTGGATATCCAGAGTGATTAGTTTATGGTCAGATCTAACCAACGAGGGGTTGATGTCCGGTGTGGAACACCAGTCTCCCATGCTGGTGATGACCAGGTCCAATATTTTGTCACCTCTGGTGGGGGTGTTGACCAGCTGATCCAGGGCGTTTGAGTCTATAAATTCTAGGAAATGTTGGGCAAGGAAGTTTGCACTTGAGTAGTTTTCCCAGTTAATGTTTGGGTAATTGAAATCAGCCAATATCAGGGTGTTTGGTAGGACTTTTATGTTTCCCAGTGTTTCCAGGAATGCGGAGTGGGGGTCCTGGGACATGGTGGATAATCTGTACCAAGCTATAATTTGAGCAGCAGTTTTGCCCATTGTTAGTTGCACGTGGATGATCTCTGAAGCATTGTGTTGTGCCACTAACCTGGAAGTATGGGTATCCTTGATGAATATGGATACTCCCCCGCCTTTTGTATTTTGGTCCGGGTTTTGTGGCCGAAATGTATGGTATGAGTTGTAGCCTGGTAGTGCTAGGGTGCTCTCTGGAGCCTTAAACCAGGTTTCTGTTACTGCTCATATATCAATTTTCTCCATACTGAGGAGTGAGTCGAGTGCGTGCATACTGAGGTTTAGACTTCTGGCATTTTTGCTGGTGCTGGTTTCATAGGTCTATGTGAGACTGGTGGTGTGATTCAAGTAATTCCCTTCTCCTCTGGACTGCCTGGTCCAGTCTTGGGTTGAGAGAGCTTAGCCTCCAGTTTGACTGTATAATTGCATCTCTCGCATGTATTAGTGTTTGGTGGAAGGAGGAGAGGGTTGTCTGTGTACATGAGGCAAATGTAACATTTCCTCAAAATGCCCAGATTCACCAGTTGGACTGGAGAGTACACCTGAAACTGCCCTTTGGACATGCCTGGATAGGTACAGTGAACTGTTTTACTGATTGGCTGGTAAGGTCGAATAGAGAGCCTTGTCTTTCTCTACAGTATGGGGGGGGGGGGTCTAGTGCTAAAGTTTATTAGGGCTTGCTATGAGTTTTTAGCAAGTGCCAGGATGAGAAGTGAATGGTTTGAGTGCTTAAGTTGAAAATTTGTCTAGTTCCAAGAGACAAATTGAAGAGTAGACTTTGTGGAGCCGGGAATAGTTATACCCTAGCTAAGCGGCGCTGCCCACCAAGCAAAACCGTGCAAATGCGGGTTTTATAGCAGGGAAATGAAAGAGATAGAAATTAGCCCAAAATGGCCAATAAACTACTAATTTCTGGGCTGAAACCACTCCTCCAGGGACAGATAGGCTGCTCAAAGCTCCCTCTCTCACAGTGAACAGAGAAACGTCCTTCTATCCAAGTAAGGTATGGGCAAACACAGAAACTTGTAACACAGTCCTGAATTCAGCACTAACCTGAAAAATGGACTATACTAGCTTAGAAAGGAGGGAAAACAAGTATTTTTTTGTGTTTTTTTTTTTGTTTTTTTTCAGAAAATAAAGCAGATACAATCAAAAAAATACTTTAAATGCACAGAAATGTCTATCACACTTGAGTGTGTAGCCTAGAACAGTTAAACAGATAATTTAAACACAAAAATGACTTTGTTAAAGTGCAGGCAGTAAAATAAGTACAATATGTAGCTGAAACAAGCTTTTTAAATCACAGAACCTCTAGAAAATCTGCGTTTTAGTCGGAATTAGCTAAAGGCAGCAAGAAAATGCAGAAAAATGATAATCACTCCAAAGTCTCTCTTTTGTCTCTTCTGCTGCAGAACTCTGCAGGGCACCAGGCAGGAGCTTGTTGAGCTGTATACTAGCCCAAAAACCTCACAAATGCGGGTTTTATAGCAGGGAAATGAAAGAGACAGAACTTAGCCCAAGATGGCCAATAAACTACTAATTTCTGGGCTGAAACCACTCCTCCAGGGACAGATAGGCTGCTCAAAGCTCCCTCCCTCACAGTGAACAGAGAAACTTCCTTCTATCCAAGTAAGGTATGGGCAAACACAGAAACTTGTAACACAGCCCTGAATGCAGCACTAACCTGAAAACTGGACTATACTTGCTTAGAAAGGCAGGACAACAAGTATTTTTTCTTATTTTTATTTTTTTGTTTTTTTTCAGAAAATAAAGCAGATACAATCAAAAAAACACTTAAAATGCACATAAATGGCCATCATACTTGAGTGTGTAGCCTACAACAGATAAACAGGTAATTTAAACACAAAAATGACTTTGTTAAAGTGCAGGCAGTAAAATAAGTACAATATGTAGCTGAAAAAAGCTTTCTAAATCACAGAAACTCTAGAAAATTGGTGTTTTAGGCGGAATTAGCTATGGGGAGCAAGTAAATGCAGAAAAATGATACTTGGTCACTCCACAAAGTCTCTCTTTTGTCTCTCTGCTGCTGTAGAACTTTGCAGGGTACCAGACAGGAGCTTGCTGAGCTGTATACTAGCCCAAAAACCATGCAAATGCGGGTTTTATAGCAGGGAAATGAAAGAGAGAGAGCAATTAGCCCAAGATGAGCAATAAATTACTAATTTCTGGGCTGAAACTACTCCTCCAGGGACAGATAGGCTGCTCAAAGCTTCCTCTCTCACAGTGAACAGAGAAACTTCCTTCTATCCAAGTAAGGTATGGGCAAACACAAAAACTTGTAACACAGCCCTGAATTCAGCACTAACCTGAAAACTGGACTATACTAGCTTAGAAAGGTGGGAAAAAAAGAAGTTATATACTCACCATAACGTTCCATGTTGGTAGTCCATCTAACCCTTCATTTTTACATATGCGTTAGGAGCTGATCCTCGGCTCCGACTCGGCTGATTTATAAGCTCGAAGACTTCTGGTTGGCTCGTGGCTAAGCAGGTATCCCATAGTGCTTCAGTACAAACCCCAGATCTTGTTTGCTGCTTCACTAGAAGAAATAACCATAACAGACAAACCAATACTAAAGGGTCTCCAACCAAAGATAACCAAAATATTAATACCTCCAGATTCTTCCAGGATGGGGACAAGAGTGCGGGTTGGTAAAAATGAAGGATGAGATGGACTACCAACATGGAAAGTTATGGTGAGTACATAACTTCTTTATGTTGTGTAGTCCAATCTCACCTTCATTTTTTACGTATGGGACAGCGTCCCTAGCGCCTTGTTCTTGGGTGGCTCACTGGGAAATACTCCTGAGCACCATGGAGCCAAAGGATGCTCTACCCCTGGAAGCTAAATCCAATTTGTGATGTATAATAAAAGTGTGAGGGGTAGCCCACATAGCTGCTGCACAAATATTATCAAGTGGGACCCTGGCTTGAAAGTCTGCAGAGGTAGACAGAGACCTGGTAGAATGAGCCTTGATCTTGAAGGGTAAAGGTCTGCCCTCCGAACTGTAGACAAAGGCTATGCAACTGGAAATCCAATTAGATAGTGTCACTTTAGAAAATGGTAAGCACAATCTGGATTCAGAAAAGGAAATGAATAGTTGATCTGATTTCCTAAACTCCTTGGTCCGATGCAAATAAAAACGTAGTTGTCTATGAACGTCTAGCTGGTGAAACCGATATTCAGCTGCATTACAGTGATTAGGGAAGAAAACTGGGAGTTCTATGGATTGATTTAAGGTGGCATGGGAACAAACGTTGGGGACAAAGGAGGGGTTAGTACGCAGTGAGACCCTGTCTTTATGAAAGATCAAATAAGGTGGCTTAACAGACAAGGCTTGGGACTCCGATACCCATCTAGCTGATGTGATAGCCACCAAAAACAAAGTCTTACAAGACAAAAATTTCAATGAAGATGAGTGAGAAGGTTCAAACGGGGAAGATGTCAGTTTCGACAACATAAAATTTAAATCCCAAGAAGCCACAGAGTGGCTCCTTTCAAAAAGGTCTTGCATAGCTTATGAGACATTAAATTGGTATCTGGAAACCCTAAATGGAAATGAGAAATAGCCGCCAATTGAACTCTGATAGTGGCAGCGGCAGATCCTTGCTGAAAAAGCTCAGAGAGAAATTCCAAAATCACAGGGATAGAAGCAGTGTAGGGATCTACATGCATTTTCTGTGTCCAAATAGAAAATATTTTCCATTTACTGTCACATAGTCTCCTAGTTGAAGGTTTATGGGAGGACATAAGGATATATGACACTGAGGAAGATACATCGTGAAGCCTGACTAGGGATGGAACTGGAGCAGCCACGCTTTCAATTTGAGGGTGTGGATTGAGGGATGTAGCAAACTTGACATGTGAGCCAACAGATCTGGAGCTGGGTCCAGAATCCAAGGATCATCCAGGAGAAGAGGCTTGAGGAAGGGGAACCAAACCTGACAAGGCCAGTAAGGAGCAATAAGGATTAACTTGCATCCCAGCCGTCTGGCTTTCTGAATCACTTTGGAAATGAGAGGAAATGGAGGAAAAGCATACAGATGACCCAGGGGCCAGTCATGAGCTAGAGTGTCTCTAGGTGTCTCCCCCGGAGGGGGAATGATGGAAAAATAGCTGCTGCATTTGGCATTAACTGGACTGGCAAAAAGGTCGCAGCAAGGCTGTCCCCATTTGTGGAAAATCTGTTCCGCTGTTTCGTGTTTCAGAGACCACTCGTGAGGCAGTAGGATCGCCTGGCTGAGCTTGTCGGCTATCACGTTGGTCATCCCTGGAATGTGCGTTGCAACCAGAAAGTGCTGGGAAGAAATCGTCCATTCCCAAACTTGCATGGCGTCTCGACAAAGTGGGTAAGATCTGGTACCGCCCTGTTTGTTGATATACCAAACTACCGACATGTTGTCTGATTGTATTGCAAAAGTCCCTAGAGGAAGGAGGTCCTGAAGTGCTTGCAACGCCAGGAGCACCGCCCTCATCTCCAGAACACTGATATGCAGGTGAGCCTCCTGTTCTTGCCATGTGCCTTGGACAGTCCTACCGAGATAATGCCCCCCCCCACCCAATATGGGAGGCATCTGTGTTCACAGTGGCAATGGGATGGGCAAGAAAAAAGGGGGCGCCTGTCATCAACCGGTTGGGTGCTATCCACCAAAGGAGGTCCTCCTTGCATGATTCTGTCAGCAGAATAGGGTGATTAAGCAGAAGATATTGGAAGGACCATTGAGAAAACAGAAGCCAATGGAGAATTCTCATGTGCAATCTGGCTAATGGTACTAATAGGATGGTAGATGCCATAGTCCCGAGGAGCTGAAGAACCCACTTTGCTTTGCCCTTCCATAACGAGAGAAAAAGTACAGTTTTGTACCTACCATAAATGTAGATGTCCGATAGACATGCAACTGCAGTCATAACATGTGGGTTGTCCTGCCTCAGGCAGCCCTCGGTCGGCCGGATTCCAAAGTCTGGGTCCGACGTCGGCTGATGTCGCATTTCTCTCCGACGTCAGAGCGGCTGGAGTATATAAGCATCAGCCGACGCCATTTTCTTCAGTGTTTCTTGCCCCAGATGCCAGGTGCCCTCCAAGGAAGGCTGTAATCAAATTGGAAGACAAAAACAGGATTCCAAACAAATAAATGAGCAATAAAACAAATACACCATAACAGATATCCCCAGCTAAGAGAAACAGGGATAGGAGTGGACCCTAGGCATAGAGGGGTATGGAGGAGGGAAAATCCGACTGCAGTTGCATGTCTATCGGACATCTACATTTATGGTAGGTACAAAACTGTACTATGTCCTTCAAGAATGCAACTGCAGTCATAACATGTGGGTAGAATACCATAGCTTAGCTGGGGAGGAGGAATGCTCTAGGAAAAGATGGTGTGGCAATCAAACCCTGCAGGACTGCCGAAGCAAAGCCTGCTCTGGATCTGGAGTATAGAGGGAGATTGTAGTGTTTGGAGAATGTATGCACGGAGCTCCATGTAGCAGCTTCTAGTATGTCCTTAGTAGGCACCCCTCTAAAGAATGCTGTAGAGGTGGCTGTAGCTCTGGTGGAATGTGGTCTGACATTGGCTGGAACAGTCTTTCCATGAAAGGAATAACAGAATCTGATGCAATGTCCAATCCATTTTGAAATAGTCTGTTTTGAAATTGCTTTTCCTTGGACTGCAGGGGCATAAGCTACAAAAAGTTGTTCAGACTTCCTACTGGCCTTGGTTCTGTCCAGGTAGTAACAAAGTTGTCTGTGAATGTCCAAGGTATGCAACAGTCTTTCCCCCTTGTTCTCAGGATTGGGGAAGAAAGCAGGCAGATGAATTGCTTGATTTAAAGAAACCCTAGATACCACCTTTGGCATGAAAGTAGGGTTTGTCCTTAATGAATCCCTGTCTCTGTGAAAAATAATGAAGGGTGGTATTGCCATTAGGGCCTGTAGCTCCGAAACCCTTCTTGCTGATGTAATTGCCAACAGGAAAGCTGTTTTCCAAGAGAGAAATTGCAAGTCAACTGAAGCTGCTGGCTCAAATGGAGGTAGAGTCAGTTTTTCTAGGACAAAATTGAGGTCCCAGGCTGGCACTGGGGCATTTCTTGGTGGCTTAATGTTCTTGATTCCCCTGAGGAATTGCCTTAGTAAAGGGTGTGAAAAAACAGGAGGATCAGTGTTGTATCTAGCTGAAATAGCAGATGCATGTATCTTTATGGAAGAATATGAGAGGCCGTTCTTTAACATATCTGCCAAATATTCCAAGATGAGTGGGATGTTCAACAGTGATGCATCATGTCCCTTGCTGGTGTTCCAATTGCTGAATCTTTTCCACTTTGCTAAATAAACCTTTCTGGTGGATGGTCTTCGAGCCTCTGTTAGTATCCGCTGAACTTCCTTGGAGAGAGATAGGCTGAAGTTATTTATGGGATCTCCCAGGCTGTTAGCTGCAGTGTCCGTAGATTTGGATGCACTGTTTCGAAGTTGTGTTGAGTCAGAAGTAGAGGCCATTGGGGAAAGGCCCACCTCCTGGTGTGACATATGCTCTGTAGTAATGGGTACCAGTGTTGTCTTGGCCAGTCCGGAGCTATTATGATTCCCTTGGGTTTCTCTGCTTTGATCTTTATTAATACTGAGGTCATCAGTGGCAGAGGTGGGAATGCATAGATTGTTAGTGAGTTCCAGTTGAATGAGAGGGCATCTATTTTCCAAGCTTTTGGATGGTATGTCCTTGTGCAGTATTTTGGTAGAAGATGGTTGAGATGAGAGGCAAATAGGTCCACTTCTGGCTTGCCCCATGTCGAAGTGAGTTGTCTGAAGGTCTTCGGATCTAACCTCCACTCGTGTGGATCTGTGAAATTCCTGCTTAGGCTGTCTGCCAACACATTGTCTTTTCCTGGAACAAACTGGGATTGTAACTGGATGTTTAGACTCAGTGATTTCTCCCAAAGATGCATTGTCAGTCTGCAAAGGGGGTAAGAGTGGGTGCCCCCTTGCTTGTTTATGTACCACATCACAGTGGTGTGGTCTGTCCGTATCAGTAAATGTCCTTGCTGGAGTTGGTGTTGAAAAGCCTCGATGGCATGCATTACTGCCAGCATTTCCTTTTGGTTTATATGCAGATGTGTTTCCTTTGGAGACCATTGTCCTTGTATACACCTGCCTTCCATGTGCGCCCCCCATCCAAGGTCTGAGGCGTCTGTGGTCATGGTCTGTGTTATCTGTGGTTTTTTGAATGACATATCTGTGTTTGCCTGGCTCACCGAGGCCCACCATAGGAATTCCTTTTGTAGGCATGGAATGAGCGGTATGATTGTCTCCAAGTTGTTGCTGTGTTGAGACCAAATATTTTTTAGGTACCATTGAAGCTTTCTCATGTGTAGTCTTGCTAATGGAACCAGGAGAATGCAGGATGCCATGTAACCCAGGGCCTGTAGGAATCTCCTTGCAGTCATCTGGGTGAGTTTTGCTAAACCTTTGAAGTAATGAGTTAACTTCTCTTGCTTGTCTTCTGTCAGGTAAGCCATCTGAGAGGCTGTGTCTAGTTTGGCTCCTAAGAAGATTATTTGCTGGGATGGCTGCAGTCTTGACTTTTGGAAGTTGACTGTGTATCCCAGAGCTTGAAGTAATCATATGACATAATCCAGGTTTTTTGTCAACATCAATTTGTCGTCCGCTTGTATGAGGCAGTCGTCCAGGTATGGGTAAATTTGTATCCCCTGGAGCCTGCAATGAGCAATTACTGAAGCCAGGCATTTTGTGAATACTCTGGGCGTAGTAGATAAGCCAAATGGCAATGCTGAGAATTGATAATGCTCTGGCCCTGCAAGAAATCAGAGGTATCTTCTGCAGCTTTGTCTGATAGGGACATGCAGGTATGCCTCCTTGAGGTCCAGAGTAATCAGCCAAGACCCCTTGCCCAGCATGGGAAGGAGTTGCTGTAGAGTCAGCATTTTGAACTTTGGTACTATGAGAAAGGTGTTTAATGCGGACAAGTCCAGTACTGGTCTCCATTGAGATTCTTTTCTTGGAACAAGGAACAGTCTTGAGTAAAACCCCTGGTCTTGTTCTTGTTGTGGAACTCTTTCTATTGCTTTCATCCGAGTCAGCAGAGTGATTTGCTTGATAGCCTCTGCCCTCTGGTTTTGTGGTAGGTTTGGCATGCCTTGTTTTCTTGGTAAGGTATGAAAATGAAACCTGTACCCTCGGTCTACAATGTCCAAAATCCATTTGTCCTTTGTCAGTCTGTGCCAATTTTCTGCAAACAGAGATAATTTCCTGCCCAGGGGAGCTTCTATTTGTTCCCTGGTAGGCGGTAGTAGAGGAAAGTCATTGAGATTGTGGTTGTGGGGCAGGTGAAACCCCTGCGTCACTTCTTTGGCTTCCTGGCTGCCATTGTCGTCCCCTGTAAGGGCCTCTGTATTGGCCTCTTCCTCGGCCACGCCTGCTCTTACCCTTTGAAACTTTTCTGTATTAGGAAAGGACCAGTTTTTAGAAGGCCAATTCCTACTGAATCTGGGGTTGAACTTGGAGGAAATCTTTCACCGCCTGAACTGATTTTGCTTTTTCTTCTATGGTCTTTAACACATCCTTAGCATTTGCACCAAAAGCTTGTTCTTTTCCAAAGGTGCATCCAGTAGTTTTGCTTTTACATGATCTGGTAGAGGTTGATCTTTTAACCAGGCATGTCTACGAATGACTGCCCCTGTCATAGCTGCCCTACATGAAGCTTCCAGTGCATCATATCCACACTGCAGGAAGTGATTGCTTACTTGCTGAGTGTTATGTACAGCTTCCTGCAAAGTCTTCCTGTCTAAAGGATCAGGAGTGGCTAAAGTTTTTTGTAAATCTTCTAAAAGGTAGTCCTGATATTGTAACATATGAAAAAGGCAATTTAAAGCTCTCATAGATAAGGTAGTGGAGGTGTAAACCTTTTTACCCCATCTCTCTAATGACCTGGCCTCCCTGTTGGAGGGCAATGGATTTTTAGAGGTGGAGGCTGAAACTCCTTTAGGCCCCTGTGAAATAGTTTCCAAATCAGCAGAATGGGCCCTGAATAAATGGGAATGAGTTTCTGGGACCCTGTAATACCTGTCTGGCTTGGCTGGAGCAGGTGGAAGAGAATCAGGGGTAGCACTAGAGTCAGAATATAGATCATCCAGAACATCAAGTACAGGAGGAATAGCTAAGGGCCTGTGCTGGGGCTTCTTAAGGAAAGTCCTCAGGCGTTTCCTAGAATCAGAATATTCCTGACCTTGCCACTTAAAATGTTCCCTCATGGTGTGCAGAACTTCCCCAAAAGAAATATCCTCAGGAGGGGAGGCCGAGGGGATGGAATCTTCTGCATCCGAGTCCTCATAGCTCTGGAAGAGCTCTTCCTGGCTATCAGAGTGGACGGAGCCCTCAGAGTCTTCATCAGAAGGAATAGGTTCAGAGGGTTCAACCCTGGGCCTTTTATCAGGAGGAGGCTGGGATCCTCTCTCAGGATGGGCCTGTGAACCTCTAATCATGGAAATTAAATCAGCAGCCATGGACATAATTTGTGTCTCTGGAGTAGGCTGAGGAAAGGATTTAGAAGTAATATGTTTTGTTTTGCTGGCTGCCTTAGCTCTAGTGTAGGCCTTAATAGACATGGCCATAGGAGGCCTGGCAGCTCCACGTGCAGGAGTGACCTTGTCTACAGCAATGGTCTCGGGCATTTCCTCGGTTTCGGTAGCCGGAGGAAAATCGATAACAGGCGTCGGAGTGATGTCCGGAATCGGAGTCGTTGGTAATGCGGTGTCTTCGGTTCGGAGCGGTGGAGAGACCGTCTCAGGGGGAACCGGAGCACTCGTGCTAGGTTTTGGCGTGGAGTCGGTGGTAGACACGGGCCGAGGATGTCGGTCCCGGTCTTTTCACTTTTTGGGAGTTTGCGATGTCGGAAGATCCGACGGCATGTTGTAAGCAAATTTATCGGCAAAAAAGTCTTCAGCGAACTCTGCCCGGCGCCTGAGAGTGCGCTTGTTGAAGCGAGCACAGGCTACACAGGCCGAGACGTCGTGGTCTGGGCCCAGGCAAGGAAGACAGTAAGAGTGGAAATCCTTATGAGGTATTTGTTTACCACAAGAAAGACAATTGTTAACTTTTTCAGTTATTTCTGACATCAGCTGAGGCAAGAAAAGGTCCCCAATGGGGTACTTAGCTTTGTTGATGACTTCGGTATCGAAAAATACAGGAGCTGACCGACCGGCACTTACGAACTGCTTCTGCTTCGGGCACCGCGCGGCAAGAAAGACTGAAGAAAATGGCGTCGGCTGATGCTTATATACTCCAGCCGCTCTGACGTCGGAGAGAAATGCGACATCAGCCAACGTCGGACCCAGACTTTGGAATCCGGCCGACCGAGGGCTGCCTGAGGCAGGACAATCCACATTTTATGACTGCAGTTGCGTTCTTGAAGGACATCGCTGAATTTGAAAGATTAAATTTTGTGCCCTTTCGGCGGGAAGACGAGCTGTCATGTTCACTGTGTCTACCTCTGCGCCTATAAAAATCACAGATAGAGAGGGCAATAATGCAGATTTTTTCCCAATTTATGGAGATCCCTAATTGAGCACAAAGTTGAATAGTGGCGTCCCTGCTTTGGAGAATTAGATGCCTGATGGGGGTGGTCAGGAGCCAGTCATCCAAATACGGAAGCACCTGGAATCCCTGACGTCTCAGGTGAGCTGTCACTACTGTTATGCATTTGGTGAACACCCTGGGGGCTATGGTGAGACCAAAGGGCAGAACTAAAAAGAACCTGGAGTACGTTCCGGATCCTATCTGGTCTGCTAGGACAGATTGGATGACTCTTTTTAAGAACAACTTGTTGATCTCCACAGCTGCCTGATCCCTGAGATTGGGTGGTACATCTGGGATCTTCTTTGGAACAAACGGTGGAAGGGAAAAGGGCATGATATAGCCTCTGGTACCAACTCTTTCTACCCACTTGTCTTGGGTTATACTTATCCAGGCTCCTGGATACAAAGAAATGCGACCCCCGACCGGCCCCAGAGAAACGCAGTTGGGCCCCATATCAGGAGCGCTGATAAGGCCGTCTCCAAAAGGAATCACAACCTTGTTGGTATTGTGGACCGCCTCCTGCCTCTAGGGCAACGTCTCCCATTTCCTCCTCCTCCTCTGTCTCTGAAGGAGGGTTCACCCTGTGTGCCAGGAAAGACCCTCTGGGACTTCTTGAACCACATTTTACCTCTCCTTTGACCTTTAGGGTATGGTCTAGAGGGAACAGAAAAACATACTCCCACGGCAGAGAGCGTCTTTCATTCTTCTTGCTCACACTGAGTGTGTCATTCACCTTAGATCAAAACAATGAGGAACCATCAAATAGGGCGTTGGTGAAAGTGAACCTGAACGGTTCCACAAAATTACACAAGCACATCCAGGAGTGACGCCTTAGGGCAACTCTTGAACCCGCTGCTCTACTCGCTCCATCAGCCGCATAAGAAATAAGCTGCATGAAGGAGTTAACTAGAGAATTTAAGGTGGACAACTGAGCAGAAATCTTGTCAGGGACTCCCACAGTACATGTACCCTGTATGGAATCTCCTAACTCCTTGAGGAGATCCCTATGCAATCTCATGAAGTGAGTGAGATAGTTCAATGATCGAAGAGTAGAAGCCTCTGAACTGAAGACATGCTTCCTGTACCTGTCCATCTGTCAAGACTCCTTATTCAGCAGATGGACAGAAGAAGAAGTCTCAGCAAGTTCCTTCTTAGTGGCTGCCGCCACCCCCATGGAATCTACGGGGACACCTCTGGACAATAATTCTTTATCTGAAGGGGCAGAAAGAAACTTGTTGGGTCTCCTAGGGGCTGGCTCCACGGCATCAGGAGTATCCCACACCTTTCAGGTAACTAAATCCATCAGTTCGTCAGAAGGTGGAGACACCCATGAGGCAGAAGGTTGAAACCCGAAAGCCTTCAGGTACACGGACTCCTCATCAGAAGGGTTGACAGTGGGCCAGTGACACCTCTGCTTAAGGATCTCCAGGATGTTCACGAAGGAGACGTCATCAAAGGACGACTTGGGGGACCCTTCCAACTCCTCAAGGTCAGTGTCAGATGTCAAAGACTCATCCTGGGAGTCAACATGCTTCCTCTTGCATGTCTTCTTCCTGGGAGGCTCCTCAGAAGGATATTCCGAGGAGGTCCAGGAAGAGTGGGGGCCACCAGCCGGTGACTCCTGAGGCTGAGGGTCTCTGCTGTCTCCGGAGAGAGTAGGGGCTGAGACCGAAGTGGGTGCTCTAGGGGGGAGAGTGCTGGTACCCTTGGTGGCAACTGTTGACTTCGACAGCACGCTGCTTATTATCTTGAATGCTGACCTCTCCAGCTCCGAAGAGACAGAGGCTGCCAACGGCACCAGGGCTACCGGCTCCAAGATAGACGCAGGGTCCGAACTCACCCTAGCCGAAGCGCCAAGAGGGAGACTCGGAACCGAAGAAGACTGATTCCAACCTTCCCTGTCGGCGCCAATCGGAGAGCTTCGGCCCCTGGACACAACAGATGCCACCGAAAGTGTCGGAGCAGAAGTTAGCTCTGAAGCAACCGCAAGTGGAGCTGGAGCCAAGGGTTCCACTAATGGCACCAAGCCCTCTGACTCCAACAAACCAGCTTGGCTTGGAGGAGGAATAACAATCGAGGGTATAACGGGTTCCATAGGCTCCGGAACCGACTGGGTCTGGGCTGACAACAATTTAGATAGAGTAAACAACTTCAGCAGTCTCAGGACCACCCTCTCCACATCATCTTCTGAAAGGCTCCTGGAGGACATAGTCGGGTTCTTGATCTTGGAGGAATAGCAGGTTCCATAAATTCAGTGGTCGGCTCCGACAATTTAGGATCCAGCCCTGTCACCACAATGCTGCTCTCAGTCAGCTCTGAAGGCAGTGGAGCCGATGAGGCTGATTTGGCCACTTTAGGAGGTGGCTCCGAGACACCAGCCGGTGCCGGAGAAGGTCTTTTCGAAGATTTAGACTTAGCAAATTTAGTAAATTTGGAAGAAGTGGAAGAGCTAGACAAGGCTTCCTCAAAGGAAGGCTTTAAAAGACCCTTTAGAATTAGCTTGTTCCTCCTCTCCTGTAACACTCTAGGGGAGAAGGCATGGCAAAACAAGCAAGTCTCTTGCAAATGGATGGCCCCTAAGCAACAGACACATAGACCATGACCATCGATCAATGACATTTTTTGGGAGCACTTCATGCATTTCTTGAAACCCGAAGACTTGTGCTCCTTAACCTCTTTAGACATAACACACAGACGAGAAGAGAAGTAAAGGGGAGGACTAGGTTCTCTAACTTTAATTGGCCTAGCCCTGAAGGAGGAAGAAATACCACGAGGACTAGGTCCTCTAACTAAAACGGCCTAGTCCAGAAAGGAAAGGGACAGCTAGGTCTTCTAACTTAAACAGACCAGCAAAAACGCACGCACACACACACACACACACACACACACACACACACACACACACACACACACACACACACACACACACACACACACACACACACACACACACACACACACACACACACACAAAACCCTTATTCTGCTAAGGATTAACAGAGGAAGCTGAAACTGGAATTTCAAACAACTCCAGCTAGGTCTTCTAACTTAAACAGACCAGCAAAAATGCACGCACACACGCACACACACACGCACACACACACACACACACACACACACACACACACACACACACACACACACACACACACACACACACACACACAACCCTTACTCTGCTAAGGATTAACAGAGGAAGCTGAAACTGGAATTTCAAACAACTCCAGCTAGGTCTTCTAACTTAAACAGACCAGCAAAAACTCACACAACAGAAAACCCTTATTCTGCTGAGGATTAACAGAGGAAGCTGAAACTGGAGTTTTGAACAACGGACTCCACCACTGTAAAGAATCAACATCAGCGGATAACCGCCGAAACCAAACTGCTCTATGAAACTATAGACTAGAAAACGCTAGTGTTATAAAGTTATCAGCACTAACAATAAATCTAAAACTGGTACAAAGGATACCACAAAGCACACTAACAAGCCCAAGGCCAACGCTTGCACCAAGGGGTACAAAGGAGCTAATTACCTAAGAATTAGTAAACCTACACTAACAAATACTAATGCAACAACAATTGTACTACACTAATTATAACTTGAACAAGATTTTAAGCAAAGTTAGCAAGAAAAAAGTTAACACTTAGCCAGAGCCAAGAGAAGCAGAACCAAACTCGTCGACGCGGCAAGCGAGATCTGGGGTTTGTACTGGTGCACTATGGGATACCTGCTTAGCCATGAGCCAACCAGAAGTCTTCAAGCTTATAAATCGACCGAGTCGGAGCCAAGGACCGGCTCTGAACCCATACGTAAAAATGAAGGTGAGATTGGACTGCACAACATCAAGTATTTTTTTGGGTTTTTTTTTTTGTTTTTTTCAAAAAATAAAGCAGATACAATTAAAAAAACACTTTAAATGCACATAAATGGCTATCACACTTGACTGTGTAGCCTACAACAGTTAAACAGGTAATTTAAACACAAAGACGACTTTTTTACTGTGCAGGCAGTAAAGTAAGTACAATATGTAGCTGAAACAAGCGTTTTAAATCACAGAAACTCTACAAAATCAGAAATTTAGGCAGAATTAGCTAAAAGCAGCAAGAAAATGCAGAAAAATTATACTTAATCACTCCAAAGTCAACCTTATTATTTTATCAAGAATGCAAATGGGGAATTGCCCAACTCATAAAATTCCATCTTACTCTTGTCAAATTCTTTCTGTACATAAAGACCCACCAACAACAGTGGAATTTTTTTAAAAATTCTGCTTCCTCCTGGATCATCACTGTCCTATTAATGCTGTCAAATGTTTGCCTCCCTTCCACAAAACCATGCTGATCCATATATATCACATCTGGCATCACCATTGCATTTCTTTCGGCTATTATAGGCATAAAAATTTATAATCAAATTAGAACTATATGAAGCTGGATCTGATAGGTCTTTACCATCTTTAGGTATTACAACCAGCACATCTTTCTTCCAGGCTGTTGGTGCTTCTTCAACTTTTAAAATAATGTTAAATAAACCTTTCTAGATCTTTATAAATTTCTCCCCTCCTAG
Organism: Protopterus annectens; assembly: GCF_019279795.1. Lineage (NCBI taxonomy): Eukaryota > Metazoa > Chordata > Ceratodontiformes > Protopteridae > Protopterus > Protopterus annectens. Next base: position 654,627,876 of record NC_056731.1, read on the forward strand.
CTTCCAAACTTTCACAGAAAAACATCTGTTATGAGGGACTTTCCTGTAGAGTGGTTATACATCACCATTTTTATCTCATCTCCTCCTATCCTAACTGTTAGTAATTGAAACTCATCTACCTCTAACCTTGGCATATTTAATTCTTCCATAAACATTTCTATTTGTACCTTTTCCTGATTTCCATATTTCTCTGCTTCACAGACTTTCATAGAATGTTCAAAATATTTCTAATACCTCTACAGGATTTTTGGATATTTTCCATGCTATAGGCTTATTAAGCTTAGCAATAACCCCTCCTTCTTTCTGTTACCTGATCCATTGTGCAAAAAGCTTTTGTGCTTTGGAGCTATCAAAAAACAGTTGCTTAACAGCCATCTTTCTAAACTCATACATTACTGAGGTAGTCCCTTATTTTTTCTTTAGCACTCTGCAGTTGCACTGCTTCATGTTCTGTGAGATTTCCATGATTCTGCAATACTTTAGCTTATGTCAGTTCCTCTTAATAATTTTTGTTACCATATTTATTTTTTCCTTTATTTCTAACATATTTTTAAACTCCACTTTCATAGCTATATTTCCTGAAGCCATTTTTTTATCTTCTCTACTAATTTCTACTACCCATTCAATAAATTCCTCTCTGTTTAACTGGATAGGAATGTAAGCGCCATAGATTCATAGGTTGGTACTAGGCTGTCGGCCCTAGGGCCTATACAAGCCTAGCCATAACAATTCCTTGGCTATTTCTTCCCACAATATTTACTTCCCTGGACCCCTGTCTAGCAGGGCGACTGATGTGATCCCCGGGGTGAATTTCCTATCTCCCATCCAGTCGTCAAGGTTCCTTTTGAACAGGGCCAAAGAGTCTCTAATTTGTATTTCATTATCCTGCATTATTATTTCATTTATTACTGGTGTGTGATCTGAAACAGTTATTGGATGCGTATCAAAACTTTCAATTAAATGCACATGTTCCTGTAAAATATAACTTCTGTCTAGCTCAGCCCAGTTTTGTACCTTAGGGAATAATATATAAATTCTCTCAGAGCTCTTAATACTGAATTCACATCTTCCATGCCAAATATTTTCATAAACGTCTTCAAAAATCTACCCTCTTTTGTCCTATTTTACCTTCTAGGACCCCAGATACAGCCTCACTGTTGCAAATCAAATTCCAATCTCCACCTATAAGTAATACTCCATGTCGAAAACTGATAATTTGTGCTGGAATTTTCTACGATCCATTGTAGCAGTTTTAAGTGGAATATAAATACATGCCAGTGTAATTCTCCTCCCTTTCCAGTAGCCCCTTACTACTACAAATCTATCATTACTATCCTTTTTCCTCTTCTATCAATATTGGTGCTCCTTTAACAATTAATATAAGTATTCCCCTTTTCCTTTGTCCCAGATAATCCGCAGAATAACCATCCTGAAATCCGTTCTTCATCAAATTTACATGCTCAGTTCTTTCCAAATGTGTCTCCTGTAGCAAAGCTATTTGCACTCTGCATTTTAATATAGTTCACTACTCTTTCTGTTTTGTATATACCTGTGAGACCATTCACATTTAAAGACAATATGAAAATTATTGTCATTATGATAAGAAGTTATTATTTTTCCTGTAATTCATGACAGCTTTTAATAAAATGCCTAGTTTTAGTTTTTGTATTACATACAGACACTAATACTTCCAGGATAATCTTTTATACAGTCTCTTGTCATATCCATTTGAACCTATGTTACAACTTACAATACTTCTTGTTTTAATCAAAACCCTCAAACAACAGAACCCAGAGCAACTCCATTACATTTTCACTTAATACAAACACACACAACTATGTACATATTCAAATAATGCCGGTTAGCTATGGTTAAATTATTCCCGGCTCCACTAAGTCTCCTCTTCAGTTTTTCCCTTGAAACTAGTCTAACTCTCAACCTAAGCAATCAAAAAGCATCTTACAGCCTAGCACTTGCTCAGACCTAATAGCAAGCACTAATATACCCTGACACTGATTGCCCAGCAGGGCAAGGCTCTTTATTCACCCCTCACCAACCAAGCAACTAAGCAGCTCACCCTACTATTCAGGCATGGCCAAAGGGCAAATTCAGGTGCAATCTCCAGTCCAGCTGGTGAATCTGGGTATCCTGAGGCAATGTTACAACTGCCTCATGTACACAGACAAAACACTAACACATGCGAGAGATGCAATTATACAGCCAAACTGGAAGCTAAGCTGTCTCCACCCAAGACTGGAACAGACAGTCAAGAAGAGAGGTTTAACACTTGCACCACACCTCCAGCCACACACAGACCTACTAAAACAGCACTGGCAAAAAATATACATAAATACACAAAATCATACTCAGAGGCTTTGAATAGAAACCTGCAAAGGAGACACCCAAATAACCTGCACTTCCCGTCACAAACCAGACAACACACAAAACACAAAATCAGTGTGCCGCACAATCACAGCCCTTAAGGTGAAATAACATACCTAACACACTAGTAATAGGTGACTCTATAGTCAGGCACACTAACGTCCCACTCACTAGGCTAGACAAACAGAAGATTACTGTTAGCTGCCTGTCAGGAGCCACAATCCGCCACATGACACAAGTACTCAGGTCACTCATAGTTTCATAGTTTCATAGTATAGTACTAGGCTATCTGCCCTGGGGCATTTGTAAGCCTAGCCATAGTGATCTGGCTTTTGCCACCCCATGAAATGGTACAAAAAATGTACAGAATAAATTTAGAATACTGTGCCTCTGTCTAGTAGTGACACAATGAAGGTCCCTTTATATAATACAATTAGTTTACTGTGCCCCTGTCTAGCAGCGACACAGATGTGACCCCTGGGGTAAACTTACGATCTCCCATCCACTCATCAAGATTTCTCTTGAAGAGAGTCAGTGAGGGGCTCTGCCTAATACGAACTGGGATCTTGTTCCAAAGCATGGGAAGCCTCTGGGTTATGAATCTATCCCTCCAGCATGTCCTATTCATACTTGTGCCGAGGTTTAAGTCTTTAGCTCTCGTGGTCCTGATGGATTTGGATTTTTTGAGGTGGAGCATGTCCATCAGATCCTGATTGGACATGGCCTTGTACGTCAGGCAGAGATCACCTCTGAGCAGGCGTTATGCTACTGAATAGAGCTGAAGTTTCTTTAGTCTGGCAGAATAAGACATATGTTGGAGACCCTTGATCCTCTTGGTGAGGTACTTTTGTGGTCTCTCCAGCTGTTGCAAATGCCGGGTGAGGTACATACCAAATGGGGCATTGTACTCAATCATGGGCCTGATGAGGGAGGAGTATAGGGGTACAATGACATCCTTGGATCTGGATGTGAATCCCTTCATGATGTGGTGTGCAATGTAGAATGTTTTTCTAACCACTTTGGCAATGTGGGTGTCAAATGAGAGGTCGCTGTCTACTTGGGTCCCTAGGTCTATTACTTTTTCCGTACTCAGTGGGTTGCTGTCTATGTGATAATTTGTGGGTACTTTGTTTTTCCCAAAGGGGATGACTATACATTTTTTGGCATTTAGTTTAAGGCCGTGACTCTGGCACCAGTTGTCCGTTTCTGTGAGGCCTTTTTGTAGGATGTATGTGTCCACTGGTGTATTGACTATGGCGCCTAGTTTGCAGTCATCTGCGAACTTTGTCAGCCACAGCCCTCCCATGTTTGCTTTAACATCTGAGAAATAAATGCCGAACAAGAGGGGTCCCAGGACAGATCCCTGTGGGACACCACTTGTGACTGGCTTTGAGTCTGACATTGCTCCAGCAATTTTAACTTTATGGGTTCTGTCCTTTAGCCAGTTTGCAACCCATCGAGTGACATAAGGGTTTACGTTTAAGCTGTTGAGCTTATCTATGATGCCTGAGTGGGGTACTGTGTCGAAGGCCTTAACCAAGTCCAGGTAGGCTGTATAGACTGCTTTGCCCTCATCAATGGCTCTAGTGACTGTTTCGAAAAAGTCAACCAGGTTCAAAAGGCAGGATCTGCCCTTTACAAAGCCGAACTGGGTGGGGTCAAGTGTCTGTAGGTCCCCTATGTCTCTTTTTATTTGTTCCATAATGATTCTTTCCATAGCTTTGCAGACCAGGCTGGTTAAGCTTATGGGGCGGTAGTTTCCAGGGTCTGTAGAGGCACCCCCTTTGTGGAGTGGGACCACTGTTGCTGTACGCCAGTATTCAGGTACATATCCCGAAGTAAGGCTAAGGTTAAATAGCATTTTTATGTGTGGGTTTAGCTCCTCTTGGAGTTCAAGTAACACGCAACCCGGGATACCGTCAGGTCCCATTGATGCTGTGTTTTTAGCTTTGTTTAGGGCGGTTCTCACTTGGACATCTGAGATGACAGGGAGATTACATTCAGCTGGGATAAGTATTTCTTCTTTTGGGGGTGAGGGAGGAGAGAAATTTGCACTGAACCTGTCAGCCAGAATGTTGGCAATATCTGTGGGTTCAGTGTATTTTTTGTTGTTGTGAACCAACTCTGAGCATATCTGAGGGTTTCTGCCCAGGTTTCTAACATAGCTGAAGAAGGCTTTGTGGTTATCTTTAGTGTCCTTAGCGATTTTTCTCTCAAAGTCGGCCTTGGATGTTTTTATGAGAGAACGTAGTTTTCTGCTAATGTTCATCAGAGATGTCTTCCCTTCATGGGATTTTGCTCTGATGTGCAGTAGCTTCCTTCTTTTGTTATACAATTTGTTAATGGCTGAGGTCCACCAGACAGGACGCTTGCCTTTGGTGGAGAGGGACTTGGATTTATTTGGGATTGCATGATCCATGCATTCTTGGAGATGTCCATAGAAAGCATTTGTGAAGGATTCGGCATTGTGTGATGTGGTATCCATTGGCACAGTGGGCTTAAAGGATACCATCTCAGTCTTAAGAAGAGTGAAGTCTGCTTTTGAGAAGTTTTTCACTGTGGTCTTTTGTGCTGGGGGTGGAGATGGGATATGTATATCCAGGGTGATTAGTTTGTGGTCAGATCTCACTAGTGAGGGGTATACTTCTGGTGTGGAGCATTTTGTCCCCATGTTTGTGATGATCAGGTCTAGTATATTATCTCCCCTAGTGGGGAATTTATGAATTCCAGGAACCTTTGGGCTAGGGTACTAGGGCTAGAATAATGTACCCAATCTATGTTTGGGTAGTTGAAGTCTCCCAGTATGATGGTATTTTGTGATACATTCATATCCTCCAATGTCTTCAGGAAGGCTGAGTGGGGTTCATGAGATTGGGAGGGTGGTCTGTAACATGCTACCAGTTAATAAACCAAAAAGACCGTAACCAGTGACACCAAAGTAATAAAAATTCCTTTACTGAAGAACAATAAAATTGAAGCGCTTTTCGTCAGGTCAAGTACCCGACTTCATCAGAATCTCCACACACTTTAAACCAACAATTACATTTTTATATATAATAATTGTGTTACAATTACATCCTGAGAGCCTATTTAACTTCATTATTCAATTAAGTTCTTAAAGGGCTTACAACAAGGATATAAAAGCATAAAGCAAGATAAATACAAAAACATAAAAATACCTAATAAGTAAAAAAGTGGTTTAGTTAAATAGTAATCTATAATCTTATCAAGTATGCTACTAGCAATGTATAAAACAACAAACATTGTCAAAACACGTAGTTAAAATATACCAAATATATTTATCTTTTTAAACTCTTTAGTTTCAACAGGCTAGAAATTGAACAAGTATCGTTTAAGCCTGGATAGCAATAAGCATGCAATCTTACTTGCCATATTAATTCAGCTTCTTCTAATTGTACTGGTCTCGGACCACCTCTTTTGTTAACTGGAATGTGGTCTATAGCTATAAATTTAAAATTATGGTTGTTGTTAGTAAATACATGTTTAGCTAGTGCATTTTCCATTTTAGATGTCTTAATAGCGTATAAATGTTCATGTATACGGTCTCTCAGCCTTCTAATGGTTTTACCAATATAGAAGGCCGGACATTGTTGGCATCTAGCTAAGTAAACCACGTAACATGAATTGCAATTTAGTTTGAACCCTATTTTGTATCTACAATTGTTAATGCTAAATTGTGTACCCTCTTCGACATATTTACAATGATTGCAATTCTGACATTTGTATGTTCCTACCTTCGATGTCTTACTTCCTTTCTTAAACTCCAAAATATTTTTTAGATTTTTTCCTTTTTTGTATACAATCTTTGGGCAAGGGCCCGTTTTATTATAGATGTCTGGGTCTGCCCTGAACAATTCCCAGTTCTTAAATATAATGTCAGTGCATATTTTACTGTCTTTACTAAATGTAGTGATGAAAGTACTCTTACAGTTTTCATCAGTCATTGTTGAGGCTGGCAACACTAAATTCCTTAATGTCCCAAGTTTGTCAACCACGTTGGACTCAACAGACCCTTCTGACCCCCTCGTAAAACTGTTAGAATCAGGGCTAATAAGTGTATTGATGGTGTTATTAGTAATGACTGGTAGTAGTGGATTATAAATATGTTGACTTCTTTTATTAGTGACTTCTTGTATTAATTCATCTAATAGCTCGGAGGGGTATCCACGTGCCATAAACATGTTCTTCAAGTTAGAACATTCAGCATGAAAATCATTGTCAAGTGATACCATTCTAGCAGCACGAACCAGCTGTCCTTTAATTACAGATCTTTTCTGAAAAAATGGATGACAGCTGGTATAGTGCAAGAATGTGTTCGAGTATGTTCCCTTTCTGTAAATTTTTGCAGTGAAGCAATTAAATGTTGAGTCCTTACTCAACATCACATCCAAATAAGCAATGTTCAACGTCGAAAATGTGTGAGTGAACTGTAAAAAGGTGGTACTTTGATTAAAATATTGAACCATCCTTTCTACTTCAAACTCACCTACCCTCACAAGTAGGAAGATGTCATCCAAGAACCTAGTATAAAAAAGGAATGAGTCAAAGTATGGGTTTTGTTGTGAAAAAACATAATTGGACTCCCAATATGCCATAACCAAATTTGCTATACTACCACCACATGGCGATCCCATAGCAACCCCCACTTTTGTTGGTAAAATTCATCTCCAAAGATGAAGAAATTGTATGTTAAAATTAAATCAACCAATAATGTAACCAAATAGATTTCCCTATCTGGTGCATGGTGTTTCTTCATCATAACATGCTACCAGTTGTATAGCAGTTTTGCCTATGGTTAGTTGCACCTGTATGGTCTCTGATGCTTCATGTGTTGCTACTAACCTGGAGGTGTGGGTGTCCTTGATGAATATGGACACTCCCCCTCCCTTTGTGGTTCAGCCCGGGTTTTGGGGCCGAAAAGCATGATACGAGGTATAGCCTGGTAGCGCTGGGGTGCTCTCAGGAGCCTTGAACCAGGTTTCAGTTACTGCACAGACATCGATGTTCTCCCTGCTAGAAGTGCATCAAGTGCCTGCATCTTGAGATTTAGACTTCTGGCATTGAGCAGCATTACCCTTAGTTTTTTTTCCATTTTTGTTTTCTAAGGAGGTGGGTTTGTCTTTTGAGCCTTGCCTAAAAAAGGCACTATAGGGGTGGCAAGAGCCTAAGCCAATATCCGGAAGCTCAGTGGTGACAGGTGTAAGCCATCCCTTGCGAAGCAGCGTGGCTTGTCCAACATGTCATCCCAGGCAGACAGACTTTGGGTCCCCTTAGAATGACACCAGTACTTGAGCCAATTATTAAAGCTGATCATCTTGTCTTTGTATTGTGGTATCATTCTTGGTGAGGGCAAAATGCTGCTCAGGGTCAGGGTCATACCAGCCTGGGCTACATAATCGGAGAGCTCCTCTATGTCTCTTTTCATGTAGTCCAGGGAGGTACATCTCAGGTCATTCGCACCAGCATGGACAATGACGGAGTCATATCTGTACTTGCTTTGGAGTGACTTGAGTGCGTGTGTTATGTGGCGGATCCTAGCTCCCGACAGACAGCTCACAGTCACCCTCTCCTTGTTCAGCCTGGTCAGCGGGACATCAGTGTGTCTGACCATAGAGTCACCTATTACTAGTGTATCAGGCATGGTGTTTGGCCTTAAGGGCTGTGATTGGTTGACACACTGATCTATTGAAGTATGTGTTGCATGTGTTTTGTTTTGAGGTGGTGGATTTTTGGATGTCTGCTTTGGGAGCCTCTGTTGTTTTGGTAAGTTTTTTATTACAGCCTCCGAGTATGTCTTTGTGTTTTTATGTGTTTGGTTTGCAGTTGTGGTAGGTCTATGTGGCACTCCAGAACAAGTACAAATATGACTCTGTCATTGTTCATGTTGGTGTGAATGACTTGGGACGTACCTCCCTGGACTACATGAAAAGAGACATGGAAGAGCTCTGTGATCATGCAGGCCAGGCTGGTATGACCCTGACCCTGAGGAGCATCCTGCCCTCACCAAGAATGATACCTCAGTATAAAGAAAAAGTGATCAATTTCAGTCATTCGCTAAGCTTCTGGTGTCATTCAAAGGGGATCCAGTGTCTGTCAGCCTGGGACGACATGCTCGACAAGCCGTGTTGCTTCGCAAAAGACGGCTTGCAACTGTCACCCCTAGGCTTTCGAATACTGGCCAAGGCTCTTGCTGCCCCATAGTGCCTTTTTTAGACAAGGCTCAAAAGTCAAACCCACCTCCGTAAACAGCACAATTAACAAAAAACTGAGGGTTATGCTACTCAACGCCAGGAGTTTCAATCTCAAAATGCACGCACTCAAACACTCCTCAGTATGGAGAATGTCGACATCTGTGCAGTAACTGAAACCTGGTTTAAGGCTCCAGAGAGCACCCCAGCACTACTGGGCTACAACTCATACCACACGTTTCGGCCACAGAACGCGGACCGAAACACAAAAGGAGGGTGTGTATCCGTATTCATCAAGGATACCTACACCTCCAGGTTAGTGGCGCAGCATGGTACCTCTGAGATCATCCATGTGCAACTAACATCAGGCAAATTTGCAATGCAAATTGTGGCCTGCTACAGATCACCCTCCATGACCCAGGACCACCACTCCATCTTTCTGGAGACACTGGAAAACATGAAGGTCCTACTGAACACTCTGATATTGGGCAACTTCAATTACCCTACCATTCACTGGGAAAACTACTCGAGTACAAATTCCCAGGCCCAGCGCTTCCTAGAATTCATCAACTCAAATGCTCTGGATCAGCTGGTAAACTCCCCTACCAGAGGTGAAAACATATTGGACCTGGTCATCACCAACATGGGCGACAGGTGTTCCACACCGGAGGTCAACCCGTCACTGATTATATCAGACCATAAACTAATCACTCTGGATGTTCTCACACCACCACCACCCCCAACTAAGGAAACCACAGTAAAATACTTTTCTAAAGCAAACTTTACCTTACTTAAGACAGAGGTGATAAGTTTCACAGCCCCCACGCTGAAGGATAACTCTGTCCAAGATGCAGAAACCTTTACAAATGCACTCAATGCGCACCTACAAGGATGCATGGATCGTGCCATCCCTAGCAAACCCAAGACTCACTCCTCTAAGAGAAGGAAACCAGTTTGATGGACCCCTGCAATAAACAGGCTATACAAAAGAAGGAGGAAACTAGTTCAGAAAAAAAGCAAATCCCAGGAAGGAAAGACATCCCTGATCAGTATCAGTAAGAAACTAAGGTCCCTCATGAAATCAACCAATGCTAACTTCGAAAGAAAAACAGCCAAGGATTCAAAAGATAACCACAAAGCCTTCTTTAGCTATGTTAAGAATCTAAGTGGCAACTCACAGATATGCACTGAACTAGTGCAAAATAGCACAAAATATACTGAACCTACTGATATTGCCAACATTGTGGCAGACAGATTCAGTGCAAACTACACCCCCCCTCTCCTCCAAAAGGGCCCACAACCATACCAGAAAAGTGTAGTGTCAAAAAATCATAGATGCACAGGTGAAAGCAGCTCTTTCAAAAACCAAAAACACAGCGTCAATGGGACCAAATGGTGTCCCAGGCTGCGCCTTGCACAAACTAGAGAATGAACTAACCCCCCACCTAAACATGCTGTTAAACCTCACCCTCTCCACAGGCTATGTGTCCATAGAATGGTGCACAACAACGGTTATTCCTCTCCACAAAGGAGGGGCCACAACTGACCCTGGTAACTATCGCCCCATAAGCCTGACTAGCCTGGTCTGCAAGGCTATGGAGCGCATCATCATGGAACTCATTAACAAAGACATTGGGAACCTCCAAACACTTGACACGACCCAGTTCGGCTTTGTTAAGGGCAGATCATGCCTACTAAACAAGGTTGACATCTTCGAGACAGTCACCAAGGCCATAGATGAGGGAAAGGTGGTTCACACAGCCTACCTTGACCTCGCCAAGGCTTTCGACACCATTCCCCACTCGGGTATTACAGAAAAACTCACCAGTCTGAACATAAACCCCTACGTCACGAGATGGGTTGCCAACTGGCTTACAGACAGAACTCACATGGTAAGAATAGCGGGCTCCAGGTCCGACTCTAAACCAGTCACAAGTGGTGTCCCGCAAGACTCGGTCCTGGGACCCCTACTGTTCGGCATATACTTCTCAGAAGTACAGGCAAACAATCATGGCCTCAAGCTAAATGCCAAAAAATGCATAGTCACCCCATTTGGGAAAAACAAAACACCCACGAATTACCACATAGGTGGCAGCCCCCTTAATACAGAAGAGGTAATAAGAGATCTGGGGACCCAGGTAGATAGTAAAACTCCTTTGACAATCATATTGCCAAAGTAGTTAGGAAATCCTTCTATGTGGCCCATCTAATTACTAAAGGGTTCGCATCTAGAAATAAAGAGGTTATAGTGCCCCTCTACTCACCACTCATTAGACCCACCATAGAGTACAATGCCCCATTTGGGATGTACCTCACAAGACACTTCCAACAGCTGGAAAGACCACAAAAGTACCTCACAAAGAGGATTACTGGCCTCAAACATATGTCCTATGCAGACCGACTGAAAAAACTTCGGCTGTACTCAGTGGCATATCGCTTACTCAGAGGTGATCTCTGCCTGACTTACAAAGCCATGTCCAACTCAGAATTGATGAACATGCTCCACCTAAAGAAATCCAAGTCACTGCGAGCCACGTGTTCTAGTGAGCTAAATCTCGCCACAACAATAAATAGAACATGCTGGAGGGATAGATTCCTGTCACAGAGACTCCCCATGCTTTGGAACAAAATTCCAAATTACATCAGGCACAGCCCCTCACTAACACTCTTCAAAAGAAACCTTGACGAGTGGATGGGTAACAGAAAATACACCCCTGGGATCACTTAATTCTGCTTGACAGAGGATCAGTTAATCAATGGGGCAGCAAAAGCCAACACACTCTGGCTAGGCTTATAAATGCCCTTGGGCAGATAGCCTAGTACCTACCTATGAACCCTCCTAAGAGGAAGAGTTGTCCAAAACTGACAGCTACACTTACAGCCTTGAACTGACTTACAATGAAGGTTATCCATGCTAAGATGCATACAGTCTGTGATTCTACTTACACTGAGGGCTGTTTGACAGCTCAGTTTTTGTAGGGCAAAAGTTTGTATTTCCTCCTTAGCATGTTCTGTATCAAAAAATGACTTTGACCCTCCAGGAAAAAATATTCTAAAAATAGCTGGACACAGCAGCTTGAGCCTCATACACTTCTTGACATTCCCTGACTGCTGGAACAAATTTACTCTTCATCTGCCTGGTGTACAGTGAGTAATCATTTTCCACAAACACTCTACTGTCTCCATCTTTTAGCACTTTGTCCTTCTACCAAAGTTTTGTCATTATCAACTCTTCTGCTGGTAGGACTGCATCACTATTAGAGGTCACAGATGCTTTCTCATAGCCAAATTTGGGCCATACACACAATATGCCCTTTCAATTAACAACTACTGCTGTGGAACACCAGTCTTATTTGTGCTTTCATAAAATTAATACAGTCTGTCCCTTCTAGTTTCTCTGGTACAGCAGAAAATCTCAGGTTTTCCCCATGTGTGCTATCCCCTAATTATAACACTTTTTAAACATCTCTTTTTAAACAGTCTCATGCTTAGCCAGCCTTTTCTTTACATTGCCCTCTGATTTCCACAGTTTTAACAGCTTATCTGAATATCTGTTTAAAGTGTCTTCCATTCTTTCCAGCCTTTTGTTATTTAAGTTGATATACTCCTTCAGTGTTTCATTTATTTTAATCAGCTCTGACTAATAAGAGGATATACATATAAGCACATTTGACTTATTATTTTGTGTAGATTACAGGAAATCATGTCTTACACCAAAGCTGGGGCTTGAACTGCTTTTTGATGAACAGCTACAGGATTCTTCCCAGCCAGTATTTTCTCATCACCTTTTGTGACAGATTTTCTTTCAGGTTCTCTACATTTCTTTGCTGGCATCCAGGCAGAGCACTTACTAGTCAGTAACTGAAATGTATCCAAAAAGATAAATTCACTGGCTTTCTTTTCTGAGTTTCTGTTTTCATACTAGGAGAGCTCACATTAATCTGTTACTCAGTGTGCAGCTATCTAAGAAGTCCTCTGGAAGTCTTGTCATTTATTACATTACTTTTTTAACATTAACTTGTTTTAAGTAGCTTTTTGTAGCTAATTTTTTAAGGCAGAACTTGGAACTGTGTGCAAATGTAATGAAAAAATGGAGGGACTGCATTGGCCATCCTGCACAATCTCCAGATCTTTCCATTAAGAAGTGCAAGTTTCATAAAGTTTCTTTGATAAAGTGGTTGCATTTTTTTTCAAGCATTCATGATCAGTGTCAGAGACAACTGCCTATCTATTTTAATCCTCTTCCCCTGTTACATAACACGCACTACTTAATAGCCAAGTTATAAAAACTAAAAGTTAAAATCGGGACTTTTAAAATTGCAACATAGTTATACGTACCTGCCGAAGTAGCTTCATGTCATGTAAGACAAAGGCGATGTAGAAGAGAGATGCAAAGCAGTTTAGAAAGTTGAACTGTAAGAAAACAAAAATGGAAAAATAAGTGTGATAAGTAAGGTACACACAATTCCTAATGTACAAAAATGAAACAAATGAGGGTGACAAATAAGGTACACAGAATTCCTTGTGTACAAGTGAAGAAAATGCTTACATGATTAACATGTCAAGAGTATTTTAAGGACAACTTACATAAACAAAAACAACAGACTGTTAACATTAGTCAGTCTAAAAAGATTCAGGTGAAAACAAATTACCATACCTTACCTCTCATTACTGTATCATTAGCAATAATACATTGGAGATAGTATCCACATTTCATTTGAAACGGTTTACTCTCACTTTAATGTCTCAAGGGCTGCAACCCAGGAATGACTTAGCTCAGAAATTTAGTTAGTAATGCAGAGTCTGTAATGAGGATGCATCATTTGCAGCAGATAATCCTTTTAATATTAGTTCCACTCAGTCATCTGCCCCAATGGCTGGACTACAGAATGCATCTGCATGTAAACTAGTCAACTTCTCAGTTTACGGGTGTGCATCCCCACTTTACAGTGGAATATGCTGCTGCATGGCATCGGCTACCATTTAGTACTGTAATGCTATTACCCAAAGAAGGCAAACATCTTAAGCACCTCATTGTATTTCTCTTTTCACCTTTACTGGGTATCTTGGGTTAACTGCAAAATCCACATCAACCTTCCATTGCCAGAAAATATGAGTGTGTGTGTGTGTGTGTGTGTGTGTGTGTGTGTGTGTGTGTGTGTGTGTGTGTGAGAAGACATCTCAATGTGTAACAAGATCTCAGAAGACAGCAATGTTAACTTACAATGCTTTAAAAATTGGAACTGTACTACAACTGTCCTCTCCGACATAGATACACCAAACATGCAGCAGCAAAGGTTTGCTGTCTCCTGGGTATCAGAACTACAGAATTCAGTTTGTGCTTTCTGTTTAATGTTCCACAATTAAATAATCTTCAACTTGTTGTCAGGATGCAACTTTCTGCTTCAGAGCAAAAGCACCTCACTCAAAATATGTAATCAGTTTGCACTATTATCCAACCAAAAAAGTGCAACTTACAGAGTACAGCAAATCTACAGTATTCATGCTGTCTCCTCTGACAGACAGCAGCATGGCTGCCATCAGTGGAACTGCCCTTTACTCAAAAACTAGTAAAGCAACAATCTAGAGTCCCACCTCCACCACAAGAGACCCAGCCAAAGTTTGTTATCTTATACAGAGGAAAATTGCAGGACTTAGCTTTTCTTGCCTGATAACTCCTGCATAATTAAATAAATAATAGGCATTTTAAGTCAAAACACTTCTACTTCACTGTCCTCAGAAGACATTTGTAAAAAGTACATTTTAATGATTCTGAATTCTCTTGCACTGTGAATGTTAACTTCCATTGCAGAGTATAAGGCAACCAACTTGTGCCAGATGCTATTATTAATGTCATCATCCTGCGGCATGAGTTTTTTAAAATTTGCCTTGCCTTAGAATTTTGAAATTATATTGCAAAAATACCACTTATTTCAGTCCTAAATCAAGATAATTCTGACTCAGGTTAATTGACCAGAAAGTACTCCATTATCACTCAATGACTGAAAATCTAGTATTGACAACACTAAAACAATATAAGGCCTTACTTCATCAAATATATGGGTAAGCTTTATGTAAGACAAGACTGTCAATTACTAATTAAATGGTCAAAATGCATATAACTGTTTTTGCTTTGTAATCTTGTGTGTGTGTGTTTGAAGTGACAAGTTTCTCTACTGTAAAAAGTGTTCTACTCTTTGTTAAAATGGTATGCGATTAAAAAGTACAATGTTTCACTGTTGTAAACAGTGTACTTACAGGAGCTGTATTATATGCTCCAAAACCGTACTGTTACAAGGAATATGCTTCTTGAATTGTGCCACATAGTTATACTGCTTACTGTTCACTTAATACCTTGCTGAATCTTTTGCTTTCCTCATTTCTGTCTGCATGCATTTACTTGCTTTCGGTTATTTCTTCTTCCTGCATTCTTTAGATAATTTCAGCAGTTGGTATTTTTTTTTATAATTTGTTCAATTCCCACCAAAGCTGCCATCTGAACTCAGGTTAACTGGAAAACAGTCAGGGTTATTTTCCTCTGTGCTATGGAACCAGATGCATAGCAAGAATTCTGACACCATAACCATAATAACCACTAACGTTAAGAAACTTAAAACTGGTAGTGCATGCATCCCCCAACTGCTTCCAGCCCCACCTGAGGACATATTCTCTTGGTTAAAAAAGTAACAGCAAAAATAAGATGCCAACTCTTGGTGACCTCATTAATAACAAGAGCCCATTATTACTATACAACTCTTTGGACTAGGTCAAATCATAAATACCCACACTCACACCAATAAAGCTACGAGCAGAAAAAGCTCACTTGACCTGACTCCTTATATGCTCCCCTATAACATACTGGTGTGAAGTATGATAATGGACACATTCACTGATCACTTTCCCATTTTCATATGTTGGTCTAAAGCCAAAATTCACTTTTACGATTATTTTCTTACCCACAACATGAAAGAGTTCAGTCTTACCCTCTTTAATACAGTTCTAGCACAAAGAAATTGATCTACTAGCTCCCTTGCAAAAAAAAGATATGTACTTACCCTAACTTAGCATCTGTTATCCTATGTCACTATTCAGCACTTCTGGGTTGTGGGATTCAACATCGGATCCGAGACGGTAACTTTTCTGACAGCTCCTAGGTTCGAGCTCCTCCCACTCCCATAATCCCCTGCTGCCCTCTAACCCCTCAGATCGAGTTTGCCCCAGAGCTAGAATACAGCCAGAGTAGACCTGAACCACCAGATGGGACATCTCCAGTTCCTCTAAATCCAAAAGATGGGGGAAGGAGGGAGGGATAGTGATGAATAGTGACGTAGGATAACACAGATGCTAAGTTGCTAAGTTATGGTAAGTACATCACTCCTTATCTGATGTTATCCATGTCACTATTCCTCACTTCTGGGTCAGAGTCCCCAGCTACCGTACAATCCTGGGTGGCCTCAAAGAAGGACATGCTGAAGAAAAAGAGTTATGCACTTACCATAACTTGGCATCTGTGTTGTCCTATGTCACTATTCATCACTCTTGGGTCATAGGATCCGAGCCAACAACTTTACAGACAGCTTCTAGGCTCAAGCTCCTCCAATTCCCATGATCCTTTGCTGCCCTCTAAACTCTCAGATCGAATTTGCCCTGAAGTCAGAAAATAGTCAGAAAATAGCTAAGGAAGACCTTGACCACCAGACAAGTCAACTCCTCTAGGTCCTGCAGAACAGGGGAAGGAGGGAGGGATAGTGATGAACAGTGACACAGGATAGCACAGATGCTAAGTTATGTTAAGTACATAACTATTTATCTGATGTTATCCATGTCACTATTCCTCACGCTTAGGTCAGAGTTCCCAGCTACCCTAAATCCTGGGTGGCCTCATCTAAGGACATACCAAAGAACTATGGAGCCAAAGGAAGCCCTGTTCCTGGAGACAATGTCAAGTTTATAATGACTGACAAATGTGTGAGGAGTAGACCAGGCGGCTGCCACACATCTTGGAATAACAGGCCAGAGAGGCAGCTGACATAGCCATTGATCTAGTGGAATGAGCTCTGACTGGACCTGTTAAGGACAAGCCTTTAGAAGAACAGGCAAAGGAAATGCACATTAAAATCCAATGAGAAAGAGTAACTTTGGAAACCAGCTGACTCTTTCTGTTAAGACAGAATGCCAGGAACAGCTGATCAGATCTGCGGAAATTAGAAGTTATGTACTCACCATAACGTTCCATCTGAGTAGGTGTATTCATTTGTCTGCAACCTGTGGGTTATGGATCCGATATCGGATCCGAACCGGCATGGTTTACCAGCTATGGATCCGAGCTCTCAGCTCCTCCCCTCACCCATAATGCTCTGCTCTCCCTACATGACCTCAGATTGAGTTTGCCAACAGCATGAACACCCTGAAAAGGGTAACACATAATATGCAGGAAACTGAAAAAGGCCAGGGGGATAGGAGGGCGGGATGGTTGCAGACAAATGAATACACCTACTCAGATGGAACGTTATGGTGAGTACATAACTTCTAAATCTTAAGTAGGAGATTAATTTGTCTGCAACCTGTGGGACAGAGTCCCCAGCTACCTGAATCTTGGGCGGCCATCATGGAAGGATATTCCGGAGCACCGCGGAGCCAAAGGATGCTCTACCCCTAGATGTAAGATCCAACTTGTAGTGGGAAATAAAGGTATGAGATGAAGCCCAAGTGGCTGCTGCACAAATATCATCTAGAGGAATCCTAGCCTTAAAGGCAGTCGAGGTAGAGACTGACCGGGTTGAATGGGCATGTACACCCTCCGGTGCGGGCCTTCCAGAAGCTTGATAAGCCAATAAGATGCATTGTGAAATCCAGCGAGATAATGAGACTTTAGAAATTGGCTTGCCCAAATTAAATTTAGCAAAGGAAATGAACAACTGGTCGGATTGCCTATGACCAGCCATCCTGTTTAGATAAAATCTAAGTTGCCTGTGAACATCTAAGGAATGAAGCTTGTATTCACCCTTGTTTTGATATTTAGGAAAGAAAACAGGGAGGTTTGCTTCAGAAGCTACCTTGGGAAGAAAGGACGGGTTGGTCCTGAGGTAAACACGGTCCGGATGAAAGACCAAGTAAGGAGGTTTGGCTGATAATGCTTGAAGTTCTGAGACTCTCTTGGCCGAGGTAATGGCTACTAAAAAGGCCGTCTTGAAAGATAAGAATTTCAGATCTACCGTAGCCGCCGGTTCGAAGGAGGAGCGGTCAAGGCCTGGAGGACCAAAGAAAGGTCCCAAGGAGGAACCACTTGCTTTACAGGGGGCCTGAGAAGGAAAGTACCTTTTAGGAAAATCTTACACAATTTGGCAGACATCAGTGGACTGGAGTCATGACCAATATGATAATGAGAAATTGCCGCAAGTTGTACTTTGACCGTGGAACTGCTGGCACCATCATTAAAAAGAGTGGTTAAGAAGTCAAGCACCAGAGGAAGGGGAACTGTGAAGGGGTTTAGGCCTTGCCGTTCCGCCCACAAGGAGAACCGTTTCCACTTACTGCGGTAGACTTTTCTAGTGGATGGTTTATGAGCTGCCACCAGGATGGCCTTAACAGGGGACGAAATACCGGGAGTCCTGATCAGGAGTGGAACTGGAGCAGCCAAGCGGTCAGCTTCAGGTTGTCCAGGTTCGGGGAGATAAGCGGATGGATGAGATATCAGATCCGAATGGGATCTAGAATCCAAGGAGGATTCACTGAGTGAGACCTTAGGAAAGGGAACCAGATCTGTCGAGGCCAAAATGGAGCAATGAGAATCATTCTGCACCCCAACCGAGAGGCTTTCTGAAGAACTTGGAGCATCAGAGGCAAGGGGGGATAAGCATAAAGAAGACCGGGTGGCCAAGCATGCACCAGAGCGTCTCTTGGGGCACCTCCGGGAGGAGGTATTAGAGCGAAAAAACTGTCGCACTTGGTGTTTGAGGGAGACGCAAAAAGATCGCAACAAGGAGTTCCCCACCGTGCGAAGATGCGTTCCGCTACCTGAGTATTGAGAGACCACTCGTAAGGGGTGAGAATGGTGCGACTGAGTTTGTCCGCCAGGATGTTGGACCGACCCGGAATATGCGTTGCTATGAGAAAGCGGTTGGTGGAGATTGCCCATTCCCACACTCTCATGGCTTCTTGACAAAGAGGGTAAGACCTGGTTCCTCCTTGTTTGTTGATATACCAGACTACAGACATGTTGTCCGATTGAATCGCAATTGTTCCCAAGGGAAGAAAGGCCTGAAGTGCTAGCAACGCTAAAAGCACAGCTCTCATCTCTAGAACGTTGATATGCAGTGAGGTCTCTGAATCGTTCCACGTGCCTTGGACCGTCCGGCCTGCAAAATGCCCCCCCCCACCCGAGGCGGGAGGCGTCCGTGGTCACCGTGGCGAGAGGGGGAGAAGCACAAAAGGGGCGGCCTCCGTGGAGATCTGGAGAGTGTAGCCACCACAGGAGGGACCACTTGCAAGCCTTGCTGATCGCAATGGGATGATGCATAGGAAGAGCAAGATACGACCACTGAACTAGGAGTGTCCATTGAAGGATGCGCATATTGAACCTAGCGAGAGGAAGAAGCGCTATCGCTGCCGCCATGGACCCTAGGGCCCTCAGGACCAACTCCGCCGGAACTGAGCTTGAGTGGAGAATGGCCCGCACCTGGAGCTGCAAATTTTGAACTCTGTCCGCAGTGAGGAAGGCTCTTAATCTCCTCGTGTCTAACCTGGCACTTATAAAATCTATGAACTGCGTGGGTGCTAGGTTGGAGTTTTTGTGTTTATTGTGATGCCCAGACGAGGAGCAAGATGGAGAAAGGAGTCTCGCGCCAATAGTAGTAGATGCCTTGTTGGGGCGGTGAGAAGCCAGTCGTCCAGGTAGGGAAAGACCTGCACCCCCTGAAGCCTCAGGTGGGCCGCTACCACTGCTAATACTTTGGTGAACACCCTGGGGGCTGTGGTGAGACCAAAGGGAAGGACCCGGAATTGGTAGTGACTGGCTCCCAGCCAGAAGCGGAGAAACCTCCTGGAGCGCCTGTCCATTAGTATATGGTAGTACACATCCAGTGGTTTTCTCCCAGAAGGGGGAGAATAGACTGCAACGTAACCATTCGGAATTTCTCCTTGGGAACTGCCAGGTTCAAGAGTGAAAGGTCTAAAATTGGTCTTAGATCCCCCGTCTTTTTTGGCACTAAAAAGAACCTGGAGTAGAACCCTGATCCAATCTGGTCTGGGGGGACGGGCTGGATGGCTCTTTTCTTTAGCAGATGGCCAATTTCTGCCAAAGCGGCCTCTCACTGACCGGGTGGAACATCGGGGAGGGACTTCAATTTTGGCATGTGACAAAAGGGGATACGGTATCCTCTGGATATGATCTGGAGGACCCAGCGGTCTGATGTTATGGACTCCCATGCCGCTAGGTGCTCCGAAAAACGTCCCCCGACTGCCTCCAGAGGGGAGCAGCCGGGCAACCCTTCAGGGCTGCTGCGCGGGCCGTTCAGAGAAGGGTTCTCTGGACCCGAAGTTCCTGGGAGCCCCTCTGCCCCTGGGGCGGCGACCTCCCTGTCCTCCTCTGCCACGGAAGGACTGGTTATCCGGAGCAGGCTGGGATTGCTGCGACTTCCAGAACCACATCTTCTTCTGACCCTTTTGGTTCCTAGAATAGGGCCTCTGGGGTACAGAGAAGCGGATTCCGACGGCAGACAGCGTCTTCCCGTCCTTTTCGCTCTGGGTCAAAGTATCACGAACAGTTTTGCCAAAGAGGGCAGAACCATCGAAAGGGGCATTCGCAAATGACGCCTTGAAGGGCTCCGTGAAATCGCAATGACGGAGCCAGGCCTGATGTCTGGTAACTAGGCCTGCCCCTGCGGCTCTAGCGGCACCTTCCGTAGCATGGGACAGTAGCCGCATAGAGGTATTAGTGACGGACCTGAGAGTGGCCATACGGGTGGAGTGCAGCACTTTGTCCTCCTCCGACATGGACTCTGGGGGGGATGCAGCGTATTCTTTTATAAGATCGCGCTGCATCCTAATCACATGTGCCAGGTAGTTCAGCGCCCTCACTGAGAAGGTCGCTGAACTAAACATCCGCTTCCCCAAGCGGTCCATCATCCGAGACTCCTTGCTCGGGGGATGGACTGAGGGACTCTCCTGAGCAAGTTCCCTCTTGGTGGCAGCCGCCGTCAACATGGCATCTACCGGAGGCCCCTTACTCCAATGGGCACGGTCAGCCGGGGGACTGAGAATACGGTCGGGCCGTTTTGGGACTGGCTCCACGGTGTCCGGTTCCTTCAACGCCCTGGTGGTAATGAGGTCCACCAGGGGGTCGGCAGGAGGGGACACCCAAGAGGAAGATGGGCCCGCTTCAAATGCCTCCAAGAACACGTACTCGTCCGAGGAAGACTTGGGGGCAGACCACCCCCCCCTTATGTGGAGCATTTCCATGATGTCTCCAAATGAGACATCCTCAGGGGGTGATCTTGGGGAGCCTTCCCCTTCCTCCAAGTCCGTGTCTTCTGTGAGAGACTCGGGGGAGTCAATGTGCCTCCTTTTGCACGTATGTTTGCGGGGAACATCCTCCGGGGGGGCTGTCAGAGGACTCCTCGCAAACAGTGACCTGTTCCAAAGGAACAACTTGGGGCAAAGGAGCGGGCTGTCCCAAAGGCCGGATGGTGGAAGCCTGACCCAGTACAGATGGAGAGCGGGACAGAGCCGAAGCAAGTGCCGGGGGTCCGGAGACCCTCAACAGGGCCCTCTCCACTACATCAAACGCCGAAGGGGAGCCGACCTCGACCAAAGGATCCGACAATCGGCTCTCCCTCGGATCCAAGGAGTGGATCGGAGCTGGCGCCGAAGCACTCGGATCCGAGGGGACAGTGCGCTCCGACACAGACGGCGCTGAAGGAGCACTGATCCCCCCGGATCCGAAGCTCGGATCCAGGCTCCGAGAGGTCGGATCCGAAGCACTCGAGGGCTGGGTCGGATCCGGCACCGAGTACTATCGGTGCCGACCCACCCCGGCTCGGCTGCTCGGCTCCCACTTCTTCCGACCCCGGTAGCGGGTCGGGGAAGGAGCAATAGGTTTAAAGAAAGGGTGAGCTCCCCAGAGGGGAGGCAAGAGCACTCCCATCTGCATCTGGGCCTGGATGAACCTTCTCATCATCCGGTCCAGATCAGCATCTGACAAGCTATAGGTCGATCTCGACGAGGCTACCGAGGTAGGCCTTGAGTGCCTCCTGGATAGCCTCGACGGAGATCGGGTCTCCTCCTCCTCAGGTCCCGGTGAAAAGCACACGGGTGACCGGAGCCGAGGAGGGGGAGAACCAGCAGACAAGGAGGCCGGAGGAGAAGCCTGCTTGGCAGGCGGGGCCGAAACAGAGGTCTCGGCCCGCCGCTTATGTTGCTTCTCCCTCCGGTCCTTCTTTCTAGCTTCCCTCTCCTCTGAACCACTACAGGGAGGTTGAGTCCCAGGAGGAGGAGGGGGAGCCGGAGAGGAGGTAACCAGAACGGTTCCCCGAAGGAGCGGAGGCCGGAGCCGAGTCCGGGGGCAAAAGTCCCGCCAGGACCAGCTTAGACCTCCGCTCCTTCAATGCCCTGGGGTTGAACCTTGCACAAATGGAACATCCAGAAGTGAGGTGTTCAACCCCAAGGCATCGAAAGCACCGAGTGTGGCCATCAGCAGGGGAAAGCTTATGGCCACACTCGGAGCACTTTGAAAAAACAGCCTTAGGTTGTTCTGACATCCTAAGAGCTAAAAAAAAAAAAATACTTAAACTAAAGGTAAAAAGTAAAAGTAACTAAACACACAACAGGCCCAAACACACACTACGCTACCAGCGAGGGAGGAAAAGTAAAAATATTAAATCACTAAACAAGTATAACTATCAAATAGGGAATCCTAAACTTTCACTCAACTTTCCAAAACAATTAAATTTTAACACTAGAAGAACTTTATAAAACCACTTAGCTGAAGAGCTCAAGAACACCAATCTGGTCACCAGCGCGGCAAACTAGATCTGAGGTCATGTAGGGAGAGCAGGGCATTATAGGTGAGGGGAGGAGCTGAGAGCTCGGATCCATAGCTGGTAAACCATGCCGGTTCGGATCCGATATCGGGTCCATAACTCACAGGTTGCAGACAAATGAATCTCCTACTTCAGATCCTTTTTTTCTATCCAAGTAGAACCATAACGGTCTATGAACATCAAGTGTGTGCAACAGATATTCCCCTTTATTAGAAAAGTTAGGGAAGAAAACCAGCAACTGAACTGACTGATTCAGATTTGCTTCCGTGGCTATCTTAGGCATGAAGGAAGGATTAGTTCGAAGAGCCACTTTGTCTTTATGAAACACCATGTAAGATGATCTGATAGAAAGAGCCTGCAACTCTGAAACTCTTCTTGCCAAAGTTATGGCTCCAAGAAAGGTGGTCTTCCATGACAAAAATTTCATGTCACATGTAGCAGCAGGCTCAAAGGGACTCTGAGTAAGAGATTGCAGCAGAATGGAAAGGTCCCAAGGAAGGGAAGGATCCTTGACAGGAGGCCAGAGCAGAAAAACACCCTTCAAAAATGCCTTATAAAGGTGAGAGGAAAGGGCAGGTGCCTCGCAAACATAGAAGTTGGAGATAGCTGCCAATTGCACTTTGATAGTAGAGAAGCTAGCTCCTGCTTGAAAAAGTGAAGACAAGAACAGTAAGATGTCTGCGCTGGAAGCAGAGAAGGGGATCCAGATTTCGCTGCTTGGCCCAAAAAGAAAAGCTTTTCCATTTACTGGACTACACCTTCCTGGTGGATGACTTCTGAGAGGCCAGAATAATGCTCTTGATGGGAGAAGCAAGCCTGAACTGATTAAAGATTACGGAAAGTGGACAAACCACACTGGCGGGGCAAAGAGTCTGAAGGTTGGGGGTCAGAAGCTGGAAGGGATGGGAAATCTGAACCAGAAGGGGATATAATTGCCATGGCGGGGTACTCCAGATGGGACCGTAGGAGGGGAAACCACACCTGCCAATGCCAAAAGGGGGCGATGAGGCTCAAGGTGGCATTGAGCTTTTTGAAGAACTCTTGGGATAAGAGGTATAGCAGGATAGGCATAAAGGAAACCTGGAGGTCAATCATGAACCAGAGCATCCTTGGGGGACTTCCCGACAGGGGGAATCAGAGTGAAATACCAGCCGCACTTGTTGTTGTGAGGGGAAGCAAACAGATCACAGATCGGCTGACCCCAGCAAAGGAAGATTTCCTTCACCACTGAATGATTCAGGGGACCACTCGTAAGGACTCAGGATTGCCCTGCTGAGTCTGTCCGCTAATACACTTGGCTCACCGGGAATGTGCATTGTAAGAAGAAAGTGCCCAGAAGATATTGCCAAAACACACAGCAACAACAATCTAGAGCAAAACGGGAGGGCAGGGACTAAAAACTACCAATAACATAGCCAGAAAACACTAAACACTAGAAAGGGAGAATTTGAAAATTAATGCTACTTATCCCCACTGGACACTCAAGCCAGAGAATCTGCGTCTGAAGCTGAGCAAGGCAAACGAGATCTGAGAGGTTGAAGGGCAGCAAGGGATCCTGGTCTGCAAAGTTGTCTGATCCTACGACCCAAAAGTGAGGAATAGTGACATGGATAATATCAGATCTGTGGAGCCAAAGGGAGCCCTGTTTCTGGAAATTAGGTTGAGTTTGTAATGAGTACGAAGGTGTAAGGAGTAGACCAGGTAGCTGCAGCACAAATCTCATTTAAGGAATGTCGGGCAAAATAAGCAACTGACGCAGCCACAGATCTAGTGGAATAAGCTCTGACGGGTCCTGGTAAAGACAATCCTTTAGAAGTATAAGCTGTAGATATCCAGATAGACATTGGGATATCCAATGAGATACTGTAATCTTGGATACTGCCCAACTCAGTCTGTTAAAAGAGAAGGCCACAAACAGTTGGCCAGATTTGCGAAAGCGTTCTGTCCTGTCTAACAGGATCGTAATTGCCTATATACATCAAGCATGTGCAGCACATACTCTCCTTTACTGGAATGGTTGGGAAGGACAACTGGCAACTGAATGGTTTGATTCAAATTTGCTTCAGGGGCTACTTTGGGCATGAAAGAGGGATTAGTCCTGCCAGCCACTCTGTCTCTATGAAAAATCGTGTATGGAGGCTTGATGGAGAGAGCCTGCAATTCAAAAACTCATCTTGCTGATGTTATAGCTACAAAAAAGGCGGTCTACTAAGACAAAAATTTACTGTCACAAGTTACAGCAGGTTCTAAAAGACTCTGTGTAAGAGATTTCAGCACAAAGGAAAGGTGCCAAGGAGGAGAGGGATCTCTGATGACACCTTTCAAAAAGGCCTTACAAAGATGAGAAGAAAAAGTAGATTCCTCATAAACATGAAAATTAGAGATGGCCGCCAGCTGCAGCTTAATCGTGGAGAAAGTGGCTCCATCCTGAAAAGAGAAGACAAGAATAATAAAATGTCTGGAATGGGAGCCAAAAAGGGATCCAGATTCCGCTGATTGGCTCAGATAGAAAATCTTTTCCATTTACTACCATAGACCTTTCTGGTGGAAGCCTTCTGAGACACCAAAATGATGTCACTGAAGGGAGAGGCAAGCCTGAACTGGTTTAGAATTAAAGGAAGTGGACAAACCATGCAAGTCAGATAAAGAGTCTGAAGGTTTGGGATCGGAAGATGAGAGAGGTGAGATATCGGATCTGGAAGAGGATCCAGTACCCAAAGCGGTTACTTCAGATGAGATGTGAGGAGGGGGAACCACACCTGCTGAAGCCAGAAGGGGACAATGAGGCATTGAGCTTTCTGAAGCACTCTGGGAATGAGAGGTATAGGAGGGTAAGCATAAAGGAGACCCGGAGGCTAATCATGAACTGGGGGACTCCCCGGCTGGCGGAATCCGGGCAAAGTACTTGCTGCATTTGTGATTGAGAAGGGAAGCAAACAGATCACATCTAGGTTGACCCCACGAGGGAAGATCTCTCTCTCACCACTGAGGGATTCAGGGACCACTCATTAGGACTCAAGATAGCTCTGCTGAGCTTGTCTGCTAGCATGCTGGTCTCCCTGGAAATGTGCATTGCAAGGAGAAAGCGCCCAGAGGACATCATCCACTCCCACATTCTCATGGCCTCACAATAAAGCAGATGAGGACATGTGCCCCCCTTGTTTGTTAATGTACCACACAACTGCCATGTTGTCCATGTGCACTGCGATGGTATCCAGAGGAAGGCAGTCCTGAAAGGGTTGCAGCATGAGAAGAATTGCTCTCATCTCCAGTATGTTTATGTGCAGTTGGGTCTCTGCAGGGGACCACATACCTTGGATCGTCTTTCCCTAGCAATGCCCCTCACCCCAGCAGAGAAGTGTCCATGGTCACCATGGCACTGGGAGGTGGAGAAGTAAAGGGTCTGCCCACAAGGAGATCAGGAGACTGAATCCACCAAAGGAGACGATGCTTGCACACTAGAGTGAGGTGGATGGAAGCTGTCAATGGATGAGACTGCTAGAGTCCAGGGTAGAACCCTCATGTAAAACCTGGCTAACAGCATCAGATAGATTGCCACCACCATGGACCCCAAGGTCCTGAGAATTAAGCTGACCCGAGGATGACACAGATCTACGAGGCACTGAACTTGGGATCTGATTAGTTGAACATGCCTGGAAGGTAACACTGTAATCTCTGAGACAGTGTCTAGCTGGATGCCAATAAACTCCAAGTTTTGCGTCGGTTCAGCTTGGCTAGATTCACAGTAATTCCTAGCTGGTGGAACAGGTGAAGAAGGTACTGAGTGGCTGCAACCAGTCAATGCTTCATGGGAGCTGTGAGGAGCCAATCATTGAGGTAAGGAAACACCTGGAATCCCTGCAGTCTCAGGTGAGCTGTCACCACTGCCATGCACTTCCTGAACACCCGGGAGGCACGGTCCTGAACTGGTAATGATTGTCTCCTCCTCAGAAAAGGAGATGTCTTCTGGAAGATCTGTCTATTTTTATATAATAGTACACATCCTGGAGATTCACAGAGCACATCTACTTGTCCTTGTGTAGAAGGGGTATGATGGACTGGACAGTGATCATCTGGAATTCTACTTCCTGATGGACAAATTTAACTCACTGAAGTCCAAGATTAGACATAGGTCTTCTCTTTACTTTACCACCAAAAAGAAGTGAGAGTAAGTTCCGGATCCTTGTTGTCCTGGTGGGACCTCTTGGATGGCTCTGTTCTAAGAAGGTTGAGTACTTCTTGCTATGATTACTCCCTCTAATGGGGTGGTGCATCAGGGAGAGATTTCCTGACTGGTGGGATGGGGGGTGGGAAAAAGGAATAAAATAGCCCCTGGAAATAATGCTTACCACCCACCAATCTTTTGTGATGTTTGCCCAGGCCAAAGGGTGCACAGACAAATGACCCCCGACTGCCTCTAGGGTAGGATAGTCAGGCAACACATCAGGAGTGCTGGAAGGGCTTCTCAGAGCAGGGTTTCTTTGTAGCCCTTCTTTTGCAGATTCCCTCCTGCCTCTAGGGTGGCATCTGCCATTGAACCTTCTCCCCCAACCTCTAGAAGAAGGTTTATCCTGAGCCTCCTGAAAAGAAGACTGTAACTTTCAGAACCACAATTTCTTACTCCCTCATTGTGTCTTATAAAAGGACCACTGAGGGGTAGAAAATTTGATTACCACAGCCAATAAGGTCTTCCCTTCTTGCTCACTGTGGGTTAGTGTGTCTCTGACTGATGGACCAAAGAGAGATGATCCATCAAAGGAGGAATTGGTGAAGGATGCTTTAAAAGACTCCGCAAACCTGCACAGGTGCAGCCAGGCGAAACGCTGACTAGTGATGCCTATGCTGGCTGCTCGAGAGGTGCCTTCTGCAGCATTGGAAATCAGCTTCATCAAGGAATTAGTGAGGGACGCAAGAGTGAATAGCTTAGGAGACACTTTGTTGAAGTCCTCAGCAGGCATCAACTCAGAAAGGGAAGTGGTGAGTTCCTTAACCAAATCCCTTTGCAGGCGGGTGAAGTGTGCCAAGTAATTGAAGTGAAAACCCATTTTCCATGTCGATCGCCTGGATTCTCAATTGGGGAGATGGACAGACGTGCTCTGCCAACTTCTTTTTAGTGGCAGCAGCTACCATGACAGCATCGACTGGCACCCCGTTTGATCAAAACTGTGACTGGGGTAGTGGTGCTGCGGTAGCGTTGTCGCCTCACAGTAAGACGTTGTCCTGTTCGATTCTCAGCTAGAGCGTCTTCTGTGTGGAGACATGCGTGAATGGGCATACCTTCATTGAAGGTTGTGCGTCAGGGCTGGCAACTCGGCATGTAAACATCTACTGCCAATCATTAGCGGACCGGAGTTCTGCTGTGGCGACCTCTAACCAGGAAAAGCTAAAAGATACAACAAAAGTGGGTAGACTTAAAATTTTCTCTGCTAGTTTGGGAACTGGCTCCACATTAACAGGCTCCTGGTCCTGGAAGTCCGAATCCACTTGGGTCAAACAAGATGACTGAAGTGTAGGGGCAGGGGTTGCAAGAAGCCCCAACTCAATTTAAGCCTTGAGGAAAGACCTCATCATGCTGTCCATGTCAGATAGGAGCAAACTTCTGAAAGACCTAGAACATGCTGATGACCTAGCTGGGGATGCATGTCCACACCCTGAGGACCTCCTATACCTCTCAGAAGAATGTTTTTTGTGCCTGGGAGCTGTAAAATGCTGCTCCAGACCAGAACCCGATGAAGAGTCCCCAATCAAGATGGTGGGATCCAACACAGATCCTGGATCCGTTCGCTTCGGATCTGAGGGCAACTGAGGATCTGAGTGTTTAGAACTCTAATGCCTCAGATCCAAGGAGGTCGTACCCGTGGCATGTCTAGTCTTGGCTGGATCCGAAGGCCTCGATACAGTGGCCTTGGATCCAGAAGTAGACACGTGGGATCTCAGCACTGAGGGTGGAGTCATATCCAAGGAGCTAGGATCCAACAGCCTCAGCTTCTTGGAGGAAGAGGACCCTAAGACAGAGCATCTGTGTTGTCCATTTTCATTCATCCTCACAGTGGGGTCTTTGGATCCAACTTCAGATCGGACTCAGATGCATTCACAAGACTTTAGGATCTGAGTCTCGAGCTCCTGCCTTTCCCATACTGCATTATACCCTACCTAACACCTCAGATCGAGTTTGCTGCCCAAATGGGCACTATTACCAGGAAGAAATATAACAGATCAAGAGTTTCTGGGGCCCAAGCCATGAATCAGGAAGAATGAAAATGGACAACACTGAATCCAAGTTATGGTAAGTACATAACTTCTTCATTCTTCCTCACTGTTGGGTCAGAGTCCCCAGCTACATAACTCCTGTGTGGCCTCTAAGGAAGGATATGCTGGAGGACTGTCGAGCAGAAGGATGCCCTGCTTCTGGAGACAATGTTCAATTTATAATGCAAAACAAGTATATGAGTCTTGGTCCAAGTGGCTGCAGCACATATTTCATCAACAGATGTTCTGTCAGAAAAAGTTGAATAAGTGGCCATGGATCTAGTTGAGTGGGCTTTAGGTAGTCTAGGGAATTCAACATATTTTTGGGAATAAATGGTAGAAATACAATCTATTATCTATTTAGCCAGAGTAATCTTGGATACTGCTTGGCCCAAATAATTAGTAGAAAAAGATTCAAAAAGTTGATAAAATGTTCTGTGCTTCTTTGTCCTGTGTAGATAGAAACACAATTGTCTATGAACATTGAGAAGATGTAACACATAATTATCCTTTGTTTGAATAATATGGAAAGAAAACTGGCAACCGAATGGACTGATTAATGTTGGATTCTGTTGCTGTAGGCATAAAATATGGATTAGTTCTTAGGGAAACTTCGTCTTTATGAAAAATATTGTAAGGAGGTTTGGCTGACAAGGCTTGCAGTTCAGATAATCTCTTGGCTGACGTGATGGCTAACAAGAATCTAGTCTTCCATGAAAGAAATTTCAAGTCACAGCTATCGGCTGGTTTGAAAGGTTTTTGAGTGAGGCCTTGAAGGACAACTGTAAGGTCCCAAGGTTGAGAAGGATCTTTTATAGGAGGTCTTAGCAGCAAAATACCCCTCATAAAGGCTTTGCATAAATTTGATGAGGAAATAGAGGAAGCTCTCTTTCGTGTATGAAAATTAGAAATGGTAGACAGCTGTAACTTAGTGGTAGAGAAACTGGTACCATCATGAAAAAGTGATCGCAGAAAAAGGAGAATAGCTGACGTAGGAGCTGTAAATGATCAATATTCTCTTTTGAAGCCCAAATCATAAATCCTCTTCACTTACTGTTATAAACCTTTTTTGTGGAAGCTTTCTGCGAGGCCAAGATTATGCCACAAATTGTTGAAGCTACCATGGACTTTCCAGTATCCATGGCGGATACTTCAGGTGAGGCCATAGGAAGTGGAACCATACCTGATGAGGCCAGATGGGGGCAATAAGGATCACTGAACACTTCAGCCTGCTGGCTTTCTGTAGAAACTTTGGAATCAAGGGAAGGGGGGGGTAAGCATAAAGGTGACCCGGGTGCCAATCGTGCACCACAGCATCCCTCGGTGACTCCCCTTTTGGAGGGATCAGAGCAAAGTATTTGGTGCATTTGTTGTTTAGGGGAGAAGCAAAAAGATCACAGCAAAGTTGGCCCCAGCAGCTAAAAATCTGCTTGATTGAGGGACCACTCATGAGGGGTCAGAATTGGCCTGCTGAGACTGTCTGCTAGCATGTTGGTTTCCCTGGGAATGTGCATTGCAATTAAAAAGCAGCTTGAAGAAATCACCCATTCTCAAACTATCATGGCCTCTCTACATAATGGGTATGATTGGGTTCCTCCTTGTTTGTTTATATACCAGATCACAGACATGTTGTCTGTGTGAATCACAACAGTTCCTAGAGAGAGAAGGTCCTAAAAGGCTTGCAATGTTAGAAGGGACAAGTCGAGGACATTGATATGCAGCTTGGTCTCATGCTGGGACCACGTGCCTTGGAACATCTTTCACTGATAATGCTCCCCCACCAAATAGGGAAGCATCCATGGTCACTGTGGCTATTGGTAGGGAGGTAGAGAGTGATCTGTCCAGCAATAGGTCATTTGATTGCATCCACCACTGGAGATATCTTTTGCAGATAGTCGGATAGGAGCAGATAAGGGCTGCTAAACAATGGATCATTGAACAGCCAGAGTCCATTGTAGGACTCGCATAAAGTATCTTGCTAAGGGTAATAGAATGATGGCTGCTGACATATACCCAAGTGCTCTAAGAACTAAATACACTGGAAGAGATGGGGGATCCAATAAGTCCTGGACTTGCCATCTCAGAGAAGTTATGCAAAGCAGAGGTAAGGATGCTGTTTCAGTTGAAGCGTTTGGTTGCGTTCTTGTAAATTCCAAATTCCGCACAGGAATCAGATTTGACTTTGTCAGGTTTACTGAAATACCTAGGGAATTGAAGATCTGTAGCAGGTAATTCCTGGCTTGAATCAGTTCATATCTTGTTGGTGCAGTAAGGAGCCAATTGTCTAAATATGGAAACACCTGGAATCGTTTTAGTCTCAGGTGAGCCACAACAACTGCCATACATTTGGTAAACACCTAGGGGGCTGTGGTGAGTCTAAAGGGCAGCACTCTGAACTGGTAGTAATTGCTCCCCCCAGCCAAAAGCACAAGTGTCTCCCAGAGCTTTTGTTCATTTTGATGTGATAATACCCACCTTGGAGAGCTACAGAGCACACCCAATCATCCTTGTGTAGAAAGACTGAACCGTAACCATTCAGAACTTTGACTTCGTTAAATATAGGTTGAGGATGCTGAGATCCAGTATTGGTCTTAGGTCCCGTTTTCTTTGGCACCAAAAAGAAGTGAGAATAAGTTCCATATCCTGTTTGTTCAGTCAGAAATGTTTGGATGATTCTGTTTTCTAGAAGCCTTTGAACTTCTCTGACTGGGTGGCATGTCGAGGAGTAGCCTACTGGGACTTGGAGGTAAGGGGTAAAGGGAATGTAATAACCTCTGGATATTATTTTTAGCACCCAGGCGTTGTTTGTTATGTTAGTTCAGGCATCTAGATGCAGGGATAGACATCTCCTGACTGCCTCCAGAGGCGGACAATTGGATAGCATTTCAGGAGCGCTGATAGGGTTATTGGAAAAGGATTCCCTGAAGCCCTGATTCTGCAGACCCCCCCCTCCCCTGAGGTGGTGTCTGCTATTGAAACCTCCTCCTCTGCCCCAGGAAGAGGTATCCTTGCGCACGTCCTGGAAAGGCCCTTGAGATTTTCTGAACCAAGTCTTCTTCCCATCTCTTTGATTTCTTGAAAAGGTTTTTTTGGGGGTAGAAAATGATCCCCATGGCAGACAAGGTCTTTCCATCTTTCTTGCTGTGGGCAAGTGTTTATCAGACCGATGGTCTAAAAACGAGGAAGCATCAAAGGGGGCATTAATGAAAGACACCGTGAAGGGTTCCGTGAAATTGTAAAGCTGCATCCAGGCATGTCTCCTAATCGTTATGACTGCACCAGCTGCTCATGAGGTACCTGCCACAGAATGCAAAATCAGCTTCATCGAGGAATTTTCAAAGGAATACAGAGTTGCCAATTGGGGATAAACCTATTTAACATTCTCCTCTGACAAAGTCTCTTTCAGAGAGTTGGTTAGCTCTTTGACGAAATCTCTCTGCAGATGTGTAAAATGTGCCAGGTAGTTCAATGTCCTAATACACGTGCTTTCCACATCTGTCCAAAGCCCAAGACTCCTTGTTCTGGGTATGAAAAGAGGAGCTTTGCTCGGTGAGTTCCTTTTTCATGGCTCCTAGCACAGCAATAGCATCAACTGGGGCACCCTTGCTCCAATGTAAACAGTCAGAGGGAGGGCTAAGGAACTTATCAGGATGCATATAGATCAGCACAACTGTGTTCAATTCCTTCCAAGCATAGTGGGAAACTAAGTCAATGAATTTGTGTGCCTGGGGAGTCATCCATGATGTAGATGGGCCTTCCCCAAAAGTCTCCAGGAACACAGACTCCTTGGAAGAAGGATTTTGGGAGGACCAGCCACCTTTTTGTCGCAGGAGTTCAAGGATGCCTTGAAGGAGACGTCTTCCGGTGGAGATTGGGGAAATCCTTCTCCTTCATTAAAAATCAGTGTCCTTGGTTAAGGACTCCAAGGGGGACTCCATGCGTCTCTTCTTGCATATTTTTTTTTTTGATGAACCTCCTCTGCAGGGAAAAATCGGTAGAAGGGGAGACGCCCTGCAGTGAAGTAGTCTGGGGCTTATGGGGGGGGGGGGGGCTGACAAATGGCAGGATGGATGGACTCAAGGCTCAGATGAGATGACGACTGGGTGAGATCCGCAGGATGAGGAGTCACATCTCTAGGTCTAGAGAAAGCACTCTCTGCTATCTGGAAGGCTGACAGACCCAGGGAAACCCCCTATCCCACACCAAAGCCACTAGAAGAATGAGAGTGGAGTCCACCTAAGATCAGAAGCCTCCAGACACAGCTGGGCCCAAGCTGTTGAAGGCCAAGGTCACCAAGGGAAGGGACGATCCCAACCAGTTCAGGATAAAAGTCAACCCCCCCCAATGGAACAGACTCTGACATCTCAGATCCGGGACCCACTCCAATCCAAGGATATTGAAACACAGCCAGTCCAGGAAACAGACAGAGTCGAAGAAAGGCATATTGTCGAATCCAATGACGACTCAGGAAAATTGGATCTTGGGATTCAGAAAAAAGAAGTTATGTCTTACCTTAACATTCCATTTGTGCTGTCCATCTTCACTAATCCTTGACTGTGGGCTCAGTTCCAAGCCTCAGAACCTACTCGGCCGTTTATTTCAGCTCGCGCCTTCCAAACTCTCAAGGTAGGCTTTTATCCATAATGCTCCTCTCACAATTACCTCAGATTAAGTTTGCCTAAATTCGTGGCAGAAAAATAACAAATAGGAAGAAGAGATGAGATATGTGTTCCTAACATGAAGCCAGGCCCTGGAGAATTCGATCCACTAACAGTCTCAGGCTGGGGGACAGAAGGAGGAGATGTCAAGGATTAGAGAAGATTGACAACACGGAACATTATGGTAAGACATAACTTCTTTATCTGATGTTGTCAATCTTCACATAATCCTTGACTGTAGGACAGAGTCCCCAGCTACCTAAATCTTGGGAGGTCTTACAGAAGAATATTCCTTAGCACCATCGAACCGAATTATGCCGATCCGCTCGAGACCTGATCCAGTTTGTAATGAGTGATAAAGGTATGAAGAGAAGCCCAAGTGGCTGCTGCACAAATGTCATCTAGAGAGGCTCTGGCATGAAAAACTTCAGAAGTTGCCACCGCTCTAGTTGAATGGGCCTTTACTGGACATGAAAGATGGAGCCCTTTCAACTGACAAATAAATGCAATACAGTCTCTAAGCCATTTCACCAAGGTAACCTTCGAAACTGGATTACCTAAAGAAAGAGAGGAAAAGGAAACAAACAATTGGTCAGATTTTCTGAAATCTTTTGTTCTGTTAAGATAAAAATGTAGCTGTCTGTGGATGTCTAATAAATGAAGGGAGTACTCCCCTTTGATGCAAAAATTAAGGAAAAAGACCAGTAGCTAGTAGTGAAGTGTCTCATTGATATTAGATTCAGAAACTACCTTTCTAGAAAGGATGGATTGGTCCTAAGAGAAACTCTGTCCTTGTAAAATACTACGTAAGGTGGCTTGCAAGACAAGGCCTGAAGTTCGGATACACTTCTGGCTGATGTAATAACACTAAAAATAATGTTTTCAAGCCAAAAACTTTAGCGTTAGATCCCAAGGAGGAATGAGTCCTTTAATGGAAGGTCTTAACATTAAGGCTCCCTTTAAAAAGGCTTTACAAAGTTTGTTTGACATAAGGGAAGACCCATCAATCTCCACGTGAAAGTTCGAGATAGCTGCTAGCTGAACTTTAATTGTTCAGAATTTCCAGGATGACCCCAAAGGAAACATCATAAGGCGGTGACCTGGGGGAATGTTCCCCTTCATCAAGGTCGGTATTTTCAGTGAAAGGCTCCTCCGGGGAGTCTAAGTGCTTCCTCTTGCCCTTTTTCTTCGCAGACACTTACTCAGGGGGGATATTCTGGGGAAGTGTCGGAAGAGGAAACCACCAAGGTGGGTCTTTCCTGTGGCTTTTCTGCCCTCTGTCCTGGGAATGAAACCAGTGGAAACTCAGGATGATGACATGTGGAAATCCGTCCTGACAGGGATGGCAGAGACTATGAGCTCCCAATGTACAAGGCCATCTCCATGATTTGGAAGGCCAACCCTCCCATAGAGGGATGGGAGCCCAGAACCGAAATAGACTCCTTCAGAACCAAGGTTCCACCCCGTACCGAGGAGGCGGCCCCCAAAACAGACGCCTGGGTCGATCCTACGAATACCGAAGCACCAAGGGTCATGGATAGCTCTGAAGTTAAAGAAACCAATCCATGTACCTCGGATCTGACCAGGGAGTCTCGACCCCAGGAGGCCTCTGGTGCCGAAAGGCCAGAGGAATTCAAGGCAGCTGTTGGTACCAGAGATGAAGTTGCTACCGAAACTGAGACAGTAGATGCCGTGAATGTCGGAACCGAGGGCTCCAATATCTCAACAGGGTTGGAGGAGAAATGGGTGGTGTAGTAGTTGGACTGGTTCCAACACCAGCTTGGCTAGGAACCAAAGACAATCCCCTCACCCTCTGGAGCAGATCCACCAGTCTCATGATGTCAGCTTCAGAGGGACTCTTAGTGGAATGGACAGAGGCAGTCGAAGGAGACAAAGGTGGTCTCACATTGATGAAGGGGCTTGGCGGTCTGTCCTTGAAATGATCTATCGATGGAAGGTATTTGAATTTCAGAAGAGAAATAAACTCTGAGTGCTCCGGCACCAAAGTGGCCCTGGGTGCTGAAGTAGTAGCAGTCTGTTCCGAAATTTTCATAGGTGCCAAATCAGGTTTTCCATTTGGTGCCATGGAACTCTTTAGTACCGAATGCAATTTTGAAACCTTCTTGATCGATTCTGAGGAACTAGGAGCCGAAGAAGGCCTTTTCTTAGAGGATGAAGATGATGTGCTGGCTTCTATTTTGGACACACAACAGCCTCTTCAAAATCAGACTTTAAGAGTCCTTTCAGACTCAACTTATTCTTCCATTTTGTTAGTGTCCTAGAAGAAAACCAATGGCAAATCAAACAACTTTCTTGGAGGTGGACTTTGCCTACACAATAAGCACAGAGTGCATGCCCATTGGAATTAAGCATCTTACCCTGAGATTTTAGACACATTTTGAATCCTGAGGTGCCCTTTGAAGTCTTGGCCAGAGAATCTGACTTCTCAGACATAGCTATTAGCAGGTTATAAATACACACATGCACACTGACAGGAAGGCTAAAGAATTTTTTTTTTTTTGTTTTGTTTTGTTTTTTTAAGGAAAGGAAAAAATATCAACAATGGTATAAATACCTACCTTAAAGGTAAAAAGAGTTACCAACAATGGTATCAATAGAAGGACTACCAACAGTAGTAGAGAAAGTGAAAGACACACACACACTCACAGTAAAGGGAATAAACAAGAGGAGTGGTTAGACGAAATATAGACTAAGAAAAGAATATGAAGACAAAAAGGGGATATTAAAAAGAAAAAAAGAAGTTATGTACTCACCATAATGTTCCATGTGTGTTGTACAGCTCACCTTTATTCTTAGCAGTTTAGGTTCGGAACCAATCCTCGGTTCCGACTCGGCCTTATACAAAGCTCAAAGTCTTCCACTAGCTCGTGGCTAAAACCCTATCCCAAGATGCACTACAACAGCTCCCCAGATCTTGTTGCAGATAAAGCTAAATAAAAGTCACTGAATACATAAGAGAGCAATGAAGTAGGTCAGAGGACATTAATAGCCAATTGCATCAGCTTGGTCTTCCAGGAGTTAAAGGCTGGGGGAAGGAGGGTGGGATGTAAGAATGAAGGCAAGATGGACAAGGCACATGGAATGTTATGGTGAGTACATAACTTCTTTATGTGATGTTGTCTTATCTTGCCTTCATTCTTAGCAGGTTGGGACAGTGTCCCTAGCACCATCTTTCTTGAGTGTATCAAGGGAGAATATGCTTCAGAACAGTGGCCCAAAGGTGGCCCTGATCCTGGAGGCCAAATCAACTCTGTAATGAGTGATAAAGGTATGAGGCCTTGCCCATGTTGCTGCAGCACAAATGGTGTCAATAGGCAGTCTAGCCCGAAAGGCAGAAGAGGTTGGTATGGCTCTTGCAGAATGACCTTTTACTTTATGGGAAAACTCTTTGTTTTGCGATTGGTAAGCAAAGGTAATACAATCTGATAGCTACTTCGAAAGTGTGACTTTTAACACAGGAACACCCTTCTTCGAGTTTGAAAAGGATACAAATAATGGGTCAGATTTTCCGAAATCTTTTGTCCTATGTAAGTAGAAACGTAATTGTTTATGTACTTCCAGTTGGTGCAGCATATATTCTGCCTTGTTGCCATAGCTGGGGAAATGTCTGGTAGTTCTATGGACTGACTCAGACTAAATGCTGAGCATACTTTGGGTAAAAAGGGATACTCCATCTTTGTGGAAGAGCATGTAGGGGGGCTTTATTGATAATGCTTGCAGCTCTGAAACTCTTCTAGCCGAAGTAATAGCTATAAAAAGAATCGTTTCCAAGTCAGATACTTGAGATCACAGGAAGGTGCAGGCTCGAAAGGGGATGAATCAAACAAGGTAAGACAAAATTCAAGCCCCATGGTTATGGAGGCACCTTAATAGATGGTCTTAATAAAAGGGTACCTTTAAGAAAGGCTTTGCAAAGTCTGTGGGACATCCCATTAGGGCCTGATTCTCCTAAATGGAAATTAGATATGGCAGTAACTGGACCCAAACAGTAGCTGCAGCTGTCCCTTCATTAAACAGCTTTGCTGGGAATTCAAGACTAGAAGCTATTGGGGGCAGAGAAGGGATCAATGTGATTATTCAAGGCCCATGAAGAAAATCTTTTCCATTTGCTTCTATATAACCTTCTTGTCGATACCTTATGAGATGAGATCAGGATATGTTTTATTGACGTAGAAAGGTTAGGGAGTCTAGCTATGGTTGGGATCGGAGCAGCCAACCTTTCAATTTGAGGGTTTGAGGGGAGGGGTGGAGCATCCCTGATGCATGAGTCAGGAGGTCCAGAATCCACAGCTCCACCTGGAGATAAGGCCACAAGAAGGGGAAACAGATTTCACAAGGCCAGTATGGTGCGACGAGTATTAAGTTCTTTCCCAAGTGACTGGCTTTCTGAAGAACTTTGTGTATTAAAGGTAAGGGAGGAAAGGTGTAAAGGAGACCCAAGGGCCAATCGTGAACATGTGTATCCCTTGGTGACTTCCCCGGAGGGGGGATCAGGGTAATGTAGCTGCTGCATTTGGCATTTATGGATGTGGCAAAAAGGTCGTAGCAAGGCTGGTCCCATTTGCAGAAAACCCTTTCCTCCACTTCCTGTTTTAGGGACCACTCGTGAGGCATCACAATCGCTCTGCTGAGTTTGTCTGCAGTCACGTTGTATTTTGGATGTGCGTTGTCATCAGAAATGTTGGGAGAAGGCTTCCCAGTGCCATACTCTCAGGGCCTCCCGACAAAGGGAGTAAAATCTGGTTCCTCTTGTTTGTTTATTTACCATAAAACTGACATGTTGTCAATTTGTACTGCAATAGTTTCTAACAGAACAGAGTCCTAGAATGCTTGCAATGCTAAAAGCACTGGTCTCATCTCTAGGACACTGATGTGCAAATGGGCCTCATGGTCCTGCCAAGTGCCTTGAACTATCCTTCCAAGATAATGTCCCCTTACCCTATCTGGGAAGTGTCCGTGGTCACTGTGGCTGATGGTTGGGGAAGAACAAAGGGACAACCTAATGTTACGTGAGTGGACTAAAGCCACCAATGAAGATCTTTCCTGCAGGATTCTGTTATCAAAATTTGGTGGGACATGGGTAGTTCCTGCATGAACCACTGAGTGAATATTAGCTACTGTAGTATTCTCATGTGCAGATGTGCTAATGGAATTGGGGTTATTGCAGCTGCCATGGTTCCCAATACTTTGAGGATGGTTCCTGCTTGTACTATTTTCTTGGAAAGAAGATTTAGGACCTGACGTCGTAGGACTTGAACCCTTTCGAAGGGAAGTTTTGCCATCATGTTTTTTGTATCTAGATCTGCTCCTATAAAAAACAATATGCTGAGATGACAACAAGATAGATTTTTCATAGTTTATTGTGATTCCTAGGTGAGAGCAGAAATGTAAAGTGGTGCCTCTCGCTTTGGATAGGAGATGCTTGGTGGTAGCAGTTAGGAGCCAGTTGTCTAGGCACGGAAACACTTGGAATCCTAGGTATCTGAAGTGAGCGGCTATTACTGCCATACACTTGATGAACACTCTGGGGACTGTAGTGAGGCCAAAGGGCAGGGCTCAGAACTGGTAGTAACTGTCTCCCAACTGAAAGTGCAACTGACTCCTGGATTGCCAGTCCATTTTTATTGGTAGTATGCATCCTGGAGGTCTGCAGAGCACATCCAATCATCTGACATTGACTGCAGTATTACCATCTGGAACTCTGATTTTCTTACTGATTTGTTTAAATTGCTGAGATCCAGGATGGGTTTTCAGTCCCCTGTTTTCTCTGGAACTAAAAAGAACCTTGAGTAAGTTCCAGATCCTATTTGGTCTGTGAGGACTGCTTGGATGACTCTCTTGTCTAGCAACTTTTGTATTTCTAGAGCTGTCTGATCCTTTTGACTGGGTGGAATGTCCGGGATGATTTCTGTGTTTGGGACAGAGGAGGAAAAGGGTATTGAGTAACCTCTGGATACGATACTTTGTACCCATTTGTCTTTTGTCATTGTTAGCCAGGCTTCTGGGTACAAAGATAAACAGCCCCCGACTGCCTCCAGAGATGAACAGGTGGGCCTCCTTTCAGGAGCACTGAAAGGGCTTACCAAGGACAGATTCCCTGTCTCCCTGGTTTTGTGGACCCCCTCTGCCATGTGGCTGGTGTCTTCCATTAGCACTTCCCCTTCTGCCCCTGAGGGAAGAATCACCATATTTGTCCTGGAAAGCTCTCTGGGATTTCCAAAACCACATTTTTCCTCCTTTTTGACCCTTTGGGTTAAGGTCTGGTAGGTAGGGAAAAACGGGACTCCAACGGAAGAGAGAGTCTTTCCTTATTGTTCACACCTGGTTAGTGTGTCTTTGACTTTTGGCCTGAACAAAGATGAGCCTTCAAAACAGGCGTTTACAAAAGAAGATTTATAGGGCTCCGCAAAGTCACACAAGTACATCCAGGAATGTCTCCTTAGGGAAATTCCTGAACCTGCTGCCCTGCTTGCTCCACCTGCTGCATAAGAAATGAGCCTCATGGAGGAGTTTATCACTGAGGTTAAAATGGAGAGCTGACAGGAAACCTTGTCTGATACCCTTTCAGCTACTGAACTTTAGAGAGTATCTCCTAGCTCTTTCAGGAGATCTCTCTAAAAGCCTACTAAAGTGAGTCAGACAATTCAGTGATCTGAGCGCAAAAGTCACTGAAGAGAAGATGTGCTTTCCATATATGTCCATTGTATGAGGCGCTTTGTTCGGCGGATGGACAGAAGAGGACGTGTCTGAGAGTTTCTTTTTGGTGGCTGCTGCCACCACCATAGCATCTACTGAGACTCCCTTGGTAAAAAATTCCTTGCCTGAAGGTGAGGTGATGAATTTGTTTGGTCTCTGAGGAACAGGTTCCACTGAGTCTGGAGACTCCCACGCCTTTCTACAAACTGACTGTATCAGCTCGTCGAAGGGCAGACACACCCAAGTGGCAGAAGGGTGAGACCCAAAAGCCTTCAGGTATACAGACTCCTCCTCAGAAGGGTTGATAGGCTTCCAGCAACCTCTCTGTTTTAGTATTTCCAGGATGTCTGCGAAAGAGACATCCTGAGAGGGTGACCATGGGGACCTTTCCAAATCTTCAAGGTCTATATCCGAAGTGATAGACTTCTCCAGGGGAGATCCTGACCCTCTTTGATAGCTTCAGAAAAAGTGGTCTTCAATAAGCCTCTCAGAAAGAGTTTATTCTTTCTCTATAGTATTACTCTATGATTAAAGGAGAGACATATGGCACAAGATTCTTGAAGGTGTACCGCTCCCAGAAAGTACACACAAACAGTATGTCAGTAACGGACATTTTTTTACTGCACTTAACACATTTCTTAAACCCTAAGGGTTTAATTTCCTTAGACTGCTTTGAAGAAATTACAGTAATCAGCAACAACAACAGGAAAGCAGCAATAGAAAAAATGTAATTATATATAAAGTACTACTTTTTTTTTTTACTATACGAACAACAAGAATCACTAAGGGGAAAAAAACCCTCTAATTTAAATAGGCAAAGGTAGCCGTCTAATTTAAACAAGATAGCTTGGAAGTTTAAAGAAGAAAACAAGGGGAAAAAAACTCAAGCCAAAACAGCTCTCTAATGTAAATGAGTCTGCCTATACAGTAAAAAGGAAAGAAAACCCTCTAACTAAAACAGGTTTTAGAAATAAATTTTAAGCCGGGATAGGGTAAGAAAGGCCTTGGAAAGAAAACAACGGCCAACAGGAATACTACAGAAGAAAAGGTGAAAGCACACACAATTTACTTAGTAAACACTAGCTAGAATTTAACAGTAGGAAAAAAAACTGACAATTATTCAAAATATGTAAAGAACAAAATTCCACTTAGCCAGTACCAGTAGGAACAGCAGCCGATCTTGTTTAGCAGCAAAAGAGATCAGGGGAGCTCTTGTAGTGCATCATGGGTAGGATTTTAGCCACGAGCTAGAGAAAGACCTTGAGCTTTGTATAAGGCCAAACCAAGGATTGATTCCAAACCCAACCTGTTAAGAATGAGGGTGAGATAGGACAACATTACATCTTACTTTTTAACTAGCCAAAGCTCAAGACCGGTTGTATGCGTCTGGCAAACAAAGTGGCAAAAGAGATCTGAGGTAATTTTGAGAGGAACATTATGGGTAAAAGCCTTGCTCGAGAGTTTGGAAGGCGCGAGCTGAAGTAAATGGCTGACTCAGTTCTGAGGTTCAGAAATGAGCCCACAGTCAAGGATTACGTGAAGAGTGACAACATCAAATCAGCAGGTTGAATCAGAAGAGGAGCTTGTAGCATGGGGGTTGGCACTCTCATGGATCCAGGGTGGGATGGAGATGACAAAATCCCCATCTGTATTTGAGCTTTGAGAAAACTTTACATCATCCTGTCCATCTCTAACTGGGAAAAGCTTTGAGAAAACCTAGAGGATGCTGATGAATGTCTGGACTTAGCGAGTGATGGTGTGACCCGAGAGGTCGAAGCAGGAGAAGCTGGTCTGCTTCGAACAAGAGTACGGCTCTGAGACCTCAGATTCGAATGCTTAGGATCTGAGGGACGCCTGATCGGGAAAGAGGTACTCTGGTTCAGTACAATGCCTGCTATATCTGAGGCTGTGCTGGTATCTGAAAAGTTATGATCAGAAGACAATCGGAACTGAGGGGCAGACTTGTCTGTTGTACTGGAGTTTGCTGGATCCGAACAGACTCTCGGATCAGAAGATGATTTAGTCTTTATCAGATCAAAAGAAGTTCAATCTGACAATCTTGGTTTTTTTTCAGCCTCAGAAGACATAGACCCTGGAGAAGCTGGGAGGGCTTGCTTCTTGTGGTCTTTTGAGGTTGAAGGGTGGGGGGGGGGTTAAATCCCAGAAGAAGGCAACAGATCTCTCAAAATTAGTTTATTTATGTCTGACAGGGCATGAGGGTTGAAGGCCATGCAAGTAACAGAGTCAGTGTTGAAATGCCCTGGCCCAAGACAGATGACACACCCCTTGTGGGCATCAGAATTTGGAATTTTGTGCCTACAAGAGGTGCATCTTTTAAAACCTGTAGACTTATCTGACATTTTGAGGAAAAGGACTTCACTCTCACACAGAGAAAAAGGGCAAGTTATCACACACACACACACACACACACACACACACACACACACACACACACACACACACACACACACACACACACACACTCACAACACACACACACTCACAACACACACACACTCACAACACACACACACTCACAACACACACACACTCAACACACACACACACACACTCTCTCTCTCTCTCTCTCTCTCTCTCCCTAAGGAGAGAAGACAGAAATAATTTTTTTAGAAATGAAGAAAGGAAAGAAAAGAGACAAAAGTGTTATTTGTTTGATGCACTTTATACAGTCTAGCCACCTTTTTGGGGACTGATGGTAGAGAGTCGGGGTTATTACGGGCAGTAATAAACACATCCTCCACGGCTGGGAAAATGGGAGTGACTGGTGCAGAATGAGGTATATTGTAATATTATAATATCACCTCAGTTCAGGGGGAGCATCCACGTGGGGTCCCTATTATATAAACGAAAAATCAAAATCTCGAATGAATGAAAATTCGGAAATGCAGTTCTTCAAAATAGGTATTGTGGGGGGCTGTGCCCCCACACCCCCACTAATTATATATACCAACTCCGAGATCACACTACAGTGAGGAAGGGCAAATTTTCCAATCTTCACCGTACCGCAATCTCACAATAACGATTTTGAAGAATGGCATTTTCTAATTGTCAGCTGTTCGAGATTTTGATCTTTCATTTATATAAAAGGGACCCTCCACCTGTGCCCACAAAAACATCTCAGTCATCCTGGAAATAATCTGAAAGAAAATTCTTCACATGAGGAGGAAAAGGGCACGTTTCCACTAATCTAGAGTTATGGGCTTGTGAATCTCCAGGAAAAGAATCCCTGTCTCTATGTCAGACTCTTTGGAAATTCACAGCAACAGGACTAACCACCTGTAGTAATTGCCTGGCTAAAGTAATATTATAGCAATAACCCACGCCTGGGTGTGGGTAATGCTGGATTTACCCACGGTTGGTGTGGTTTGGTCACGAGGGCAAAGCCCGAGTGGCCAAACAAAGCCAAACTTGGGTAAATGCAGCATTACCCACACCCAGAAGTGGGTTATTGCTATTATACAATGACATTATTTAAAAAAAAAAAATTATTATTTTTCTTAAATAATGGCATTGTATAATGCCTCCTTGCTGCCCTTCCACAGCTGTCTGGTATTCTGCGGCAGTTCTGATGTACTGTGCATGCCTACGGAGTACATCAGAGCTGTGGGCAAAAGCAAAAGCAACGGAGAAAGCAAGATCTCCGTTGTTTTTTAAAAACTGTTTCGCTATGTTAAATGAGTTTAACATAGCGAGACAGCTTTAAAAAAAGCAACGGAAAATCTCTGTTGCTTTTTTAATGCTGTCTCGCTATGTTAAACTCATTTAACATAGCGAGACAGTGTGAAGCAACGGAGATCTTGCATTCTCCGTTGCTGTAAAAACAAAAAGAGTTATAGTAATGGAAAAAGTCCGGGCGACCGGACCTTTTTCCATTACTATAACTCTGATTTACAACGTGCACGCTGACCAATCAGCGTGCACATTTTTGAATATTAATGGGGGGTCGTTGCATAATGTCTAACAAACACCATGTCATCAGATTAACAATGCCTTATCTTCTGGTTTTTTTTTTCTTTGCAGGTAACCCCTGACTGAAGACTGACTAGGTGCTGGCAGTCCAGCCCCATGAAGACGTCGCTTTTTCTGGTTATCTCAAGAAGTATCCCATAGAATGACTCCCTGACCCAAAGAAGATATCTCTCCCAAGCCCAAAACAGCCAAAGAGGATGTGGCTGACCCCGATCTATAGTGGCTAACAGGTCTTCACCAGAGGAACCCAAAGAAGAAGGTGAGTGGTCTGAGGAACTACAGATGGTCACTACAAGTTAATTTGTCAACAGATGAGGCACTGACCTGAGCCCACAGTGGCAGCAAGGGCTCTTTATTGTGTTGCAGCTTCTTCTTCTTTTTAGGTAGAGTGGGAAGGAGTGCTGGAACAAGTCATTCAGAAGTTAAGCTGTCAAAGAAGTGTAAATAAGCACCCATACTCTTACACTTACCCCACAGTCTCTTTTTTATAAATTTAACAGAAAAGTAACAAAATCTTTGTCAGAAATAAAGCAGTTGTTTACCCTGCACAATGAAGACACAGATTACAGGTAAGAAGTCGCAAAG
Organism: Protopterus annectens; assembly: GCF_019279795.1. Taxonomy (NCBI): domain Eukaryota; kingdom Metazoa; phylum Chordata; order Ceratodontiformes; family Protopteridae; genus Protopterus; species Protopterus annectens. Next base: position 654,672,705 of record NC_056731.1, read on the forward strand.
TGTACACAAGCACTAAATATATTCAGAATGTTTTCTGCCCTTTTAAAACACTTCCTGACCCCTCAGTTCTCACCAAACTTCTAAAGGTTTACATAAACAGTACACCTTCACCACAAAAATAGCCCATAAATCACAAAATAAGTCCTTAGCTAAAAACAGAGGTCCTTGACAGGAAACTTCTTATATTTTGAAAAAATACTGTGCTTTTTAAATGGGAAAATACTACTTTAAGTCACAAAATAAAATATTTTCTTAAAAGGGCAATATTTTCTGTATGAAACAGCTCCCTTGTGGGGACTTACAAGATATAAATGAAGCTTCAAGGCTGACTGTTGCTCATGCAGAACCTCAGAGCTGCTTCCTCTCAAGGCAGTAAGAAAGTAAGGAGCATTTGTTCACTATGACTGTTGATTACTCTCCTGTAAACTGCCCAATCAGCAGTCAGAGTGAAGGCATGGGAGGGAGACACCTTTGTGAAACTGTCTATTTGTTGTATCCTAGGCAGAATGCAACCCATATGCCCAAAAGGCTACTGTAGCTGTGAGAATAATGAACATCTTCCTTATATCTAAATGAAATACCTCTTCCAATCAGCTGTCTCAGGTAAAAAATATTTCCTAACTACTGTTGTAACATGATGTTCAAAGGCAAGGGAATTAATTCTGAATGGGGAGTTGTTTATAATATTAATTAATATTAGTAACAACAGGCAGCACACTCGCTTTTGATGCAGATGATTGTAGATTTTATTCCCTCAACTGCTGCATTCCTAAGTGTGTTGTCCTTCGGATGAGAAGTTAAACCAAGGCCACAAATGCTTGAGTTGGTGGTAGCTCAGGTGGATGTAAAAGATCTTACAGCACTTATCAAAAAGAGTAGGGGCTTTATTTAGCACATCTTCAATCTATATATATTTCAGAAATTCAAAAGAAATTATCACAAAAAACACTGCTACTGTAACGTCCAGCTATATCTCACCAGACTGCCAACAATTAAATGGACGTCCCTTAATATCCTGGGTCAGTAACTAAGGAGCTTCAATCCTAACTACTAATTCCAATATGAGACCGTTACGTAAACAGAAGTAATATTTCACAATTTTCCCCTAAGAGCACAAAACACACTATTTTCCTAGGCCTGGACTATATACCTCTGCCCACCCAAATGTATTTTCTTATTACACACTTCAGAGCAAAGTGTCCCAGTTTAAGATCTCTGATACACTCACACTCAAAGTAAATTTAAATCTCACACATCCAAACACTTCTGGGAAAGTCTGACACAGATTTCCAGCTGTGTCTCTTTCCCAAAATAATACAGTAACACTGCAACCAATCAGAGGGTCTTCATGTCCTTTTAAAGGGGTGCCCAATTATGAAAATTAATTATCAAAAAAAAATATAGCTATGACCAGAATAGCCAGGCCTTTGAGGTGACCTGGGGAATCTCAAACTGGCAGAAGCACACACTAATCCCTAAAGAAAACTACTGGCTTCCAGCCACAATGTGAAGTAATGAAAAACATTTAATAATAAGTAAAATGATTACAAGACTGTAAATCAGTAACTCTCAATAAACACCACAATTCAAACATCAGAAATGAAAATCAAACTGCAAGACATGAGTCCATTATTCCAGAAAAATTCTACCTTAATTACTAAGCTTTCCTGATCTAACTAAAGATATAATAACAAGGCCAAGGCAAGCTTACAGGTTTTTTTTTTTGGTGAGTTATCTTTCCTCAGTGTCCACTGACTGCTCAGTACTTGACAAACTGCAGTCTAAACTGTCTAATTTCAAAATATAACACTCAGCTGTTTAAATAATCCCTTTAGCAACCAGGAACATTCTAATGACATCACTCACTGTTCAGCAGATTCTCCAAGGTTTGTACTTTAGAAAGTCATTCTCAAACATGAGCAGTGACAAATGTATCAAAGCAGTGACAGATTCTTTAAACATTCTATTTAAACGTGGAAACACTCAAAATTTTAAAACTTATTTACATGTTCACAATTAGGTATGCTGGCATGTAATACAAGTTAATCTGAGAATATGCACAAATCTCTTGCCGCACATGCTAACACAGATGACAGTGTTTTCAGTTTCTTCACAGCTACAATAACACCTTAACAAATAAACATACAATTACATGATCACACATCCATTTTTAACTTATTCATAAAACCCTTGGGATCCCATATTTGATTATACAAAAGCTCCTTACAACTCATGTTCCATACATTCCAAATTATACTAACATCAATATTTTATCTCCTTAAATTGTTATAATATCCATGCACTAGCATATCCATATCAATTTCAAATAAATATTTCTTTATAAAGTTCCTTACAACATCAGTCTAAAACTTGTTTAATTCTCGCACATTCCATGAACAAATGTTCCACTGTTTCTTCTATATTAAATATTCTACACAAACTATCTTCTTTTTGTTTGTTTTTCATATCATCTTTAACAGGACATTTTTTACCATTAATCTCTACAAACAAAATTTAACCTCCAAAACATTTTTAAATTATTCCTGCCTGCTTCTAATAACCTTTTTAATCATGTCTTCCTTACTTCCCCATGGTTTAACATAACATTTTCATTATATTTTCATACCATTTTGTTCTAGTTATTCTTACCTTCAACTGCAATTCCAGTCTTTTAGCAACATCATAATATTAAGCTGTGGTGGTACAGCGGTAGCATTGTCGCCTCACAGCAAGAGGTTCTCCTGTTCGATTCTCGGCTGGAGTGCCTTCTGTGTGGAGTCTACATGTCCTCCCCACGGTCGAGTGGCGTTCGAAAGACATGCGTGAATAGGTGTGCCTTCGCTGAAGGTTGGGCGTCGGGCTGGCACCTTAAAAATTTACTGCCAATAATTAGCAGACCGGAGTTCCACTGTGGCGACCCCTAACCGGGAAAAGCCAGAAGAAAAACAAGACTATTAAAGAGGCATCCTTTTCTTGCTTCATTTTCTTTTTTTTCCACTCAATCCCCACAATCCTTATACTTCTCCCACATTATTCTACCTACACAATCTTTCCTTTCACCATTTATTTTATTAAAAATCCATTGTGCAAGTAATGAGGCTAAAAATACCACAGGATTGTTCAATCCTAATCCGCCATCCTTATATTTGTGATATAATATCCCTCTCAATAGGATTAAGCTTTGAACCCCAAATAAAAGTTAAAAAAAAACAACTCCAAGAGTTGTTTTTACAGATTAATTTGAAACAAAAATACCCCTTAGATAATCTAGTTTTCCTAAACAATAAGAATGCATTAGGTAAATATTTTCATTGTACAAGTTAAATGTTTTCTGCATATTTATCACATTCCCAATTTCTAAATAGTTCCACTGTTTCCATATTATGTCACAACTTCCAAATTCTGCACCAAAGAAATTAAGTCCTACTTTACAAAATATATTCTAGCTACCTTATCAATTTCACCAAAGCCTTTGCACTTCTTCACAAATTTAATCCAGCTTAATTCAAAAACACCAATTTCAGTAATATATTCTGTAATTTATCCTTTCCCTTTTGCTGTTAATATCACCTGCATATGACATATAAAGTAGAATTTCTATTTCTTTGAACATTTTCAAAATACCATTCTTTCCATTTTTGGAACGATTGACCAAAAACAACTGTCAACACTAACGCAAACAGAATGCTACTCACAGGGCATCCTTGCCTGACATTGCTTACTATTTTGATTTCCATGCTAAATCATAGGTTCATAGGTTGGTACTAGGCTACCGGTCCTAGGGCCTATGCAAGCCTAGCCATAACAATTCCCTGGATATTTCTTCCCACAATATTTATTTCTCTGGGCCCCTGTCTAGCAGGGCGACTGACATGATCCCTGGGGTGAATTTCCTATCTCCCATCCAATCATCAAGGTTCCTTTTGAAGAGGGCCAATGAGGCGCTCTGCTAGACATGTATGGGCAGTCTATTCCAGAGTATGGGGAGTCTCTGGGTCAGGAGCCTATCCCTCCAGCATGTTTTGTTCATTGTGATGACAAGGTTTAGATCCCTGGAGCATGTGGCTCTGAGGGATTGGGATTTCTTTAAGTGGAGCATGTCCAACAGCTCAGGGTTTGACATGGCCTTGTATGTTAAGCAGAGATCGGCTCTGAGTAGACAATATGCCACAGAGTATAGCTGGAGTTTTTTTAGACAGTCAGCATATGGCATCTGCGTTAGGCGTGTGATTCTTTTAGTGAGATATTTCTGTGGCCTTTCCAGTGTTGCAGATGTCTTGAAAGGTACATACCAAGCGGGGCATTATACTCTATAATGGGTCTAATGAGGGATGAGTACAGTGGGACAATGACCTCCTTTTTTCTGGATGAAAAGCCCTTAGTGATGAGGTGTGCCACATAGAAGGATTTCCTGACTGTTGTGGCGATGTGGTTATCGAAAGTGAGACCACTGTCCAGCTGTGTCCCTAAGTCTCTCATCACACTTTCGATGTTTAGTGTCCTGCCACCTATGTGGTAATTCATGGGTACAGGGGATAACTATACATTTCTTGGCATTAAGCTTGAGTCCATGGCTCTGGCACCAGGCATCTGTTTCTGTAAGGCCCTTTTGTAGAATATCCACATCATTTGGGGATTCAATAATGCTTCCCAGTTTGCAGTCATCTGCAAACTTTGTTAGGCAGAGTCCCTTAGTGTTGGCCTGTACTTCAGAGAAGTAGATGCCAAACAAAAGTGGTCCCAGGACTGAACCCTGAGAACTCATCCATTTATTACTAATATTACACCATAACTTTTATACACAGATCAAATAACCTTAACAGTCTTTTTTCTATCCCATAATATTCTATCATCTCAAACAATTTACTATGATCTATGGTATTATATGTTTTTTCCACTTCAGATATAGCAAATTTCCCTTATCCACTTTCATTAGTGCCACTGATTAGTTCTTTTTTTATTAACAATAAGTATTTAACACTTCTACCCTCTATTCCATAAATTCCCTGATCTATAATATTATTAACTAAGCTTCCCATTCTCATTTGGAATATTCTCATAACTATTTTATAATCTACATTATTTAGAGTTAATGGTCTCCAATTTCTAATTTTCTTCATATCTCCTTCGTATAAATAAACTTCATTATTCCTTCACAAATTCTTCTGTCATAATTCCATTTTCCAACCATTCATAACCCTAACAGCATACACTTTTTTGATCATCCATCATTTCATATTTATATATTATACCATCTGGTCCAGGAGCACTCATCATTTTAATACTTTTTAAAGTCTCAATATATTCTAATACAGTATTTTTTACACAAATCCTTGCTACCGCCTTCTTAAAGTGTTTAACCTTTCAAAAATATTTTCTTTCATTTCCTTTTTACTATTTAGTTTCTGCACATACTTTTCTACAACACTCACTTTCTTCCATATTATATACCACATTATTTTTTTTATTTTTAACTAAACTAAGTTTTCCTTTATCATGATTAACTTTTTTTCCTAAAATAAAGGTGAAACTGCCTATTTTTTACCTTGCAATATATATTTTTGTTGTAAATCACTGCATTAATTTTTCTTTCCAGTCTCCTGATAAATCTCATTCTTCTTGTTTCTTCTCTCACCCTTGTCTTTCAATAATCATTATATTCATTAACCAAACATTTACATTTTTCTTTTTTATCTTCCCAATATTTTTCCAATCCTATTATATTATTTTTATATCTTTTCTTATATATGATCTACCGATTACATTATTATAAAATAGAAACACTTGTCATATTCTCTTCCCATTATTTCTCTATTTCTTCCTTAAACCAAATCTCCTTATTTACTTTGGCAAACAATCTCTTATTCTATTTTCCTTCTTTTATGTAACTTTCTACATTTGAAAAATCAGCCAAAATAACCCAATGATCAGTAAATGACAACTCAAACGTACCTTCTCTTATTTCATATAAACATTCAAGAAAATCAGTATTTCTGTTTTATCACTGCCTCTTTTATATGTGCATTTCCTTTATTTTCCCAAACTTAACAAACCCAGTTTCATAATATACCTACATTCCTGTACAACCTTATTTATTTTACTCACCTTCTTTCTTAAACTGCAATTAAAATCATCTACCCATGAAAATATATAGAATAGGCATCACATAGTTTTACTATTTCTTTGAAGATAATTTGTTCTTCTTTAATTCCAGTAAAAGGAAACAGCATAACTGCCCAGCATACCTTTCTTCCATCTCTTATATCTCATAAAGCACACCTCCCATGTTTTCCAACAACAGTATCTAGTATTTTCAACCCATTATTTTTTTAGCATCCCAACAATTTCAGAACATGTTTCTTCAAAGTTCCAAATTATTTCTTTCCCCAAATCAATTCTAATTGTCTTTTCTCTTTCACACTTCAGTCAAATTTCAAAGAAACAACTTGCATCACATTTTTTTTACATTTAACCTGCCTACATTACATTTGTATATTTATATACATTTATATACAGTATTATATGGATTTTCAGTTCAACAACATTATTATTTGGGCAGTGGTTTTTACAGTTTTTTTCATTAAAAAAAATGATATTGTATTCACACATGCTAGAGTGTTTTGTGGCATGTTTGGTGCTATGATATGTTGGGGTGTAGATTAATGTCCTTTTGTCATGTTTTCTTATGGACTTATGTTATTTCTGTTTGCAGTATCTTTCAGTTTTAGAATTCTTACAAGAAGTTGGTTTTAGAATGTAATGTCTTTTTAATGTGATAGAGGAAGTGATGTCATTGTTTCCCGGCCTATTTAATGTTTCTTTTCATGTTTTAACTTTGTATTTGATGAAGTTCCTGTTTAAGCACTTTTGGGACAAAAGTGCTTATGCCTGTGCATATTAAAGTGGATTTTTGGATTTTTCAGCCGTTTACTGCCTCTTGTGACTTCGTACACTTGTGTGTCTAATCTCATTTTCCTCAACATCAGCAGTTCTAAATTGCAACTTCAATTTTCTTTTAAAGATTTTGTCACAATCTCTAATAACATAATTAATTGTTCCATATTGATCAAAAGGATTTTATTTCAAAAAGCAAATTTTTCATTTTTTTTTTAATTTCTAAACTGTAACTTCACTGAAAAACTTGCTCCCAATATATATGATGGCTCTAATTTCCTCAGAAGTAAAAACTAATGCACTAATAATATTGTCCCATATAAATTACCTGTCCATGTAATTCCCATTTCTTGTTTTGATTCTTATGATAGGCTTTGCCTTTTTTCACATTGTGTTTTTCCACCCCTTTGTCGCAACTGCAACATATGATATAATACTCACAGGTTTACTTTGTGTCCCTTCTGTCATATTTTATTTCTGTAATTTGTGAATTTAAAAAATGGGTTAGGTCCTATCACCATTCTCTCCTTCTATAATCTGCTCACTCTGCATGTCGTCATCTTCAAGCAGTCATCCAGATACAATGTCAGACCAGGCAACAGCATTTTCATAGTCCAGTCCCTTCTATTTCATCATACATTTCAGAATTTCACTTTCTAATCCACCTTCTTGCAATTCTGTAACATGAATGTGCAGCACTCCACTACCTGCACAACTTATACCCATTTTAGCAACTTTTTTAAGGCACTCTGTTTAAATTATCACCCTCTTTCATCTCATTTTCTTTACTTGTTCCAACCAATATCATGTAACAATCACACACACACACAAATGCACACACACTGTTCCTCCTCTTTCTCCACAGCACTTCCTTCCAGCAATGCTACCAAAAAGAGGAGGGGAAGTTCCCTGATGCCCTGGTCAAATTTTCACTAGCAGTCTTAATACTGCCTTGTGCCTTCGTATAAAAGAGTCTACTAGCCTAGTGGGACTAAGCCACTCAACAAAGAATAATTAAAAATAAGATGGGTAGAGGGATTCTGTACTAAATGTGACGATATTGCACTTTTTAGCATCTAGTTTTAACCTGTTTTTAAGCACCATCTATTGACATGTGTGAGGTTTAGTTGGAGTGTCTATGTTCCACAGAATGACTAGTTTCATTTGAAGAATTTCACACTGGAAGAACCTGTATCTAACTAGTACAGTGTTACATGGCTCAGCCTGCAGAGGTGCTCAGTGCTGTTTTTTCCAGTTGAGAAAGCAAAAGAATATTCACTGGTCTTCCTTCCTTCTTCAGTTGTACAGGTCCCTATTTATGCTTCCTCTACTTTCTATTAACTTACTTATCCCAATTCATGTCAGAATTTTCTCTATTAAAGCATGAGCTAATGTAGCACACCAAGTCCATGGATAACCAACAAACTCAGACAACTTATATAACAAACAGATAAATCCTAGTCTGACTAGAAAGTGGACCCTTTCAGTTCTGACAAGTACAATACATACTATGCATTCACATTTTCCTGCACTGCAGCTTTTGGTGTTTTTAGGGTTATGAAAATAGAAGACTATGTTGTACTTTCTTGATAGCAGAAGCAGCTTCTAAACCTGTCAAGTCTGCCTTTTAAGTGCATTCAACATTCTGCCTTTTCTCTTTTCATACCTTTACCCTCACTTCTTCTCCATCTTTCCTATGCCTTCTTGGACCTCCTTAGTGGACTCCTACTCTGCTACTTATTCTGGTAGTGCACTCAATCAGAAAATAGCCCTGTCCATGAGAAACTTTTTTTTTACATATCCAAAGAGTAGTTGGTGCCTCCATTTTCTTGCTTGTACCCCATCCATCCTCTTCTGTCCTTTCTATTTAGGACAACCCCCTCAGATCTCTCTGACATTTTCTTGTGTACCTACATCATATTCTCCCCGTATGTTCTGGTCTCCAGTGAGAAGACCTTTTAGTTCTTGTAGCTTCTGGTCCTATTTCTCCCTTTTATTCTGTACACTCTTCCAGTGGCTTTCCTCTGGACCCCCTCCTGCATCTAATACCCCTATCCTTGTACAGCTTCTAGAACTGCACACATCAGTTACGATGTGGCCTTATTGGGGCTCAGTATAATGGAGTCATTACCTCTTTGCTACTGTTATCTATCCACTTCTGGATACAGTCCAACATTCTGATGGCTGCTGCCACTGTCTTCTTAATCTGCTACAGGTACCAGTGTTATTGACAATCCCGTATCCTTTTTATGATTTGCTACTTGTACACCCACACAAGAGTTGATTGTCCCAAGTGTAATATTTTGCATTTGTCTGTACTAAACCTCAACTACTATGTTTTAGACTAGATGGCTGGCCTTTCTAAATCTTTCATGTGTTGAAGTTTCTGTCATCTGCAAAGAGCACTATGTTTCTCTCCTCAGATATGTCTGAAATAAATGCTCTGTAGTACTGAAGTAAGACCTTTCTCCTGCATTACTCTACTAATTATGTTCTTTATTCCTCACATTACTTGCCTCACCATGAACCTCTATGTCCTAACCTTTCACCATGCACCAGTCCATTTCCTTATTCTTAATCCTATTCTCACTCCTTCCATGTTTTAGCAGCCTCTTGCACAGGACTGAATTAAAGGCCTTGACAAATTTGAGAACAAACAAATCTACATGTAGTCCCTTGTCAAGTTATCCTGCTTCCCAGTTGTAAAACTGGATTAATTTTGCCTGATGTTTTCTTCTGGCCATGGACCTGTGTTGGTTGATGTCTTGTAAATTCAAGTAGGGAAGCAAACAGCCTTTCCTACAGAGCTCTTCTCCCTGAGTTTTAATGCTTATGTAGTTAGGCTACGTGGCCTACTGTTCCCTGGATTTTTCTTATTCTCCTCCTGTATAAAGGTATCACAGTTGTTGTCTTTCAGTCCTGAGATACTTTAAAAAGGGTCGTGATCTGCTGAAAACCTTTCTTAGTGGATCTGCTAGCACATTACTGATATTCTTGAGGATTGCGGCAAGCAACCTGTCTGGTTGATGTGCTTTATCCTTCCTTACAAAAGACACTACCAACATTGAAAGCCTTTTTTTGTTGCCATGCAGAGAATATTTACATAACTAGATAATGTATAAGCCTTAGGTATTGAAATACATATGACAGTATTTGTAATAAAGGACAGGATTACAGTATTTCCAGATGCTCATTACATTTGTTGGGGACTTGCAGTCATCTTTGCAGCCTTTACCCGTAAACTATACAGAATGCCAATCTATCATGTGTGGTCCATAACCTGTGCAGTAAATTCTTTAAGCAATTTATCTTGAGCTAGTTTCTTGCTTGCTGCTCAGTATTTACTTTTATTATGTTTTCCCCATGAAACAAGTAGATAGTTGTTGTCAGGCAGCAGGTCTTTTTTGGATAAGAAACATTTTTACAAGTGGGGGTATCACAGACATTGTTACTTTCAGCATGTTACTTGGTACTTTTATAAAGCTGAATATAAATTATAATTAAAACTGCAGTGCAAGGAAAAGTGGTTTGAGTTGAGTGCTGCTTGTTTTTTATACTTGATTTTGACTGGCATTTCAGTAATCTATTTAAAAAGTAATTTACTTTTTCATGCCTCGCAACTTTTTTGTTTCGATCTAGATATTAAGTAAGCTGTCATGTAGCCAATGCACTGAAATATTATTTTTTCTACACTTCACTTTGTCTTGATTGGACTTTCATAACGATGGGTTGGCAGTGGCACCCAGGGCAGCGTATTATATTAAAGTCCCAGCTTTTGTGGTTTTTAGCATAGCCTCACCCCTTTCTAGCTAGTCACACCTCTTCCTTGGCCCCACCCATTCAGCTATCTCCTGCAGCCCCCTTTTGATTTGAAGTCACCAGCCACCACTGCATATATCATGGGCAGAAGTAGGTTAAAAATAAATAAGATAGCTGGGTGCGCAATATCCAGGATAAAAAGTGCCCAATCCTTGTAGGTGCATTGGTGCTATGAGTCAAAAACAATGACAGTGTAGAATTTTAAAGACATGGAAACATTCCTACAATGAAGCTACACCAGGCCCAAGGGGAGGATGGCCTCCTTGTTGTAGAAGGAAGTAGTAGTACACAAAAATCACAAAAACTAAGACACCAAAAAAAGAGCCATACAGACAAAGTAGACAACTGAGGATAAGAAAGAAAATTATGCATTGTTACTACTATGCAAGAAGCCCAGAATTCCTAAACAGAAGATATACAAAAAGATTAAGACAGAAATTAGAGGAATGAAAAATACTGCCAGACGAAAAACTGTCAGAAGCTTCAAATAAAAAATTGTGTTCATTAATACAGCAGATTTATGAAAAACATTATATAGACCAAGAAACCTTGGGCTGTTTGCAAAAAAAAGAAGAAACTTAGGAAGTACAAAAATATAAAGGACAAAATCTCGAAACTTTTGAAAAGTATAGAAAAAGAAATGTGGACATGGGAAAGAAAGATCTGATATGGTGCAATATTTATGCAAAGGCGAAAGCCAAAATAATCAATAAAAAAACGGCAGCCCCAAAGATATTCAAAGAGAAATACAGACAAAAGCATCCAGATATGGAAAATTTCACAATACAAAAAAAATAAAATCACAAAGAGGGAATGTAGAATAGAAGATTAGCCAAGTAGAAGTTAAAAAAATTGAATCTGAAGTTATGGAATATTTGCAAAGTGAAGGCTTCAGTGTAGAAAGTCTAATATAGGTTATATCACAACATGATGGAACAAGTCCCCAAAGTACGGAGAAATAGCAGAAGCAGGAGACATCTGAAGAAGAAATATAGACATAGGAAAGGAAAAGAGATTTAATATGGTGCAATATTTATACAAAAGAAAAAGCAGAACTAATCAACTCAAAAAGAACAGTACCAAAGGTATTTGAAGAGAAATACAGTCAAAGGCATCCGGGCATCGAAATTTTTACAATACAAAAAATAAGAAAATTAAGAGGAAAAGTACAAAAGATGATTAGTAACAGAAAAGTTAAAGAAATAGAAAATGAGATTATGGATTAACTGTGAAGTGAAGGATTTAGTGTAGAAAATCTAACTCTGATAGCATCACAGCAGTATAGAGTAATGGATCCTCACATTAAGGAGAAACCAGTGGAACGGGAAACATCTGAACAGTTGCCATATAAAGATACTATGAAGCCATCCATAGGAAACTAGTGCAAATGTTCAGTTGGAGTTGCACAGCAAGGGAAGGAACAGGAAACTTTGGCAACTCTGACACAGTCAATGTTGTGTAGTGACAGGCCAGCGAGTTCCCATATGAAAGAGCAATGGATGACACAGTATGAAACTGAAGAGAATGTGGCATGGACAGCAAAGAATGTTTCCAGTTTAGAAGTAAATGATCGAAGAGAAGAGTTGCTTGATTTAATACAGATGGACAGACATACTAGGATCAATCAAAGAGAAAGTCAATAAAATCCAAAAAGTTAGAAGTTTGATAAAACAAATGAACACAGTAATAAGGACTGTTCACAGAGATTCATACAATATAACAGAAGTAAACAGGTTATATTAATGAGCGGCTAAATTAATAACAGATAAAGTCTTACCACAAAAACACTGGATAGCAAGGTAAAGGAGGGGAAAAACTGAATGCCATCATGGAAGTATCGAAGAGAGGAAACTATAAAGCACATAAGACAGGAAGTGTCACTGTCAGAGGAATATAAAAGATGGAACAGATCAACAAAAATACTCAGAAAGATAGATATGATAAAAGCAATGCACAGTATCAGAACAGATTTGGATCTACAGTGCACTATTGCAAATAATAAATTAAAAATATCAGCACAGGCAGAAAAACGTAGAACATACACAAATAAATATAAAAGAAAAATACAAAATAAGCAATTTACTGATGACCCAAAATATTTTGTAGAGAACTGGGAAACAAGGCAAAAGGAATTGAAACTCCACCAAAAAAGAAGAAATAGATACATTTCGGAAAATATCTATGAAGATCCTGTGGAACATAACAAGGATGCTAAATAGATAGAAGTAAAAGAAAGAAGAAGTTCAAATGTACAGGATATGAAAAGGGAAGAAGTAACGGCCAGAGGGATTGAAACAAAGTTAGGAAAGTTCCTAAATGGAAAACCCCAGGCCCAGATGCAGTATCTACTTTCTGGCTAAAAGCATTAACATATTTACATGAAGATTTATCCATGAGTAAGAAAAAGAAGTTACGTACTTACCATAATGTTCCATCTGTGTTGTCCATTTTCATTCTTTCTCAACGGATGGGTTTGGATCCGAAACTCGGATATGACTCGGCCATTACACTAGCTCATGGCCTCTGACAAACTCTCAAGCTCCTTTCCAATCCATAATGCACTATGCCTAATATCCCTCAGATTATATTAACAGCTTGAGAGACCAAGAATCTATAAAATAATTGCCATAACCAGAATTCAATACAAGGGATATACAGTGTCCCTAAGAGTTTCATTCCTCCAGAAGTCATTGTGAGAAATGGAGGGGGATGGAGGGAGGGGAGTTGTGGAAGAATGAAAATGGACAACACAGATGGAACATCATGGTAAGTGCATAACTTCTTCATCTGATGTTGTCAATTTTCATTCATTCTTCAACAGAGGAGACACAGTTCCCAACTACTTAAATTCCTGGGTGACCTCTAAGGAAGGATATTTCTGAGTACAGCTGAGCCAAATGCGTATCTTCCCCTAGAGGCCAGTGTTAGTTTGTAATGAGTGATAAAGGTATGAGGATATGACCAAGCTGCAGCCACACATATATTGTCCACAGATGCTCTAGACTGGAATACAGTGGAAGTAACCACAGAACTGCTTGAATGAGCCTTTAATGGTTTCAGTAAGGGGAGATTCAATTTGTTGTAAACAAATGAAATGCAATCTGTTAACCATCTAGCTAGAGTTACCTTTGTAACTGATTCACCCAATTTATTATGTGCAAAGAAAAAAAATAGCTGATTTGTCTCTCTAACGTCTTTTGTTCTGTGCAGGTAGAAATGTAATTGTTTAGGAAAATCCAGTATGGGCAGCATATATTCTCCTTTATTTGTAAAGTCTGGGAAGAATACTGGCAGGTTAATGGCTTGGTTAATGTTGAATTCTGATACTACCTTAGGTAGGAAGGAAGCATTGGTACGTAAAGTGACCCTATCCTTATGAAAACTGAAGTATGGGGGCTTAGAAGATAATGCTTGAAGTTCTGAAATTCTTTTAGCAGATGTAACTGCAATGAAAATGATAGTTTTTCAGGTCAAATATTTTAGATCACATTTAGCTGCAGACTCAAAGGGAGAATGTATTAAGGCTTGAAGTACCAAATTTAGATCCCATGGTGGTATGGGATCTTTATAAGGAGGTCTGAGTAGAAGGGTACCTTTCAAAAAGGCTTTGCACAGTTTGGAGGAAGCCAGGAAAGAATTCTGAAACCCAACGTAAAAGTTAGAGATTGCTGTGAACTGAACTTTAACATCTGATAAACTATCACCCTCATTAAACAAACTTGCTAAAAACTCAATAACATAATGAATCGAAGCTGAGAAGGGATCTATCTGATTCTGCTCTGCCCAATAAATGAATCTTCTCCATTTACTCCTGTAGTTTCCTCGTAGAAGGTTTATGGGAAGATAATAATATAGAACCAACAGGCAAAGAAAGCACTGTCTGCCTAGCTACTAAGGGAATTGGAGAAACCATGCAGTTAGCTTGAGATGTGAGATATCCAGATGCACCATGCCTGTCGGATAACAGGAGATCTGGAGTTGGATCCAAAATCCAAGGAGGGTACAGCAGATGAGGCCAAAGGAAGGGGGACAAAACCTGTCGAGGCCAGAAAGGTGCAATGAGGATGACTTTGCTCTTCCACCTGGCTGCTTTCTGAAGAAATTTGGGAATTAAAGGAGTCACAGGATAAGCATACAGAAGACCAGGGGGCCAGTCGTGGAGTACAGCATGTCTTAGTGACTCCCCCAGTGGGAGGATTAGGGAAAAAAAGCTGCTGCACTTTTGTTTAGGGGAGATGCAAAACGATTGCAGCAAGGCAGACTCTACTGATGGGAAATCATTTCCGTCGCTTTGTTGTTGAGAGACCACTCATGAGGTAGTAAAATGGACCTGTTCAGTTTGTCTGATATCACATTTGACTTCCCCATAATATGCGTGGCAGTTAGAAAGTGGTTGGAAGATATTGCCCATTGCCACACCATTAGGGCTTCTCAACATAGGGGGTAAGATTTGGTTCCCCGTTATTTGTTGATGTACCCACCTACTGACATGTTGTCCATTTGGACTGAAACTGTCAATCGAGAGGAAGATAGTTTTGGAATGCTTACAATGCCAAAACCACTGCTCTCATTTACAGAACACTGACGTCTGTCTTCCACAGAAAATGCGCTCTCCACCCAATCTGGGAAGCTTCTATGGTCACTATGGCCTTGGGCTGAGGGAGAGTGAAAGGATGACCTTGCAACAGTTGTTGTGACTGCATCTACCAGAAAAGATACCATTTGCATACTTGAGTTATTCTTATCTTTGCAGACATGGGTTAAGAGAGAATTGGCCATTGTGTTAAGTAGCATCCGTGGCAGAATTCTCATATCATATCTTACTAGGGGAATTAAGATTATTGCCACAGGCATTGATCCCAGGGCTTGCAGAATCAATCTGGCTGAAGTTCTGGTACTGCAAATTATTTTCTTGATCTGATTTCTTATTGTTTGTACTCTGAAAAGAGGAAAAGATGATACCACAGATGAACACTGCTCCTATGAATTCCAATATCTGAGTTGGTTGCAAGGGTAACAATGTAATTGTTGTAATTTATGGTTATTCCAAGATTTGAACAAATTTGCAACACTTGGTCCTGTGCTTGCACCAGCTGAAGTCTGGTCGGAGCAGTAATGAGCCAGTCATCTAAGTATGGACACACTCGGAATCCCTGTAGTCTCAAGTGAGCTGCTACCACTGCCATACACTTGGTGAACATCCTAGGGGCTGTGATGAGGCCAAAGGGCAGTACTGTGAACTGGTAATGACTGGCTCCCAGTCAGAAGCGTAAGTACTTCCTGGATTGTCTGTTCATTGTTATGTGATAGTATGCATCCTGAAGGACTATTGAGCACATCCACTCATCCTTGCTCAGAAAAATAGCAGAATAGAATGAAGCATGACTATTCGGAACTTGTTGTGTCAAACCAATTTATTCAACACACTAAGATCTAAAATTGGTTTCCAGTCCCCTGTCTTCTTTGGCACTAAAATGAATCTTGAGTAGGTTCCAGATTCTATTTGGTCTGGAGGGACCACTTGGATGACTCTCTTCTCTAGCAGCTTCTAGCAGCTTCTGAATTTCTAGTGCTGCTTCTTCCCTCTGATTGGGTGGAACATCAGGGATTTTTTCTGGATAACGTAGGTGGAAAGGAAAAAGGAATAATACAGCCTCTGGAAATAATTCTCTGCACCCAGGTGTCTTTTGTAATGTTTAGCTAGGCCTCTCGATGAGAGATAAGTGATCCCCAACTACCTCCAGAGGAAAACAATATGGCCTCCCATCCTGAACTACCTCCAGAGGAAGATAATCTGGCCTCCCTTCAGGAACGCTGAAAGGGTCTGTTGGAAAAGGAATCTCTAGACCCTCAGTTTTGCAGGCTTCCTCTGCCGGGGGTGGGGTGTCTTCTACCATTATCACTCCCCTCTCTGCCTCTGGGGGAACTACCTCCACGTATGGCCTGGAAAGGACCCTGAGACTTCCTGAACCACATCTTTTGACCTCCTCATTGATTCCTGCAAAATGTTCCTCTGAGGGGATAAAAAATGCTCTCCCACTGCAGAGAAGGTCTGTCTTTCTCACACCTGGAGAGCGTGTCTTTTACAGTAGGGCCAAACAGTAAAGATCCATCAAAAGGAGCATTAACAAATAATGACTTGAAGGGCTCTGCAAAATCACACAGGTGCACCCAGGCATGCCTCCTAATGGAAATACCAGAACCTGCATCCCTTGAGGTGTCTTCTGCAGCATGTGAGATGAGCCTTCTGGATGAATTTGCAATAGACTGAAGGGTAGCCAACACTGAGGCCACAGAAGCTTGGGCCTCTGCAGTAGTGGCCCCTGAAAGGGTATATGAAAGCTCCTTGATCAACTCCCTTTCTAGTGTCATGAAATGTGAAAAGTAGTTCAATGATCTGAGAGTAAAGGTCGCTGAAGCATAAGCTCACTTCCCAAATTTGTTCAGTACCCTAGATTAGCGGACCGGAGTTCCGCTGTGGTGACCCCTAACCGGGAAAAGCCGAAAGACACAACAACAGCCCTAGATTCTCTGTTAGGGGAGTGGGCAGTGGAATGCTGTTCCATGAGTTCCTTCTTTGTAGCTGCCACCATGACTATTGCATCAACTAGTACCCTTTTACTCCAATACTCTATTCCTACTGGTGGTGCTAGAATCCTGTCTGGTCTCTTGGGATTGGCTCAATTGTATCAGGTTCCTTCCACTCCCACCTAGAAATCAAATCAATAAGTTCATCAGCAAGCAGAGTTACCCAGGAGGTAGACTAGCCAGTCCCAAAAGCTTCCAGAAATACCATCTCCTCAGGAGTAGTGTTTTGGGCAGACCAACCACCTTTCTGTTTAAGAAAAGATCTCAAGCATGTCTCCAAAAAAAACAAAAAAAGATAGCGCCAGCACCCTCTGAGGCTGTGGTTGCTTTGGTTCAACTGGGAAATGTGCATTATTTGTCTTGTTTTGCATCTAAAACAATGAAAAATCCAGAATTAAGGGGAAGTACTGAAGGTAAACTAAGTTATAGCAAACAGAAACTCCTAGAAATTTGATCCTCGAGCACACTGTGCTGCAGGCTTGATCAGCTGTTGTCTGCAGGGCCAGTAAAGCCTTCTGCACACCAGGAACTCCAACTGTGCTGCATCAACCGCTGCCTGCAGGACTTTTTAAGGCCTACTACACTCCAAGAACAAGGAATTATACTCAATCATTGCCCAAGACATCTTGCACAAGCAGAGCTAACTTTTAACACATCTAAAAGGAGGAGAAGAAGGAAAAGGTGTGAAAGACTAAGGAAAAGAGGAACAAGGGTAGGAATATCTGCAGGGCTAAAGGTCAACCCACACAGGCCTGCACTTCCATCTATGTTACTGGCTAATGTTCGCTCCCTGGAAAACAAGATGGAATACATAAGGCTAAAACTAACTACAAATAACAAGGTGAGAAATAGTTGTGTGCTCATGTTTACAGAAACTTGATTAAACTCTAATATCAGCGATAGTGCTGCGTATATGGAAGGGCTGACATTATTTAGAGCTGAAAGGAATCAGATCCTTGGTGGCAAATCTAGAGGACAGGGTGACTGTATATATGTCAATAACTGATGGTGTACCAACTGTCAGGCAATTACCACTCATTGCTCAGAAAACACTGAGTTCATGATGCTAAGATGTAGACCCTTCTACTTGCCAAGGAGTTTAATGGTATCAGCTTCACAGCTGTTTATAGGGTTGCCACCTTTTCAAATGCCCAAAGTTGGACATTCTTTTGTAGAAATGTCAGATTTTGCAGGAAAAAACATACCACTTACCAGTACAAAGGATAAAACTTCACTTTTTTGACAAAATAAAAGCTTATTCTTGTAGCATTTGAGTTGTTTATGCTATTTCATATAACATTTAGGTGTTTCAGATAAAAAAAAAAAAACTGTTTTATACAACTATTAAAAAAATTAGGAAATATTTTTGTCCTAAAATGTCAGGACATTTGACATTTTTTGATTTTTTTCGCAGGACACAACTGCCCAAAGAGGGACTGTCCCTTGCAAAGTGGGACAGGTGGTACCCTAGCTGTTTATATTCCTCCCACTGCCAATACCAGTGAGGCACTCGCTACACTTCACCAGGCAAGCAATGAGCTGCAGAATCATAATACAGAGTTTGCTCACATAATAGCTGGTGGCCTCAACCATACAGATCTGAAGTCAGTTTTATTCATCACCAACATGTGGCCTTCAGCACGAGAGGAGAGAACACAGGTTGGCTTATAAGGTGATACCGCACCCACACTTGGGAAATTCAGACCATTTGGCCATCATGCATATAAACTACTATTAATAGGAGACATGCCAACTAAGAAGCAAACAAGAATATGGCCAGAGGGAGCGGTCTTCAGCACTCTAGGACTGCTTTTTGAAGATGAACTAGAACATGTTTAAGGTCGTGGCTATGGAGAATCAACTCATCAAAATCTAGACAAGTACACAGAATCTGTGATGGCATACATATCTAAATGTGTGGACAATGTGAACCATCAAAACTGTCACCATAAGGGCCAACCAACAAGTGAGGTAGATGAGCTCCTAAGAACATGCATTGCTGCCTGTAACAAATGAGAAAAGGATGCTCTCAGGGAGACCAGATCAAACCTAAATAGAGGAAAAAAGAAGGCCAAGTGTGCCTATGGCCAAAACATCCAGAGGCACTTCTCAAACCTATGAGACTCTAGACATCTGTGGCAGGAGGTACAATCCTTGACAGACTACAGGTCTGTATTCACCAAATATGATGATAACATTGAATTTCTAAATGAGCTCATCACCTACTTCAGCAGGTTTGATGAAGAGAATGACAAAGTATACGAAACTCATCACCAGGCAAAATGAAGTAGCATTCTGTCTCAACCCAGCTGATGTTCACAGAAGTCTAAGCAAGGTAAACCCAGGAAAGCAGTGGGACCAGATAACATTCTGGGATGAGTGATCAGAGACTGCATTGTCCAACTAACCAAGGTTCTTACTGACATATTTAACACATTCCTATGCCAGGCCATAGTATCCAAGTACTTCAAGGATAGAAAAATCATACCACTACCCAAAAAGTCTCAGCTAGCAAACTAATGACTATCGTCCAGTCTCTCTCACCTTTGCAGTAATGAAGTGTTTCAAAAGACTGGTCAAAGACTATTTAATAAACAAATCTTCCTGCAGAACTGGACCTACTCCAATTTGCTTATTGGTCCAACCACTCCACTGCAGATGCCATCTCAATGGCACTCCACACATCCTTAGCTCATCTGGAAAACAAGAACTGTTACATCCGATTGCTACTCACTGACTTCAGCTTTTAACACAGTCATACCCACAACATCTGACAGTGAAACTGATTCACTTGGGGATCAGTACTCCTATGTGTAACTGGATTTTGGACTTCCTTATTGACAGACCGCAAAGAGTAAAAGTTGGTAATAACACCGAGCATGGGAGCCCCTCAAGAATGTATTCTCAGCACTCTGCTGTTCACCACGCCGACCCACGGCTACCCAGCCAGGTTCAGCTCAAACTGCATCATCAAATTCGTGCATGATACTAAGTCATAGGTCTAATCAGCAATGGTAATGAAACAGTATGCAGGGAGGAGGTGAAACATCCGATTGACTGGTGTAATAACAATAACCTAGCTCTGAACATAAACAAAACCAAAGAAGTAATTGTAAACATCAGGAAAAAATAGGTGACACAGCTCCCTCTCACAGTCAAGGGAGAAAAAGTGGAAAGAGTGAAGAGTACCAAATCCCTAGGGGTGTACATTGCAGAAGATTTAACATGGTCCATCAATACTAATCACACTGTAAAGAAAGCACAACAAAGACTCCATTTCCTACACAGGTTGAGGACAGCAAACCTCCCATCTCTGGTGCTCACAACCTTCTATAGAGGCACCATTGAGAGCATCTTGACAAGCAATATCACAGTGTGATATGGAAACTGCAAGGACATAGATCGCAAGGCCCTCCAAAGGGTGGAGAAAGTGGCAGAGAGAATAATGATGTACACTTTTCCATCTACACAGAATTTGCACTCTGCACGGTGTCCCGGAAGAGCCACAAAGATTGTTAAGACATGAATCCACCCAGCTCAGGGACTGTTCTCATGCTTGTCTTGGGCAAGATCTACAGAAGCATACGTTGCAATACGACTATTAAACCTGAGCAGCAAGGCAAGCCAACAGGTCACCTAGCCAGTGGCCACAGAGGCTGAAGGAAATATGTTTTTCTTAAACTGCAATAACTCATTACTAGATTCTCTCACTTGTACAATAGCTCAGGAATGCTTATTACTTTTGTGCAATAACTTGAAATGCAAGCTACCTTCTGTGCAATGAACAAAATGGTCTCTAGTATACCACTGCTTAAGCCTCTAAATGTAATATCGGCTGTGCAATACTAAGCGCTGCTATAGATGGACATACAAAAATTGTAATTATGTCCTAGTGTCGTATTAATGTTAATGTCATATATAGTCTGAAGTTCTGTTTATGTGTCAGTGTTAATATCACATACTGTTATATTTTTTAATATTTTTTTTTGTCTGCACATTGAGCTCAAAACAATGAAATTTCATTTAGCCTGCACTTGTGTTGGTCTAAATGACAATAAAGTTGATTTTGACTTTGAAATGAGACTTCACTGGGTGGTGATTTGAAAGACCCTTCTCCCACATCAAAGTCAGTATCCTCAGTGATAGACTCTTAAGGAAAGTCAAAGTGCCTCATCTTGCACTTCCTCTTCCTAGGGACCTATTTGGTAGATGGTCCATAGAAGTATTGGAAGAGATGACAATACCCTGCTGGGTAGACTGGAAGCTTTGGACTGACTGTCCCAGTGGTGTAGAATGCTAAGGATCATGGTGCAAAATCATCTGAGAGGTAAGGGTGGACCCGAGGGGGAAGGACTTGTCTGATCTGTCGAAGTAGAGAAAACCCTCTTCACAACCTCAAAAGCAGACTGCTCAGGAGAGAAGGAAGTCAACAGAGCTGAGAAAGCAGGTTTCTGGCTGTCAATTCCCTCCACTCCAAAAGCAATCTACCCGAGGCAGAAGTTGGAGCCAAGTTATCCAGCACTGAAGCTCCAAGGAGAAGAAACTGATCTGAAAACCTTGGAGTTGATCCTATCCCCTCAGATCTGACCAAATCAAGTCATCCAGATTTGAAGATGTCTGAGCCAGTGCACTCAGAGTAATGGTCAGATCCAAAGATAATACTCTCTTTGGATCCAACCCAGAAGGACCTGGATTGGATCTGATAATTCTAAAACCACAGGTTGGGTTAGAGAAGGAGCTGTTATCGGTGGAGTGGTAGATGGACGAGGTTCCTGTCCCTAAGGGGTAGGAACCGTGAGAACTCCCTTCCGAATTTGCTTCCTGAAAAATTTCACCATCATTCCTTCCACATCTGTTTCAGTGAGACTCCTGGAGGAATGGGAGGATACCACTAAAGGTGACTTGGA
Source organism: Protopterus annectens (assembly GCF_019279795.1). Taxonomy (NCBI): domain Eukaryota; kingdom Metazoa; phylum Chordata; order Ceratodontiformes; family Protopteridae; genus Protopterus; species Protopterus annectens. The sequence goes on from NC_056731.1 coordinate 654,694,913, forward strand.
GTGTCTCTTGAGGAAATGGGAGGGCACCCTGGAAAGGACTGGGTCAATGCTCAGATAGTAAACAGTCCTTAATAATGTTTTGGAAACTAAGGCTGTCTGATCCATAGTACATGTCATCTGATCCAAAGCTGTTGGAATGGAAACATATCTGGTCAGATCTGAAAATGGTCAGATCCCAGGAGACTTCAGAGCCAACTTTTTCCTCTCTTTCTTCTGCTCTGAGGATGTAGAAGCAGAAGAATCCAAAGACCTGGACCTTTCTGAAGGGTCTTTAGTTTTAATTTTAGGAGACTGAACTCCAGATACGGCTTAATAGTTGGTAAGAAACCCTTTAAGATTAATTTACTCCTTTTCTTAGACAAAGCTCTTGGATTAAAACCTTTACAAACGTTGCAATCCTGGTCAAGATGTTCAGACCTTAAATAATAAATGCAGAGAGTGTGGGCATCTGAAAAAGGCATGTTAAGCCCACATCTCTCACATTTTTAAATCCTTTCTCTGAAAAAATGCAGGAAAGACTTCTAACCAACGGCAGCAATTAGAAGAAAAAAACAGTGAAAATATTATAACCAACAACAATTACCTGATAGAAAAAGCCAGTAAGAAAAAGGTAATAGATCCTTTTTTATCAATATGAAAAAGAAGATTAAGCAACCATGAAGAAATTAGAGGGTTATAATACCCTTGTAGCGAAAAGGAAAACTGGATAGGAAAGGCCTATCAACAATGGTAGCGTAGAATACATAGCAAGTGTATAGAATAGAACAAAAGTGAATAAAGGTAGTAAAACACTTAAGATACAGATTAAACTATCTAACAACAAGAGATTAACCAAAAGCTAGCATTGAAGAAAAAGATTTTTCTTAAAGAAAATTAATTTATCTTAAGTCAGCCCAAGAGCTGCAGTCGACCACATCTAGATGCAAAATCAGCAAAAAGAGATCTGAGAGACGTTAGGCACAGTGCAGTATGGGTATGAAAGGAGCTTGAGAGTTTGTTGAAGGCCACGGGCTAGTGTAACAGCAGAGTCATATCTGTGTGTTGGATCTGAACCTAACCGTTGAGGAATGAATGAAAACTGACAACATCAGATCTATTTATATGTGCACCCCAAACAGACACCAGCCTGGTTAACAACAGGAAATACAATACTGCTACTAAAGATCAAGCCTGCAAGCTATCCTAAAAACTCTAGACCAATAACTTGCCTTCCGATGACATACAAACTATACACTGGAATTGATGCCAACAAGAGTTTATAGTCATTTAGAAGAAAACTCAATCATGGCAATAGAACAAAAGGGTAATAAAAGAAAGTGATACAGAACAAAGAAAGGATCATTTGCTGTTAAATAAAAGTCATAATGCAGAACTGTAAAAAGGAGAAGAATCTAAGAGTGGCATGGAGAGACTACAAAAAGGTGTTTGACAGTATCCCACATTCATGGATAAATGAGTGCTTAAAAATGTGTAAGATGTACCCTACACTGACTGATTACATTACAGCAACCATGAAACAGTAGCAAACCACTTGACAGTTAAGCTATGATAAAGGACAAGTTATTATTCTAGGGATAAAAATTCAAAGTGGGATATTCCAGGGTGACTCCCTGTCACCACTGCTCTTTTGTCTTGCCATTAACAGATTAGGTCATGGCTACAATTTGGTTCCCAGAAAACAACAGTGTAAAGACATCTAAACTGTATAGTTCATCACATGAGGAACTGAAAGCACATCTGCAAGTGGTCAAAACTTTTTCAGATGATATAAGAATATCATTTGATCTTGATAAATGTGCAAAAGCAACCTTTAAAGCAGGAAAACTGCAACACCAAGAAAACATCATTTTGGGACAGGAATGTGATATAAAAGAACCTGAGCAAGAGGGAGTGTATAAATATTTGAGAAATACCAAAGGATCAACAATAAAACATGAACAAATGTGAATACAACTTAGCAAGGAGTATTTCAGAAGTCTAAAATTAATACTGAAAACAGTGTTGACATCTAGCAACAAGTCCAAGCTATAAACCAAGTTGCTCTTCTTGTCTGAGCTTACAGTTTTGGAGTGACTGACTGACCTCAAAAGGTGTTGGATACGTTGGAGAGGAAAACAAGAAAGATGCTTCAAGCTCATCAAATGATTTACAAAAAAATCAGTGTATACCAAAACTATATATTCCTTGTTCTGAAGGAGGCATGGGCCTCCTCAAAATTGATAATGTACTGACCTGCAATTACGGGACTGCATACATATCTGCAGACCTCACAAGACCCAAATGTAGTGAAAGTTCTGAAACATGAGGGGAATAAGTCTAAGATGACTTCCCTTCTAAGTTTAGCAGTAGCATATTGGTGTTAAGTGGGAATGGAAATCAAACCAGACACAGATAAAAATCAGGCAGCAACAGAGCCAGGAGATATAGCAAACCTCTTGACTGATAAATTCAGCTACAACTTTGCCCCTCTCTCCCCCTAGACCTTCCCTCAGGAAATATCATCAAATATAACTGCCCCTACTATCACTAGGGAACAGGTCTTTAATGTTCTCTCTAAGACCAAGAAGACTGCATCAATAGGCCCAGACAATATCCCAGGATGCCTTCTAAACAGCATGAAACATGATCTATCAGGGCCTCTGGAATTACTGTTTAACTGTCGCCTCCAAACAAGCTTCATGCCTCATGAATGGAGAAAGGCAACAGTCATCCCTCTGCACAAAGGTGGGCCATCTTCAGATCCTGGAAACTACAGACCCATAAGTCTCACTAGTCTTATATGTAAAGCCATGGAAATAATTATCATGGAGATGATCAATAGAGATATAGTATACCTCCAGACACTGTACCCAACTCAGTTTGGTTTCATCAAGGGCAGATCATTCCTACTCAACCTGGTGGACTTCTCTGAGAGCATCACCAAAGCAATGAATGAGAGCAAAATCATTCACACTGCCTACCTTGACTTGGCCAAGGCATTTGACACAATACCCCACTCGGGCATTGTTGATAAACTCAAGAGGTTAGGTATATACCCATATGTTACGCGGTGGATAGCCAACTGGCTCACAAACAGGACCCAGGAAGTTAGAATTAGGGAGTCCACCTCTACAAAGAAGCCAGTCACAAGTGGAGTCCCCCAGGGATCAGTCCTTGGGCTGCTCCTTTTTGGCATTTACTTTTCAGAAGTCAAGGCAATGTCAGTGGTCTCTGGCTGACTAAATTTGGAGATGACTGCAAATCAGGAGCTGTCATTGAATCTCATACTGACACAAATGTTCTCCAGGAGGGGCTGACACAGACAGACAACTGGTTTCAGAGCCATGGACTAAAACTAAATGCCAAGAAATGCATAACAGTATCCGTTGGGAAGTTATCCATCTCTGGTAATTATCATATTGACAATACACCCCTTAGAGTTGACCCAGTACTCGGGGATTTGGGGACAAACATATATTGTAATCTAGCCTTTGACCATCATGTGTCTACAGTGGTGGGGAAATCATTCTATATTGCACAACTTCTAAACAAAGGTATGGCATATAAGTCTAAGGAAGTAATTGTTCCACTGTATTTGGCACTCATCAGACTTATCACTGAGTACAACGTCCCCTTTGGTATGTACCTAGCCAGGTATATCCAACAACTGGGATGTCCATAGAGGTTCCTCACTAAAAGAATACAGGGTGTAAGTAAAATGCCCTGTGCAGACTGTCTGAAGGTTCTATCCCTGTATTCTGTCTCCTACAAGCTACTGAGGGGAGATCTATGCCTGGCATACAGGACATTGTCAGACCTCACTCTGCTGAACCTCCTGCATATCCACAAAACAAACAGCACCAGAATTACCAGTTCTAAAAACTTAAACTTTGCCTGTGATATAAATAGGACCTGCGGGAGAGATAGGTAGGTATGTATCCCAGGGACTACCCCATCTATAGAACAGGCTTCCCATCCATATGAAGCAGAGTTCTTCCCTAACTCAATTCAAGTGCAACTTGGACAATTGGATGGGAAACTGGAAATTCATCCCTGGTTTGGCACCTACGTCTCTAATAGACACAGGTAACCTGTAAATGGTTAATCTCCCAGGCCCATGCTTACACTTATCAAGGGTATCAGAACTTGTCAAAGATTTGGGATGCATGGCTAGGCTTATAAAGGCCCTTGTGGTCGTTAACCTAGTAAACACGTATGAACCTATGAACAAAAGAAAGAATATAAGGTGAAAGATCAGATGAGAAGGCAAGAAATGTGGAGAATGCATAAATATAGTTGCAAGTAAAACTCTTGGAACAACCTCATGTTGATCTGGATCAAATGCAGGAATGGTTAAGGAGAGCTGCATTTAAACCAAAAGACGAAAGGTTAATATTGGCAGAAAATATATGTAAGAGAACCAGAAATAGTAGTCTATGAAATGAAAACAAGAGTAGCACTGATTATTGAAATTATTGCAACCACTGACTACATTGTCTTATGTACAGAGACGTACAAAGTCAAAAAATACCAGGAACTGCAGACAGAAACAAGGGCAATGTGGAAGAAGGATAACCAGAGCAACAGTCTTGTAAAGAAGAATTTGCAATCATACTTAGAAATATTACTGATACATGTAACACTGTATGAATTGCAGAAAGAATCATTACTGGGCACACTGCGGGTACTGCGAAGAGCACTTCTGGCTATCATCAAAGATTGAAACAAAACTAATTTCATGAACTTTAATCATACTTTGACTTAGGAATGGGGTCCATTCCCATCATGGTATTAGAAAACCAAAATACTTGGAGCAATTAAAGACAAAATAACAACCGAAAAAGGCATCCCACAGTAGTCTGTACTTGGTCCTTTTCATGAATAACCTTTATAGTACTTGCCACATACCAACTGCAGTCTGTACGCAGATGACATTGTCATTACAACAGCAAATTAAATTGCATTTACACAACAAAAGGAGCTTTAAAATGACTCCTCTGCCATCTGGAAATGGCCCTAGAATGACAAATTTTCAGTGAACACTCAGTAAAGCTCAGTAAGTGCTTTTTGGTAGCAACAAAAAACTCCATTACTACAAAGTATTAGTATTACTGACACAGCATGTAATCCTCTTCCCTGTGTCAAGGAGCAAAAGTACCTAGGCCTCCTTCTCAATCTACATCTCACTTTTCACAATTATACTGAATCTATACAATGCAAAGTGATTGCCCTGCTAATAATCTCATACAAAATCTCCAATCTGCTAACTCAGGATACCAGATGTGGCATTACCGTTATTGTCCTATTCCCCAGACAGCCTCTCTATATTGGCTGTCTGCATATCACAGAATACCTCTCAACTACAATTGGAAGAAAAACAGATACTTAGAGTTAGTCACCTTGCAAACAACAGAGAACACCATGGCTACACCTTACACAAAAGTAAATGGTTACTCATGAGTGTAGAGGCATCTCTTCTATTGAATGCACTCCTGTTTACACTTTTACACAAACTATACTGACACCTACTGCAAAAAAATGTAAAAAAATAGGAACATCAAATGCCCTTCTCACTCTCTATGAAATTCAGACTCACTCCAACTTCACAGGCCTCCTTTTACCCTCTATGCCTGTGAAGAATCCTTCTCCAAACTTGCCCCAGCTTGTTGGACTGCTCTACCCGTAGATATCAACAAATAAAACACCTCAAAATATTCAATAAATCTCTTTACTCCTATCTTGTCAATAGAAACAAATGTAATTGCTTCAAGGTACAGGTTACCTCTTGCGTATCCCTCTCCTCATTCCCCATTACAGACTTTTGAACTAATGCTTCTAATATCACACTTACAGTAGGACAAAGAGAGATTAAGGAGTGGGCAATCTTCTTCTTTTTTGCCTCCCCTACATAGGATACGTAACTATATATGTACTTAGATGCTAAATGGCACAGCAAGATATGTCTTGCTATTCTCAGACAATATGATAATTATGTTTTATTTCTCTATAATGACTTACTTACAACTACAGCCTTTTCTAGGCTACATGTGATCTTAAATACATAGGACACTGCATATTATTTTACATTGATATACTCTAAAAATATGAACATTATTTTTGTGTACTTGTTTGTGAACTGATATGATTGTATCACGTATGTTTTCACTTGTACTTACCTTTTGGCTTGGGACATTGGAGCAAATGATACTAAGACTTGCCCATTTACTTGGCGAACAAACATTAAATATATAAATCAAAAGCTGAAAAAATGAAATATCTATCTTGGAAACATTGAGGGAATCTGGGTGACTTTGTTTTTTGCTGAGCAGTGTGAAAGCAGGAGGCAGCAAACAGGGACCACCCAAACTGAAAAGTTGCTTTGCCGATTGTGGAGATTTCAGAATGTCAAACAGAAAGAAAGATTCCGCTGAGCTTGTACGAAGAGCACGGTAACAAGTACTATTCTGATTCCGGCTGCCAGTGTGTGAGAAAATTAAATCAAGGGGTATCTTATGCATTTACTTCTGGTATATCTTAAATATGCAATAGACACACTTTAAATACGCAGTTACTGTACACATATACATTCTTGTGATGAAGTCTGCTGTTTCAGATGCTATACAATATGCTACACTGCATTCAAATTGTGAGGTAAAATCCATTCACGAGTTAGTAAACAATTTAAGTATCTAATGATCAATCATGCTTAGTAAATTACTGGCTAAATACATAACATAATTTCACTGCTTTTCAGTGGTTTCTGATCTGTAACTCATTAAGAGACTTTTATTGTTCCTATAAATTTGTTCAGTCTTTTACTGCATTAATTCTCATTTTTATTTGAGGAACCGCAAAAAATACAAAGGAGAAAGACAGAATTAAAGCATCAAGAGAGTTAAAAAATTAAATATTAAGATAAAAACTACATAAGTTTAAACTTACCACTAAGACCTTGAGTATTAAATGGTTCTGAAAAGTAGACTCCAGTCTGTGGTTTTCTGTAACAATGAACAAAATAAGTCAATCCATATATATTCTAATACCATTAATCAGTCCTAAAAATAAATGAATATAAATATACATACCATTTTAACATATACAACATGCTAAATTTCAAACATTTTTCTACTATGAGTTATAATAATTAGTAATCAATAGGACTTATACTGCAAATCTACAGCTGCTTGGCTGGTAAAACATTTCCATGTTAATCAGGATACCATGTTCTAGGTTTACCTTAAGCATGAAGACCCTTTTCTTATTATAGGCATTGTCTTATTACGGTCTTCTTTGAAAGATGAGTCTTTCCATGGGATGTTTACTTCATGGCAACTTCTGCCCATGATTTAGTAACATCTCTCTCCATTTCTGAACCAAATGATCTATAACAACAAAATAAGACAGGGCTTGCAACAAACAGGAAGATGGCTGAAGGAAGGGGCAATTTCTGAAGACAGACCTCAGCTAACATATCTGGCATTACATTAAGTATATTTAACTTTTATATCTTGTAAAAGATGACATCCATCTTCAGTAACCAGTAGGGTAGACTTCATGGTTAACACTCCTCGGTAGGTGCTCTAAGGGAACATACTTTTGATAATATTAGCCACTGAAGAAAACTTGGACCAAGAAGCTATGTTCATTTTATAGTGCCTTGCAAAATTACTTATGAATGCCCATGATACAAATATCATCCAAGGTGACACTATGGAAGAAAGCTATAGAAGTGATTAGGGCAAAGAACCTGCTGAACTTGTTGTTTAGGGGAGATATAAATAAGCTGCAGCATGGCTGGCCCCATTGGCGGAATATCATTTCCAACACTTCTTTGTTGAGAGACCACTCGTTAGGTAGTAGCATGGACCTACTCAACTTGTCTGCTATCATAATGGATTTCACCAATATGTGCACTGCTACCAGAAATCAATTTGAAGAGCTCGCCCTACAGGGGTAAGCTTTGGTTCCTCCTTGTTTGTTGATGTAGCATACTATACACGTTGCCCATCTGAATTGCAATAGTTCCAGTAGGGATACAGTCTTGGAACACCTGCAATGCTAGCAGTACTGCTCTCATTTCCAGTACATTGATATGCAAATTGGCCTCTTCAAGGGACCATGCGACTTGAACAGTCTTCTCCATGAAATGCCCCCCCACCCAATCCGGGAAGCATCTGTAGTCACTATGGCCTTGGGCTGAGGGAGCATGAATGGACAACCTTGCAATATTTGATCTGAGTGAATCCACCACCAAAGGTACTTTTTGCAGGCCTGAGTTACAATGATTTTGGTGGACATAGGTTGATGTAAAATGGACCACAGGGTTACTACTGTCCACTGGAGAATTCTCATACTGTATCTTGCTAGCGGAACTAGAACTATTGTTGCAGATATCGATACTAGGGTCTATAAAATCTGTTGGGCTGACAGGAATGAGTTTTGGATTATTCTCTTGACTTGAAAATGAACAGGTTGAACCCTTGACAAAGGGAGAGAAACTGTTACTGTTACTGATGCTGTGAAGAAGGCCCCTAAGAATCCTAATGTCTGAGATGGGTGAAGCTGAGATCTGTTGTGGTGAACTGTAATACTTACATTGGGACAAATCTGGAGTGCAAAGTCTCAAGCTGTTATCAGAAGAGGCTTGGTCGAGGCAGTTATGAGCCAGTCATCTAGACAGGGAAACACCCAGAATCGAAACACGTAGAATCCCTGTAGTCTCAAGTGAGCTGCTAACACTGCCATACACTTGGTGAACAATCTGGGGGCTGTGGTCAGACCAAAGGGCAGATATCTCCTGGACCATCTGTTTATTTTTATCTGATAGTACATGTCCTGGAGATCTTATTGAACACATCCAGTCATCCTTGTACAGGAATGGCAAAATGGACTGAACTGTGACCATCCAGACCTTGGTATGCTGAACTGACTTGTTCAGAATGCTGAGATCCAAAGTTGGTCTCCAGTTCCCTGTTTTCTTTGGCACTAAAAATTATCTTGAGTAAGTTCTGGATCCTTTCTAATCTGAAGGGACCTCTTGGATGACTCTTTCTTCTAACACCTTTTGTATTTCCAGAATTGTTTTCCTCTGACTGTGTGGAACATTGGGAATTTTGTCTGGTAAAAGAGGAGGTAGGGGAAAAGGGAATTATATAACCTCTGGAAATAATCCCCTGCATCCAAGTGTCTTTTGTAATGTCCAGCCAGGCTCAGTGATGCAGGGATAAGTGACCCTCGACTGCCTCCAGAGGTAGGCAATTGGGCCTCCTTGCAGGAGTGCTGATAGGGTCTGTTGGAGAAAGAATCCTCGAACTCGTGTTTCTGTGGGCCTCCTCTACTATGTGGGTGGCATCTCCCTGGGGGAACTCTCTCCATGTGGATCATGGAACAGACCCTGGAATTTCCCAGAGTCACATTTTCTGATCACCTTGATGATTCCTGGAAAAGGTTCTTTGAGGAGTCGAAAGATGTATGCCCACTGCAGACAGGGTCTTACCATCCTGCTTGCACCTGGAGAGTGTGTCGTTTACCTTGGGGCTGAATAACGAACTTCCGTCAAAAGTAGCTTTAGTGAAGGATGACTTGAATGACTCTGCAGAATCACAAAGACACATCCAGGCATGCCTCAGGGTGAAAATGCCTGAACCCACTGCTCTTGAGGCTCCTGTAAAATAAGCCTCATGGATAGTTTGAAATAGACTAAAGGATTGCCAAATGTGAAGCAACAGAACACTCTTCCTCAGAAGTACTGGTCCCTGAGAGAAATTCTGAAAGTTTCTTGATCATATCCGTCTGTAATCTGGTGAAGTGCTCCAAGTAATTCAGAGACCTGCGTGCAAACGACGCTGAGGCATATCCCAAACCTGTCTAATGCCTTAGACTCCCAGTTAGGGGGATGAATAGAGGAATTCTGTTCCATGAGTTCTTTCTCGGAGGCTGCTATCATGACCACAGCAAGCATGGGTACTTCCTTGTTCCAGAATTCCCTTCCCTTCAGTGGCGCCAGGATCCTATATGGTCTCTTGGGGATTGGCTCAATAGATTCAGGTTCCTTCCACACCCACTGAGAGATAAAATCAATGAGTGCATCAGCGGGTGGTGTCACCCAGGAAGTGAATGGGCCAGTACCAAATGCCTCCAGGAATGCCAATTCCTCTTGAGAATAGTCTCTCTGCTACCTCATAGGCAGAATACCTAAATGAAAAGGAAACTATTGGAGCCGAGAAGGCATGCTTCTGTCCCAAGGACATCATATCCAAGGCAGGAGTCGGAACCGAGCTATTGAATGTCGAGGCTCTGAGGCGCAAAAATATTTCCAACAACCTTGGAGTCTACCACAACCCCTTGGATCTGACAACTAAGCTTTAGGTCAGAACGTCATCTGGCTCCAGTACACTTGGAGCTGGAGCTCTCAGAGAAGACATCAGATCCAAAGATAGAGGCATCTTTGGATCTGGAACAGATGGCACTGGGAGTCTCAGATCCAAACACTCTGAAACCAAGGGACAGATTGGAAATGGAACCAAAACCAGTGGGTTGCACTAGTTAAGGTCTCATGACCTGTGGGGTAGAAGCCGGAAGAACTCCCATCTGAATTAGTGTTTCTTCATCTTTCTGTCTGCATTGGCTTCTGTGAGACTTCTGTACAAACAGGAAGAGGCTAGGGAAGATGAACGGCATATTTCCAGGAAGGACAATGGGAGCCATGAGGGTACAGGAGCCAGGGAAGACGCGTACCTAGCCCTAGGTAATTGTTTAGGGTCAACATGTGTTGGATCTGAAGATACATATCTGGCGTGTGAAGAAGTCGGATCTGAAGGCTTGTGTTTAGGATATGGAGTTTTTCGGGTCTTCTTGAGCAGTTCAGATGTCAGATTTGGAGGGCTGAGCTCCAGCAAGTGATTCTCCAAAGCCTGACCAAAGGGAAGAAAGCCCTTGAAAATTAATTTATTTTTTTCAGTCTAGCAACATTGTAGGGTTAAATGAAGACTGCAAATTTTCAGGTCCAAAACAATAAACACAGAGGTCATGAGCATCAGACAATGGGATTTTATGCCTGCATTTCCTACATTTCTTAAACCCTGATGGTTTATCTACCATTTTAACACACCAAACAACCTGTAGAAATATTCCCACTTTCAGGAGGCAACAGGAAGAAGGAAGTTAAAACAGAGAGGTTGAAAAAAATAGAAATAAACTACTTTTTTGTATTATTTTTACAGAAAAGAGCAAAGGCGGTGCCAACAACGGTATTGATGAAATTACCAACAAGCGGTAAGGGAAGATTACCAACAATGGTAATGAAAAGCTACCAATGGTAAGATGAAAGGTATACAATTACTACTACTAAGTACATGGAGGATAAAGATGAACATTTTGTTAATAGTAGAAGGTATAAAGTAGAAAAAAATTTTCTCCTCAAACTCATGCCTGACAGCTGTAGTGACCACATCTGTACACAATGATGGCAAATGAGATCTGGAGAATGAGGGAGACTACAGCATTATGGGTAAGTGAGGAGCTCAAGAGCTTGTAGTATCCATGAGTTGTAAAACAGTGGCCAAGTCGAATCTGAGGATCGGATCCAAACCCATATATTGAGCAATGAATGAAAACTGACTATATCAGATCAATTGTTAGCCTTTTAAACAAAAAATTAAGATCTCAAGGAGAAGTCACCAGTTTTCTTGGAGGCCTCTTATGCAAATCCCTTTCAAAAACACTATGACATGAGACTACATTCAAAGAAGGGGATCCGTGGCAGATATGCTGAAATGGCCAATAAATTAACCTTGATGGAGTAGTAAGAAAGGCCAAAGGGCAGTAACACATGCAAACATTGAAAAAAGCAAAGAAACACTTGCTCTGAACGGGTGCTGGTTATTGTTGGCACCAACTAGAAAACCTTTTCCATTTCCTAATGTATAATTTTCTAGTAGCAGACTTTCTTGCCTCCAAAATTACCTGCTGCACATTCTCAGTAAATAGGTGCTTAAAGGGAATTAATATCTTATCACCCAGGCAGTCACTTGAAGTATTAAACATCCCTTTTCTGGTGTGAGTAAATCAATTCTGTATAGAAGCTTGTAGTAATTGCCCCGGCCATTTAAAAAAAAAGGAAAACTATTACAGCCTGGACCAGAAAGGAGTCACCACAGTGATGTTGGGGGATTCCTTCTAAATCTTCAGAAATACCCTGGATATTAGTGGAAAGGGTGTAAAAGCATAGAGGAGCATTCCTGTCCAAGGAAAGGAATAGGCATCTGTCTACCAGGCTTTCTTACATGGAGTCCCTCAGCAGAATTTTGCCAACTGTTTGTTCAGAAAGGAGGCAAAGCAGGCAAAGAGGTCTACTTGAGGAACTCCCCATAGATGGATCAAATCCTGGTAGAACCCTTGAAATAGTTCCCATTCATGCCTTTGTCCTTCTTAGCTTGTCTGCCACACAATTTTGCTCTGATGAGATGTAGGATGCTTGTAGAGTGAGACTATCCTGTAAAACTATATCCCAAGCTAAAATGGTTAGTCTGCAAAGTATGTAAGACCTGGTTTCCTCCTTTCTTATCGATGTACCATGTGAAAGTAGTATTGTCTGTAACAACTTGAAGAGGTCCAGGGGACCAAAGGTGATTCAGTGTCTTCATTACAGCAAGCATCTCTTTTATATTTGCATGCTTGTATATGTCCTTGGCGTCTCAAACACCTTGAACTTTTCTCTCTCTTGAAACTGCTCACCAAGCAAAGTCCAAAGCATTTGTGGAAGCTGACTGCTTTGAAGCGGGAAGGGGGAGTGGATTTAGGGATATTTGCTGTCTCCACCTTCCGCACTGGGATTTGAAAAGTTAAAAGATAATGAGTGTTGGTGCTGGGATTAAAGAGACTTCAGACCACTTGTCAGGGGTATCAAGAGAAGCATAGATGCCATAAGATCCAAAATATTGGTGTATTCCTTCACAGTGACTGAGGTCTGAGTGGAAAACCCTAGAAACTGATATATAGATATAGATGTAGATCTTTTGTTTTGCTGTGGAATAAAAGCTCATTGAGCTGACATGTCTAACAGAAACCCAGAAACACAATCCAGTGTGATGGAGTAAAAACCTACTTTTGAATATTCTCTTGGAATCCCAGCTTGTAGAAGACATCTCTCACCCAAGTGAGAAATACCTGACACTTTTAAAAACACTCTGCGAAAAGAAGAAAGATGTCTAAATATGGAAAACTGTGGATACCCTGTAGCCTGCAATGAGAAATAACTGGAGCTAGACACTTTGTGAACTGATAATGTGATCCAGACAGACAAAACCTTAAGAAACACCTGAAATCTGGATGAATAGGGACATGATTATAAGCATCTTTTAAATCTAGTGTTACCAGGAAACTTAAATGAGGAAGAAGAGGTAACAGTGTGAAGTGAAATTATTTTGAACCTCAGCACTATCACAGACTGGTTTAAAAAAGAAACATACAGAATTGGTCTCCAAGCATCTTCTTTCTTTGGCACCAAAAACATCATTGAATCAAAATTTTTTCCAAAGTGGGAAGGACAAACTAGCTCTATTACTCCCGGAGACAACATACACTGAAGGACAAAGGGGAAACATAGGAGTCTGGTCTGGTGGACAAAGAATTACCCAATGGAAGGAAGGCATTTCTTCCCACTACCATCTGTAAACTTGGTGAATGATTGTTAAGAATCCATCTACTTGAAACTATCAGTTGCCAAAGAGAGAAGTGGAGATGCAGACTTTCTGGAATGGAAAAGGGACTGCCAGGGTGTGATGGAGGACATGGACCATTAATCATTCTGACTTGTTGGACTATCCTTTGTTTTGGGGAGTTCCTAAATTCTTTCTGAACCCCCTTTGTCTTTGCTTCATAAATGTCTGTTTACCAGCATTTTGCTGAGACTTTTTTTTTTGTTTCTTGCTAATATTGGATGAGTGGTTAGAGAATCCCCTGGAAAAGAAGGGCTGAGACTCCCTGTATCAACTAACCCCTTTCATCACACTTTTTGATAACCGCTGCCGTAGAGGGACCAAAAACTAAATCTCGATCCAAAAGAGAATTTAAAATCTCATTTTCACATCATCTGAGAAGTTCTGAGAATGCAGCCAGGCAAACCTCCTCAAAACAGAACCATGTATCAACAGAGTGATACACACACTTTAAACAATGAGTTGTGACCTGTAAGGTGGAAAAAAATAAACCACTTAAAGCAGATTTGTCATCACAAGAAGAAACTACAAAGAAAGCATTCCTCATTTTTCACAATAGTCTGAACAAATTTTAACATGTGAGACTGACAATTCAAAATTCTGGAAATCAGAGATGCAGAAACATACACTTTTTCTCATCATTGTCAAAATGTGTAGGATTGGAATTAACAAGAAATTTAGCAGAAGTAGGATTAACTAAAGCTATAGCTGCTGGGTCAGGTTTGGGATAAGTATACAAAAACTTAAAAAAGTGAGGAACTTTAAATACTCTATCTGCCTTTTTAGGGGCAGCAGACTGAATATTATCAAAAGTGCAGGAAGAGAGAAATGGGTAAAAGTTCTGGAATTTCCATTTGTAACCACACAATAATGTTTTCTCATGGACTGAGAAACCTCAGTATTCTCCCACTGAAAACACTGGCACATTCTGGAAATAGTTTCAGAAGAAGAGAAACCTCCACAGGGAGGATCAGATGCTGTACTCTCCACTTTACCAGAATCAGAAATCTGGCCAAGCTAGAGTTTCCACTGTGTGATTCCTTAAACCTCTTGTATTAGAGGCACATGGGATATATGCAAATGACCCTTTAAGGACATCAGGTGTTTCAGCTATATGGCAGTTCTGAATGCCCATGACTTTTTCCTTTTTAAGTCTGTTACGGACAAATTCAGGTCAATAAAGCCAAACCCCACTAGCTGAGGACATGCATGTTTCAGCCTTCTTATGGCTTTATCAGCACAGCATAAGTGGACTGTTTGGCTAACCTTTAGAAACACAGGGTTGTCGTACCCAGCTGACATCCATAACCATCACAGTGTCTGCAAAATATCCCAGCAAACAAACTGAAACAATGAGTAACACGTTTTTACGGATTGATTTGTCTGTGTGAAATTTTTACTCATTGTTTTAGCATCTGAAATCAGAGGAGAAAATGCTGCATCTGTCCTGTTTCAGAATCTTGTACATCTTTAGGAAAAGAGGCATCTGTTTTTCGTTTACCAGAAATCACTTTACAAGAAAGATCAATAGCCTGACTTAGACCCTTAGCCAGATCTAGCAAACTACTGCTAGCCAGAGAAATTTGAGGAGGAGTAGATACCTGATTTAGTTTTTGGTTTCTTTATGACAGAAAAATGGGGCCAACATAGCTGTTAACTGCAGCAGCAGCTTTTCCAGGGAAGGGCACAACATTCTGACCAGGCAGGGAGGACTTCCCTGTTCCCTCTTCTAGGGGCAACAAGAGTGCCTCGTCCTTGCCACACAAGCTATAGGTGCTATGTCAGAGGGACCCGAAGTAAAAAAACAGCTTTTACCGTAGAAGTATCACCCACCTGCAGTTGAGGCAAATTACTAGTCTGCTGTGGCACACAAACTGTTTGCTTAACTTTTTCTTTTTCTGGTTGGAAGAAAGTCTGATCATGGGACCAGTAGTTTGTTCCATGGTCAAGCCGAAAATTATACCTCTTTCAGAGGGAAAATAAGCAAGTAAAAATTTACAGTTGTTAAAGTGTATTGTCACACTTTAAGACTGCATCACAGCAAATGATGAATTAACTGCTACAGTGCATCTTGCACTGATCATTTCGTATTTATTTGGCCCGTGTTTTGAATAAAAAGCTTTGTTAACTTTTTATTCAAACCTTAGCCCAAATTTAAAATTTCCCTTAGTGATGTCAACTAAGGGCTCTTCCGCAGACTTTAATGAGCATGCTTCTGCTCCCGTGCAGAACACTTCTGTAAAGTCTATGGACATACTTCATGTTTTCACTGAGTTGATGTCACTGAGGTTAAAGATCATTGTTAACTTTCAGTGACATTAATATGGAAAAACAAATTTAACGAGAGCTGGAATTTAATAAATGTTTGAGAAAAACTCTTTTCCAATTAGTCAAAAATGCTAATTAGCTCTTTATGCACCACATGGGATGGTGCTAAAAGGTAAGTCATCAATTGTGACAATACACTTTAAAAGTCACTATTCCCCACACAAAAAAAAAAAAAAAAAAAAAAAATGATAAAAATCAATTTAATACACTTTACCAATCCCAAAAGTAAAATAAACTCAGTTTCTCCACAGAAATGAACGGTTTTCAACTACTTCTAACTGGGTCTATGGCTAATTGTCAAAGACAATATCCATCTAACAGCTTTTAAGCAAATACTAAACGTCAAATGTACTTTTTATCATATAGGCTTATTGTCGTAAATCCATTCATCGAATACCCATAGTTGGCCATCTACAAGGAAGTAGCACAACAGGAAGATTGGATAACACTGGACATTTGCCCCCACTAATTATATATACCAACTCAGATTGCACTATGTTGGGGAAAGGGCAAGATTGCTATGTTGTATTGAAGATGGCCAACTATGAGTACTCAATGAATGGATTTACTACGATCAGCCTATATGACAAAAAACATGTTCAACAGTTAGTATTCGCTTAAAAGCCATTCAATGGATATTGTCTTTGAAGATTAACCATAGATCTCTTCTAACTACATTTAGACTGACAAGAAAAAAGTACACTTCTTTTTAAAAGTACATTTAATTAGATGGTGCTAAAAGGTAAGGCATCGATTGTGAGAATACACTTTAAAAGTCACTTTTTCCCCACAAAAAACACAGTAAACATCACTTTAAAACACTTTGCCATCCCTAAAAAGAAAAATAAATTCAGTTTTTCCACAGAATAAAATGGTTTTCAACTACTTCTAATTACTTTTAGACTGACAGGAAAAAAACGTGCACTCTCTTTTAAAAGTACAGTTGTCTCATGGCAGTCCATTAAAACACAAACTCCTAACAGTGCTTTTCTAAACTGGAAAGTACATTTAAATAATATACTTAAAATGTAGAAGTTTTTTTCCCCAAAGGGAACTTTTCTGTCCAGCAAAGGAACAGCTTAAGTAGACCATCTATCTTTGAAAGCCCGCAGAGAAGCACTCTATTTGGTGGCAGAAAAGCTCTAAAGGGCTTGGTACTCAAACCTCTATTTCAGCTTGAGCTTCTTAACAGTTTAAGCTTAAGGAAGGTGCCCTGAAGCTTTGGGAGCCAGCAGTCTGTTACATCCTATGTAGGATATAACCCATATAGTTAAAGTTATTGCAGCATGATTATGTAATCTTTGCTACATCAATGAGCGCAAATACATGAAATATGTTTCTCTAAGTATTTGCCCTCAAATGACATTCTACGATATATTGGCCCTCAAAAGACATCTTCCTTACTTCTTATAGTGCTCCAGTCTCCTGCCACTACCATTATGAAAGGATACAAATTCTTTCATAATATCCTTATAGCCTGTATCAATGATTTTGCCAGAATATATATTGCAGCCACTATTTTCAAACCCAGCCAACAACCTCTCAGCACTCTCCTTTTCCAGCAAAGAACCTATCTTTCTGACTTATTCCTTACAAAATGTTTATGTTCTTTATGATTCAGATATGTTTATTGTAACATTATTACCTGTGCATTACTATTATAAATGCAGATCAGTATCTGTCCTAGTTTTCCAGTCCATCACCTCATTAGCATTCCAGGCTATTAAGTCAACCTGTAACATGGTAAAGTTTTTCTATGGTTTAACTTGCCTACAGAGCTCCTGCAATATCAAGGTCAGATGTAGTAACCACAGGCTCTGCTCTATGACGGAAGGCAGTATCTTCCTTCATACAGCTGAGCCTACAGACACTTCATCTAACCTCGATATTGCAGGAGCTCTGCCACATGGCTCTATACCTAAAAGCTTACCAAGAGTTTTGTCATTGTTTAATAGCCTGCGCTCACTACACCTGACCTCAATATTGCAAGAGCTCTGCCACAAAGCCCTACATCTACAAGCTTACTGGGAATTTTGTCATTCTTTAATGTAAGCATAATTAAATACATGCCTGTTCTGTGATTGAAAATCTGTGAAATAGTGCGTGCACTCTAAGGACCTCAAAGAGCTGGCCACTGTCCTCTTTTACTTGACCGGTAGACTGCACTGCATATGCTAATTAGTGTCAGGAAATGACAGACAACCTGTTTTACTCAAACCTCTTGGTTAATTGATTTGTTTTGGCTATAAACTGATTGATCTCACTTAAAAATTGATTCTGGATATTTGTGGAAAGGGTGGAAAAGCATATAGGAACATTCTTGTCCAAGGAAAAGAAAAAGCATCTGTTTTCCAAGCCTTCTTGCAAAATGTCCTACAGCATTATTTTGTCATCTGATTGTCGTGACTGGAGGCAAACAGATCTATCTAAAGTATTCTGCACAACTGGATCAATTCCTGAAAAAAAAATGATTCAATTTCCATTTGTGAGGGTCTGTCTGAGTCCTGCTCAACTTGTCTGCCACATAACTTTGTTCTAACAGTATTTAAGATGCATGTAGAGTGAGACTGTCTGAAAAGCTATATCCCAGGCTACCATGGCTAGTCTGTACAGAGTGGTAGGATCCGATCCCCCTTTTTTATGTACCACATCAGTCTAGTGTTGTCTGTAAACGCTTATGATGGTGCTGGGGACATTAGATGACTAAGGGAGTTGGCAGCATTTATAAGTGTCAAAAACTCCTTCATGTTTGTGTGTTTTTGGTCAGTCTTTTCTGTTTCAAAGACCCTGCACATCTATTGCCATAGAATCTACTCCTCAGGCAAAGTTTGAGGTGTTTACTGTTACAGACAGTGCTGGAGCTAGCAGGGAAAATGGGAGACCTAGATTCTGATAAAATTGGTCATGCCACTGACGAGTCTCCCTTTTCACAAACCCCAAAACAGAAACTGGAGTGGTGGGGATGCTGATGATGTGACCATACAGATTTTAGGTACCTGTGAATTTTTTTCATGTGGAGTTTTGCCAGAGGAATTCTGAGAACCATGGATGCCATGAGACCCAGAATCCTGAGAAGTTCCTGGGCTGAGACAGACATCTGAGAGAAAAAAACTCAGAAAAAAAACTAAATACAGATCTTTATCTTGTGAAAGAAAACCTCTTTCAACTGAGATATCTAGGAGACAGCCCAAGAAAACAAACCTATGAGAACGAGTTAAGCAGCACTTTTGTAAATTTTCCTGGAACCCAGTCTGTGTATGAAAGCTCTCATTCCTGACACTTTTGAAAAAGACTGCAAAGACAAGCAAGGCCATTTAAATAAGTTGACATGTGAATACCCTGCAGTAGGCTATCAGTGAAGTTAGCCACTTTGTAAATTCCCTTGAAGCTGTGAATAGACCAAAAATTAATGCATGGAACTGACAGTGCGATCACAACACAGAAAATCTTAAGAAACGTCTGAGATCTGGAGCTATAGGAATATGACAAGAAGCCTGTTTTAAATCTAAACTCATCTGAAAATTCAACTGGGACATGAAAGGTAACGAGCTGTGAAGAGATAACATTTTGACCGTGGGCAATAAAACAATCTGGTTGAGAAAGGAAAGATCCAGAAATGGTCACCATGAATCTTGTTTCTTTGGCACCAGAGGTGTTCTTGAATAAAACCTCTCTTAGTGGAGGAGAAGGGCCAGCTTCTATCACCCCTGACACTGCAGGTGCTGAATTACAGCAGGGAAAAGAGTTTGATATGGTCGATGAGGGGGGGAATCACTTGAAAAGGACTGAGAAACTCTTGATGCCTTCTGTAACCTTTATGAATTACTTTCCAAACCCATTTGCCTGAAACTATATGTTGCCAAAGAGAGAAACTAAGGTTCAGACTTTCTGGAAGGATTAAAGGTTTGTCAGGTGGGAATGGTAAGGGGAGTTTGTAGACAGTCATTCAGACTTATTAGACTATCCTTTATTCTGGGGAGCTTCTTCGTTCTTTCTCGAACTTCCCTGCCATTGCTTTCTACATGTCTGCTTACCAGCAGCTTCCTGCGTTTGCTGATTTTGCTTTTTGAAAAAGACTGTAGACTAGGTAGCACTACACACCTTGACAAACTTGTAGAAGAAAGGCTGAGAAACCTGATAAAATTCCACGAGTCAGCCTACCTGTCTCATCACACTTTTTAAGAGATTCTGCAGTAGATGGTCCAAAAACTAATTCTCTGTATGGGGTAGAATTCAAAATTCAGGTTTAACATCCTCAAGAAGGTTATGAGTAAGCTGTTCGAATTTCTCACTGTCTCAGTGGCATTTTGGGTTATCTGACAAGATAACCCAGTACTGGCCGGCTTTCAATGCCTTCTCTCTTCTTGTGACAGCTGATTAGATGAGCATATTCTGATAAGAAGCCTTTAGCTGTCACAGGAAGTTTTTCAAGTTTTCTCACTTCCACAAAAAAGGAGAGGAAAAGCTGTATCAAGAGCAAATTCACAGCCAATCACAATATATAAAAAACAAATCCCACAACACCTGACTCAAAGAGGTTGAAACCCACCTTAGGTATACACAATCTGAGAGATGGTGGGTGTGTGCTGCCACTGCGGAAGTGAGGAGTTCAAAAATGTACTGTTACAGTTAAATAGGAATTATACAACTGCACTATGTCTGTCAGTCTCACTGCCTCAGTGCATATTTGGTAGATTCCCAAAGTTTTCTGTACCTGGGAGGTGAAAGGATAAGGATACAGAAGCCAATGGAGAATGGTACGAGCAACGCCTGATCTGGACCTTGAAAAATAATCCATTTTGTATTGCTTTGTGAAAGTCTGAACAGAGGACCAGGTTGCTGCCTCTAGAATGTTTCTAGAGTCCACTCCTTTCCAATATGTCATTGAAAAGGATAAGCCCCCAGTCGAGTAAGCCTTAACTATGCCTAGAACAGATTTGTCATGGTGGGAGTAACAGAAAATTATAGCAAATGAGTACCATGGTACAATAGTTTGCTTAGAGACAGGTTGACCTTTTCTTAGCCCCCATTAACAAGACAAACAGCTGTTCAGCATTCTTTAATGACTTTGTCTTGTCAAGATAGTACCCGAACTGCCTGTGCACATCCAAAGTATGTAGAATCATCTTTCCTCCCGTGTTCTTTGGATTAGGTCAGTAAACTGGAAGAGTGATGGCTTGGTTCAAAGTAAATTCAGAAACAAATTTAAGCATAAATAATGGATTAGTGTGCAACATAACCCTGTCTTTTTGAAAAATCAGAGAGGGTTGCCCATCACAACAGCTGGCAGCTCAGAGACTCGCCTTACAGATGTCAGTGCAATTAACTAAACAGTGTTCCAAGTAATGAACCATAACTAGGCCTGACAGCAAGTTCAAAAGGAGGCGAGGTCAATTTTTTAAGAGCTATGTTGATATCACAGGGAGGAGGAATTTGTTTTCGGGGGGGGGGGGGTCTCATGTGCAACACTCTTTTCATGAACTGTTTGACAACAAAAAGAGATGAAATAGGGGATCCATTTGTAAAAAAGCTGTGATGGCTGCAAGATGAACTTTGACAGAAGCATAGGGCAAACCATTTCTAAGTAGCTCATACAAACATCTCAAAATCAGAGGGGTAAAAACACTTTGAGGACATTGTTATTAGTTAAGCACCACTACAAAAACTTCTCCACTTGTAAAAAAAAGTTTTCTAGCTGCAGGTTTACTTGCCTCCTTAAATACCTGCTGCACATTTTCAAAGAACAAGTACCGAAAAAGTATCAAAACAATCATCCAGGCTGTCAGTTGCAATTACTCAAAGTTGGGGTGCATTATTTGTCCCTGATGCTGTGTGAGCAGATCCAGTCTGTGAAGAAGCGTGTGGTAATTGCCCTTTGCCAATTCCATTAATAGGGAGAACTAACACTGCCTGGGCGTAAAGGGGATTACCATAATGATCATTGTTATTTCCTTCTGAATTTTTAAAAGAACCTTGGGAATCATTGGAAAGGGTGAAAATACATACAGGAACATTCCCAACCATGGGAATGTTATGGCGTCTGTCTTCAAGCATGGCTGCAGGGACATCTTAAACAGAATTTTTTAAGTTGTTTGTTTTGGAAGAAGCCAAACAGAAATACTTAAGGTGTTCCTCACATCTGGACCAAGTCCCTGAAGACCTCTATGTGACACTTCCACTCATAAGGGTCTATCCAGGAGATGCTTAGTCTGCCTACTACTGTGGTTTGCTCCGACAGAAAGTATGAGGCCTGAAGAGTCAGAGAATGCCATAAAGTCAGCTTCTAGGCCAATAGTCCCAATCAATAATGAGGGTATAACCCTGTACCGTTTTTTTTTTTTTGTTTAGGTATCAGATCATAGTAGTGTTGCCTAGTCCATAAGTGACTAAGAACCATTAAGGCATGAATACCTGCCTACATCTCTTTTACAATTACATGGTTTTGAGTGTCATGAGGAACCCATAAGCCTTGCACTTGAACTCCCATGGACACTGCTCTCCATGCAAAATCTAAAGAGTCTATCTAGACAGATTGGACTGGGGTGTGAGGACAGAATGGGAGACCTGGATTCAGAGACAGTTGATCCCTCCATCACTGCAGTTCCTTTTTCACAAGTCCTAGTACCGATACCTGGAAATCCAAGAGATTAAGAAATTGAGTCATAAAATTCTACTAGTACCAGTGAATTTTTCTCATGTGCAGTCTGGCTAGTGGTATAATGAGGATAACTGATGCTATGAGGCCTAGAATTTTGAGTGACTCTCTTATTGAGGCCACATCTAAAAATGAGAAATTCAAGAAAATGTCCTGATAAGTCAGAACCTTTGCCTTCTGACAGAAAGGCAACTCTTTCTAATGTATCTATCCAACACACAATGAAAACAATTCATTGAGAGAGCGTGAGGAAGGACTTTTGAAGGTTCAAGTTGATGCCCAGGTGGGAAATAAGTGACATGACCTTGTCTAGAGCCTCCAAGCACCTGGATACAGAATCAGCACAAATTAGCAAGTTGTCTAAATACAGAAAAATTGTGGATGCCTAGGATTCCGCAATAGGCACCCACTGGGGCCAGACACTTCATAAACACTCAAGATTCAGTACACAGCCCAAAGGTTAATGCAGAAAACTGATAATGTAAGCCAGACACAGCAAAGCTCAAAACATCTCTGAAAAAGGAAACAATGGAAATATGGTGATAAACATCCTTGAGATCTAGCGTTTCCAACAAACAGTGGCTTGGAAGCAATGCTAGGACCAACTGTAAGGTGAGCATTTTTAATTTCAGAAGTTTTACAAAGATGTTTAGAAAGGTTAAATTTAGGACAGGTCTCCAGCAATACTCCTTTTTTGGTACCAAAAATATTCTGGAGAAAAATCCTTTGCCTTTGTGTATCACAGGCACTGGTTCTATGTCCCGTGCATCAACCATGTGAAGCAGCACAGGAGGAAACAACTCTGTCAGGTCTGGTGGGTGTGAGGAATTCCCTGAAAACAGGGAAGATTTTCTATCGACTGCCAAGTGTAATCTTTTGAAATTATTCTTAGAATACATTTGTCTGACACTATCTGAGGCCAGGCTGCAGGGCTGTGAGACAGACTGAGGAAAGGAGGATAAGAATGAAGGGCAGAAGGGGGATACAGGTACTCTCTGACTTGGTATGGCCATTCCTTTGCAGGGGGGTTGATCATTTTTTCAAAAAGGAATCCTTCTTGTTTGATTTAAGAATTACATACCTTTTTCATTTCTTTTTGGATCCCTGACTTTTGTTTGGCTTGGATTTTTGTTTATTCAACCCCCTGAAGTAAGACGCCTTGCTTGGGAGAACTTGGGTACAGGAAACATCCGAGACACCCCTTGCATTAATTTGAATCTATGTAACAGAAGGCCAAAGCACTATTTCAGAATTTAAAGGTGCATTCAAGATTTCGTCTTTTAAATCATCAAAGAAGGTCTGATCATGTAGCCAAGCATACTATCTTAAAACATGAGAAGCAGCAGCACTTCCCAAGACTGTATCTGAACATGAATCACACCTCTCAAAGCAAGTTTCGAATTCTGAGTCAAATTAGAAACAATTTCATTCATACATGACTTTTGCTCTGCACACAAAGATGCAGCAAAATCATCAAAACCATATGCATGGTGTAAAATAAATTTTTATGTATAGCCTTGATCAGTGCTTTTTTTGTAAACAAACAGGCAGTGGTACGTATATGTTGCATTCGGGGCCCTCCCCCCACGCATGCTAAACAAAGCGATACAGTCTCACAATGAAAACAGACTTAGCATTAAAACTTCTGTGACTTTAAAACTCACATTCATTGAAACAGCATTGAAAACCGCATTCAAAGAAAATGCATCTGGCCAGTGGCAGATTAAGTTTACCTTTGGGCTGTTTTTAAATCATAGACCCCTTACACACATTTTTAGGACCATGCAAAATTTCTTTGATTCAGTTTCCTGATTGTATTAAATTATAATATATAATAATTAAATTATATCCCTTGTATAATACAACACCACTTGTTAGAGCTTGTTTTAAATTTATAGCCAATAAGCAAAGAAATAAAACATATCATACAACGACCCCCTACATTCCAAAACGTGCACGCTGACTGGTCAACATGCACGTTGTAAATCAGAGTTATAGTAATGGAAAAAGGTCTGGTTGCCCGGACTTTTTCCATTAGTATAACTCTTTTTTTACAGCAACGAAGAACGCAAGATCTCTGTTGCTTTTTACACACTGTCTCGCTATGTTAAACGAGTTTAACATAGTGAGACAGCTTTAAAAAAAGTAACGGAGATCTTCCTATCTCTGTTGCTTTTTTTAAATGTGTCTTGCTATGTTAAATGGGTTTAACATAGCGAGACAGCTTTAAAAAAAGCAACGGAGATTCTCAGTTGCTTTTTTTAAAGCTGTCTTGCTATGTTAAACTCCTTTAACATAGCGAGACACTTTGTAAAAAGCAATGGAGATCTCGCTTTCTCCATTGCTTTTTTCAAAACTGTCTCACTATGTTAAACTCCTTTAACATAGCGAGACAGTTTGTAAAAAGCAACGGATATCTTGCTTTCTCTGTTGCTTCCGCCCACAGCTCTGATGTACTGCGTAAGCATACACATGTGCAGTACATCAGAACTGCCGCACAATACCAGACAGCTGCGGAAGGGCAGCAAGGAGGCATTATACAATGCCATTATTTAAGAAAAGTAATTTTTTTTTTTCTTAAATAATGTCATTGTATAATAGCAATAACCCACTTCTGGGTGTGGGTAATGCTGGATTTACCCACGGTTGTCTTTGTTTGGCCACTCGGGCTTCGCCCTCTTGACCAAACCACACCAACCGTGAGTAAATCCAGCATACCCACACCCAGGCATGGGTTATTGCTATATAAACCAATAATGCCAAAACTGCCCAGTTCAGAACATTTCAACCATAAAAGACCACTCAAACTTCTGTCATTATACCCCACCAATATCAGTCAATATGTACAGTCTATGCAGATAGAATAGAACCTCTGGTTTGGTCAAAACTGACAGTTTCACTAGGGCATGTGTCCTGCCCTTCACTAGGGATTTTTTTAACATTAGAAGTATCATTTATGATTTTTGGACTATTTTTTGTTTGGATGAGAAGATCAACAAAAGGTTGGGGGAAAAACCTCTTGTGGTTTACAAAAAGGGCACCTCCTTGAAAGGCCTGGTGAAGAGGAAAAAGTTAAAAGCAGGCCTAGGTGGAACTTTTAAATGTGGTAGGTGTGGACAATGTCCCTATATATTGGACACTGATTCCATTAGAGTCAGGAACTATGGTAAAATTACTACTAATAGGAAGTGTTACTGTTACACCAGGGGAGTGGTATATATTGCAACCTGTATGGTATGTGAGGGGTACTATGTGGGGAAGACAATCAGAGCCCTCAGACAACTAATATATCAACACAACTATGATATACTAAAAAATAAAGAAACCAATACTTTATTTAAGCATATAAAGGTACACCCGACACATTATTTTTAATTTTTTGTACTTGAACAAGTTGACCTGGGTCCACGAGGGGGGCCCGACGATGACTTCCTTGAATATTTAGATCTCAAGTGGCAGATTAAATTAAATGCATGTCAACCACCTGGGCTCAATGACAAGTTATCCATTAGATTTGTATTAAAACTAAAATCAGCTTTTTTATGTGATTTTATTCAAGATCTGTGTTTTAAATCATACCTCAATTCATAATACATTAATGTCTATGTGGTTGGTAGGTGGCAATTAGTGTGTTGTAGTGGGCAGTTACTGTGATTATGTGTTACTGTATTTTTAAACTGCCTGATTATTTTACAGGAAATGATGTTTGCTTTGTCAACCAATGGTTGTAAGGGTTAGGGTATTTAAATATGGCATTTTTTGTATGTTCTTGTTCTGATAAAGTCTTGTGATTTTTGACGAAAGTGCTTAACTTTTTTCAATAAATGTTCTGGATTTAGTGCTGCATGGTTCATTTGGTGATCCTCTTCATATATTTTTTACTTGGTTTTGGTGTTTGTTATTTCTAAGTACAGTCTATGCAGAAGTAAAATCATCTGAATAATTCTATATTAAAGAGATCTGACAATAACTAATGAAAAAGTTGCTGCTGTTAACAAAAAACTTCAGTGTTTCATCTACAAATTCACTACCTGCTGCCCTTGAAGAATAAATTACCAATGTTACATTAAAAATGATAAGCTGGTAATATTACAATAGGGAATGGATGACAAAGTAAAATAGGTTCATGGTTACTAGGCATTATCCAAAGGAGGACATACTCGGGACTGCAGCAACCCACCTTCTTAAAATCCAACACAGTATCAGCAATCCGTCTACATGCTGTGGGAATAGAACCCACAGCCTTCTGCTTCAAAACAAAAGTATGCTACCTGCTGTGCTACTAACACTGGTTTAAAACTCTAAACACACAACAGTGATATCATTTGCTAAGCAAAACAGTTGCATATTTTGAGTAGAGGATTCAGGCTCTTGTTTTCTGTAGCCGTGATATTGGGAAAAGATAAGAGTTTATTCTCATTTATCGTCTGCACTTTTGATTTAATATCTCTGTAAAAAAAAATGTTTCCTGCTTTTCCTGGAACTAGTTGTTGTTGCTGTTGTTGTGTCTTTTGGCTTTTTCCGGTTAGGGGATGCCACAGCGGAGCTCCGGTCCGCTAATGATTGGTAGTTGATTTTTACGTGCCGAGTTACCAGCCCTGATGCACAACCTTCAATGAAGGTACACCCATTCACGCATGTCTCCACGCAGAAGGCGCTCTAGGTGTAGTCCAGATATAGATTTGCTGTATCCAGGACTGTCTGTAAGCTTCTGAGTGGTGATTTTCAAATTTTCCCTTAGATATGGTAGTTCTCTGCTCTCCTGCACTTTTTCTAACTTATTAGTCAGAATTCTTGTAGCAATTATTGTAGCACACAAAAATGCTACCAGCACTAAACATTCTAAAAGGAAACAGCTCCAGTACTTATTATTAATGCCTACCCCTACAGGCATGTGTAAAGGTCAGTTTCCTGTTTTTTCTCCTATTAACCTAGCGAGCTTGGGCATCCAGAGGCAATATAGCAACTGCCTCATGTACACTGACAACCCTCTCCTCTTGTCTCCCAACACTCAGACTTGCAAGAGATGCACTTATATTCAAGGCAAACAGAACACAGCTCTGGATAAAGTGCCCCTGATAAGCAAAAGAGCAAATCGAATGAAAAAAAAACTCCAGAGGCACATCACGACAAACGGAGCCGACCTGATGAAAACCTTTTTATTCACACAAAGAGCACAGAACAATGGCCAGTAAGTGCTTTCATGTTTCTCTGAACGCTTCTTCAGACTTAAAAAGTATTCCTTCTATAGTACATCAATATAAAGGCAGGTTTAACCAGCTTGCACCAATCAAAATCATCCCATTACATCGTTAATTAGTGCAGTAATCAAAAAAATCAATGAAATCATCTCTGCCTAGTAATGCTTACAATACTGAAGAATGTAGTGTGTCATCACATAACAATGCATATAGAAAGCATATGCAAGTGTGTGCATGCAATAAAAACAAACTATATATATATATATATATATATATATATATATACACGAACTAATAAAATGTGCATAGAAAATGTATATAACAAGATACAACCATTGACACATAAAATATGGGCATTCATATAAATGTCCTATATCTAAAAACATGTTTCAGTGCCAACTTTACCCCTCTATTCCCCACCACAGGACCAATCACAATACCAGTAGATTGCCAGGAACCCAGTATTACTGCTACACAGGTTAAAACAGTACTGTCCAAGGCCAAGAATACATATTCTATGGGACCTGACAATATCCTTGGCTGTGTTCTACATGAGCTATAGAGTGAACTGGCACCTCACCTGTGTGTCCTGTTCAATCACAGCCTCACCTCAGGCTTTGTCCCTACCGAATGGCGCACAGCTACAGTCATCCCTCTCCACAAAGCAAGAGCGACTAGAGACCTTGGGAACTATCGCCCCATTAGCATGACAAGTCTGATATGCAAAGCTATGGAACGCATCAACATGGACCTAATAAACAAGGATATAGGGAATCTCCAAACTCTGGATCAAACACAGTTTGGTTTTTTGAAGGGTAGATCATGCCTGCTCAACCTGGTCGACTTTTTTGAGTCAGTCACCAGAGCTGTGGATGAAGGCAAGGTGGTTCATACAGCCTACCTTGATCTGGCCAAGGTCTTTGATACCATTCCCCACTCGGGAATCATAGAAAAACGCACTAAGCTAGGTATCAACCCCTATATCATTAGGTGGGCTGCAAACTGGCTCACAGGTAGAACTCACAGTGTGAAAGTAGCTGACTTCAAGTCAGACTGCCGACCAGTCACTAGCAGAGTCCCACAGGGTTCTGTCCTGGGTCCTCTCCTGTTTGGTATCTACTTCTCTGAAGTCCAGGCCAACACGAAGGGACTCTGGCTGACAAAGTTTGCAGACGATTGCAAGTTGGGAGCCATAATTAACTCCCCAAGTGATGTTGACATCCTACAGAGAGGCCTCAATAAGACCAACAACTGGTGTCAGAATCATGGCTTTAAGCTCAATGCCAGAAAATGTGTTGTCATCCCCTTTGGGAAAAACCCGGTTCCCATGAATTACCACACTGATGACAGTCCACTAATCACAGAAGATGTCATAACAGATCTGGGAACACAGGTTGATAGCAACCTCTCTTTTGACCACCACATTGCCACTGTGGTCAGAAAGTCCTTCTATGTGGCACATCTCATTACTAAGGGTTTTTCATTAAGGAAGAAAGAGGTCATTGTCTCCCTCTACTCTTCCCTCATTAGGCCAATCATCGAGTACAATGCCCCATTTGGCATGTACCTCACTAGACACCTACAACAACTGGAGAGGCCACAAAAGTACCACAGAAAGAGGATCCTAGGCCTTAAACACTTGTCCTATATGGACAGACTAAAAAAAAATCCAACTATTCTCTGTCTCATATTGCCTACTTAGAGGCGATCTCTGCTTGACTTACAAAGCCATGTCTGACCCAGCTCTGTTAGAAATGCTACATCTAAAGAAATCCCAATCCCTCTGCACTACATGCTCCAGAGACCTCAACCTCATTACCACAATCAACAGAACAAGCTGGAGAGACAAGTTCATAACCCAGAGACTGCCTAGGCTATGGAATAGACTTCCCATACATGTGAAGTAGAATGCCTCACTGGCCCTCTTCAAGAGAAATCTTGATGAGTGGATGGGAAATAGAAAATTCACCCCAGGGATCACTCCAGTGGCTCTACTTGACAGAAGCACTGGGAACTAAGGTTGAGTGGCACGATGCCAGGGTAATCCTAAGGGCTAAGCTTGTAAAGGCTCCAGGGCCATTAGCCTAGTACACACCTACGAACTTATGAAGGTACAGGGCTTGAGCCAAAGCAAATTACTAACCACCTGCTAACCCTAACTAGGGCATTTCACTATCTCACACAATACCTTAACCTTTTAATGCAAGAAATCTGGACAAAGTCTAAAATAAATAGGAAAATATTATAAATATTTCTCTCAATTGCTAGAAAATTGCTAGAATAACAGGATTTATGTTAGTATGCATTTTTCTAAAGAATATGAAGGTGCAGGAAGTATGAATATGGACTTGGCAGGAATGGAAAAGAGTCTAAACAAAATACATGAAATTTAATGCAATAAAGTACCTCTGAGTAGCAGTCAGCTGGTAAATCAGTTCACAAGTAGAGGGTAAATATTGCAACTAGCAGATGTAAAAACACACAAGAACAGTCCATCTGAAAAATCAGCAAGGAAGACTGGTGGCATACTAGTGTGAGAAGAAGAAACACTAGTAGAAAACAGTGTTATCCCAATTTATATTCCCAGAGAGATAGCAACACTCCTTCTAGAGTACTGCATGCAGTTCTAAGACAATCTTCACAAGGTAACAGGATAGAAACACTTTTGAGGCAGGCAGAAATGGGGTACTGTCTCCCTAAGAAGCAATAGGAAGAAACATCAGAAGAACTTCTATGCATAGTTTTGAAAAAAAGGAAGTGGGGGAATATGATAGAAACATTTATGTACATAAATAGAATCCATAGAGTCCAAATATGTACCATTTTGTTTCACAAGAAAAATATGCAAATAAAAGTATACTCTTTCAATACACAACATGAGAGGCTCAGGAGTTATATAAGGAATTTATTTTTCACAGAAAGTGAGGTGGGTGACTGAAACAGCCTTGTTAAAAAGATTTTTAATTCAAAAACAGTGATGGACTTCAACAGAGTATGAGACCTATATAAGGCAAGTCTTAGGAGGGGTGGGAAAAAAAACACTGACAACAGCAGATGAGCACACCGAAATTATGTTGTGAAATAACCCAAAGTGGCAACCATGGAATGCAGAACAGTAATATAGGAATTCTGTGCACAACAGTGAGCCCCACAGGGAAGTCCCACAGCAGCACGGTACATGCAGTTGCAACAGAAGAGAGCTATAGGCACATAGCAGTACATATGTTAGGTGGAAACACAACACTGGAAAATAGAACCTAACAGATGGTGCAAGTCGCAAGATAGTTGTACATGTGTGCATGAAACAGAATGTTATATATAGTCCAAACTTCTGGGGGATAACTAGACTACCTCAAATATTTCCTGGCTGGAACTCCCTAACACCTTAGCTCTAAACCAACTTCTTCTAGCTCACCAAATATTGTACCAACCTGACAAAACTCCAGCCTTACAAGACCTGATCACCCTCTACTCCAATAACCAATAACTTAGATCCACTAACAAGGCATTAATTGCAACCTACAGCTCTGGTGACTCCCTGTATTCTAGTCACATTGCCAAGACTTGGAACGTCCTACCACTACAAATCAGGGTACAACCTAACAAAACCATCTTCAAAAAACAACAGCTTATTTCCCACCTAAACAACTCCTAGACATGCAACTGCCTAACACCTGGCTGACATATTCTAACACATTTCCCCTACCCACTATCCAACTTCTTCTTTAAAACTCCCACAGATGCACTATATTTATTATCACGTTACTTACCAACTCACTGCCGCCTACTCCCCACTGTCCCATCTATACACACTAACTCTCCCCTAGACTAAGTTAAAAAGCTTTCCCTTAAAATGTCAATGAGCCTTATATGAACTTGTCTATACTCTCCTCCTTTGACAAACTGGCTAGTATTTTTAGTTTTTTCTTTCTTCTCTTATTTTTATTACATCTTCAAGATTATCACACAGAGGTTCCCAGTAGGAGTGGGTGTACACCAGGGTTCAGCTCTGAGCCCACTGCTGTTCATAATGGTAATGGACTACATTAGCAAACAGGTTGGACGGGACAGATCAGCAAAGCTGCTGTATGCAGATGATGTGGCATTACAGGCAGTCTCTGAGAAAGAACTCCAGCAAAGAATAGCGCAATGGACTGCAAAACTGAAGGCACATGGGATGAAAAGTACAGTTGGGCACCTACCATAAATGTAGATGTTCGAGTGTATTCACTGTTGCAGTCATTACTCTTGGGTTATCTTGCTGGCAGGCTACCCGCAGTCGGCCTGAATTCCAAAGTCCTGGTCCGGCGTCGGTTGCTGTCGCCTCTTCCCTGACGTCAGTGCGCCAGGGGTATAAAAGATGCAGCCGACGCCATTTTCTTCAGTTTTTCTTGCCCCAGATGTCAGGTACCCCCAAAAGGATATGCTAAATACATTATGCCAATAAACATACATGCAGTAAAGAAACATTTCCTTTACCTACAAGCAAATACACCACACAGGTTGTATAGAATAGAGAAGTACAGATAAACCCCAGCAAAGGAAAGGGGGACGGTGGGAAGGTAACCTGGACTGCAACAGTGAATACACTCGAACATCTACATTTATGGTAGGTACACAACTGTACTATGTTCATCGTGTTTCACTGTTGCAGTCATTACTCTTGGGTTGAATCCCAAAGCTGAGGATGGGTGGCTGGGCTAAATAGGATTAGGAGAGGCTATGAGGCCCTGCAGAACTGCAGTGGCAAAGCCTGCTCTGGATTTAGAGTAAAGAGGTAAGTGGTAGTGCTTCGTAAAAGTGTGCACTGAACTTCAAGTTGCAGCCTCTAAGATGTCTTTAGTTGGTACTCCTCTGAGGAAGGCTGCTGAAGGGGCTGCTGCTCTGGTAGAATGAGGCCTAATGCCCTTAGGCACTCATCTGCCATGCTGAGAATAGCAGAAATGGATGCAATGGCTTATCCATTTAGAAATAGTCTGTTTTGAGATAGCCTTTCCTTGTGTTCCTGCAGCATATGACACTACAAGTTGCTCAGTCCTTCTGAAAGCTTTAGTTCTGTCCAAGTAGAAGCGTAGCTGCCTGTGTATGTCCAAAGAATGCAGAATTTTCTCACCCTTATTTTGTGGGTTTGGACAAAAGGTAGGCAAGTGAATGGTTTGGCTGAAGGCCACACTGGACACCACATTAGGCATAAATGTTGGGTTTGTCCTCAGAGAAACCCTGTCTGGATGAAAAATGATAAAAGGTTCCACAGCCATGAGTGCTTGTAACTCCGAGACTCATCTTGCAGAGGTTATTGCTAGGAGCAGAGCTGTTTTCCAGGATAAGAATTTTATATCCGCTGTTGAGGCTGGTTCAAAAGGAGGCAGTGTGAGTTTTTCCAACACATAATTGAGGTCCCATGCCGGAATTGGTGCTCTCATTGGAGGCCTGATGTTTTTGGCCCCTCTGAGGTACTGCCTTACTAAAGGATGAGAAAAGATAGGTGGTTCCATATTGTAATGGGCTGAAATGGCAGAGGCATGAATCTTAACTGATGAAAAGGAAAGGCCTTTGTTCAGCATCTCAGTTACGTATTGTAAAATCTGAGGAATATTTGGCACATACATGTCAATGCCTTAATCATGGTTCAAAGCACATAATCTCTTCCATTTTTCTGCATAAGATTTTCTGGTACTGGGCCTCCTGGCCTCCAAGATAACATCCATAACAGCTTTTGAAAGAGGAGTGTTCTGAATGGCTACATTATCCGCCAGGCTGCCAGATTTAAGTTCCTGAGTTGGCTGTGCAGGATCTGATTGTTTCGTTGGGTCAGCAAGTCAGAAGTTTGAGGCAATATCCATGCTGGACCTTGAGACAAGCTCTTTAGGACTGGGTACCAGTGCTGGCATGGCCAGTCTGGTGTAATCAGTATCATTTTTGGCTTCTCTTGTCTGACCTTTAGGAGTACTCTGGGAAGGAAAGTTATTGGAGAAAAGGCATATACTGCTACATTTTTCCAGCTGAAGGATAGGGCGTCCACTCTCCATGCTTGTTTGTGATAAATCTTTGTGCAAAATTTATGTAATTGATAGTTGTGAGGGGAGGCAAATAGATCTATGTCTGGGCATCCCCATTTCCTTGTTATCATGTTGAAGACTTGTGGATCCAGTTTCCACTCGTGGGGATCCATGAGGTTTCTGCTTAGTTCATCTGCCAGAGTATTTGTTTTTCCTGGCAGGAATTGTGCTTGCGGGTGAACTTGATAAGTCAATGCTGTGTCCCATAAGGTCATTGCTTGTCTGCAGAGGGGGTAGGAATGTGTACCTCCCTGCTTGTTTATGTACCACATGACCGTAGTATTTTCTGTCTTTATCAGTAGCTGTCCTGGATGAAGTAGATCCTTGAAAGCTGTCAGGGCATTCTGAACAGCTAGCATCTCTTTCTGATTGATATGAAGATGCATCTGGCTTGCAGGTCATGTGCCCTGAATACATTTTCCTGCCATATGGGCCCCCCAGGCATAATCTCATGCATCCGTTGTCATTGTCTGTCTGGCTGTGGGTAAAGTGAATGGCAGACCCTTGTTGTGGTGACAGGCCTGTGCCCACCATCGAAACTCCTGTTGTAGGCAGGGAATCAGGGTAACTACTGTCTCCAGGCTGTGGCAATGCTGAGTCCAAACACTTTTTAGATACCATTGTAGTTTCCTCATATGCAGTCTGGCATATGGAATTAGTAGAATGCAGGATGCCATGAAACCCAAGGCCTGCAGGATTTTCCTTGCAGATAACTGGGTTTTTGTTGCCAATTTTTTGAAGTAAGAAGTCAGTTGCTTTTGTTTGTCTGGCGTGAGATAAGCCATCTGGGCAGTTGTATTTAAGCTTGCACCAAGGAATATTATCTCTTGAGAGGGTACTAGTTTTGATTTCTTTTCGTTTACTGTGTACCCTAGGCAAATTAGTAATCTTTTTGCAAACGCCAGATACTTTAGAAGAATGTCTTTGTTCTCTGCTTGAATAAGGCAGTTGTCCAAGTAGGGATATATTTGAATTCCTCTTTGTCTGCAAGATGCAATTACTGGTGCCAGGCATTTTGTGAAGACCCTGGGCACAGCAGATAAGCCAAAGGGCAGTGCAGAGAATTGGTAGTGCATTGAGCCAGCTATGAATCTGAGGTATCTTCTGCAGGATTGTCTGATTGGGACATGCAGGTATGCCTCTTTTAGGTCCACAGTTACGAGCCAAGCCTTCTTACCCAGCATGGGCAGTAGCTGCTGTAGAGTCAACATCTTGAATTTTGGAACCTCTAGAAACGTGTTTAGTATAGACAGGTCCAGTATTGGTCTCCAGGTTTTGTCCTTTCTGTTCACTAAGAAAAGTCTGGAGTAAAATCCTTGCCCCTGCTCTTGTTGTGGTACTTGTTGAATGGCCCTCATGTCCATGAGGGCTGTAATTTGCTTTTGTGCCTCTGCCCATTGGTTGTGTGGCAGGTCTGACATGCCTTTTGCCCTTGGTAGGGTGTGAAAATGGAACCTGTAGCCTTGGGACACTATGTTCAAGACCCATTTGTCTTGGGTAATCTGAAAAAAGTGCTAGTTTCCTCCTAAGGGGGCTGCCAAAAGAAAAGCGCTTGGTTCTGGCAGAGGAAAGTCTTTGGGACTGTTTCCTGTAAGGTTGTGATTTGTCTTCTCCGCTTTTGGAGGTAGGAGCATCCTATTGTTTAGGCCTGTATGAGCCTTGAGGCTGAGATCTGCCTCTGGGACATCTGTATCTGCCTCTTTGTAGTCTGTCTGACACTGGAAAGGACCAATTTTTAGAAGGCCAGTTCCTGCTAAATCTGGGTGGCTGTACCTGTAAGAAATCCTTAACTGTCTGCATGGATTTCGCTTTATCCTCCATTTTCTTCAACACCTCTTCTGCTTTAGCACCAAACAAAGTATCATGCTGTAATGGGGCATCTAATAATTTTGCTTTAACATGATCAGGCAGATTCTATTCCTTTAACCAAGCATGCCTTCTAATAACAGAACCTGTAATAGCGGCCCTGCAAGAGGCCTCCAGTGAATCATAACCACATTGCAAAGTACGCTTTCCCACTTGTTCAGTTGCATGCAATAAATCCTGCATTTCCTTGTTCTCTGAACATTCAGAATTTGTCAACATTTTCTGTTTAAGCAGTGACATTAAGTATTGCTGATATTTAAGCATATGAAACTGACAATTTAAAGCCCTTACAGCCGAGGTAGCAGAAGTGTAAACTTTTTCCCCCATCTGTCCAATGTCCTAGAATCCCTATCAGAGGGGACAGGGTTTTTTGCAGTGGATGCTTTGACCCCTTTGGGACCCTGAGATATACTTTCTGGGTCAGCAGCGGGGTTTTTATATAGGAATTTATAAGAATCCGGGACCCTGTAGTATCTGTCTGGCTTAGCAGGTGCAGGGGGTAAAGAGTCAGGAGATAGGCCGGACTCTGAAAATATATCATCTACAATGTCTAGAATAGGTGGAATAGCAAGGGGTCTGTGCTGAGGAAGTAACAGAAAATCTCTGAGCCTTTTCTTAGATTCAGAATAATCCTGGCTCTCCCAGTGGAAATGCTCCCTCATGGTATGCAGGGTTTTCCCAAAAGAATAATCCTCAGGAGGAGAGGCTGAAGGAATGGATTCTTCAGCATCAGAGTCCTCATAGGGAGGAATAGCATAATCCTATTGAGAAGAGGAATCAGAGGAAATAGAAACCTGATCAGAAGAATCATATTCTGTTCTCTTGCCTAGGCCTCTTATCAGGAGGGGGATGGGAAACCCTGATCAAAGTAATTAGGTCTTCGGCCATTTTAAGCATCTATTTTTTAGGCATGGAAGTCTGAGTAGGAGAATGCTGTACTTGTTTCTTTGTCTTTAGAGCTGCTTTAGTTTTTGTTTTTGAAGCTGAAGATGGTTTAACATATAGGTCTGAAGACACCCTCAGAAGCCGATGCCTGCCCAGCGGCTCCGGACCCATCTGAGGGAATGATTTCTGAGTGTCCAATACCTTGAGTATCCAGAGGCCCAGTCGGCTCCACGTTGGAGTCGAAGCGGCCTGTGGCTCTGAGGTAGCGGGCACCAGGGGCTGCGAAAGCGCCTCACTGAGAACCGGCGACTGGCCTAACGGAGGCCTCGTCGTCAGTTTTGGACCTCGGATGCCTATCCTTTTCCTTGTCCTTGCGTTTTTTGTAAACTCCGGTCGTCGGCTGTTCCGACGGCATTATATAATTAAATCTTCGGCCAAAGTAATGAAATGCAAAATCGAACCGACGCTTAATAGTGCGTTGGTTAAATCTAGCACAAAACCGACAGCTAGCAATGTTGTGGTCAGGGCCTAGGCAAGGAATACAGTAAGAGTGAAAATCCTTATGAGGTATTTGCTTCCCACAAGAAATACAATTGTTAACTTTTTCAGACCAGTCTGGAGCAAGAAAAAAGTTTCCCCAATGGGGTACTTAGCTTTAATGAAGACTTCAGTTCTGAAATTCAGATTTGAAAATCTCAGGAGTCGGCCGACCGGCACTTACGAACTGCTTTTGCTTTGGGCACTGCGCAGCAAGAAAGACTAAAGAAAATGGCGTCTGCTGCATCTTTTATATCCCAGGCGCACTGACGTCAGGGAAGAGGCGACAGCAACCGACGCCAGACCAGGACTTTGGAATTCAGGCCGACTGCGGGTAGCCTGCCAGCAGGATAACCCAAGAGAAATGACTGCAACAGTGAAACACGATGAACATCTAAGCAAAGATAAGATGGTGGTAATGGCAGAAAACTGGGGAAAACAGAAGAAGCTGAGAATTGAGACAGAAGAAAAGATAGTGGAACAGGTAAATAGCTTCAAGTATCTGGTAGGGGTGGTTGAGGAAACGGGAAGTCTGAATGAAGAGGTCAAAGCTAGAATCAGAGGGGTTGCAGTCAACTGGCATAGAGTATCAGGTGTAGTCTATGACGGAAGAATGCCAAAGAAGCTGAAAAGTAAGGTGTACCAGGCAGTGGTGCAACCAGTACTACTGTATGGTACAGAAACCTGGGCAGTAAAGGCAGAGCATATGAAGAAACTAGAGGTGATGGAAATTAAGTGCCGGAAAAGGGTGGTAGGATGCACTCTGTGGGACAGACGAAGAAATGACATAAGAGAAGGAGCCAAAGTAGCTTCAATTGCAGAAAAGATCAAAGGAAACAGATTATGGTGGTTTGCATATATATGCAGAAAAGCAGAAGACAATCCGGTGAAGAAGATTTGGGACAGACTGAAAGAAGGTAGGAGGAAATGAGAACGTCCAGCAAGGGGGTGGATGGATTGTGTGAAATAAGATCTGTGACAGTCAGGCATGAGTGTCGAAGAAGGTAGGAGTGTGGCATTAAATCAAGAGAGTTGACGACAGTTAAGATGATTCCCCAACCCCATGTAGAAAATGGGAAAGAGGGGGCTGCTGATGATGATGTTTTTTTTTCTTTTTATGTGCAACAGGATTTGATGGGGGGGTGGCTACAAAACTTAGGATCCATCAAGTCAGGGGGAAAGAACACCAAGCACAATAATAAACCGACTGTACAGGATAAAGAACACCAGCCACAATAATAAACTGACAGGGGATAATGTATCACAATAAACACCTAAAGTCTCTAGTAATAAGCATACCCCACACAACTAAACTCTGCCAAACTGTGCTACCATCTCAAAAAAAAAACAGTTTGAAATGTGTTCAGAATTATTTCACAACTGACAGAAGTGAAATAATGTCCAGTAAACAAAGTCCAAACACCAAAACAACCAATGTGCCAAACCATTTTTAAAAAATAGCTCCACACATTTCAACCACATTTACCTGCCATAAAATAACATTTAATAGTAATTTAAACTATATTTTCTTCTTGGAGAGAGCAACATCTCCGCAGTACATTCAAATAAATCTATTCCCTGTAAAACTGCAAACTTGATGTCAAAAATACATAGAGCAGAGTCATAAATTTAGTACATCATGTAGAAATAATGAAAAAATCCAAGTTTGGCATATTTTCCTGTCAAAAGATGAAAACAAAGCAGAATAACAACACTAAAGACATGTCTCTAGTGCCTAACAAACAGCACACAAAGACTGCACTTCTGACAGAAACACTGAAAGTTTCCTCAGAAACAATAAAAACAAACATTTGTCAAAGATAGAAGCCAAATAAATATTATTACAGAAATTCCCACAGGAAATAATTAAACACTAACAGAAATACAATGTGAAAATAAATCTATTTTTTTAATAAGGATAAAATAGAGAATAATAAATCTAATAATAAAATGAGAGGAAGGGGTCCCAAAATTGGCTTATCTAAGCAATAATTCAGAAAATCCAGTACTAGATCCTGTGAAGAGTCAGAGGACTTTCTTCTTTGGATGGCAGAAAAAGACTTAACACTCATTACCAAAGGCTTCCCTCTCAGCCAGTCATCTGTCACAGGAACAGAGGAAGGGGAACTTTTGAAAAACTGGACAGTACTGGGTTACTTTGAAGATAACCCAAAATGTCGCTGAGGCAGTGGGAATGATGACAATCAAATGATTCTCCAGAAATGATTTTCTAAATTACATTTTAAAATGCACTCATCAGCACTAGGGACAATGATTTCATCTGCATAACAGAGCAAAAAAAAAAATAAATAAAATAAAATAATGAAACATTTCTGAAGCAGAGGCAGTAGAGTTCTGCTTTTGATCTTTACATTTTTTTAAGGATTCAGGTGATGGAAAACTAGGAAGGTTGGGATGGGCTATATGCATCATGCTCGCTGCTACTCACAACCCTAGAGTTATATGTCAATGCTGCTTATGATAAGACTTTTGCCAAGTAGTGAGCTTTATAAGTCATCATGCACAGTCAAAACAGGGACAGTGACATCTCTGGCTTTTTTGAAGTAATATTCTATTCCTGACCCCTCCATGTTGCTCTAATTTTTTCAATGGCAGTCTTTTTTCTGATTTTTTTGTTTCCCTTATTTCCCTCACTCACTCACTCACTGACCAGCTTGGATTGTTTTGTTTCCCCATCACTCTTTATCGGCCAGATTGTGTGTCTCAGGGGCAAGAATTACTGCCACTATAATATTAACTATATCTGCATTTCCTTCTCAGCCAACAAATTAATGCCATACTGCACTTCCTTTCAGAATATGATAATGTGTTCAATATAGTTTTGTGTGTCTATGACAAATTCTCTTGACACCCTTTGCTTTTTTGTTATCCTGTTTCTGCTATTCGTTGTGTTGTATAGTGTGTTTTCCTTGCAGTCTCAAAGACTGCCTTGTTATTTAGGTACTCTTTCAGAACCCTATTGGACCATTTTTGTGCCCCCCCCTCCAGTTGACCTCCCCACCTTTCACTTCAACCCTCCCTCCATGCTGGTTTCCTGGATTTAAGACTACTTCACAATAGAAATATGCTATTGCATTGTATATTAAAAAAGTGCTTATTTATTAGCTTATATTATGTCATGAGGCATGTTAAAAACAGAACTAAACTGCTGGTCTCCTAGGTTACCCAAAAATCCAACATTTACTGAAGTTTATTTCTTTTGGGGTTTGCTTAACTCACTCAGACACACTATAAGGGGCCTGTATGATGGGCCACCCAGGCCCTGTGTCTATATAGTGTTTCATGAGGTGTGTGCGCGAAGGCTTACCAGTAAACATGTTCAAAGGCTCCTGGAGTACTGCATGGATCTCATGAACCTGGTAGACGATAACTGCACACCTCCCTCTTGTACACCCCCACAGACACACACACACACACACACACACACACACACACACACACGCACACACACACACACGCACACACACACACACACACACACATGCGCACAAACACACACACACACACACACACACACACACACACACACACACACACACACACACACACACACAGACACACACAAAATGTCTTCTTCCTTTCCCTTCTTTCTGTCACTTCCTTTACATTCTTTCACATCCCACGCCCGGCAATAGTACACTCTGTAAATATGTTGTTCTTTGCATCTTATTTCCACCATAGAAAATTTAACGTATATGATGTTATGACAGTGCACAGGTACTCTTCTTACTGATTTCACTGATTAAATTCTTAAATCCATCTATTTATGACTGTGTTCATTTATTCTACACAACATCCTGACATATACCTCTCTGAATGCATACTCTTCTTACATTACCACTGTTGAATTAGTACTGATTAAAATGTATTGCTTCTTTGGCTCTACGTACACTGTGGTATGCCTGAAAATGCTATAGGTGGATTGGTGCTCTATCTTGATTAATGTTTTAAAAAATAAATAAAGAACCTATCTTTGCATGTTAAGTGCTGTACACACACCAGTGTGTTTGGAAGGTGTTACAGCAAAAGACTAAGCGACCTATATGAAGTCTCATTTCAATAGTGAAACCTGGTAAAGTCGTGTGACTCATCTCAGTCCCTAGCTCTTGCCTCCCATCGTCAGTCCTTGGATGCCAGAAAATAATGAAGTAATGAGTCTGTGGGGATGCACTTAATGAGTGCAGGAAGACTGGACAGTGAAAAAGAGCATGACAAATTTCTAACCTTCATCATACATGTTTATCTGATAGTACTCTTTTCTTCCATCATTTGTTTCCAATTTTCTTCTGCATTTCACCTGAATGGTTGGAGTTCCTTATCCAGTTCATTTTCATACCTTATTGCAGTCAATGCTCAACATTAATAGTAATAATCTCAGGTCTCTCCTTAGAAAGAGTGTTGTTCACCCCACTTGTAACTATTTCTGAAAGTTTATTTTTATTTAATTGTTTGGTAAACTGGGTATGCAGACTAATGCTTGCAGATCTTTTATAGGTTCATAGGTTTATACTAGGCTATCTGCCCTAAGGCATTTATAAGCCTAGCCCAAAGTTTTGTGACTTACGCCACCCCTTATATGAAAAAATACTGTACCCATTAGTTTGTTGTGCCTCTGTCCAGCAGTGACACAGAGATGATTCCCGGGGTAAACCTACGATCTCCCATCCACAGGTCAAGATTTCTCTTGAACAGAGCCAGCGAGGTGCTCTGCCTCACATGGACTGGGATTTTATTCCACAGCATAGGGAGTCTCTGAGTGATAAATCTATCCCTCCAGCACGTCCTATTTATATCCGTGCTAAGGTTTAAGTCGCTTGCTCTAGTGGTTTTGGTGGATTTGGATTTTTTGAGGTGGAGCATGTCCATTAATTCGGGTTGGACATGGCCTTGTATGTCAGGCACATGTCACCTCTGAGCAGGACGGTATGCGACTGAATAGAGCTGGAGTTTCTTCAATCTGGCAGCATATGACAGATTTTGGAGTCCTTTTATCCTTTTGGTGAGGAACTTTTGGGGTCTCTCCAATTGCTGCAGATGTCGGGTGAGATGCATCCCGAATGGGGCATTGTACTCGATCATTGGTCTGATAAGTGAAGAGTACAGGGGAACAATGACCTCACTAGATCTGGATGTGAATCCCTTCATGATCAGGTGGGCAATGTAGAAGGTCTTTCTAACCACTTTAGCAACGTGAGTGCCAAAAGAAAGGCCACTGTCAACCTGGGTCCCCAGGTCCCTGATAACCTCTTCTGTGCTTAGTGGATTGCCACCTATATGGTAGCTTGGGGTTACCTTGTTTTTCCCGAAGGGTATGACTATACATTTTTTGGTGTTTAACTTCAGGCCATGGCTCTGGCACCAGCTATCTGTTTCCGTGAGTCCCTTCTGAAGGATATCCGTGTCCAATGCACTTTCCACTATGGCGCCCAGTTTGCAGTCACCTGCAAACTTTGTCAGCCAAAGTCCTCCCATGTTGGCCTGTACTTCTGAGAAGTAGATGCCGAACAATAGGGGGCCAAGGACCGAGCCCTGTGGGACACCACTTGTGACCGGCTTGGAGTCTGACATAGCGACAGCAACTCTAACCCTGTGGGTTCTGTCCTTAAGCCAGTTTGCAACCCATCTTGTGACATATGGGTTTACATTTAAGCTGGTAAGTTTTTCTACAATACCCGAGTGGGGTATTGTGTTGAAAGCCTTTGCAAGGTCAAGGTAGGCTGTATGGACTGCCTTTCCCTCATCAATGGCCTTGGTGACTGTTTCGAAGAAGTCAACCAAGTTCAAAAGGCATGATCTGCCCTTGATGAAGCCAAACTGGGTCGGGTCCAATGTCTGCAAGTCCCCTATATCTTTGTTTATGAGCTCCATTATGATCCTCTCCATAGCTTTGCAGACTAGACTTGTTAAGCTTATGGGGCGGTAATTACCAGGGTCCGTAGAGGTACCGCCTTTGTGGAGTGGGACCACAGTTGCCGTACGCCACTCCTTGGGCACGTATCCTGTGGTAAGGCTGAGATTACACAGCTGCCTTATGTGCGGGTTTAATTCCTCATTTAGCTCATGTAGCACACAGCCGGGGACACCATCCGGTCCCATTGATGCTGTGTTTTTAGCTTTAGAGAGAGCAGCTTTCACCTGCGCATTTGAGATGTCTGGGAGGCTACACTCTGCTGGGATAGTTATCTCTCCTTTAGGGGGGGAGAGGGGGGTGAAGTTTGCACTGAACCTGTCTGCCAGTATGTTGGCAATGTATGTGGGTTCAGTGAGTTTTGTATCATTTTGGACTAATTCTGAGCATATCTGGGAGTTTCCACCCAGGTTCCTAACATAGCTGAAAAAGGCCTTATGATTGTCCTTTGACTCCATGGCAATTTTTCTCTCAAAATTGGCCTTAGTTGATTTTATGAGTGCTCGTATTTTTTTACTAATAATGATCAGGGGTGACTTCCCTTTTATGGATTTTGTTCTATCATGTAATAGCTTTCTCCTCTTATTGTAAAGTTTGTTAATGGCTGGGGTCCACCAGACTGGACGTTTGCCCTTTGTGGAAAGAGTCTTGGTTTTATTTGGGATTGCCTGATCTTTTTCCAGCTACATCCCATGTCACAAGGCAACAGAAGGATTATATGCTTAGATAATTTAGTGTGATCACTAAGTATCACATTTTATCAGTTTGGAGGAAATTAGAATGCCTTAAAGAACAAATCCACATGGATATAGGCAGAACACACAAAACCCACATACTTCGTTCAGCAGAACACACAAAACCCACACATCCCCCTGGGTTTACGTTTCTGCTTGCCCTCTGTTTTA
Organism: Protopterus annectens; assembly: GCF_019279795.1. Lineage (NCBI taxonomy): Eukaryota > Metazoa > Chordata > Ceratodontiformes > Protopteridae > Protopterus > Protopterus annectens. Next base: position 654,738,975 of record NC_056731.1, read on the forward strand.
TATGCGACTCAAACTATGACATAGCAAGGCTGCGGTATATTTATAAGTCAAACTGTTTCTGTTCCTGATTTTTCCACTTTCAGCCAAGTGAATTATTTTTCTTTCCATCTCTGCCTCCTACCACTCAGCACACACACTATGTCTGATTTGTCTAAGACTATTTTGCCCAATCTGTGACTGCAACATGCAGCACTAACAATTATTTATTTACTTATGTATTGACATTTGTTGACTGGGAAAGTCCACTGGGTCAGAAACTCATTTTTAGTGGAGGCCTGGGGATAAAAGCTCCACAAGTGTTACAAGTAACATGAGTGAAACATGAGTAATCGAATATTACATGTATAAAAGCAAAAGCCTATACTATACAATACAATACAGTACAAGAAACACAAAAAAAGAACCCAAACTTATAAAAAATAAAAAATGAAACTCCAGCAGATCACGCCAGTCACTTGAAGGTATATTTTATTCCGTTAGTGCTTTCATGCATACAGTCAATGCACTTCTTCAGACGGCCATTTCAAAAAACAATTTTACTTATATACCCACACCCAACAGTACATTGTTAATTACTTAACCAATTAATCAAACAATTAATGCATTAAAGGACCATAAACCTTAAAATATAATATGTATAAATACACAACCATTAACTTCTTTGTTAATAATAAATAACATACCATATTTTAAAACCAAACATTCAATGATGTTGATTAAAATACTTTATAAAGATATTTTATAAAAATAATAATAATGCCGCATTTATCTCTCCAAAGCTCTTAACTTCAACAAACACTTCACAGAACACATTTCATTTATGCCAGGGTAGACATAAGCTTCAGTCTTAAATTGCCACAAAAGCTCTTGCTCCTCAAGTTTAAGGTGCCAAGGACCACCCCTAGGGTTTGTATGTACCTTTTGTACTACATTAAACCAGAAACTATGGTCTGGGAATTCTAAAATGTGCTTAGCTAGTGCATTTGTGGTTGTACCTTTGGATATGGCATATATATGCTCATATATCCATTGTTTTAATTGACGTTCTGTTTTCCCTAAATAGAAAACAGAACAAAATTTACATGAGGCTAAATAGACCACTCCAGATGTCTCACAATTGTATTTCTCCTTGCAATAATATTTTTGCCCTTTTATTTCAAAGGTAGAACCTGTTTTTATATATTTGCAATACCTACAGCGTCCACATTTAAACATACCTTTGTTTGGCTTATAGTTACTAGTACGTGATTCAAATAAATTCTTAAGGGACGGTGCTTTCTTGTATACCAAAACAGGTTTAGAGCCCAAAGTTAATTGTGAACTAGGACTGTTAGAGAATAAAGACCAATTATTAACCAATATTTTCCTAACATATGATGTCAAATCATTGAATTGAGTTAAAAAACTAACATTATAGTTAGTTATAGGTTCTTGAGATGTGGAAATATCTTCATTATTATAATTATGTTCCAACATTAAAGAGTTGTTCAATGTATTACTAACTACTAATAAGGGACCCAATTGACCTGTCTGTCTTTTCAGAGTCACTTCGTTAATGATAGAATGTATTAATCTCTTAGGGTAACCTCTATTTACAAACATTTTAAATAATGTGTTACATTCTTTTAAAAACAACTGGTCCGTGCTACACATACGTGATGCACGAACAACTTGGCCTTTAATAACACCCCTTTTCTGAAAAAAAGGGTGAAAGCTACTGAAATGTAAAAAAGAGTTGCTATAAAATGACTTCCTATAAATACTAGTGTCAAATCTATTATTAACAACGTCCTTGCTAATAAAAATGTCCAAATAGTTAATAGCTGATTCTTCATATAAATATGTAAATTTTAAAAAGGAAGAAAATGAAGACATTACATCAACCAAAACTTTTGCTTCGGGTACACTACTTTTAATTATCATCAAGATATCATCTTGATACCGGGTATACCAGATGACCATCCTCTTATAAAGAACATGTGGAAATAAGAAATTATGCTCCCAAAAAGCCATTACGCTGTTTGCAAAGCTCCCCCCACATGGGGAGCCCATTGCTACACCATTTTTTTGCAAATATATTTGTTTCTTGAACATAAAAAAATTATTGCTCAAAATAGTCTCTAATAAACTGATAATTAAAATCTATATCAGTACCAATTAAATGTTTACTGATTAAAAAGTCTCTAACCCACTCTAAGCCCAAATCATGGGGTATTGATGTGTAAAGATCCTTGACATCTGCCGTTAAGAATCTTAAATCGGGGTCAAACTCAATGTTATTGAGATGTTTAAGAACGAACCAAGAATCAGGACATATTTGGTCCTCAGTCTTTAGTGCATCCTTTAACCTGTTATCCACCCATTTGGCACAGGCGTATGTTATAGACTGTCTACCATCTATAATGGGCCTAAAAGGGGGATTGTTCATGTTTTTATGTAATTTCGGTATACCGAAAATTACAGGTAATAAAGGTGATGGCATAGTTAAATAATGGTAAGTTTCCTGAGAAATGCTACCTTCTATAAACATTTCACTCAACATATCCTTAATTCTCTTATAAGATTGATTCAATTCATTAATAGAAACTTCCTCATAATCATCAGAACGTAGCATTTCAACCATTCTGTTGTTATAATCTTCATTGTCCATCAATACTGCACCTCCGCCCTTATCGGGCTTCATGACACGCACACCTGAGCATCTAACCATTATTATAAAGTCATTTTCTTGCTCGTTTATCTTATATTTTAACATTTCATCCCTATATAAAGCTCTAATATGCATTTCAGTTATTTTTTCAAATAACGCTATGTTAGGATCTAAAGGTGGATTATAAAGACTTGAAACATATTCAGAACTGGTAACTGTTGAACAATTATTAAACATATACTGAAAATTTAGCTTACGTGTGTATAGCCTTAAATCACAAAGCACTTTAGCTAAATCAGGTCTTGGTCTAGGCACAAAATTGAAACCTTTAGCCAAAAAGTCCACAAATTCCTGTGATGGTAAAAAGGAGGAAGAGAAATTATATAAGTTAAAGTCACCAGATGAGGAAGAACTAATGTTCATAGCGCAGGGTACAGATTCAAAATTTACCTCTTGCGCTTGTAGTATTTCCATTTGAACTGGGGACGTTTGTTCCAGTTGGAATTCTTCTTCGCAACGTTCGCGTAGGTAGTTTGAAAACCCTGGTGATTCTCAGGGGTTTCATTTAAACAGTCAGTAGATTGAACAGTACATTGGTTCTTGTTTTGGATCCTCTCACTACGCCTAACTTGCTGAACTCCGGCCGATGGTGTTGATCCAACTGGAACGGAAACCACTTCATCGTGACGCTCTGTAGAGTTTTCATTACCATTGGTAGCCGAAATGGTTCTGTTGCGATTGGTTGGAGGGTCGGGATAGGCGGTACCTTGCGCATAAGCTGCCTTATCTCTATTTATTTTATGCCTCTTTGTCTCAATAATTTTATTTAATAAAATATCAATACTGGAGAAAATTCTCCTGTAATCATACTCATACCTTGAAAAGTCAGCATCGGCATGAATGTCTTTATCCAAATTGTCCAATTGACGCTTCAAAGCATCCATTTGTTTGTTATACTCATCAACAAGTAGCTCAAGAAAATCTATACCTTGCTTGTTAAATAACTGTATCAGGTTTTTGTACATTTCAGAATCTTTCTGTACGCCAGAAGGATATTTCCACTGGCGTAAGCCTTTGGGGACTATCTTCAGTTTAATACAGTCCTGAAAATAGAGAATTTCCAGCTGTAGTTTTTTATATTTCAACAAATCAACGTCGAAAGTTTTAAGTCTTTGTACTATAGTGTTAGTATTAAGACAGACCACGTTAGGCAACTGATCCGTTTGGCCACCGGTAAAACAATTAAGTGGTGTATTTAAAAATTCAGTGAGGCCAATTACTCGGTTATTTGAAATGTTAGAATTAACCTGGTTATTGTGCGGAATATTATTGTTGTCCATTCTGGCAAAGGTTGAATTAGACGGATCAGTACCAAACAAGTCACCAGAGCCAAAATTGTCCAAGTTATCAAGTCCAGAATGATTGTTGTTACAAACTGGTACAGGGCGATGAATTGCTCCTGTGCGTGGTCGAACCACACCATTATTAATACTGTTGTTACCATTGGAAGTATTCTGACTCGAAACTTGCTGAGCCAGAATGTCAACCCGACGGGTTAACTGTTCAATAAGAGCTGTAAGGTTCCCGATAGCTTCCATCTCCTGACTGGAAGCACCAGATGGTCCAAGCCCTCTATTGGTTCCAGGGCTGTTGGAACAAAGCGACTGCGATTGCGGAGTATCATTTGACTCAGTCATGATACTAGAAACACAAAAAAAGAACCCAAACTTATAAAAAATAAAAAATGAAACTCCAGCAGATCACGCCAGTCACTTGAAGGTATATTTTATTCCGTTAGCGCTTTCATGCATACAGTCAATGCACTTCTTCAGACGGCCATTTCAAAAAACAATTTTACTTATATACCCACACCCAACAGTACATTGTTAATTACTTAACCAATTAATCAAACAATTAATGCATTAAAGGACCATAAACCTTAAAATATAATATGTATAAATACACAACCATTAACTTCTTTGTTAATAATAAATAACATACCATATTTTAAAACCAAACATTCAATGATGTTGATTAAAATACTTTATAAAGATATTTTATAAAAATAATAATAATGCCGCATTTATCTCTCCAAAGCTCTTAACTTCAACAAACACTTCACAGAACACATTTCATTTATGCCAGGGTAGACATAAGCTTCAGTCTTAAATTGCCACAAAAGCTCTTGCTCCTCAGGTTTAAGGTGCCAAGGACCACCCCTAGGGTTTGTATGTACCTTTTGTACTACATTAAACCAGAAACTATGGTCTGGGAATTCTAAAATGTGCTTAGCTAGTGCATTTGTGGTTGTACCTTTGGATATGGCATATATATGCTCATATATCCATTGTTTTAATTGACGTTCTGTTTTCCCTAAATAGAAAACAGAACAAAATTTACATGAGGCTAAATAGACCACTCCAGATGTCTCACAATTGTATTTCTCCTTGCAATAATATTTTTGCCCTTTTATTTCAAAGGTAGAACCTGTTTTTACAGTACAAGACAATACAAAACAATTCATCTCAGAGTTTACATAGTTGGGCTATAGAAGTTAATAAGTTGTTGTTGTTGTTGTTTGTCTTTCGGCTTTTCCCAGTAAGGGGTCGCCACAGCGGAACTCCGGTCCGCTAATGAGTGGCAGTAGATTTTTACAAAACGCTGAGGTGCTAGCTCAACGCCCAACCTTCAACGAAGGCACGCCCATTTGCACACGCATGTCTTTCGAATGCTACCCAACCGCAGGGAGGACATGCAGACTCCACACAGAAGGCACTCCCAAGCCAAGCCGAGAATCGAACGGGAGAACCTCTTGCTGTGAGAAGTCAATAAGTACTGGTTGAAATTACAGTAGTGTAACAGAACAGATAAGCAACAATACCATCAGTGTTGTGTGTTAACATAAAATTGAATAGCTAGGCAGCAAAAAAAAAATAAGTTATGTACTTACCATAATGTTCTATGTTTGTAGTCCATCTCGCCTATATTCTTTCTGGATGGGTTCGAAGTCGATATTCGGCTCCGACTCGGCCGATACTAAAGCTCGACAGCTTTTACTGGCTCGAGGCTCGCCCCTGTCCCATGGTGCCTCACGGCAAATCCCCAGATCTAATTTGCTAGAAAACAATAAATACCTATCAGGTAAGAGTAATCTAAGAGCTGTATAAATACAGCAAAGGATTAGAAATATTATCCATTCCAGGTGGACAACAAAAAGAACAATGTCAGGTAGCACCAGAATGGTCCACCAGATCCCCCAGAAACAGGACGGAGGTTGGAGGGAGGGACGCAAGAATATAGGCATGATGGACTACAAATATAGAACATGTAAGTACATAACTTCTTTATGTTACATAGTCCTACCTCGCCGTAATTCTTGCTGGATGGGACAGCATCCCTAGCACCTTTATCCTAGGTGGCTCAAGTGAAGAGACTCTTCAGCACAGTGGACCCAAAGGATGACCTGTCCCGGGAGGCCATATCCAATTTGTAATGAGTGACAAACGTATGAGGTCTTGCCCAAGTAGCTGCTGCACAAATAGTATCAATTGGGAGCCTAGATCTAAAGGCACATGAAGTAGCTACAGCCCTAGTAGAATGGCCTTTAACTTTGACAGATTGTCTTCCAGCTTGTTGATAAGCAAAGGATATGCAATCCAAAAGCCATTTTGAAAGAGTAATCTAAGAAACAGGCAAGCCTTTCCTTTTGTCAGAAAAGGAAACAAAAAGTTGATCAGATTTCCTGAATTCTTTAGTCCTGTGTATATAAAACCTGAGTATTCTGTGAACATCTAGCTGGTGTAGTCTATACTCTGATTTATTAAAGTGGTTTGAAAAGAACACAGGTAGTTCAATGGTGGTATTCAGATTGTGCTCTGAGCATACTTTGGGAAGAAAGGAAGGGTTTGTCCTAAGAGAGACTCTATTCTTGTGAAAGATAATGTAAGGAGGTTGAATAGTTAGAGCTTGTAGTTCTGAAACTCTCCTAGCAGATGTTATGGCTACCAAGAATAAAGTTTTCCATGATAGCAATTTTAAGTCTGACAACGAGGATAGCTCAAAGGGTGCAGACATCAAAGATGAGAGGACTAAGTTTAAGTCCCAGGGCTCTAATGGTTGTTTGATTGGGGGCCTGAGAAGAAGAACTCCTTTTTAAAAAGTTTTACACAAGGAGTGGTGCATGACTGGATTTCCCATGACACCAAAGTGGAAAACGGAAATAGCAGCTAACTGAACTCTAACGGTAGTGGCTGCCGCTCCTTCATGAAAAATTGTTGCTAGGAAGGATAAAATGGATTCTAAAGGAGCCGTATATGGATCTAAGCCCCTATTGGTAGCCCAAAGGAAAAACCTTTTCCGTTTGCTGGAATATAGTTTCTGAGTGGAAGGTTTATGGAATGAAATTAGAATGTGTTTGACCGCAGGGGATAGAGGAATACACCTGGCTATTCGTGGAACTGGAGCAGCCATGCTGTCAATTTGAGGGTGTGGATGGAGGGGTGGAACTGTCCCGACTGATGAATCAGGAGATCTGGAGATGGGTCCAGAATCCATGGTTACTCCAAGAGGTAGGGCCACAGGAAGGGAAACCAAACTTGTTGAGGCCAGAAAGGAGCAATGAGGATCAAGGAACTCCTCAACTGTCTTGCTTTCTGTATTACTTTGGGGATGAGTGGAAAAGGAGGAAAGGCATAAAGAAGTCCCGGGGGCCAATCGTGAACTAGAGCATCCATGGGTGACATCCCCGGATGGGGAATGAGGGCAAAGTAGCTGTTGCATTTGGTGTTCAGGTTGAGTGGCAAATAGATCGCAGCAAGGCTTGCCCCATCTGTGAAAGATCTCTTTCACAACCATTGGATTCAGGGACCACTCATGAGGCATCAGAATTGCCCAGCTGAGTTTGTCTACTATTACGTTGGATTTCCCCAGGATATGCATTGCTATCAGGAGGCGTTGAGTATCTATCATCCATTTCCAAACTCTTAAGGCCTCACGGCAAAGTGGGTAAGACTTGGTTCCCCCTTGCTTATTTATGTACCACACAACAGACATGTTGTCTGACTTGAATCGCAATCATCCCAGTGGGATGGGAGCTGTGAAGTGCTTGCAATGCATACAGCACCACTCTTATCTCCAGAACATTGATGTGCAAGCGGTTCTCAAGGTTCTGCCAAGTACCTTGGACTGTCATTCCCAGATCATGCCCCCCCACCCTATCTGGGAAGCGTCCATGGTCAAAACTGCTTTCTCTTGGGGAGGAACAAGTGGACGACCTAGGATAAGTTGGTTTGTGTGTAACCACCATGTCAGATCCTTTCTGCATGCGTTTATCAATATCTGGTGAGACAATGGAAGGTCTTGCATCGAAAATTGCGCAAATAGCAGCCATTGGAGAATCCTCATGTGTAGGCGAGCAAGAGGAACTAATAGGATGGTGGACGCCATAGTCCCTAGGACTTGAAGGACTACTCTGGCCTGAACTCTTTGTTTGTTTAGCAAGGATCTAACCTGAGTGCGTAGAGATTTCACTCTTTCCTGAGTTAGCCTTAATGACATGGTGGTTGTGTCTATTTCTGAGTCTAGCTATACAATGTGCTACAAGGGAGACTGACTTTTGCAAGTTGACAGTGATGCCTAAACTGGCGCACAAGGATAGAGTCTCGTCCCTGGTCCTTATGAGTTGATGCTTGGTGGTAGCAGTGAGGAGCAACTCATCTAGGTACAGAAACACCTGGAATTCTTGACGTCTCAGGTGAGCCGTTACCACTGCCATGCATTTGGTAAACACTCTGGGGGCTGTAGTGAGGCCAAAGGGTAGTGTTCTGAATTAAAAATGACTGTCTCCCACCCGGAAGCGTAAGTGTCTCCTGGAGTGCCTGTCCATTTTGATGTGGTAGTACGCATCCTGGAGATCAACTGAACACATCCAGTTGTCTTTCCCGATAAAGGGAAATATCGACTGCAGAGTGACCATTCGGAACTTCGATTTCCTTACATGCTTGTTGAGTCTGCTGAGATCTAGAAATGATCTCCAGTCCCCTGTCTTTTTTGGAATTAAAAAGAATCAAGAGTAAGTTCTGGATCCTACTTCCTCTGCGGGGACTTCTTGGATGACTCTTTTTTGCAGCAACAAGATGACCTTTGATGTTGCACGGTTTAATTGGATGGGTGGTACATCTGGTAGAGTTTGTTGGGGTTTCAGAAATAAAGGGAATCAGATAACCTCTGGATATTATTGTGTGTACCCAACGATCTTGAGTGATAGTTAGCCAGGCACTTGGGTAAAGCGATATACGACCCCCGACTGCCTCCAGAGATGGACAGTTGGGTAACCCTTCAGGGTCGATGGAAGGGACGATCAGAGAAAGCTTCTCTGTCTCCCTGATGCTGCGGACGTCCTCTGCCGTGAGGGCGGAATCTTCCATTACATCCTCCCCCTCTGCCTCTGGGGGAGGGTTGATCTTGTGCCTGAGGGAAACCTTTTTGGGACTTGCGGAACCACATTTCCCCTCCTGTATTACCCTTGGGATAGGGTCTGGACGGGAGAGAGAAATGGACTCCAATGGCAGATAAGGTTATCCCTTCCAGCTTGCAACTAGCCAAAGTCTCTTTCACTTGGGGTCCAAAAAGAGATGAACCATCAAAGGGAATATTAGTGAAGGAAGACTTGAAGGATTCCGTAAAATTACAAAGACGCATCCACGAATGTCTCCTGAGGGATATTCCTGCTGCGGCTTCCCTACTCGCTCCATCTGCCGCACATGAGATCAGCCTCGTGGAGGAGTTAGCTATAGAAGTAAGGGTAGAGAGCTGCGTAGAAACCTTATCCATGGAACCCGGAGCTACTGAACCCTGGAGGGTATCTACTAACTCTTTCAGGAGATCCCTCTGCAGACGAGTAAAATGAGTCACGTAATTCAGTAATCTTAATGTAAATGCCGCTGAAGAAAAAGTACGCTTCCCGCACCTATCCATCATCCTGGACTCCTTGTTAGGAGGATGGATATTAGAAGACGTCTCAGATAATTCCTTCTTGGTGGCCGCTGCTACCGCCATAGCATCAACTGGAACCCCCTTACTAAGGAAAGACTTGTCCTCAGGTGCTGTCATAAATTTGTTTGGCCTCTTCAGGACAGCTTCCACTGAATCTGGAGAGGTCCATGCTTTCCACGATATGACCCCCAAAAGTTGGTCATAAGGCAGCGTCACCCAGGAGGTGGATGGTCAGGAACCAAAAGCCTCAAGATACACTGATTCATCCTCAGTAGGATTAGAGGTTTTCCAATCACCCCTCTAAGGATTTCTAGGATGTCAGAAAAAGAGACATCCTCAGAGGGGGATCTGGGGGACCCTTCTGATTCCTCTAAATCAGTGTCTAACGTGATAGACTCAGGTGAGTCAACATGTTTCCTCTTACACAGCCTCTTCCGAGGGAGCTCTCCTGTGGGATAATCTGGGGAGGTCAGGGGGCACCTCCAATGGGGGCTACTTGGGTCTCTGGTTCCCTACGCTATGGGGGTGGCTGGAGGGAAGAGGTTGCTGCCTGCTGCTGGTGGGACACATGTTCCAAAGGAATGGCTTTGGCAGAGGATAAAGCCTTCTCTATAGCTTCGAAAGTCTCCCCCCCCCCCCTCCGAAGAAGATCTCCGCTCCGAGGGGGCGGATGGTCGACTCCTAGCAAGAGGGAATGGCTCCGAAGCAGAAGTGGGAGTCGAGCTGAGTCAATCCGAGGCTCCGAGAGGGAGGGTTGGTTCCGACGAGAACCCACGGTGACTGTCCCCCTTCGGAGTCGGCTTCCAGAGCCCTTGGCTCCAGACTGAGCCATCAAGGATAGAGTAATTGGCTCCAAGGAAACAGGTTGAATCCCCAGAGCCAAAGGGTCCAAGACAGAAGAACCTGAAGTAATTGGCTCCGAGACCGAAGCAGTTGGAGGAGGAACAGTGGTCGGTAACGGGGTTGGCTCCGAGACCTTTGAGTCTGGAGAGGCCAATTTTCTAGCCAGAGCTGGATCCGAAAGCAACCTCTTCACCACCCTCTCGATGACCTCATCTGACAGGGTCCTGGAGGATCTGGTGGAGACAGAAGGAGACCTCCTTCTCTCCAAAATAGGAGATCTCATTGTAGGAGATACAGTCTCGATGTCAGGCAAAATTTTCGTTACCGAAAGTTGTCTTGGGGCCGATGAAATCGACGGCACTGAAATAGATGAACCTGAGTCGGAACTGGAACTTCTTGGCTCCGACGCTTTAGTCTTTTTTGTCTGCTCCGAAGCTGGGGCCGATGATTTTCTCTTTGAGGATTTTGGAGCTGCCTGACCAAGTTCCAGCTGTTCCTGGAAGGAACTGGTCATGAGACCCTTAATAAATGAGCTTCCTCTTTTCTCATTTAAAACTCTAGTGCTAAAAGCATGACAGAAGGTGCAGGATTCCTGTAAATGGGCTTCACCAAGGCAATATACGTGACTGGTGTGGCTGTCAGTAAGAGACATTTTCTGCGCACACCTATCACACTTTTTGAACCCCAAAGGGCGATGATCCTTATGATCCTTATCTTTATCTTTTGACATTTCTAGAAAAGAAGACAAAATAGATAACAACAGTAAAGGTATTAAAACAGTCTCACACACACACACACACACACACACACACACACACACACACACACACGCACACACACAGGGAGGAAAGGCCCTCTAACTTAAACGGGCCGTACACTCCTAAGGGGGAACTTTCAAAAACAGTCACACAAGAGACAAGAAACTATCTATATCTATATCTGATAGAAAAAAGTAGGAATAGACTAAATATAGTAAAAAATTGTTTTACTTAGCCAATGAGCCAGTAAGACACAACCTCAAAGCTTTCATGGCAAACAAGATCTGGGGATTTACCATGAGGTACCATGGGATAGGGGCTAGCCTCAAGCCAGTAAAAGCTCTCGAGCTTTAGTATCGGCCGAGTCGGAGCCGAATATTGGCTCCGAACCCATCCAGCAAGAATTACGGCGAGACAGGACTACATAACATCTAAGGTTATAGAACTGGTTATAGCACAATAGAAGGATTTGTTATTGGACTTGTAACTGCTAGGAAGCAAGACTACCAGAAGGAAAATGCCTTACAATTTGTTATAGTTTCATTCATGTCTTTGGTCCACATAATGCACAATATGCTTGCATGAGGCCCTACTGGGCCAAACAAATCCAACTGACCCAAGGCTGACCCTCCAGTCTTTGTCTTGATAAACAGCATAACATCTGTCCCCTGTTTAGTTTTGAGAAAGGGTTGTAACTTTGCTGACACAGTGTCTCACATACTAGGGCCTCTGTTACTTGATTAACAATGTTATGCAATGAAGCAGTGCAATCAGTCTTTTTAAAAAGAATACATTTTTACTTGTATTCCAGAGGTTTCATAGCTGCAACATATGTTGAAAGCCATTTTATGGCACAACACTTTTTTGCTTTAAATCTTTTTTCGTTTTGTGAATTTTCACAGTTCAGCGATCAGATGATTTCTCAACTGCTTTACATTTGACAAAATATTCTAATTTCAGATACAATTTCTTAAGCTATTGTGTTTCTGTCCTGCATTTGTAGAAGGTAGAGGCATGTAGTTTTAAATATGTTGAGGCCCAGCAGCAGAGAGCCGCATGTCATGTTGTTAATGTGCTTTGGATAAATAGTCTGAATAATCACCTACTGGAGGTTAAAACACATAAAATTATACAATACATTAATAGTAGATCTAAAAGAACAAGTCCGTATGCAAGACAATGGGACTAAAGCCGAAAGACATTAGAACAGCTCAGAAACAAACTTCTGTGCTTGGGACGGCTACAACTACCATGACATGGTGTTTGATATATCTGGGATCATGAACAGCTGAAGTAAGTCATTCCTAATTCTAATCAACAACTCCCTAGTTGTGGCTGTGAGAAGCCAGTTAATTAGCTAAGGGAAGGCTCAAATGTCCTTCAGCCTGAAATGGGCTGCTACATTTGCTGAACACCCTCAGGGCCGTGATAAAACCAAATGGAAAGACACAACTAATACAAACTGGTTCTGATTCAGAAAAAAAATGTGTCAGTTCCTATCTAGCTTGATGTGCAAATTGGTATCCTGGAGAACTAAACAGCACATCTAGTCTTCATCTTGAAAGCATGGAAGGATCAATTACAACATGATCATGTGTAACTTTATTGTTATTACTTTTTTATAAATTGATTTAAGTCGCTTACATGATTACATCTAATATGGGCCTGGGGATTTTGCCTTCTGGACACAAAAAATACACTGAATAAACACCATACCCTTATGGTCTGCTGTGACCTGTTCAATGGTTCTTTTAGATGAAGACTTACTATCTTTAATTTGGCTGCTCAATTTTGATGGAATGGGATGCCTGGAATTAAGGATACTGGCCTCAGTGGGGTAAAAGGGGGAAATTTGTAGCCTCGGGATACTAAATCCATAATCCACTTGTCCTGTGTGAAGGCCAGTCATGTGGGAAGGTGCAGGGAGATTCAATCTCCAATTGCAGAGGAGCATTCAAGCAAATCCTCAGGGATTTTTTGGCCCCCTAGAAGAGAGGGCTACAGGATTCCTGATTTTGAAGATCGCTTTTGCCTCCAGTATGGCACTCATTCTGGGCCCTCCTGCAACTACACTGGTTTCCATCAGAACACTGTTCAAAATGTAACTGTTGGCTTTCTAAGCCATAGTTTCTGCACGCATCTTAATATGTGAAAAATACTTAGATGAGAGTAGAGCTTCACTCCAACAGCAGCAAGGACTTCACCCTCCTGCTCACTTCTCTGCAACATTTTCTTCATCTCAAGTCCAAACTAGAATGAACCATCATGAGAAGCACTGAAGAAAGATGTCTTAAAGCTGTCTAAAATGTTATATGGTCTGAACCAGGCATGGTGATGAAGGAAAGTGCCTGACCTAGATGCTGCTCCATCCACTGCATTATGTAGCAGTCTAATGGACAGGCTGCCTACATTGGTGAAAGTAATCACCTGGGAAAATAATTTCCTTTATTAACTTCCCACAGGGCAACTTGTTCAGCACCTAGTTTTGTTCTTGGGTATATGGAACGGAAACATACTTATGTGGATTAGTAATTCAAACCTCTAATAGAGGAGATGTCCGATATGTAAATGTACTTTCCAAAATGGTAGAACATCCTAGACTCCTTGTCAGGGGGATGTGAACGACAGGGAACTCCGTGTCGGGTTCATTTTTGGCAGCCGCTAAAATAGTGTCAGCTAAAGGGGCCTTACTACAGCATACACAATCCTTAAGGGGCCAGAGGACCTTGTTCATAGTTCTAGGGACAGCAACCAACACATCGGATTATTCCCAAGCCATGTATTATCGGCAATATCATGCAGTATGCAGAGGAACCACTCAAGATGTTGGTAGGGCATGCAGCAAAAAGCTTCCTGTAGAATTTCCTCATTCAGGGAACCGCATTGGTTTGCCATGACCCCATTATCTCAACAATTTCAAAATGTTCATGAATTTTGAGTCATACAGGGTGATACTGGGAAATCAACATTAGATCGGAGTAATGATTTGAGTATTATATGCAAAAAAAATGTAATGGAACATTAAAAAAATCTCTGAGGTGATAAATGATCATTCAGAACTTCCCCAGTCTCTAGTACATGAAAGCACAGAAGAAATGCAGCTAGACAGGGTGCACCAAACAGACTACATACCAACACAGGACAGAAGACTATCTCTAAGAACTATATTGGTTAGCTTGACCTCATATCTTCTGAGAAAAAAAGGTTTTTGTCCTTATTATGGAAACCTGGTAAAAGACTGAAATGCAGAGACTTTTTTTTTTGTTGTGAACATGGACTTTTCTGCACAGAAAAGGAAAAGAAAGGCCACATTTAACCCAGTTCAGTGGCTATACAAATCTAAGGGGATCATATATAAATGATTACACCCACTGAAAAACTTCATTTAGCAGGTGAATCAACATGTTTTATAAACCTAGAAGACAAGATGAAGGAGCTGAAAGACGGGAGAGCATTCTCACCTACAATCTACCAAAAGGAAAAATGGAGTGGACAGACAGCGGGTTCCAACGTCAGCTTGCAAATGGGCTAAGGAACTTTTTCCGATGCTCCAAAAACACAAATCTCTGAAAGAAAAAGCAGACAGTGCCTGCTTTAAGACTGGAATGTGGAAAGTGCATAGAAGCAGAGGAAGAGAGTTCTCACTCACACAGGTAAATAGCAAAGGCAACATGACATAGGTAAAAAAAAAATTTTTTTATAAGAACAAAGACAACCTGAGGGAACTCGCACACTATCTGAGACTGTTTTCTAAAGATCAGCTCATTGCACTAGACTCTTCATAGCCTTTTGGCAATATTGATGTAATCCTACTATGAGTTCACAACATATTTTACTCTGCTACCTAAAGAAAGTACTAACTTTCAGTAAAACATAACCCTGAGTACCAACACACACAAAAATTAACGTTAATACATCCATGAGTAAAAAGTAATGTTAATCTAAGCGTAGATTTCATATGGAGGTATGACCATAGGTAAGTGGAAAATGACTAGCTAGAATGGTAGAGGCATGTAAGTGCAGGGGGAATAAACCATAATCAACACAGTAAGAGAAGTTCAGCAAACCATTTACAGGAGACCTGCACATAACTACAGTCAAGTCTGTTTAATATGCAGGGGATACTTCTAAACTGACAGAGTAAATGAAAAATATTTGAAAGCAATAGCAAAAATAAGAAAAACGGTAGTACAAAGCACGGCTCCAAACAGCATATATTATAAAAACGTTTAATAGCAGGTTAGCGCTTTCACCACAACTGTGGCTTATTCAGATCATCAACATGAATGAATATAAAAGCAAACACAGTTTTTATACTTACAAAAAAGTCCCTTTCTTTCAAATCTTCATTCATTAAACCAACCTCTTAGACTTCCACCCTCACATAAAGTGACATCAGTAATGCTATCTAACAAAGTGACATCAGTAATGCTATCTACTTACAATTTTAAAGACATAGTCATGCAAACTTTACAAATCAATATAAAAACTCGTATTTATCAAAGAACAACTACCCTTGCTGATAGTTAGAAAATGCATCTGCTTATAAACAGATCCTAACTGCTTGTTTATCCAAACGTTTATGTGCAGAGCAAGTGAAATCAGCAATCTGTTCTATTAGACTTTAAAACATAATTGCATAAATTATGCAACCTTTTATGTAGTAAAACTATCCATATTGGTAGCTGAAAAGTGCATCTACTTATCAAATATACCAATTTGTCCAGAGCTTATACAACTAGGCTATCAACATAAATGTTTGTATAATTTATATGATTATGCTTCAAAGCCTAGTAGATCGGATTGCTGATTTCACCTGCTCTGCATATAAACATCTGGACAAACGAGCAGTTAGCATCTGTCTATTAGGAGGGAAGTGTAATTTGCTTCTTTAATGTTCATACTGCCTTTAGTGATTTTTTATTTGTTCATTCATTATATTAATAAGTATTGTAATTATTATAAAAGGATAGAGTATGGCCAATATTTGTTTCTAGTAGGGAGTTAATTTTGCTCCCTTGAAGTTATACTGTTTACAATGTTCTCTTTATTCTAGCTCGCTAATAATTTTAATGGTGTATATATTTTTAGAGGTTACATTGCTTATATTATTTTAATGCAGAAATGTTAGTGTGCACATTTACAGAAGCATTCTTGTTTATACTGAGTGCAAATTTGAATGATGTTCTATGATATATATGAGTTTTTATATTGATTTGTAAAGTTTGCATGACTATGTCTTTAAACTGTAAGTAGACAGGATTACTGATGTCACTTTACATGAGGGCGGAAGTCTAAGAGGTTGGTTTAATGAATGAAGATTTGAAAGAAAGGGACTTTTTGTAAGTATAAAAACTGTGTTTGTTTTTCTATTTATTCATGTTGATGGTCTGAAGAAGCCACAGTTGTGGTGAAAGTGCTAACCTGCTATTAAACTTTTTTTAACATATGCTGTTTGGAGCTGTGCTTCGTACAACCGTTTTTCTTATTTTTGCTACTGCTTACCTGTTTCAACGGTGTTCGTTTGCTAGCTGGTTGTTTCTCTACATTCTGCTGAAAAATATTTGAAACTGAAGCTGTGTGCTTTGAAAGAGAAAATTTTATGAGGCTCAGAGAAGAGGGAAATACCAACAGCAATTCTCTAAGGTATCAACCCATAGATCTTGCAACAGTCACCACCACAGAACAATTAATTAGTGCTATGAAATAATTATGGGGAGATTGTCAAATAGCAACGACAAGGTTGTATGTTAATTGTGGAAGTGTGGGACAGTTACTACAGAAGACACATGCTAAAGAGAGCAGCAGCCTGTAACACATTGGGAAAACTTGAAAATAAACAGTAGTAGGGCAGGGAACATGGATGGATTTACCACACCTCTGGGCTGTACCGTAAGGTTTAAGGTGACTTCTCTCATAATGAGGGGAGGAGGAAGCATGAAGCTTGTGCCTAATAGAGCTAAATAACATGGTTATTTAGAGAAATATGTTGTATTTTCATTATGAAGAGAGAAAAAGATGCAGGATTTGAATAAACTAATTTTACTCAATATGTAGCCAGTAGGAAGGTAAACTTTGGATGGACACAGCATGGAATCCAAAGAAAAGCTTGAGAGGTGAGTTAATTCAATAGTGAGGGAAGTTAGATTTGTCACCTCAAATGTAAATGGATTAAACAATTGGAACTTGAAAGGATTGCAGGAAACATACCTTTCAGTGGAAGAACACCAAAAACTGGACAGCAGGTATTTTGAGTAATAAGCAGTACTGCAACAAGTGTGGAGAAAAATTAATGAAGTACTGTCCCCGGGAAAATTCTCAGCTCCTGGAAAGGAGTAATTGTGGTAATCCATAAGGAGGAGAAAACCTAGAAATTCCAGAGTCTTATCATTCAATAACAACCTTAAATCTTGATTATAATATGTTCATAGATTGATACTTGGCTATTGGCCCTAGGGCCTATATAAGCCTAGCCAAAAGGTACTCTGGCTTTTGCCACCCAAGAAAATTATTTTTCTGTGCCTCTAATGAGCAGAGCCACAGAAGTGATCCCCGGGGTGAATTTCCTATCTCCCATCCAGTCATCAAAACTTTTCTTGAAGAGTGCTAATGAGGAGCTTTGTTTGATATAGATAGGTAGTTTGTTCCAGAGTATGGGAAGTCTCTGGAACAAGAATCTATCCATCCAGCATGTTCTGTTTATTGTGGTGACAAGGTTTAGGTCCCTAGAGCGTGTAGCTTGGAGGGATTGGGATTTCTTTAAGTGGAGCATGTTCAACAGCTCTGGATTTGACATAGCTTTGTATGTTAGGCAGAGATCGCCTCTGAGTAGGCAATATGCGATGGAGTAAAGCTGGAGTTTTTTGAGATGGTCTGTGTAGGGCATCTGTTTGAGGTCAGTAATCCTCTTTGTGAGGTATTTCTGCAACCTTTCCAGTTGTTGTAGATGTCTTATGAGGTACATACCAAAAGGGACGTTGTACTCTATAACAGGTCTAATGAGTGAAGAGTAGAGTGGAACAATGACCTCTTTTTTCCTGGACGAGAAACCTTTTATGATGAGGTGTGCCACGTAGGAGGATTTCCTGACTACTGTGGCGATGTGATTATCAAAGGAGACACTACTGTCCACCTGTGTCCCAAGGTCTCTTATCACACTTTTGGTGTTAAGTAGACTACCGCCTATGTGGTAGTTCATGGATACAGAGTTTTTACCAAAAGGGATGACAATGCACTTTTTGGGATCGAGCTTGAGGCCAAGGCTTTGACACCAGGCATCTGTCTCAGTGAGGCCCTTTTGTAGGATGTCCACCTCGTTAGGAGCTTTGATTATGGCTTTTAGTTTGCAGTCACCTGCGAACTTCGTTAGCCAAAGACCTTCTGTGTTAGCCTGTACTCCAGAGAAGTAGATACCAAACAGGAGAGGACCTAGGACTGAACCCTGTGGTACTCCACTTGAAACTGGTCTGAAGTTGGATTTGGAGTCTACTTTCACAGTGTGGCTTCTGTCAGTGAGCCAGTTGACAACCCATCTTGTGACATAGGAATTTATACCTAGTTTAGTGAGTTTATCTATAATTCCAGAGTGGGGGATGCTGTTGAAAGCCTTGGCGAGATCTAGATAGGCTGTGTGAACCACCTTACCCTCATCTACGGCTTTGGTGACCACTAAAAAGAAGTCTATCAGGTTTAGGAGTCATGACCTGCCTTTTACAAACCTGAACTGGGTGGGGTCCAGAGTTTGGAGATTATGAATGTCATTGTTTATAAGTTCCATGATAATAACATTCCATAGCCTTGCAGACCAGGTTCATCAGGCTAATGAGGTGGTAGTTCCTGGGGTCTGTGGTGGCTCCCCCTTTGTGGAGTGGGATAACCATCACTGTGTGCCATTCAGTGGGCAAAAAGCCTGAGGTGAGGCTATGATTTAACGTGGTACTTAGGTGGGAGTGCCAGTTCGTTCTGTAGTTCGTGCGGAACGCAGCCTGGGATGTTGTCAGGTCCCATGGATGCTGTGTTCTTGGCTTTGGAGAGTGTGTTTTTTATCTGTGCAGCCGTGATTACGGAAACTTTGCATTCTTCCGGTATAGAGATGGGCCATTTAGGGGATGAGAGGGGGATAAAGTTAGCACTGAACCTATCTGCCAAGATGTTGGCAATATCAGTTGGTTCTGTATATTTAATGCTATTGTGCTGTAACTCAGAGCAGATCTGAGTGTTGCCATTGAAATTCTTGACATGGCTACAGAATGCTTTATGGTTGTCTTTAGAATCAGTGGTGATTTTGTTTTCATAACTAGCTTTGGAGGATTTTATGAGGGTTCTCAGCTTCTTATTGAGGCTGGCCAGTGAGTTCCTCCAATCATGGGATTTTACGCTTTTTTGCAACAGTTTGTTTCTTCTGTTGTAGAGTTTGTTTATGGCAGGGGACCACCAGATTCGATTCCTTTTTTTGGAGGATAGCATCTTGTTTCCATTAGGGATTGCACGATCCATGCACTCATGCAAGTGCTTACAAAGTGCATTTGTGTAGGATTCAGCAGTCGAACCTCTATTGTCCATCAGCATGGGTCGTGAAGTTTGCCACTTCTGTCTTAAGAAGTGTGAATTTGGCTTTGGAGAAATTTTTTACGGTGGTTTCCCTAATGGGGGGTGGGGGCGGGATGTGGATGTCTAGGGTGATTAGCTTGTGGTCAGATCTGATGAATGAGGAATTGACCTCTGGTGTGAAACATCAGTTGCCCATGTTGGTAATGACCAGGTCTAGGATATTACTGCCCCTGGTGGGGGTGTGGATAAGTTGATCCAAGGCGTTGGAATTTATGAATTCCAGAAAACGTTGAGCACAAGAGTTGGTACATCAGTAGTTTTCCCAGTTAATGGTGGGGCAGTTGAAATCACCCATTATTAGGGTGTTAGGTTGTACCCTAATATTTTCCAGTGTATCAAGAAATGAGCGGGAATCCTGGGCATGGTGGGGGATCTGTAGCAAGCTACAATTTGGATTGCGGTCTTGCCCAGAGTTAGTTGCACTTGGATAATCTCGAATGCATTATGCTGAGCAACCAGCCTAGAGGTGTGGATATCCTTAATGAATATGGACACGCCTCCGCCTTTAGTGTTTCGGTCCAGGTTAGGTGGCCGAACGGTGTGGTATGAATTATAGCCTGGTAATGCAGGGGTGCTCTCTGGAGCCTTGAACCTGGTCTCTTTCACTAAACAGATGTTGATGTTCTCCATTTTAAGGAGTGCCATGATTGAGTGCATTTTGATGTTTAGACATCTAGCATTGAGTAGCATTACCCTCATATTTTGCTTGCTTGTACATGTTACGGTGGTGAATTTGTCATTTCAACCTTGCCTAAAAAAGGCATTATAGGAGTGGCAAGAGCCTTTGCCAGTATCCGGAATCCCAAGGGCAACATGTGCAGACCATCTCTGGCAAAGCATCGTGGTTTGTCGATCATGTTATCCCAGGCAGACAGATACTGGATCCCCCTTACAATGACATCAGAAGCTTAGCCAATTGTTTTTGTCCTTGTACTGTGGTATCATTCTGGGTGATGGCAGGATGCTACTCAGGGCTAGGGTCATACCTGCCTGGGCTACAAGATCGGACAGCTCCTCCATGTCTCTTTTCATGTAGTCCAGGGAGGTGCATCTCAGGTCATTCGCACGAACATGGACAACGACAGAGTCATATTTTTACTTGTTGTGGAGTGACCTGAGTGAGTAAGTGGTGGATCCTGTATCCCAACAGGCAGCTGACAGTAACTTTCTCCTTGTTTAGTCTGGTGAGTGGAACATCAGTGTGCCTGACTATAGAGTCACCTATGACTAGAGTGTTGGGTATGTTGTTATGCCTTATGGGCTGTGGTTGAGTGGCACACTGAGTTAGTGGGCTATGTGTCATTTGGGTTGTGTCGGGGGTGGATGTTGCTTGCGTTTTTGCTTTGGAGATCCTTGTTGCTTGGGCAGATTTTTATTGACTGCCTCCACAAATGTAGGTGTGTGTTTTGTGTTTCTGTGTGTGTGTTTTGGTGTTGTAGGTTTTGAGAGCCTATGTGATGAGTGTGGTGTGGTGCAAGTGTTTACCTTCTCCTCTTGACTGTCTAGTCCAGTCTTGGGTGAAGAGAGCTTTGCTTCCAGTTTGGCTATATAAGTGCATCTCTCACAGGTTGTAGTGTTGGGTGGTAGGAGGAGAGTGCTGTCTGTGTACATGAGGCAATTGCTGCATTGCCCCAAGATGCCCCGACTCATTAGGTAGACAGGAGAAAACACTGGGAGCTGACCCTTAGACATGCCTGGATAGGTGCTTATTTATTAAGTACTAAAAACTGTTTTCTTTTACACAAGTGAGGAAAATTGAGTGCTGTAGTAATTTGTAGCTTATTTAGTGTTTATAATGAGTTCTGAAAACAAGTGCTGAGCTCAAAGAAACAGTATTATGGTTGCAAGATTGGCTAAAGTGGTACCACTGCTGGTAGACCCACTCCAGTGCAGGTTTACAGAGGGGAAGAGGACATTTGACAGCATAATAACTCTTTTTATAATCATCCAGGACATGCAGCAGAGAGGGAAGGAGGTGGCTCTGACAGTGCTAGACACAGAAAAAGTTTTCAACATAGCAAAATGCCCTTATTTTCTGGTTGCTCTAAGCAGGTCTGAGATCCCCCGAGTTATGTGTGGTATATATATATATATATATATATATATATATATATATATATATATATATATATATAGGTTCATTGGTTCATACTAGGCTATCTGCCCTAGGGCATTTATAAGCCTAGCCAGAGTGTGTTTGGCTTTCGCCACCCATTTTAAATTAATTTTGCTATGCCCTTTTTTGAGGTTAGTATACTGTGCCTCTGTCTAACAGTGACACAGAAGTGATACCCGGGTAAAAATACGATCTCCCATCCACTCATCAAGATTCCTCTTGAAGAGAGTCAATGAGGGACTCTGCCTAACCTGGACTGGGATTTTATTCCAGAGTGAAGGGAGCCTCTGGGTTATGAATCTGTCCCTCCAGCATGTCCTATTTATTTCAGTGCTGAGGTTCAAGTCTCTCGAGCGCATAGCTCGATGGGATTTAGATTTTCTGAGGTGCAGCATGTCCATTAATTCCAGGTTGGACATGGCTTTATACGTCAGGCACAGATCGCCCCTGAGCAGGCGGTATGCCACTGAGAAGAGCTGGAGTTTCTTTAACCGGGCAGCATATGGCATCTGTTTGAGCCCTTTGATCTTCTTGGTGAGGTACTTTTGGGGTCTTTCCAGTTGCTGCAGGTGTCTGGTAAGGTACATCCCAAAAGGGGCATTGTACTCAATTATGGGCCTGATGAGGGATGAGTAAAGAGGCACGGTGACCTCCCCTGATCTAGATGTGAATCCCTTCATGATTAGGTGGGCTATATAAAATGTTTTTCTAACCATTTTGGCCATGTGGTTGTCAAATGAGAGATTGCTATCAACTTGGGTCCCCAGGTCCCTAATTACTTCTTCTGTACTTAATGGATTACCACCTATGTGGTAATTTGTGGGCACTTTGTTTTTGCCAAAGGGGATGACTATACACTTTTTGGCGTTTAGCTTGAGGCCATGACTCTGGCACCAGTTGTCTGTTTCTATGAGGCCCTTTTGGAGGATGCTTGTGTCGGCTGGAGAGTCGATTATGGTGCCCAGTTTGCAGTCATCTGCGAACTTGGTCAGCCACAGTCCTTCCATGTTGGCCTGTACCTCCGAGAAATATATACCGAACAAGAGAGGCCCCAGGACTGAGCCTTGTGGAACGCCACTTGTAACTGGTTTGGAGTCTGACATGGCTCCAGCAATTCTAACCAGGTGGGTTCTGTCCTTGAGCCAGTTTGCAACCCATCTAGTGACATAGGGGTTTATATTTAAGCTGGTGAGCTTATCTA
The DNA here is from genome assembly GCF_019279795.1 of Protopterus annectens. Lineage (NCBI taxonomy): Eukaryota > Metazoa > Chordata > Ceratodontiformes > Protopteridae > Protopterus > Protopterus annectens. Next base: position 654,762,146 of record NC_056731.1, read on the forward strand.
TAATGCCCGAGTTGGGTATTGTATTGAAGGCTATTGCGAGGTCCAGGTAGGCTGTGTAGACCACCTTCCCCTCGTCAATGGCCTTGGTGACTGTTTCAAAGAAATCAACCAGGTTTAAGAGGCAGGATCTGCCCTTAACAAAGCCGAACTGGGCAGGATCCAGTGTCTGTAGGTCCCCAATATCTTTATTTATGAGGTCCATGATGATCCTTTCCATAGCTTTGCAGACCAAGCTAGTCAGGCTTATGGGGCGATAGTTTCCAGGATCCGTTGAGGCACCACCTTTGTGGAGAGGGACCACTGTTGCTGTACGCCACTCTTTGGGTACATATCCTGTAGTAAGGCTGAGATTGAAAGCTTATATATATATATATATATAAAATATTGAGATTATATATATATATATATATATATATATACATATATATATTACATATATATATATATATATATATATTACATATATATATATATATATATATATATATATAAATTCTATCAGGATATGACAGTTTGCCTCCATATTGAACAAGATACTAATTACAAGAGGAACAAGACAAGGATGATCAGCATCTCCACTGTTATTTGTACTAATTTGGAACTGCTAGCAGCAGCAATAAGGCAGTCTGGATTGCAAGATTATGAGTGGGCCTCAGGAAACTTAAAATCGCTTTATATGCTGATGATATTATATTACAATTAAGAAACCAGGAAGAGGATCTTAGAAAGACATTCAGAATAATGCTATAGTTAAGCAGTTTTGTGGGACAAAAAAATTAACATCAACACAAATGTTCTTCAGGAAGGGCTAACACAGACAACAACTAATGTCAGAGCCATGGACTAAAACCAAATGCCAAAAAATGCATAATAGTATCCTTCGTGAAGTCATCCACCCTTGGTAACTATCATACTGACAACATACCCCTTAGAGCTGCCCCAGTAGTCAGACTTAGGGACACACTTAAGACAGTAATCTATCTTAGCCTTTGACCACAGTTCCCTATTACGCCGTCGCAGACGCAGGTTGCGTTTTTGTCTAACAGTAAAGAGCGAAAAGGCAAAATAGCGAAGCAGCATTTCAGCGAATTCTTTCCCTGGGAAAGAATTTGTTTGGCCGCTTTCGCTACTTTGCCTTTTCGGCACTATAGTGCAGTCTCGGAGTTGGTATATTTAAGTAGGGGTGGTGTGGGGGGAGAAGCCCCCCACATTAAGTAATGTTTTACTGGGTTTTTTTTGTTTGTTTGTTTGTTTGTTTTTGTTTCAGAACAGCGATTGTTTTCCATTGGAAAATAATCGCTGTTCTTAAGTTTCGACGTTGTAAGCTTTCGCTTACATGGGGTCGATTATCTGTCGTTCGCTCCTCTGAGTGTGCAATATGGTAATATAGACCATTTGACCATTACTACAGTGGTGAGGAAATCATTCTATTCTGTGCAACTTATAAACAGAGGTATGGCATCTAGGTCCAAGGAAGTCATTGCTCCACTGTATTCAGCATTCATCAGACCCAACATTTAGTACAATGCCCCTTTGATATGTACCTAACCAGGCATATCCAACAACTGGAACATCTACAGAGGTTCCTCATTAAAAGAATATAGAGCGTAAGTAAAATATCCTGTACAGACCACCTCAAGGCCCTATCCCTGTATTCTGTCTCCTACAGGCTGTTGAGGGGAGATCTATACCTGGCACATATAGCATTGTCAGACCCCACTCTGATGGACCGCCTGCATATCCGCAAAACTAACAGAACTAGAATTGCCCATTATAAAGACCTAAACCTTGCCTGTGATATAAATAGGGCCTGCTAGAGAGAAAGACATGTATCCTAGAGACCACCCCGTCTCTAGAACAGGCTCCTCATTCAAGTGAAGCAGAGTTCCTCCCTAACCAAATTCAACTGTAACTTGGACAACTGGATGGGGAACAGGAAATTCATCCCTGGCTTGGCATCTATGTCTCTAATGGACACAGGCAACCTGTATATGGTTCATCCTCCAGGTCCCTGCTTGTAAATGTTTCATCTCCCAAGCCCCTGTTTACACTTATCAAGGGTACCAGAACTTGTCACAGATTTGGGATGCATGGCTAGGCTTAAAAAGGCCCTTGTGGTCATAAGCCTAGTCAAAACCTATGAACCTATGAAGGAAGACTAAAGCGAATGGAGTGAATCTGAGGGTACTTTTCCATTATCGGGGCAACAAATACTTCCTGATTATGACAATCGCACGTCATAAATTATTCCATTAATGTACTGGGAAAACTGATAAGTGTGCTGAAAGAAACCTATAAATCCAGCTGCAGTGTAGTTTTTGTTTGATAATCATGCCCCTTAAATTTTTATTTATTCACTTAACATTTGTTTACCGGGATAATCCGGCTGGGCAAAACCCCGTACTTCCTGATTTCATTTAGTTTTCACACGACAGTCTCGGACTAACTAGACATAAATGAAAAGCGATTGTTCATTAGCCAAATGGGAAAGAAATTAACACCGTGGGAGTACCTAAACGTATTGCAGCTGGTAACAAAGTACAGAAATTCAAGTGTAAGAAAATGTTAACAGTTCATAAAGAGAAAATATTACAACTCATTCATACCACACACTCGCATGCACACTCAGTTGTAGGCATGTGGCAAAGCCAGTGCATTACAGGTATATGTTAATTAAACACCACTAAGACCACATCAGTCTATTTAAACACCACTAAGACTACATCAGTCTATTTATTTATTTTTTGGGGGCGGGGGGGCTTTGAGACTGCGATTTACATAAAAAAAAAGATGTACGCACACATTTCTTTTACTCTCCATTTCACCCTGTCGGAAAGTGTGACCATAGCATTTACCTGCTTTTTCACACAATCTGATTAATGTGTGTCCCATGTACATATATCTGTCAACTCTCTCTTGATGTCGGCTCACACCCCCCGCATTGCCTACAACTGGCGGTTTTAGGAGAAAAGTGTGGTCGATCACATTTAATAAATAATGACAATCATTTGAGTTATACACTTGTTTTTCTCCAAAAAATGCATGCTAATTCACTTCCTATTAAACCATGTCATAGATTCATAGGTTGGTACTAGGTTATTGGCCCTAGGGCCGATACAAGCCTAGCCATAACAATTCCCTGGCTATTTCTTCCCACAGTATTTACTTCCCTAGACCTCTGTCTAGCCGAGCGACTGACGTGATCCCCGGGGTGAATTTCCTATCTCCCATCCAATCATCAAGGTTTCTATTGAAGAGGGCCAAAGAGGCGGTTTGCTTGACATGTATGGGCAGTCTATTCCAGAGTCTGAGGAGTCTCTGGGTCAGGAACCTATCCCTCCACCATGTTTTGTTCATTGTGATGACAAGGTTTAGATCCCTGGAGGGTGTGTCTCTGAGGGATTGGGATTTCTTTATGTGTAGCATGTCCAACAGCTCTGGGTTTGACATGGCCTTGTATGTTAAACAGAGATCGCCTATGAGTAGATGATATGTGAAACAGTATAGGTGGAGTTAATTAGACGGTCAGCATAGGGCATCTGCTTTAGGCCTGTGATTCTTTTAGTGAGGTATTTCTGCGGCCTTTCCAGTTGTTGCAGATGTCTTGAGAGGTACATAACAAACGGGCTGTTGTATTCTATAATGGGTCTAATGAGGGATGAGTACAGTGGGACAATGACCTCCTTTTTTCTGGATGAAAAGCCCTTAGTGATGAGGTGTGTCACATAGAAGGATTTCCTGACTGTTGTGGTGATGTGGTTATCGAAGGCGAGACCACTGTACACCTGTGTCCTTAAGTCTCTTATCACACTTTTGGTGTTTAGTGTACTGCCACCTATGTGGTAATTCATGGGTACATGTTTTTTCCCAAAGGGGATAACTATACATTTCTTGGCACTGAGCTTGAGCCCATGGCTCTGGCACCAAGCATCTGTTTCTGTAAGGCCCTTTTGTAGAATATCCACATAATTTGGGGATTCAATAATGGCTCCCAGTTTGCAGTCATCTACGAACTTTGTTAGCCAAAGTCCCTTAGTGTTGGCCTGTACTTCAGAGAAGTAGATGCCAAACAAGAGTGGTTCCAGGACTGAATCCTGAGGTACTCCACTTGTCACTTGTCTGGAGCTGGATTTGGAGTCGGCTACTTTTACAGTGTGGGTTCTGTCAGTAAGCCAGTTGGCAACCCATCGAGTGACGTAGGGATTAATGCCCAGATTAGTAAGTTTATCCATGATTCCAGAGTGGGAGATAGTGTTGAAGGCCTTGATGAGGTCCAGAGAGGCTGTGTGGACCACCTTACCCATGTCCATGGCTCTGGAGACTGATTCAAAGAAGTCAATCAGGTTCAGGAGAAAAGATCAGGCCTTCACAAACCCAAATTGCATGGGGTCCAGTGTTTGAAGGTTGCCAGTGTCTTTCTTTATATGTTCTATGATAATACGTTCCATGGCCTTGCAGATCAGGCTCGTCAGACTGATGGGGCAGTAGTTCCCGGGATCCAAGGTGGATCCCCCCTTATGAAGTGGGATAACTCCAGCTGTGCGCCACTCAGTGGGCATGAAGCCTGAGGTGAGGCTATGAGTAAACATGACACTTAGGTGAGGTGCCACTTCATTTTGTAGTTCAAGTAGTACACAGCCTGGGATGTCGTCTGGTCCCATGGATGCTGTATTCTTAGCATTGGAGAGTGTGTTTTTTACCTGTGTGGCTGTTATTACCAGAATTTGGCAATCTTTTGGTATTGAGATGGGCCCTTTAGGGGGTGTGTGGGGGGGTGAAGTTTGCACTGAATCCATCTGCCAAGATATTGGTAATATCCTTGTGATCAGCATATTTAATGCCATTCTGTTGTAGCTCAGAGCAGATCCGAGCATTGCCATTTAGATTCTTGACATAGCTACAGAATGCCTTGTGGTTGTCTTTGGAATCTTTGCCAACTTTATTTTCGTAACTAGCTTTGGAGGATTTTATGAGGGATCTCAGCTTCTTACTGAGGCTGGAAAGGGAGTTTTTTGCATCCTGGGATTTTTCTCTTTTCCGCAACAGTTTCTTCTTTTTGTTCTAAAGTTTGTTTATGGCAAGGGAACACCAGATTGGCTTCCTTTTTTTGGAGGAGAGCATCTTGGTTCTATTGGGGATGGCATGATTCATGCACAAGTGGATGTGCTCGTACAGTGCCTTAGTGTAGGATTCAGCAGTCGAACTTTCAGTTCCCATCTGCATGGGTGTCATGAAGTTTGTCACTTTTGACTTGAGTAGCATGAAGTTGGCTTTGGAGAAGTTTTTTATGGAGGTTTCCTTACTGGGGGCTGGGGTGGGATGTGGATGTCAAGGGTGATTATATTATGGTCAGACCTGACCAATGAGGGGGTGACCATAGGTGTGGAGCACTGATTTCCCATGTTGGTACTGACCAGGTCTAGGATTTTGGAGCCTCTGGTGGGACTAAGAATTAGTTGATCCAGGGCGTTGGAATTTATGAATTTCAAGAACCGTTGGGCAAGGGTGTTGGTACACGAGTAGTTTTCCCAGTTAATGACAGGGTAGTTGAAATCACCCAGTATTAGGGTGTTTGGTTGTATCTTAATATTTTCCAGTATGTTTAGAAAGGTGTAGTGAGAATCTTGGGGCATGGTGAGGGATCTGTAGCAAGCTACAATTTGGATTGCAGTCTTACCTAATGTTAGTTGCACCTGGAGAATTTTAGACGCATTGTGTTGGGCAACTAGCCTGGTGTTGTGAATATCCTTGGTGAATATGGAAACTTCTCCACCTTTAGTGTTTCGGTCCTGGTTTGGTGGCCGAAAAGTGTGGTAAGAGTTGTAGCCTGGTATTGCAGGGGTGCACTCTGGAGCCTTGAACCAGGTCTCAATTACTGCACAGATATCGATGTTCTTCATCTTTAGGAGTGCCGAGAGAGAGGTTTAGACTTCTAGCACTGAGTAGCATTACCTTCAGATTTTGCATGCTTGTACCTGTTACGGTGGTGATTTTGTCCTTTGAACTTTGCCTAAAAAAGGCACTATAGGCATGGCAAGAGCCTTAGCCAATAACCTGAATCCCAGGGGTGACAGGTGCAGACCATCTCTGGCAAAGCATCGTGGTCTGTCGATCATGTCGTCCAAGGCAGACAGATACTGGATCCCCTTTGAATGACAGAAGAAGCTTAGCCAATTGTTGAAGTCAATCATTTTGTCCTTATACTGTGATATCATTCTGGGTGAAGGCAGGATGCTACTCAGGGCTAGGGTCATACCTGCCTGGGCCACATGATCCGAGGGCTCTTCCAGGTCTCTTTTCATGTAGTCCAGGGAGGTACGTCTCAAGTCATTCACTCCAACATGGACAATGACAGAGTCATATTTGTACTTGTTGTGGAGTGACTTGAGTGCATGCATTATGTGGTGGATCATGACACTCGACAGGCAGCTGACTGTAATTTTCTCCTTGTTCAGCCTGGTGAGTGGGACATCAGTGTGCCTGACTATAGAGTCACCTATGACTAAAGTGTTGGGTAAGTTGTCTTGCCTTAAGGGCTGTTGTTGGGTGGCACACTGGTGTTGTGAGTTATGTGACACTTTAGTTATGAATGGTGTTTGTTTGTGTTTCAGCTTCGGAGGTCCTTGTTGCTTGGGCAGGTTACTGTTAAGGGCCTCCACATATGTGGGTTTAGAGTTGCTATGTGTGGCTCTTGGTGGTGTGGGTTTAGAAGGACTATGTGTTGCTTGAGGTGTAGTGCGGGTGTTAACCTTCTCCTCTTGACTGCCTAGCACAATTTTGGGTGGAGAGGGCTTTGCTTCCAGTTTGGCTTTGTAAGTGCATCTCTCGCAGGTTGTAGTGTTGAGTGGTAGGAGGAGAAGGTTGTCTGGTCTGTGTACAAGAGGCAATTGCTGCATTGCCCTAGTATGCCCAGATTCATCAGGTGGACAGGAGAAATCACTGGAAGCTGACCCTTGGACATGCCTGGTTTGGTGCTTTTTTTTTGTAAACTACAAGAGCTGTTTTCTCTTACCTTAGCAAGGTAAGGCTGTTTAGTGCCTATGATTAATTTCTCCTTATTAACAAGGTGAGTTGAGTGCTTGTATCAGTTTAAGACTTCCTAGTACTTTCCAGCAGGTTTTAAAGCAAGTGATAGTCACAGGGATGCTTAAAAGTAAGATGAAAAAAATAGTTTATCCTAAACTCTGCAGTGTGCACTAAAGGAATTAGATGTGAAAGTAGGTAACTTAAGTTTTACCTGTCTTAAAGTTAAGTTTTAATCGAGAGTCACTATTTTTAAAACAGCAAGATAGATTGAAAGGGGGTGGTCACTTCTGTATTCTGGTACTATGGAATACAGTAGGATGGCCAATAGTTGAAGGGGAGTGATTTCACAAAATGATCATTTTGTGCTTACTCACACAAGCCAGTAAAAACAGAGAGGAAATGAGATATGTGGTCAAATTAACATAAGGCATTCATTATTTGGAATAAAGCAAGTCTATATGATTGTCATTATTTATTAAATGTGATCGACCACACTTAATACATCTGACAGGAAAATAAGTGTGTGTGTGTGTGTGTGTGTGTGTGTGTGTGTGTGTGTGTGTGTGTGTGTGTGTGTGTGTGTGTGTGTGTGTGTGTGCACGTCAGCAGCAGCTGAACAATCAATGTTATAATGAGTGCTAGGATTCCAAACGCTCATTTTGACTGTTGCCCCGATAATGGAAAAGTACCTCTGAGAATTGATTTAAGAGTAATGAATGAGTACTCAAAGATATGGAGAGATAAAGAACTTCAAAATGGAGGGAACACAGTTAAAAACACATACAATGCTTCTAGAACAAGGTCATATGATGAGAAACTTGAAGACATACAAAGCTATACTGAAAGATATGCTATGGAAGCAACACCCAGGTGTCCAGCATAATGACTTATTAGACATCTTTTTTGTGTGTGTGTGTGTGTGGGGGGGCTAATGCTGGAAAAATCCATCCTAGGTACCAGAAAATGTATTTGAAAGTAGAGCTGAGGAATTGGAGGTCCCATTGGAGATAAAATGAAGGATAAGCAGCAAAACATTAAATTGACAGTGGAAGCAAAGGAAACAAACTTAAGATGGTGGACACAATTACTGAGGAATGGGAAAATCATAACTTGGAAGGAAGCCAAAGAAATATATGACTTAACTGAAGAAATATTTAGCCATTTTCAATAAACAATGGCAGATCTAGTGCAAAAGTCATGTAACAAGATTCCAGCTAATAGATGGCCAAGCCTGATAAAGTTAATTAGAGAGAGGAGACAATCACCAAGTGCTGACAGGCATCTAATGTTAAGGATATATAACTGCCTGCAACTAGGAAAAGACAAAGTGATCTCAAAGATAAATAAGGACTAGTTTAAGACATCAGGAAGACCTGTCTTCGAGGTATTTTGGAAGCAGTATGCCAGATCCTTATTAAGGTAATCAGACTGAAGAAATTTCTTATTTTTTGCCTGTAAGTGCCTACACATAAAAATAAATACAATGCACAGGCTAGCAAGACATTTGGTTTTGTACATCTGACTTTTTGGCAATGTGGGGCAGTAAGCAACTGGACACACACTTTATGGGACTGTTTAGGCCTATGCAACTTTCTGACAGAGTTGATAGTTTTAGTCATGACCATTACAGAGAGTTAAGTGATACTAAGAGAAACAGAATATTTCCTGCAGGGTCGAGAATCACTGTGAGGTCTGTAAACATCTGGTAGAGTTAATCTGGACAATAATACTGGTAGCCAAAAAAGCCATGACCAGAAAAAAAAAAAAAGAGTCCAAACATAGGGGAAGTAACAGAAATAATACAAGATATGCAGAAAAAAAGAAAAGAAGAAAAATAAGTAAAGGGCAAGAACCAATGCCATGTTAAGTGGGACAGATGGGCATACTGGCAGGAACATGGGTGGGGGACTTGAAGAAGTTGCAGGGATCGATAACTGAGAGTAGTAACCTTTGTTGGAGCTGTACAAATTGTAAACAGGGGAGGCATACCTCTCAACTTCTTAGAGCAAGAAATCTGGACAAGGCCCAACAAAATTGGGTGGCAAAGGCCCAAAAATAGGCACAGATTACTAGAGATGCTCCATATCTGTAAGTCTAACTCCTCACACATTACCCACTTGAAAGGCCTAAATCTAATATGCAACATCAACAAAACCTGCTGGAGAGACAGGTTTGTCTCCCAGAGGCTGCCCCGTCCCTGGAATAGACTTCCCACACATGTCAAATAGAGTACCTCGCTGACCCTCTTCAAGCGCAACCTTAATGAGTGGATGGAAAACCACAAATTTGTCCCAGGGGTTCCACCTGTGTCCCTCAATGACAGGGATGACAGGTGCTGACTGAGGTTTATTTTTTGGGGATAAACTCTTGGCTAGGCTTGTAAGGTCCCCAGGGCCATTAGCCAAGTAACCCTCTATGATCCTATGGTCCTATATTTTAAATATTATTCTTATAAACTTAGAAAGTTGCTAGAGTAAAGGGTTTGTTTTAACTGAAATTTTATGGAGGATTTGAAACCTGAAATTCAAATGTATGTCATTATTTACTGAACTCAGTTCTCAGATCATCCCAGTGACTTGCCAGAAAACTACAAATGTTATGAGGAACAAACCAAAAATATGAGCCAAAAATCAGGACATTATGCAAAAATCTGGACAGTTGAGAGGTATGAAGAGAGGGAGTAATGTATGTAAATAGTTCACGTGACAAATGTTATGACAGAAAGGTGAGAATGTAACTGTTAAATTTGACAACTTTATTTGTTGAATATTCTGATGTTAAAGTGTTAAGGCTATTGTGCATTTATTCATGTTAAGTTAAACAATGAAAATATGAGCAGTAAAATATTACAGTGTTTTACACTATCATAAATACTAGCACTAGGTTGAGACCTACTGTAATACTGGGGGTGGGGGGGGGGGGGGCTGCTACTGAACCAGCAGTATGTGAAAAGAAAAGGACTGACCACTGGTGTTATATTTTAAGTGTTACTTGAGTTAATGAATGGTAGAAATTAAGAAGTTATGTACTCACCATAACGTTCCATCTGAGTAGGTAAACTTAATTTGTCAGCAACCTTTGTGAATCGGATCCGACCTCGGATCCAAGCCGGCAGTTTTCAACAGCTTTAGATCCGAGCTCCAAGCTCCTCCCCCTACCCATAATCCCCTGCCAACCCTGACTAACCTCAGATCAAGCTTGCCCAAAAGCAGAAGCTGCTAACAATGAATAATCCCAAGATAAGTGGGTAAAACCCACAGACCGGAGTATGAGAACATTTGCAAGTGAGGGGGCAGGAGGGAGGGACGGTTGCTGACAAATGAAGCTTACCTACTCAGATGGAACGTTATGGTGAGTACATAACTTCTTAATCTGGAGTAGTTAACTTCATTTGTGCAGCAACCTTTGGGATAGAGTCCCCAGCTACCTGAATCTTGGGCGGCCTTCATGGAAGGATGTTCCAGAGCACTGCAGAGCCAAAGGATGCTCTCCCTCTGGAGATAATGTCCAATTTGTAGCAATTGATAAAAGTATGAGATGAAGCCCAAGTGGCTGCCGAGCAAATATCATCCAAAGAAACTCTAGCTCTAAAAGCCGCAGAGGTAGACATAGATCTAGTACAGTGGGCATGGACTCCCTGAGGTGCGGGCCTGCCCGAACTTTCGTATGCTAAAAGGATACACTGTGAAATCCATCTAGAGAGTATGACTTTAGACACAGATTTACCCAAGTTAAATTTGGCAAAGGAGACGAACAACTGGTCGGATTTCCTATGACCAGATGTCCTGTGGATGTAGAAGCGAAGTTGTCTATGCACATCCAATGAGTGTAATTTGTATTCCCCTTTGTTATGGTAGTTAGGAAAGAAGACCGGCAAGTTGATGGACTGGTTAATATTTGACTCAGAGGCAACCTTGGGAAGAAAGGAGGGATTGGTCCTGAGGTAAACTCTATCCTTGTTGAAGGTCAAGTATGGGGGTTTTACACAGAGGGCCTGCAGTTCAGAGATCCTTCGAGCCGAGGTGATAACGACAAGAAAGGCCGTTTTCCATGATAAGAATTTAAGATCTATGGAAGCTGCAGGCTAAAAAGGGGGGGCTGTCAAAGCCTGAAGGACCAGCATTAAATCCCAAGGAGGGACTACATCCTTCACTGGGGGGTCTGAGCAGAAAGGTGCCATTCAAAAAGGTCTTACACAATTTCGTGGTGATCAAAGGGCTCAATTCGTTTCCAACGTGATAATGAGAGATAGCAGCCAGTTGGACCTTGACTGTGGAGGAACTAGCCCCCTGATGAAACAGTCCTGACAGAAAGTCTAATGCACAGGGCAGAGGAGCTGTAAAAGGATCCAAATTTATGCGTTCTACCCAAATGGAAAAACGTTTCCATTTGCTGCTATAGAGCTTTCTAGTAGAAGGCTTGTGCGCAGCTACTAGAATGGTTTTAACTGGGGAAGAGATACCGGGAGTCCTAGCTATGAGTGGAACTGGAGCAGCCAAGCTGTGAGCTTGAGGTTGTCCAGGTTCGGGACTGGGAGCCCTAGGGGGTGGGATATTAGATCCGGACGAGGATCCAGAATCCAAGAAGGATTCACTAGATGAGACCAAAGGTAAGGGTACCAGGTTTGACGAGGCCAAAATGTGGCAATGAGGATTATCCTGCTCCCCAACTGACTGGCTTTCTGAAGAAACTTCAACATTAGAGGAAGAGGAGGGTAAGCATAAAGAAGATCGGGAAGCCAAGCATGCACCAGAGCGTCTCTCGGGGGTTCCCCGGAGGGGGAAATGAGAGCGAAGTAGTCGTAACATTTTGTGTTCGAGGGAGAGGCAAAAAGATTGCAACAGGGTTGACCCCATTTGGCGAAGATCCGATTCGCTATCTCGGGATTCAGAGACCACTCGTATGGTAACAGGATGGTGCGACTTAAGTTTGTCCACTAGGATGTTGGACCTTCCCGGAATGTGCGTTGCTATGAGAAAGCGGTTGGTGGAGACAGCCCATTCCCACACTCTCATGGCCTCTCGACAGAGTGGGAAAGACCTGGTTCCCCCTTGTTTGTTGATGTACCAGACAACCAACATGTTGTCCATCTGAATCGCAATCGTTCCTATGGGAAGAAGATCCTGAAGTGCTTGCAACGCTAACAGCACTGCCCTCATCTCTAGGATGTTGATATGCAGTGAGGTCTCCATGAGGTCCCACGTGCCTTGGACTGTCCTGCCCGAACAATGCCTCCCCCACCCTAGGCGGGAGGCGTCCGTGGTCACCGTGGCTAGAGGAGGGATCATAGAAAAGGAGTGCCCTTGCTGATGGTCTGGAGATTGGAGCCATCATAGAAGGGCCCTCTTGCAGGCCCTGCTGAGGGAGATGGGATGGCTCAGAGGGTAGTGAAGAAGGGACCACTGGACCTGCAGGGTCCATTGTAAGACCCTCATGTTCAAACATGCCATTGGCAGTAGGTTGATCGCTGCCACCATCGAGCCGAGAGCCCTCAGGACCAATTCCGCCGGGGGAGCCGGAGATTGTAGAATGACCTGCACATGAAGCCTCAGGGATAGTAGCCGGTCTGTGGTCAAGAAAGCTAGGAGCTTGTTTGTGTCCAATCTGGCTCCTATGAAGTCTTTAATCTGAGTTGGAGTAAGAGACGACTTCTCTATGTTGATAGTGATCCCCAGCCAGGGAGTTAGATAGAGAAAGTAGTTTCTGGCTGAACAGAGTAGATGCCTTGTTGGGGCGGTCAGAAGCCAGTCGTCCAGGTATGGGAGACCTGAATTCCCTGGAGCTTCTGGTGGGCCGCTATCACTGCTAACACTTTGGTGAACACCCTGGGGGCTGTGGTGAGACCAAAGGGAAGGACCCTGAATTGGTTATGACTGGCTCCTAGCTGGAAGCGGAGGAACCTCCTGGATCTCCTGTCCATCAGAATGTGGTAGTACGCATCCTTGAGGTCTATAGAGCACATCCAATCGTTCTCCCGTAAGAGGGGGAGAATGGATTGAAGAGTGACCATGCGGAACTTCTCTTTGGTTACTGACAGATTCAGGTAAGAAAGGTCGATGATTGGTCTTAAGTCCCCCAACTTTTTTGGCACCAAGAAGAACCTGGAGTAAAACCCGGACCTGCACTGGTCTGGGGGACATGTTGGATGGCTCTTTTTTCCGGCAAATGTTGAATTTCCATTGCTGCGGCCTCCCTCTGATCGGGCGGGACATCGTGGAGGTATCTTGGGCTGCGTGGGTAACAAGAGAAGGGAATCTGATATCCTCTGGATATGATGCAAAGCATCCAGCAGTCTGACGTGATGGACTCCCAAGCTGCTGGGTGCTTTGAGAAACGCCCACCCGACTGCCTCCAGAGTGGGCAACCTCTCAGGGGTGTTGCGTGGGTTGGTCCAAGAAGGGTTCTCTGGATCCAAATTTCTGCAGGCCCCCTCTGCCTCTAGGGCGACGTCCACCCTGCCCTCCTCTGCTGCGGAAGGGCTGGGAGTCCGGAGCGGAACGGGACTGTTGCGACTTCCGGAACCACATCTTCTTCTGTCCCTTTTGGTTCTTAGAAAAGTACAACTGGGGAGCAGAGAAGTGGACTCCGATGGCAGACAATGTCTTCCCGTCCTTTTCACTCTGGACCAAGGTATCTCGCACGGTTTTGCCAAAGAGGGCAGAACCATCAAAAGGGGCATTAGCGAACGACGCCTTGAAGAGCTCCGTGAAATCAGTGTCGGAGCCAGGCCTGACGTCTCATAACAAGGCCTGCTCCACCGGCTCTAGCGGCTCCTTCCATGGTATGAGACAGAAGCCGCATAGAGGTGTTAGATATGGAACGTAGAGTGGCCATCCGGGTGGAGTGCAATTGCTTGTCCTCTGCCGACATGGACTCAGGGGGTGACACAGCATACTCTTTAATAAGGTCCCGCTGCAGTCGGAGCATGTGTGCCATGTAGTTCAGAGACCTCACGAGAAGGTCGCTGAACTAAACACCCGCTTCCCTAGGCGGTCCATCGACTGAGACTCCTTGCTCGGGGGATGAACCAAGGGACTCTCCTGAGCAAGTACCCTCTTGGTGGCCGCCGCCACCAACATGGCATCTACCGGGGGACCCTTATTCCAGTGTGACTCGTCAGGGGGTGGGCTAAGGATCTTGTCCAGGTGCTTGGGGACTGGCTCCACAGTGTCCGGCTCCTTCCACGCCCTGGTAGTCATCAAATCTACCAGGGGGTCGGCCAGAGGGGACACCCAAGAGGTAGACGGGCCTGCTTCAAACGCCTCCAGGAACACGGATTTGTCCGAGGTAGGCTTTGGGGCAGACCACCCCCCCCCTTTATTCTAAGCATCTCCATGATGTCACCAAATGAGACATCTTCGGGGGGGGGGTGGTCTTGGGGAGCCTTCCCCTTCCTCCAAATCCGTGTCCTCAGTCAAGGACTCGGGGGAGTCCAGGTGCCTCCTCTTGCACCTTCGCTTGTGAGGGACCTCCTCGGGGGGCTGTCCGAGGAGGTCTCACCAGCAATGTCTTGTTCCACTGGAACTACGTGGGACGTCAAAGCAGGCTGTCCCTGGGGCCGGGTGATGGAAGCCGGGCCCAACTGAGAAGGAGTGCAGGGTGGAGCCGTGGCAAGGGTCAGGGGCCTGGAATCCCTCGACAGAACTCTCTCCACCATGTTGAATGCCGAGGGAGAGCTGCTCTCTCTGGGATCCGAAAGCAGACTCTCCCTCGAATCCGACGGACAGATCGGGGCCGGCGCCGAAGCGATCGGATCCGACGGACCAGCATGTTCCGACCCGGACGGAGCCGAAGGCATACCGATACCGCCAGATCCAAAGCTCAGCCCTCGGCTCCGAGTGCTCGGATCCGAAGAAAATGGACCAGACAGACTCGAGGGAAATATCGGCGCCGAAGTACCCGAGACTATCGGCGCCGGCACACCCCCGGCTCCGAGGCTGCCCGGCTCCGAAGACTCCGAACCCGGGAAAACAGGTCGGAGAAGGAGCTATCGGTGCAAAGAAGGGGGTCGAGCTCCTCCCCGGAGGGGGGGGGGAGCCAGGAGCACTCCCATCTGCAGCTGGGCCTGGAGGAATCTTCTCATCATCCGGTCCAAATCTGCATCTGTGAGACTTCTTGTCGATCTCAACGAGGTCACCGAGGCGGGGCGGGAGTGCGCTTCGATGACCTCAACAGAGATCGGGTCTCCTCCTCCTCAGGACCCGGTGAAAAGCACGGGGACTGGATCTGAGAAGGAGGAGAACCAGAAGACCTAGAGGGAGAAGACTGCTTAGCCGGGGTGGGGGGGGAGGAGGCCTCGGCCCATCGCTTGTGGTGCTTCTCCCTCTTCCTTTCTTTCCTAGCCTCCCTCTCCTCTGAGCCTAAGGCAGGAGGTTGAGTCCCAGCCGGGGGGAGGGAGGCAGGAGTGGCAGCCGCTGCGGGAGCCACGGAAGGACCGGAGGCAAAAGCCGAATCCGGGGGCAGAAGACCCGCCAGAATCACCTTAGACCTCCGGTTCTTAAGTGCCCTGGGGTTGAACGCTGCACAAATGGTATAACCAGAGGACAGGTGTTCAACCCCAAGGCACAATACACACCGAGTGTGGCCAGCCGCTGGGGACAGCTTATGGCCACACTCGGTGCACTTAGAGAACATTAACTTTGGGGCCTCAGACATACTGAAAAAGTAACTCACACACACAAGGCCCCAACACACACACACACAACACTGATGGAACCACGAGTAGGGGAAGGAAAACTAATAAGGTAACTAAGATAATTTAAACTATAAGGGAATTAAACACACACACACACCACAATTTAAAGAAAAGATATGAAAAAAGTTAAATTTTTTTCTCATGAAGAGACGAGAAAACCAGGAGACTCAGGATCAAGCTGCTGAGTGAAACCGCGGCAAACTAGATCTGAGGTTAGTCAGGGTTGGCAGGGTATTATGGGTAGGGGGAGGAGCTTGGAGCTTGGATCTAAAGCTGTTGAAAACTACCGGCTCAGATCCGAGGTTGGATCCGATTCCCAAAGGTTGCTGCACAAATGAGGTTAACTACTCCAGATGGAATGTTTAACTTTGAAAATGTTGCAATAAAATTCTTCCATATTAAGCAAGTAAAAACAAAAATAAACTGATGATGGTACAAATGGCTCTGAAGCACCCAATGCTGAGATATGGCTTGAGAAAGAGGAAAGTACAAGAGAGAAGTCCTTCTCTTACTGCCATGGAAACACATGGGGAAGAAAGGAGACCCTGGAGGAATGAACATGCATAGGTGAAGACATTCTGGACTCTAAGTATCTAGACAACACCTTTTCAGGGGAAAAACTACTGACTTTCTTCTTAGACGGAGAGTCAGGAATCACTTAAAACACACTTCAAGTTGCAAGACCCCAGCAGCTGCTTGTTGTCAGTGAGAAACAAAGTGAAATATCTTGGTAGGAGGAGAGACCTCCAATAGGGACACTTTTGACACTGGAAGGGAAGACCTATCTGGACCTGTGTAGAAGAGTATAAATCTCCAAGAAATTAAATGGCCTACAAAATTAAATGATCTGACCAGAATCAAGAAGAATCCTTTTGAAAGGCGATCTGTCCACAAACTACTAAATTTTACTGCCAAGCAGGCCTGCCAGCAAATCTTGATGCTCTCTTGAATGTGACAAATGAGATCTGAAGAGAAGGGGAAGTGTGATGCATTATGGGAGTTAGGTAAGAGGAGATTTAGAACATGTTGCCAAACAACTCCTGCCTGCAACTAAACAGTCCTAAGATGGACTGGATCACATAATATCCTAATGGTTATTTAAACAGCTTTGTTGGCAGTATTTGTGAGTCTTTAATAATTTGTCAGCAGCTTTCTGGGGGGAAGACAGAAATGGTGTACTATCTCTTAGGAGATAATTCTGCATTTGAAACAAAACAAGCATCAATAATCACAGAACAAAATGTATGCATGTAACCCACAAGCATAGCCCACTGATATCACCAATATTTTAAATAGATAGGCAAAACATATAAGCACACACTGACCTATTGACGTCAACCCAGTCCTGTATAACACAAAAACTAAAAATTCTGAATTTGTTGTGCATTTTCAGAGGTTCACTCGTAAATATTAGGCTAGCTGCTTCTGCAGGCCATTTTAAGCTTGGTCAGTTTCACGCAAAGGTAAAAATCAAACTCTGTATCTTTTGTTTGTAAGGTGAACATCTCCATTATGCCAACCCTCAATCCTCAAATGACCAATGACTCAAGATGAGAATCAAACCTTATACTTGTGTATGCCAGGTTAAGCACCTTAAGCATCATGCCAAACCCAACCCTCTTCCTGCATTTAACAACTTAAACTGGGGAAAGGGAAGCTAAACATCTGTTTCCAAAACAGATTTACACTGAGCTTATGAAAGGAGAAAACAGGTAAGCGAAGATTTAAATATACTGAGCAATGCATGTCATGCATGCATTTAAATTGTAGAAACAAAGGTCAAGGGCCTCAGAATTTAACAGCTGAATGTTATTATATACAAAGTTCAGTGTTGGTGTAAAATAGCATATGATAATGCTTACTGGCTGGACAAGGCTCCAATACTGCTAAAGTGTTATCTTCTCCACCTATCCTCATGTTTCTTGGCCTGCAAACATAACAACACACAAAGAACGTGAAGGCACTTGTGCTTGCAAACTACAGCACATGAATGTTATCTTTAAAAAGAAGTTATGTACTCACCATAACGTTCCATCTGTGTTGACCATTTTCATTCATCCTGAACCTCAGATCCAACTCGACTGCTTTCTATAGCCCTAGGATCAGATTCTAGAGCTCCTCCCTTACCCATAATGCCTCATTCCCCCAGATTACCTCAGATCAAGTTTGCTGCTAACATATTTATAGTATATTTCTCTCTATATACAGATTTAGCAAAACAGAGAGGATAAAGTTCAGGAGCTCAAACAGGAACTGAGTTCCTATAAACATTCCCGTCAGGTCTTTAACAGTTATAGACAGGGGGAGGGGGGTGGAGTTGAGGAAGAATGAAAATAGACAACACAGATCGAACATTATGGTGAATACATAACTTATCTGATGTTGTCATTTTCATTCATTCCTCAACCTGTGGGATAGAGTCCCCAGCTACAATAACCTCAGGTGGCCCTCATGGAAGGATATTCTGGAGAAATGCAGAACCAAAGGCAGCTCTATATCTAGAAAGAATATCCAGTTTGTAATGTGCAATAAAGGTATGGGAGTTCAACCATGTAGCAGCCGCTCAAGTGTCCTCAATCGAAACTCTGGACCAGAAGGCTTGAGATGTAGACATAGACCTAGTAGAATGAGCTTTCACATGGTTAGGTAGTGGAACACCTCTGGAAGAATATACATGAGATATGCAATCTGTAATCCATTTAGCCAAAGTGACTTTGGAAACCGGCCTTTCCATGCTAACATTTGACAAGGAGACAAACAGCTGCTCAGTTTTTCGGAAAGATTTTGTTCTATCTAGGTAAAAATGTAGTTGTCTATGGACATCTAGAAGATATATTCACCCTTGTTTTACAAACTGGAGAAGAAAACTGGTAGGTTGATGACCTGATTGATACTGTTTTCAAGAGACAACTTTAGGCAAAAAAGAAGGATTGGTACGCAACTTTTTAAATTTTATTTATTTTATTTACATTTGTTTACTGGGAAATTCTGACTGGATTCAGGTCCTTTTTCAGCGGATGCCCGGGGAGAAAAGCTCCACATCATGTACATGATAGAGATACAAAGTTGCAGCAATAGTAAACAACATTACAGGTCGTTGGCTTTAATACAATAACAAGATATTGATTATCAACAGTATATACAGAAAATGTTGCAAGTTAAGATAGCTTCTTGTCGTTTATAATATTAGTAACAAAGTTGTCAGACAAGATGTTAAAGTATGTAAAGACAACTAGCTATTTCTGACTGTGGTTAGTAGTGGCAGTAGTATAGTTGAGTTAAGAGTCTGGGTGGGGGTGCTAGTCTGGATTAGAACAAGGACAAAGCCAGTGCACATTTAAGTGGAATTTGAGTGCAGTCTTGAAAAGGCTGCTGGAAGGTAGAGTAGTTATAGAGGGTGGAAGATTGTTCCAAAGTTTAGATATGGTACATGAAAATATGGCTTCTCCTGCTGAGTTTTTGGGTTTGATAACAGTGAGTTGATTTTTGTTGCTTGATCTTAGGGGCCTAGTGGGGTGATAGGGTTGGAGAAGGGTTTGAAGGGAAGGGATGTTAAGGGGGTGGTTAATAAGTTTATGAGCAAGGGTGAGTTGATTAAAGTGAAGGAGTTGCGGGAGTTCTAGCCAGTTTAGTTATTTAAGGGAGATACAATGATGGCTGTGGTAGGAGGTTCCAGTGGCAAATTTAGCAATTTTATTGTAACAAGCATCCAGCTTGTGTAGGTCTGTCTGTCTAAGGTTGGTAAGTACCGGGGATGTATAGAGTAGGGTACAGATTAGCTGGGAATTGACTATGGAGATTCTAACTGCCTTTTTTAGGAAGTGTTGGCTTCGATATAATGCACCAAGTTTCTTGTGAACTTTTTTTATTGTGAGAGATATGTGGGTGTCAAATCTAAGCTTGTTGTCTACTTCCACACCAAGTAATTTTGTGTGTTCTGATGGTGAGATGATGGTATTGTCTTTGGCAAGAATGTTGAAGTAGGGGGTTTTGGGTGGCTTTGGAAGGTTGGAACAGGAGAAGTTTTGTCTTACTTGGGTTGAGTAGGAGCTAAGCATTGGATAGCCAGCTTTCTACAGAAGAGAATGATTCCTGTGTGATTTGTTGTAGTTCTGGTAGAGTGGGGGCAGAGCAAATGAGAGCAGATTCATCTGCGTATTGTATAAGAGATGCTTATGTGGTGGCAGTATGTAGGTTGTTAGTGAAAAGTGAGAATAGCAGAGGGCCAAGGATAGACCCTTGGGGAACTCCGCGAGTAACTGGGAGGCGAGGTGATGTGTTTTTGTCCCAGATTACTGATTGCTGGCGTCCGTATAGATAGCTGTGGAACCAGTTGCAGGCTGGTTGCGAGAAGGAGAGGTTTAGGGAGAGTAGAGAGTAGTAGCTCATGAAATAACATGTCAAAGGCTGTTGAGAGATCTAGAAATATGGCAGTAGAGAAGAGGCCATTGTTTTTGTGATGAAGTATAGTGTTAGTGAAGGAGAGCAGAACGGAGGTAGTACTGTGATATGGTCTGAAACTATCTTGGGTTTTGGAGAGGAGATTATTAGCTAGGAGGTAGTTGGAGACCTGGGTGTTGATACATTTTTCAAGTATATTGGAGAGAGGGGAGAGGATAGCAATGGGGCGGTAATTGGAGGGGTCAGTGGAGGGGGTGCATTTGTGGAGTGGAATGATGTGGGATATTTTCCATATTGAGGGAACATAGCCTTCTGTTATGGAATGGTTAATTAGAATTTAAATTGGGTAGGCTAGTGTATCAGATGCAATTTTCAAGTATTCAGAGGGGAGGTTGTCAGCTCTGAGTTTGGTGGGTTTAAGTTTTGACAATTGTCTTTTTATGTTGAAGGTAGGTACTGAGGTGAAGAAGAAAAGAGGAGTGGGGGGTTTAGGGTTAGGGGTTGGGGGGCCTGTTGTAGGGAAGTGTTGTTTGTTTACAGATGCTATAGTTTCAGTGAAGTGTTTGTTGAAGGATTCAGCAATACTGCTGGAGGAGGGGGGGATGGATGGCTAGGGGGTATCAACCTTCCCTGGGTGGAGGATATTGTTAATAGTGGACCAGAATTGCTTAGGGTTGTGGTTGGTAGAGTTTAGGTTTGATTTATAGTAGAGAGATTTGTCTAATTGTATATGCTTTTTAGCTTTATTGCGCAGTTCAAGGAATGACTGCCTATCTGAGTTATTTTATGCTAGTCGCCAGGCCTTATCTCTGGATTTCCTTAGGGTTCTGGTGGACTTTTGTAACCACGGGGCACGCCTGAATCTGACTTTGGCATTTCTTACAGGAGCATGGGTGTTTAGGATGGAAAGGAAGGTACTGTTGAAGAAGTGGACAGCCTCATCTAGGGTGAGGTATTTTAGTGACCAGTTAACTTTTTGCAGAGAGGAGATGAAGGAGTTGGGGTTTGAAGTTGGACTTGTTCCGTATTTGCCTGTGGATAATGGGCTTCAGACTGTGTGGTGCTGAATTAGGAAAGTGGGGGAGTGGTCAATAAGTCTGTCAGGTAAGAAGCCTGCCAGGTAAGAGTGAGGGGCTTTGTTGACTAGGATCCAGTCAAGTAAGGTATGATTGTTAGGGTTTTTGTTGATTCGGGTTGGGGATCGAATGAGTTGAGTGAACCCATGGAGATTAAGGTGAATGGTTGGGAGACTGTTATTACAGGATGGCCAGTTGATGTTAAAGTCACTGAGAAAGATGGTTTCCTGGGGTAGAGATAGAGTAGCCCAGATCACGAGATTTTCTAGAGGTGTGATATTTTGCCCTGGTGGGAAATAGCATCCTATGATATTGATTGTTTTGTTTGGGTTTAGTTTGAGATTAGCATAAATGATTTCTTCATTGTTGTGGAGAGGGGCAGATGAGTTCAGGAGTTGAATATTGAGGTGGTGTTTAAATATCAATGCTACACCACCTCCTTTTATGGACAATCTGTCTATGCAAAGGATGTTGTATTCGGGTCGAAGTATTTCCTCACTTGTGATATGAGGTTTGAGTCAGGTTTCAGTTAGGAAGAGAATATCTGGGGAATATATGCTTATGCTGGCATGTAGTTCTTGGATTTTATTGCATATGCTTCTGATGTTTAGGGACATTATCAGTAGGTTTGTTTTCTTGTTGGCTAGGAGTTGAGTTGTGGGGGGGGGGTTGCTTGGACTAGGGTTTGTGGCTGGGTTGGATTTGGGAGGACGAGGGTTTGGATGGATGTCTCCGGCGAGGGCCACTTTATAAAGGGTGTTTAGGATATGTTTTCTATACATAGTAAATTGCTTGGTATCTTAGGGATATTTTATTTTTTAGTGTGTTAGGTGTTTGGTAATGGAGTGTGTGTATTGGGAGAATGGTTTTGGTGGCATGGATTGTGTAGTTATAGTGTACATGTTCGCTGTTGGATGTTGAGAGAGTACAGTGGAAGTTGTTGGGGCATGTGACTGTGGAGCCTTGGTAGGATGTGAGATAGATCTACACAGGTTAGGATTGCTATTATATTAGGTAGTATCATGATTGTGTTGGATGTAGGGGGAGGGTGTGAGTAGTGATGTAGCCTAATTGCTGGCAATTAGGAGTGGGGTTAAGGCTAAGAATAAATGTAGAGGTACTGGGGGTGGGTGGGAATAGGGGGCAGGGGAGAGTGAAGTGAGCGTAGCAAACGTAGCGGGCAAGAACCCCCCCCCCCCAGGCTAAAGATTGCAGGGTAAGTGTCTAAATAGCCAAATTGTCAGGAGTTATTAGAATCTCTTAGGGAAAAAACAATCTATAGACCTGATTTCAGCTGAGTCCTTTCTGGGTAGATACCAAGTTTGAAGCCGACAAAAAGTGGCAGTTTAAGTAGCTTTTTGCCTCTATTTTACAAGTGGGCAATTCCAGTGTATCTACTGGGATACCTTTTTTTGCCTAGAACTTTATCTTGGTTTACTGATAACTAAAAAGAAAAAGTTAACTGGGGAATGTATTTACAGTAGATGGGGGGGGGGGGGTGTGCAGCTGCCATCTCTAGCCGTGTGGGTAGAGCCTGTTATTTCTGCTTTACACCAGGTACTTTCTACAGTAGCAGGCTAAGAGGGAAACGTAGCTAGACACCTACAGTAACCTATCTTCTTTCCAAAGCCCTTGAGTCCTTGTGGCTGGTTTCTCTACTGCAGATGCGGAAGTTCAGTCTGTCTTTGTAAAAAGTCAAACATGGGGGTTTGCATGATAGTGCTCGGAACTCAGTTACCCTTCTCGCTGAAGTGATGACTACCAAAAGGGCAATTTTCCAGGAAAGACATTTTAAATCTCTTTTGGCTGAGGTAACAAAGGGGGGGGGGGTTGGACAAGAGCTTGTAAAACTATGGTTAAGCCCCACGGAGGAGAGGGTTCCTTTATAGGAGGTCTAAGTAAAAAAGCTACCCATGAGAAAGGTCTTACACAATTTAGATGAAGCAAGAGAAGATTAATTTTCTCCAATGTGGAAATTTGAGATGGTTGCCAGCTGCACCTTAACAGTATAAAAACTTGCGCCATCTTGGGAAACTGAAGTAAGAAGGTCTAGAACTGTAGAGATAGGAGCTGTAAAAGGGTCCAAATGTTTCTGATGAGCCCATATAGAGAACCTTTTCCATTTACTTTTATAGATTCTTTTGGCAGAAGTTTTATGTGAGGATATTAAAATCCTTTGAAATGGGGAAGAAAGCCAGGTATTTCTTACTTCTAGTCATCATCGGAATTGGAGAAATGATGCAGGTTAGTTTCAGTCGTAGGAATTCTAGGAGACCTAGGAGAAATTTGGGTAGGAGGGGTAAGCATAAAGAAGACAGGAGGGCCAAACATGGACTAGAGCATCTCTCAGTGAATGTCCCTGGGGAGGGATCAGGGCAAAGACCCTGCTGCATTTGTTCTTGAAGGGGGATGCAAGGAGGCTGCAACAGGGTTTTCCACATTTGTGGAAAATCATGTTTGCCACTGAATGATTTAGAAACAACTCATGAGGCATCAGGATAACTCAACTGAGCCTGTCCGCCAGAATGTTGGACTTCCCCGGAATGTGCGTTGTGACTGGGAAATGGTTAGAAGAGATAGCCCACTGCCAAACACATATTGCTTCTAGTCACAGGAGGTAAGATCTGGTTCCCCCCTGCTCCCTTGTTGATGTACCATACTAAGGACATGTTGTCCTTTTGTATCAAAATAGTCCCCAGAAGGTGAAAGCTCTGAAGTGCTTCCAATGCTAGAATCACTTCTCTCATCTCTAGAACACAGATATGCAAATTGGCTTTTTCTGCTGACCACATGCCTTGGACCATCCAACCCAGGTAATACCCCTCCACCCTAGCTGGGAAGCACACATGGTCAATGTGCCATTAGGGAGAGGAAGAACAAATGGTCGTCCTTATTTGACTTCTTTCAAGTGGAGTCACCACAGAAGTGAATCTTTGCACACTCGGGACAATTTGATAGGGTGATTCAGTGGGTAAAAGTGTAAAAACCATTGGGCCGCCAGAGTCCACTGAAGGATTCTCATGTCTAAGTGTGCTTTTGGAATCAAGGTTATTGTGGCAGTCACAGAACCTAATGCTCTGAGAACTAGAGTTGCTGGGAGTTTTGAAATGTCCAGAATTTGACTGATATGTAATCTTAAAGTGGAAATCCTGTCCTGATGCAGGTAGAGAAGACAACTGGCTGCATCCAGACATGCTCCTAAAAAGTCTATCAACTGTATGTGTTGTAGCTATGATTTCTGTATGTTGATCGTGATGCTCAAGGTAGGGTCTAGATGTAGTAGATAGTCCCTGGCTTGTAATAGTAGATGCCTGATTGATGTTGTTAGAAGCCAGTCATCTAGGAAAAGAAACACAGTGAAGCTATGCAAGTTCAAGTGAGCTGCTACTTCTGCCATGCATGTGGTGAACAACCTGAGTGCTGTGGTGAGACTAAAGGATAGTACTCTGAATTGCTAATGACTGGCCTCTAGCCAAAGTGGAGAAATCTTCTGGAGCTCCTGTTCATCTTGGTATGACAATACGCATCATGAAGATCGACTGTGCACATCCAGTCATCCTTTTGTAATAGAGGTAGAATGGACTAAATCATGACCGTCTGAAACTTCGAAGTGTCTACTGACTGCTTTAGGAATGTCAGGTCCAAGACTGGCCTGATGTCCCCTGTCTTCTTTGGCACTAAAACGAACCTTGAGTAGATTCCAGATCCGAGTTGGTCTGTTGGAAACTCCTGGATGACTTTTTTTCTAGCAGCTTTGTAATTTGTAATGCTACTTTCCTCCAGTTCTTCCTTGGTTTTGGTATTTGGAAAAATGGAATGGAATATCCTCTGGATATGATCCTTTGCATCCAATGATCATTTGTGATGGCTAACCAGGCATCAGAGTGCAAGGACAATTGCACCCAGACTCCCTCCAGAGAGAGACAGTTGGGCAACCCCTCAGGAGCGCTGAAAGGGTCTATCCGAGAAAAAATCTTGTGACCCTTGACTGTGAAAACCCCTTCTACCACATGGGTGGTGTCTACCATTATAGTTGTTTCCCTTCTG
Organism: Protopterus annectens; assembly: GCF_019279795.1. Classification (NCBI taxonomy): domain Eukaryota; kingdom Metazoa; phylum Chordata; order Ceratodontiformes; family Protopteridae; genus Protopterus; species Protopterus annectens. The sequence goes on from NC_056731.1 coordinate 654,787,391, forward strand.
CTTCTCTGGGAAAAATCTCCCTGTAATTCCTGAAAAGGACCTTGAGACTTTTTGAACCATATTTTTTTTTACCACCATGCTGGTTCCTGGAGAGAGGTCTCTGTGGGGTAGAAAGCAGATTCTGATGGAAGACAGTGTTTTTCCATCTTTCTCACTATGGGACAGCATCTCTTTAACAGTGGGGCCAAACAATGATGATACATCAAAAGGAGAATTGATGAAGGACATCTTGAAAGGTTCTGTGAAGTCACAAAACCACATCCAAGCATGACGCCTTATAGCAATACCTGAACTGGCAGCTCTTGAGGTACCATCTGTGGCATTCAAAATTAGCCTCATGAACATATTAGAGACAGACTATAGGATGGCCAGTCTGGAGGAAAGGGTTTTCTGTTCCCCTGCAGACACTGACCCTGGGGCAGAGCGACAGAGTTCCTTAATTAAGTCGCAATGTAGTCTGGAAAAGTGTGCCAGTTAGTTCAGCAATTGCAATGAAAAGGTTGCTGATGCATCGACCCACTTCCCAAATCTATCCAAAGCCCTAGATTCCCTGTTAGGGGGATGGACAGCAGAGTTTTGCCCTGTTAGTTCCTTCTTGGTGGCTGGCACAACAACCATGGCATCTACAGGGATACCTTCTGTCAAATACTGTTTGTCGGTGGAAGTGCTGAAGATCTTGTCAGGTTATTTAGGAATAGGTTCTACAGCGTCTTGTTCCTTCCATGCCCTGTGGGAGACAAGGCCAATAAGACTGTCCATGGGGAGAACACCCAAGAGGTAAATGGACCACAGCCAAAGGCTTCCAAAATACCACTTCCTCCTGGGTAAGGTTTTGGGTAGACCACCCACCTTTCTGGTGAAAAAGTTCAAAAATCCCTCCAAAACATACATCTTCAGGTGGAGATTTCAAGGACCCTTCCCCCTCAATGAAGTTGGTGTCCTATGTGACGGATTACTGAGGAGAATCCAGGTGCCTCCTTTTGCACCATCTCGTCCAAGGAACCTCCTCAGTGGGATGCTGCAGGGAGGTATCAGAAGAGATGGGGAGCTCCAAATTGGGAACTGGTTGGAAGCTCTTCTAGGTTGGCTGCCCTAGAGGTGGTAGAAGAGAAGACTCAGGCACAGGATACAAAGCAAGGGTGGGGCATGGATCTGAGGATGTCAGTGTCAGGGCTCTTCTAGGTAGAGAGAGATAACCCTCTCCACCACCTCGAAGGTAGAAAGACCTGCAGAAGTTGAACGCAGTCTCTCCAGAGCCAAAACTACCGGAGCAGACAATCCTCGAGGCCCACAGATTTTTCTACTCCAAGGGGGGGGGGAGAGTCAGCGCTGAGCTGTCGAACACCAAAGCTCCAAAGGGGTGTAACAGCTCTGAAAACTTAGGAGTCAAAGTCAACCCCTCAGATACAACATCAAGGCTTCAGCTCTGAGAGCTGTTCTGCTCTGACATGGTCAGAGCCAAATGGGTCAGTGAGATAGGTGGAGTTCAAAGTGATAGGCACTGTCAGATTCGATGTCTCGAATCTCGGGGCTTTGGGTTCCGAGGGCTTCAAAGCAGATGATCAGATTGGAAAAGCAGCAACTGGAACTGAAATAAAGGCAGATTTACAGCTCACAGATCCAGATGGGGATGGAGCTGGCAAAATTCACATCTGGATTTGTGTTCTGAGAAATTTTCTCATCATTCTATGAACCTCCACTTACAAAAGAATGCAGGAAGACCTGATGGACGAGGAGGTAGACAAAGGCCTGGATGATCTCTTATGCGGTTGATGGAGCCCAGTAAATCCAAGACTCAGAGGGACCAGCTCCGGGTAGGTCCTATGAGCAAGAATTGTAGGAGAGGCAATCACAGCTGGAGACGGATCTGAAATCTTCAGATCTCAAGTCTTCTGAACCTTTTCTGGCTGTTCAGTCGAAGGTAGAGGAGAAGACTTATCTGGGGAATGCTTATGGTGTTCCCAGGATTCTTTAGATTTCTTGGGAGTTTGAGCCCCTTTAGTAGAAGTGCCAAGGGATGAAGCAGGAGAAGGCAGAAGGCCTTTGAGTATCACTTTGTTCCTTCTATCACTTATGGCACTACGGTTAAAGCCCACGCAAAAAGAGCAAGGGGACTCCAAATACTTAGGGCCTAAGCAGTAGACACATTCTGTGGGCATCAGACTGAGGAATCCTGGGCCCACAGGAAGTGCATTTTTTTAAAAACAACTGGTTTAACAGTCATAATGTTCACAAACTACACCCTCTAGACAGAGAACGAATAAAGTGGGAGAAAAAGCTAGAAAGAGATAAATTTCAACAAAGATACCTAAGAAGTACTTGTGTACAAACAGATTTTTAGTCTAAACATCCTATATGTATCTATGTATGTATGTATATATATATATATATATATATATATATATATATATATATATATATATATATATATATATATATATATATATATATATATATGGATCTACTTTCTTTACACGGAATTCCGTTTTAACGAATTGTACTTACTCAAGCTGAATCCACCAAAGCTCCAGTTCAATGAATGAATGGACTGCCAAATTCCTTTCCCTGTGAAAGGAACTACTTGGCCACCATGATAACCAAACGAAACAGAGAAAAAGTAAGCCCACTAAAGTGGGGGGCTTTGCCCCCCACACCCCCCCTACTTAAATATATCAACCCCAAGTTCACACTACATGGAAGAGAAGGCACAGTTCACTACGGTGGCCAAGTGGTTCCTTTCACAGGGAAAGGAATTCGGCAGTCCATTCGTTCGTTGAACTGGAGCTTCAGTGGATTCAACTCAGGTAAGTACAATTCATTAAAACGTTCTTTCATGTAAAGAAAGTAGATCCAGATATAGATACATATGTGTATGCACATATATATATATATATATATATATATATATATATATATATACAGCTGCCTATATATCTACATGTACACACACATATATATTTTTTTTATATCACGGTAAGGAATTTAAAAAGAGAGAATAATGAAGACCTAGAGCAAAAAATATTGAGGAAGCCACAAAAAAATCTCACTAGCCCACTAGGTGCTTTAGAGAGTCACAATCCCAGTCCATTCTGATGAGCGGCAAACAAGATCTGAGGTAATCTGGGGGAATGAGGCATTGTGGGTAAGGGAAGAGCTCGGAAATCAGATCCCAGAGCTATAGGAAGCAACCGAGTCAGGTCCAAGTTTCAGATCGAAAGCCCACAGGTTGAGGAAGAAATAAAAATGACCACATCAGATCTACCTATTATACACCAATGAAAAACAATGAGAGGCTAAAAGTAGCAGAATTGGGAAACAAAAATATCTGATTTCAAAATGTACAGGATTTCCCCAGCACATTTAGAAGGATGACTGGTCAAACCTCAGCAGGAAGAGAAAAAAGAAGTTATGTCTTACCATAATGTTCCATCTGTGTTGTCGATCTTCATTAATCCTGGATTGTGGGCTCAGTTCCCGAGCCTCAAAAAGTACAGTTTTGTACCTACCATAAATGTAGATGTTCGAGTGCTAATACAGCTGCAGTAATCACATATGGGTTCTCTGCCGCCAGGCGGGTCCTCGGTCGGCCGAATTCCAAAGTCTTGGTCCGGCGTCGGTGGTTGTAGCCTTCTTCCCTGACGTCAGTGCGACAGGAGTATATAAGTCACAGCCGACGCCATATTCTCCAGTCTTTCTTGCCCCAGATGTCAGGTGCCCCCAAAAGGAAGGCAAAAGATAAATTATATATATATATATATATATATATATATATATATATATATATATATATATATATATATATAAAGAAGTTATGTACTCACCATAACGTTCCATCTGAGTAGATACTTCATTTGTCTGCAACCTGTGGGAGTCGGATCCGACCTCGGATCCGAGCCGGCAGCTTTCCAAGCTTCAAGATCTGAGCTCCTAGCTCCTCCCCTACCCATAATCCCTTGCTACCAACCACATTACCTCAGATCGGTTATTTTGCCCTATAAGCTAAAGACGGAGAGAAATTGTCCACAGGACAATACTTTACCGAGGTTGAGGATGGCAGGGTGTTGCAGACAAATGAAGTATCTACTCAGATGGAACGTTATGGTGAGTACATAACTTCTTTATCTGAAGTAGTTACTTCATTTGATCTGCAACCTGTGGGACAGAGTCCCCAGCTTAACTAAAGGCCCTGGGTGGTCCCTATGGAAGGATATTCCGAAGCACCGCAGAGCCAAAGGAAGCCCTACTTCTGGAGATCATGTCCAGCTTGTAATGAGAAATGAGCATTATGGGAAGAGGACCAGGTAGCTGCTGAGCAAATATCGTCTACTGGAACTCTAGACCAAAAAGCTGTTGAGGTAGCCACAGATCTGGTAGAATGTGCCCGAACGACAACCAGAGCTGACCTCCCAACTGAAATGTATGCTTGTCTGATACATTGAGAAATCCAATTTGCTACTGTCACCTTAGAAATTGGTTTGCCCATGGCTGATTTAGCATAAGAAACAAACAACTGGTCTGACTTGCGGAAATCTTTTGTCCTATGCAAGTAAAAACGTAGTTGTCTATGTACATCCAATTTGTGCAATGTGTATTCACCTTTGTTTTGGAAGCTAGGAAAGAAAACAGGGAGGTTAATAGATTGATTAATGTTAGACTCTGTGGCTACCTTAGGTAGAAAAGAAGGATTAGTCCTGAGGGCAACCCTATCTTTGTGAAAAATAAGGTATGGATACTTAATGCACAAGGCTTGTAACTCTGATACCCGCTTGGCAGAGGTAATCGCTACCAAGAAGGCTGTCTTCCAAGATAAGAATTTTAAGGGCACTGAGGCCGCCGGTTCGAAAGGTGGTCCTGTTAAAGCTTGTAAGACCAAGGTAAGATCCCATGGAGGCATAGCCAGCTTAATGGGAGGCTTTAAGAGAAACACGCCTTTTAGGAAGGCTTTGCATATTTTAGCTGACGCCAAAGAACTTATGCCATCTCCCACATGATAATGAGAGATGGCTGCCAGTTGGACTTTAATGGTGGATGCACTAGCTCCCTGCCTAAAAAGGAGGGATAGAAAGTCCAGGATGGTGGGAATAGGAACCGTAAAGGGATCTAATTCCTTATCCTTTGCCCAGATGGAAAAATGTTTCCATTTACTGTTGTAGAGTTTTCTGGTGGATGGCTTATGAGCTGCCACCAGAATAGCCTTAACTGGGGAAGAGATACCGGGAGTCCTTGCTATTAACGGAACTGGATCAGCCAGGCTGTGAGCCAGAGGCTGACCAGGTTCGGAGTGTGGCATCTCATCGGATGCGAGATTAGGTCTGGTCTGGGATCCAGAATCCATGGGGGAGCCACACTGTGAGACTGCAGAAAGGGGAACCAGACTTGTCGAGGCCAGAATGGGGCAATGAGAATCACTCTGCTCCCCAACCGACAGGCTTTCTGGATGAATTTCATCATCAGAGGAAGAGGAGGATATGCATAAAGAAGACCGGGCGGCCAAGCATGAACCAAGGCGTCCCTGGGGGATTCCCCTTTGGGGGGAACTATCGCGAAGTAATCGCTGCATTTTGAGTTTAGGGGTGAGGCAAAAAGTTTGCAGCGAAGTTGACCCCATTTGTGGGATATCTGTTTCGCGACAGAGGGATTCAGAGACCACTCGTAAGGGCTGAGAAATACCCGACTTAGGCTGTCTGCTAATATGTTGGTCCGCCCCGGAATGTGCGTTGCTATCAGAAAGCGGTTGGTGGAAATAGCCCATTCCCACACTCTCATGGCTTCTCGACACAGGGGGTAAGACCTGGTCCCTCCCTGTTTGTTTATGTACCAGACAACGGACATGTTGTCCGTGTGGATTGCAATAGTCCCCAGAAGTAGAAGGTGATGGAGAGCTTGCAACGCCAACAGCACTGCCCTCATCTCTAAGACATTGATATGCAATGCAGTCTCTAGAGAAGTCCACGTGCCTTGGACTGATTTGCCTGCGTAATGCCCGCCCCACCCGAGGCAGGAAGTGTCCATGGTCAACGTGGCTTCGACTGGGGGAATCACAAAGGGTCTCCCTTCTTTGAGTTCCTGTGCGTGTAACCACCAAAGTAGGGAGTCCCTGCATGCTCTGCTCAGGGGAATCGGCATGTCCAAAGGATGGGTCAAAAGAGACCATTGGACCTGGAGAGTCCACTGCAATACACGCATCCACAGATGGGCATGGAGAGAAAGGCCGATTGCCTCCGACATAGATCCTAACACCCTCAGGACTAATTCTGCTGGGGGGACCGGGCTCTGAAGAATATCCAAGACTTGGCGGTACAAACTGTTTAGCCTGGTCGGTGTTAGAACCACTCTCGAAGACAGACCCTGATACAGTGGGGGTACGGGTAGATCCGAAGGCCCGATCGGGAACCTGGATGATCTCGACAGTACCCTCTCAACCACCTCAAAAGCCGAAGGAGATTCGCTATCACCAGCCTGAGAGAGCAACCTCCTCGGCTCCGAGGAGATGATCGGGGTCGGAGCCGAAGCAATCGGACCCGAGGTAGTGGTGTGCTCCAACCCAATCGGCGCCGAAGACACAACCACCCCCTCGGATCCAATGCTCAACCCTCGGCCCCGAGAGCTTGGATCCGACAAGCTCGAAGGCATAGTCGGCGTCGAAGATACCAACCCTGTTGGCGCCGATGTATCCCCGGATCCGAAAGGGCCTGGATCCGACAACTCCGAGACCCAAAAACGGGTCGGAGAAGGAGCGATCGGGGTAAAAATGGGGGCTGCCGTCCCTCCCAAGGGGGGGGGGGGCAAGAGCATCCCCATCTGCATCTGGGTCTGCAAAAATCTTCGCATCATCCGATCCATGTCTGCCTCGGAGATGCTTCTGGTGGACCGCGAAGAGGTAGTCGAGGCAGGCCAGGAAGGCCGCCTCGAAGACCGCGAGGGAGACCTATCCTCCTCCTCCGGCTCCATAGAAAAGGAAGGTGAACGGAGCCGAGAGGACAAGGATCCGGAGACCCTCTCAGGGGACTTCAGCAACTTCTCAGGCGGAGCCAAGGGATGAGACTCGGCCCGTCTTTTAGAAGAATGACTTTCCCTCTCTCTATGCTTTTTCTTCTCCTTATGGGAAGAAGACCCAGACTCCACAGAGCTAGTACCGGATAAGGGAGGTTGAGTCCCGGGTACAGCTACAGGAGTGGCCGGCGCTGAAGCTACAGAAGTAGTTTGGGCCCGGCTGGGAGAGGAAGAAGAAGCCGATTCCTGAGGGAGTTTTCCCGCCAGGATCAGCTTGTTCTTCCTGTCCCTAAGTGCCCGAGGGTTGAAGGCCACACAGATTTGGCAGGCCTCTGACAAATGAGCTGCCCCCAGACATAAAACGCACTGAGTGTGGCCATCAGCTGGGGAAAGCTTGTGGCCACACTCAGTACACTTCGAAAAAGTAGCTTTGGATTCAGCCATTATCCTCTCACACACACACAACCAAACACTAAGGGGGGGGGGGGGGAAGACAAGTTAAAAACTAAGAGTTTTTTTTTTTTTTTTTTTTTTTTTTTAAACAAGGAGGGTTTGGTTTAGAAGATAAAACAACACACACACGTACTTAACTAGAAATATTTAAGAAATAGGTTTTCTATTGAAAAAAAGGAACAATCTCACCAAATGCTAGGAGCTCTTCACAGAGAAGCAACCGTCTTTAGCCGCGGCAAAAAACGATCTGAGGTAATGTGGTTGGTAGCAAGGGATTATGGGTAGGGGGAGGAGCTAGGAGCTCGGATCTTGAAGCTTGGAAAGCTGCCGGCTCGGATCTGAGGTCGGATCCGACTCCCACAGGTTGCAGATCAAATGAAGTAACTACTTCAGATATATATATAAATATATTCAAGCAATGCAAAGATATCAAAAAAGAGTAGTTGCAAGCAAATACACCATAGGAGGATAACCCAAAATAGGTTGTATGAGGAGGTGTTAGCCACTAGTCCTATACCTAGAGGGAGGGAAACCTGTACTGCAGCTGTATTAGCACTCGAACATCTACATTTATGGTAGGTACAAAACTGTACTATGTTCATCGTGCATACAGCTGCAGTAATCACATATGGGTAGAATCCCAAAGCTACGCACAGGGTGGTAGGCACTAGGTAGAACTGGGATGAGCCAGAATGCCCTGCAACACAGCAGTAGCAAAGCCTGCTCTAGATTTGGAATATAAAGGCAGGTGGTAGTGTCTTGTGAAGGTATGTACAGAACTCCAAGTGGCTGCCTCCAAGATATCTTTGGTAGGAACTCCTCTGAGGAAGGCTGTAGAGGTAGCTGTGGCCCTGGTGGAGTGTGGTCTGATGCCTACAGGGACAGATTTCCCATGATAGGAGTAACAAAATCGTATGCAGTGGCCTATCCATTTAGAGATTGTCTATTTGGTAACAGGCTTCCATTGAGCTCCTACAGCATAAGACGCAAAAAGTTGTTTTGATTTCCTGAAAGGCTTTGTTCTGTCCAAATAGTAACGTAGCTGTCTATGGATGTCTAAGGAATGTAGCAGCCTTTCCCCTTTGTTTTGAGGATTGGGC